>NC_090309.1:38365883-39565883 GCF_039906515.1 Pseudorca crassidens
CACAATGTATCACTGAGGGTTAATACACATATAAGCAATCAGTCAAGTATGGGAATACTTTTATCTACTTTGTGATGAAAAGGAAAGCAGCATTTCAATTTCACTCTCATTAAGGCATTGCAATGTTCTTTTATAATATCGAAGCAGTACGTCAACAATCTCAGAGGCAGGAAAGGGTAATGGTTAAAAAAATTTTAAATCAAAATAGCTGCAAACATTTTAAACAGAGAAAATACACTTGCTAAGGATTTCATAAAATAAAGTAAGATATTAAGAAATTAATTAGAGTTTTCTTTTCTATAGTTAATTTTTTAAATGCAGTTTAACCCCCTTTGGGGAAGGGAACTATTTCAAAGGGTTCATTTTTGCACCCACCCCTGTCAAAGAAGGTCAGAAACACTCAAGTATAAAGTCACTGCACTGCTGTGACACAAATAGTTTCTGCGGCTAAAATCAAACAAAGACCAATTAAACTAATCATAACGTTCCAGTGAACACAAGGAAGCTCACCTGGTATTTCTGGACTTCTTTCGTGAATTTTCAAATCTACTCAGTTCTTGGTATTATAATTACCTTGACCAAAATACTGTGAAATTACTGCTCTGATCTACTAATGGCTGCAAAAATCAAGTCGTTGTGGTTTCATGCCAAGGGGCCATAGCAAGGTGGCGCAATGATTTCTGACACAGAAGACAACTTCTAAAAACTCAAAAGGGAAAATTAACGGGATGTGGTTTACATTGCCAAAGACTGTTCATTAATTACCAATTTAATCACTGCTGGAGGCATGACATTACAAAAATCTGGCTGAAAGTTCTAATAGATTATGAAGACCACCTAAGAAGAGTGACCAAGAAATGTACAAAACAATTAATACTGTTTCACTGCTATCAAAGACACTCAGATTATTTTACATCAAGTGAAGCAAAGGAATTAGGAGCTTCACAGTGCCACCACTAGGAACCTTAAATACAATAGCACACAATTAGTAATGCACATGTGACTTTTCGTTCAAAGCATATATCCTTGGGAAAGCCAGAACATGATAAGGAGAACAAAAGAAACATTAAAAAATGAAATGAATAAAGATTTAAACTCTACCCTTGTGCATACTGAGCAATAACAGAATAGGCAATACAAAATATAGCTCTTAGTAACGGTGATATCATCCTGGGATGTTCAACACTGCACTGAACAGCCATATGGAAAATGTCTATGGCCATTAATAGTCGCATAAAAGGAGTGTTCCTGATGCTAAAATACCTAGCCCTAGATTCATGTATTCATGGCAATCTCAAATAAATAAGACTTTTGAGACTAGGGGTTTGTGGCCACATAATAGAAAAGATGCTTGAGTTTTCTCCCCCAACAATGCTAGTGTTTTGTGTGACTTTGAAGATATGCGAGCAAGCTAACAATATGTTTTCTAAGAAGTCTAGTAGCCATTGTTAGGATAGTAGGCTTCAAATCAACTTAAATTTAGACATAATAGATAAACTATTATTTAAATCATAATGAATAAAAACCACTGCTATGTACAGAGGCATTTATGTCGAATACAGAAGTACATTGGCATTCTTCTCCTATAAAATGCAACTATAAAAAAGATTAAGCTATATATTTAAAGTGTCTTACTGGTCTGAAACGGATTATGTACATTAAATCTTCTATCAATTGTGTTGGTGTAAGAAATAAGGAATATATTTTCATCTCTGTGCCCTGGGTGTAGACATTCAAGTTCATACAGAGAATAAAAATCTGTAAATAAGACAAATTCTTACTCTCTGTTATTAGAGGTTTTAGATTTCTTTTTATAATAACTGATGTTCTTTTAAAATTACAAGTGCAAAGTTACCTACTTCTTCCTAGTAATAGAACTATATGTAATCAGGAAAAATAAAAATTTTAGCTTGACCTTAACTTTAAAGTTTGATTCCTAGAGGCTAGCCATTTAAATGTAACACAGCCGATCTTCATAAACATATAAGCATAATCTTACATACATTTTTACGATGAGACATACTTGGGACACATATATATATATGAAAACTACGGGAAAAGTTTCTTTCAGAGATAGATGATATGATGATATTTAGTGTTTTTTACCAGTTGGATGGTAACTGCTTCTTTGATTATATGGAAAAGATCTAGTGATCTTATCTAAATCTGCTACAATTATCAGCACAACGGACTAGTCCCATTTAAATCAATATTTTCCAATTAACATCAAAAGTACAAGGTTGATGTCCCACCCCTTCGTATCAACAAAATACCTGTTAAAGGTTTAATTCGCAAAAGAGCGGCTTGCATTCTTACCAAATAAGCCCTTTGGATTCACTGCTAATGACCAGTAAAAAAAAAAAAGTCACTGTATCTTTCTTTGATTGCTGATCTTTGTAGTTAACTAAGGACTGACCAAACTGAAATTCCTTTCCCATATACACAGTTTTCTTTAGAGGATTCAAATATTACTGCAAACCTTTAAAGACAGATATTACAAACCTTTCAGGACTTGCTGCTAACTTGCAGTTTGATCCTGCTAAGTGAGGGTGGACTCCTATGCCAATTAATTGTAATGGGTCACTCACTATGTTTGCAGATTAAATATCAGACAAAAAACTTCAAGTCTGGATTATAATAATGTTGTGATTTTTTGGCTGATTTTTCTTTTAAAAAATATTCCAGGGCTTCCCTGGTGGCGCAGTGGTTGAGAGTCTGCCTGCCGATGCAGGGGACACGGGTTCGTGCCCCAGTCCGGGAAGATCCCACATGACGCAAGTGGCTGGGCCCGTGAGCGTCCGGAGCCTGTGCTCCGCAACGGGAGAGGCCACAACAGTGAGAGGCCCGCGTACCGCCAAAAAAAAAACAAAAACAAAACAAAACAAAACAAAATTCCTGGTATCTAACAACTATATGCAAAGCATATTCTTATGTTACATAATTTATGATTGAAAAAATGAAAAACATATTTATAAATTCACTGTTAAGTGATTAAACTAGATTGAAGACTCATTCCCAATTCTCTTTTTAGACTTTCTATTTATAAAATAGATTTCATTCTTTCTTAAAAACGAAAAGGTATAATTAAACCTATATAGCATCCTTCTTCTGATAGGTTCAAAGTGCTTCATATCCTAATAGCAATTCCAAGGAGTGTGGGTAGCAGGATTGTCACTCCTTATTCTTAGAGTGTACTGATCCTAAACTTTAGTATATCAAATGCAAACATGTCTTTCAGCTATTTATTATAATTACATGAGTATAACTAAATGTCATGGTGGATTTATTAAATGTATTTTTTTAAAAAAGCAACTATATTCGAATGTAAAGTAATAAGCAAAAGAGTCTGAAATAGACTAGCTTCTTAAATTCTATTTATGCATTTCTTGGGGAAAAAGTGTGAGAATTGAGTAATAAAGAAAGCGAGAGAGAGACATGGACATATATACACTACCAAACGTAAGGTAGATAGCTAGTGGGAAGCAGCCGCATAGCACAGGGATATCAACTAGGTGCTTTGTGACCGTCTGGAGGGGTGGGATGGGGAGGGTGGGAGGCAGGGAGACGCGGGAGGGAAGAGATATGGGAACATATATATATGTATAACTGATTCACTTTGTTATAAAGCAGAAACTAGCACACCATTGTAAAGCGATTATACCCCAATAAAGATATTAAAAAAAAAAAGATATTAAAAAAAAAAAGGAAATATTTTCTTGAAAAAAGTTATTACATTTTTCTCAGAGTTTAAGTTTAAATATATTATACAGTCAAGGAAGCTCCTTTGGCTATATAATGGCTAGATTGTTGAACCTGTCAAACCCTTCAGTTGTACTTTGAAAAAAGTTATTTTAAGTATACGTGAAAAATAATGAACAAAACAAATATCACACCTAAAATTTATATTAGTAAAATGTAAAATGAAAATCTCAAAAGGAATAGGAAGCAAAGAAATAGAAATCACAGAGCTCAGAGCAATGAAATCTGTCTCCTATAGAAAACTAATTTCAGAAAACACCTGAAACAGGTTAAACAAATGTTTAAAGGCACAGAGATACAAATGAATAATGTAAACTACTTTCCCTAAAAAAGATCTAAATTCATCATGTACTTGCAGCAAGTTCTCATTAAAACACGCAATGGTAATCTTGACAAAAATTAAGAAAAATTATAAGGTTTACAGTATCTGTGTTTGTAAGTTCCCTTTTAAGAGAAATTACAGCTCAAATATTTTCCGAAGATTACTTAAGTAGAGTCTGTACATGAGGATCCACAAGATAGTATTACCAAGAGTTGTCTTCAGTGTCTTAGAAATTGTTTCCTAGCCTTCCAGCATAAAGCTATACTAATTTATATGAGGGAATGTTTGCTTAGAGTGATGTGATTCAAGGCAGAGCTGGGAGCTGAACTCTAATGAGAGATCCCAGAGTATAGGAAGAGTAGGTATGTGTAAGAATTTGGTGTGTACACACCATAACAAAGCAAGGTATCAAAATGTAGGATACAAGAATAGGAAGAAAAGGATGATACAGGGAACCTCGAGCCCCCAAGTGGCAAATGTCATCTCTGTAACTGATCTGAGAAAGGGGAACCCTTTAACTTTCTCTGACCAATGATAATCAGTTCTGCTGTAAAGACCTTCAGAGTCAGTTTTTTTCCCTGTTTACCAAGAAACTCCTTATAGCAACCCCAAGTTTTCATATTTAAGCTCATGTTTTTCTTAGCTGACACTCAGAAGATATGAAAAATAGACTGTCACTATTCCCTCCCTTAACTTATTCATTGAACAAACATTTACTTAATATTAATACTTGGTGCTGGGGATACAAGGTTCTTGTACTTTGAATAGCTCACAGTTGAGGGAGAGAGAGATGTATAATTAGATAATTATATGGGAAATGTGGCAGTAGTAATATGTACAATATATTAGAAAAAGATACAGGAAGGAGAATTAACTTTGCTGCTAGGAGCCATGACAGAGGTACTCACAGAAGAAGTTATTTTCCTAACAAGGGAAGACAGGCATTTCAGGGAGAACAGCAAATGCTTGATACAGGAACGAAAGAGTATGCCACATTCTAAGCAACTTAGTTGAGTTAGACTGTAGAGTGAATAATGGGAGAGAGGTGAGAAATGAGGCTAGAAAGGGAAGGGGCAGGATTTGCAAGAACTTTTTATATGAGGCCATTTTGAGTAGTTTGGAACTTATTCTCTTGGGTAAGCGGGAGAAAGAATCTGAGCCTTCATATACTCAAATTACTACTTAAACTATTTCACAGTCCTCTCTTTATATTTCATAAGCCTGTCTTTCCTTAAAAGTAGACCTTCGCTTTCAATCCTTTAACACTTCCCTGAATCCTCTGTAAGTTCTCTCTCTCAGCCCAGAACTAGATACAAACTAGATACCTCAAAAGCGGTTAACATGTACAGAGCAGACGGACATTGTCCCATGCAATTATACTTCTATTTAAGAACTCTAACATCAATTATTAAAATAGCTCTACTCATTCTTCCTGGTATTCATCAGAAGGTCCTAGATTAGCTGTATAGAAACGAAGTTTAGAAGGATAAGAGATAGAAATTGCTGAAGAAGTCCTATATCAGCAGTCTCCTAAGAGTAACTAAGCTCTTCGGTAAACTCTTGAAGATTTAAGGTCAGTGACTCATTTATTCAAGACTTGGGGTCACTCCTGGGTACCAACTTTTTTTTTTTTTTCTCACTCTTGGGAACTCTCAGTTAAACTAAGAACACAAAAAGCCGTGGGTACCTGCGGGTATATATATATCTCTCCCTGCCAGCAACTAGACTCTTAGTACCAAAGGATACATTATAAACGCAAGATAATTTATAATGAATTTAAAAATAAGGGCATGGTAAATTAAGGCTCAAATTAAAGAGCATAAGGAAGTGAAAATAGTAGCAGCAGTTCACTAAATTAGATGCCAGATTTTTTTTTTCTTAGTTAAGCCTGCTTTTTATTTACCAGAAGTCTTTTGATCTCTCCAGAGTGAAAGGGATGCTGACACTGAAGTGGGGATGGCATTAGTCATGGTTCCCTTACCCACTCCACCGTGGACACCAATTAATTTGAATGTCACACAGGAGAAAAAAATTTTCTTTGCCTCCATATCACAAATGGAAAAACAGATTTAGAGAGATTAAATAATTTCTACTTTTAGTATCACTTAACTCATATTCAGTTGCTCCAGAGATGAAATTTGGTATCTTCCCTTTTAATTTTGTCAGCCAAGTTGGCCATACTACTTTTCCAAAATATGGACAGTACTACGAAATAACTCAAACCTGTATGTACAAGAGCTACCAGAAATGATAAAGAAAATGATCAAATTAAGAAAACTACCATATCATTGGAAAAGCTATCAACCTGATTATAAAGTTGCATACTAAACTGAAAATCTGAAAAGCAATGGCAAGGTCTAACTTCTTTTGTGAAACGGGAGTTACCTGATATTTTACATTTTCTTTCTTAAATCATTTCAATATTAGCTATAAGGCCCACAGAGTAACAAATGTCAAAACTAGAGCAACAGTCCCAGAATGTACTATTTAGGTCATGGAACTGATGTTCTTCCCAACACATCTATATACGGCTTGACTTATCTGAAAAATGAGCAACAGTAGAATGCGCAAGAGAGTTTTTAAAGTGAGCTTAAACTATAACTGAGAAGAGGCTACAACAATATCTTCCATGCCACACATTCTTCTTACAATGTGGTGGGGTCTATGTCTCTGCTACTTAAACCTGGGTGTGGCTTTGTGTCTCCTCAGGTCAACAGTATGGCAAAGGTGACTTTTAAAGCTAGATCATAAGAATGCATAAGAGAGTTCACTTTACTCTCTTGGGACACTCGCTGTTAGACCCAGCCACCATGCTGTGAGGAAGCCCAAACTAGCCCAAGTAGAGAAACCATATGGAGAGGCCACATGTAGGTGTTCCAACTGACAGCATAGTTCCTAGAAGAAAACCAGCCCCTGACAACATGCAACAGAAATAAAACATTCCCCCAGTGTCCTATCCTAAGGCCTAATTTATAGAATCTGTAAGCAAAATAAAATGGTTATTTTATGCCAATAGGTTTTCAGTGTTTTATAATGTAGCAAAAGATAACCTGAAAGAGGAAGGGTAGGGAAAATATCTTTGGGACTGTTTGAAGCATAGTTTCATAAGCAGTAGGGTACAACTTTGCGTAAGTGGGAAACAAATGCAATAAAGTAAGCAAATGTCTTCTCAATGTGAACAGAATTGATAGTATTGAATTCGCCATTTATTCCACACCTAAGCACAAACAAATATCATCAACTGTAAAAGTGAATAGTTCTTTCTACATCTCTTCTTAAAACACACACACACACACACACACACACACACACACACACACACACACACACCCTTAGAGATACTGAAACACAACATTAGTTTAAATGAAACAGCTTTATGGTCAAGTACATTTGGGTATGCTAAGAAAACAATCTATTAAAAACATCCTTTTTGGATACCAAAAATTTCCCTAGTTTAAAATATTTATCTAAACATGACATATTTTTAAAAGAGAGAATAAAGGGAAAAAACTCTGTAAGCCATTTGTTATATTACCCTTCAGGATAAATTTTTTTTTTTTGCGGTATGCGTGCCTCTCACTGTTGTGGCCTCTCCCGTTGCGGAGCACAGGCTCTGGATGCGCAGGCTCAGTGGCCATGGCTCACGGGCCCAGCGGCTCCGCGGCATGTGGGATCTTCCCGGACCTGGGCACAAACCCATGTCCCCTGCATTGGCAGGTGGACTCTCAACCACTGCGCCACCAGGGAAGCCCGAGATAAATATTAATATTTTGATTATTTTCCTTCCTGAACTTTACAATGCATATATAAAAACACAGTCTTTCAAAATGGAGTTCGTATGCCATATGCTATTTTATATCTTTCTTTTTGTACAAAATGACACTGTGCACATTTCCCTATGTCCTTTCAATATTCTTTCAAAACATTATTGAATAATTTTCAATAGCTACATAACAAGTATATATATTTGTTGTAATTCATTTGATCATTCCCCTAGTCTGAGTGACTGCCATTCCGTTACTTTTGCTATTATAAATAACTATGTGATGAAAACCTGCATATTGATCTTTGTTAGTGGAATTATTGGATAAAATGGAATGAGCATTTCTTAATGAAGTTTACTTGGTTTCCAGAAAGATGTGGCAAGTAACATGCCACCAGCAGTATTATCCAACTCGATGAAACATCACTAACATCATGTTTCTTAAAATCCAAGTTATATATTTTACAGATACAGTAAGATGTCACAGACATAGAATATGTGATGTTTTAGTAGTTAACTTATGATACTGAATTCACACTAATGTAATTTAGCTAAAAGTTTAAGTTTTATTTGGGAAATTAGAAGTGCAAGCAAAATTACTGGTGCCTTAAAAAGAAGAGATGACCAATAAAATATGTGTTGACAGTTTAAAGTAATAAATGAATAAATTGAATGAAAAAACAAACAGCCTTAAAAATCAGGATACTTGAATTCTAAGCCTAGTTTGCCACTGTTTGCAACCCTAGGTAAATTTAAACACCCTTTCCTAACTCGTTTTCTTAACCTCTACAATGGATACAACAGTAATATCTATTCCTACTTCACAAGGATTTCAGAAAAATAAACAAGAAGGAAATAAAACATAATGCTTTAAAAACATACTCTCTGAAGTCAAATTGTCTAGGTTCAATTCTTGGCTCTGTTACTTATAGGCTGTGTGACCATGGGCAACTCATTAATTTGTATGTCAGTTTTCTCAACTATAAAACAGAGATTATACTTAACTCATATAATTGTTGTGAAGATTAAACAAGAAAATCCACAAGAAAGCACTTTGAATCCTGCTTGATACATGGTAAGTGCTCATAAACATTAGATGACAATTATTAATATATGTAAAATTTACACATAGGTAAAATAATGGCTTTTTAAGATCTACTTGGCAGATCATTTAAATCTCAGGTGTTCTAAATTTAAAATCAACACACTTGAAAAATATAGAGCTATAAATTTTCCATAATTTTTAGAGCCTGAAAGAACTATGAAACAAAATTTATCACAAATAAAATATAATATCAACAAAATAACTCTCTTTTTAAAGAGAATATTCTCTCTGTGGCTATTTACTTAACTGGATCCTTCTCTCCCATCAAGTCTTAGTTCAAATGTCCCTTCCTCAAGTCACTCGTACCTACTCAAATTATCCTCTACTATATCATGTAGTTTTCACAGTCTGTAGTTAACTTATTTATTCATTATTACCAGTCTCTTCCCACCAAAATGTAAATTCCATGAGAGAAGAGGCTTTGTCTTGTCTTTTCTTTTTTTTGCGGGGGGCGGGATCTTATTTCCCTCATCTGCGTTCGAACCTGCACCCCCTGCAGTGGAAGTGTGAAGTCTTAACCACTGGACCACTAGGGAAGTCCCCGAAACTTAGTCTTTTCTATCTCTACAAAAATACTAATTTCTGACACTCAATAAATATCTGACTGAACCAACAAATTGATGATATAATAGATGGCTAGGCACTGAAAGAGCTGGTATAAAGACTACAAAATTTCTTCCTCAGAAAAAATGGCCATCTAGATTAGCATTTCTCAAGGATTTTTATCATGACCCACAATTAAAAATACATTTTATATCAAGATCCAGTAAGCACACATACCCACGTAACTAAAACAAGTCTCACACAAAAGTACTATGATGTGTGATAAATTCTGATATTTTCGATTTCATTTAGATATTCTATTCCTTTTCATTGAAAATAAAATTACTGTGGCCCACTACACTGATTTTATATCACATTACTGTGTAAAGACTTGAAGTCTGTATATTGTACAGCACAGGAAATATAGCCAATATTTCACAATAATTTTAAATGGAGTACAGTCTATAAAATATTGAATTACTACGTTGTACACCTGAAATTAATATAATATTGTAAATCAACTATACTTCACTTAAAGAAAAACAAAATAATAATAAATAAAGAAAAAAAAAGACAAAGTCTGAAAAACAGTGGTCAAGTTCAGAGGTTATTCTCTGAAAGGCATTAAAAAAAGTATGCGTGGGAAGGAAGAAATAAAACTGCCTTTGTTCATAGATGTCATGATTATCTTATGTAGGAAATCTGAAAGAATTGAAGGAAAAAAAAAAAAAAGAAGCCAAACCTCTCCTGGAACTAATAAGCAATTATAGCAAGGTTGTAAGATACAAGGTTAACATGCAAAAGTCAATTGCTTTCCTATATACCAGAAATGAACAAGTAGAATTTGAAATTAAAAACATAATCCTACTTACATTTGCACCCCCAAAATGAATGTCTGTGACATAGGACAAAAGCAACACAATGGAGCAAAGATCATCTTTTCAACAAATGGTGCTGGAACAACCAGACATGCACATGCAAAAAAATAAATCTAGACACAGACCTTACACCTTTCACAAAATTTAACTCAAAATGGATCACAGACCTAAATGTAAAACACAATACTGTAAAACTCCTAGAAGATAACACAGGAGAAAACCTAAATGACCTTGAGTATGGTGATTCCTTTTTGATATAACGCCAAAGGCACGACCCATGAAAGAACTAATGGTTAAACTGGGTTTCATTAAAATTTAAAACTTCTGCTCTGTGCTTCCCTGGTGGCATAATGGTTAAGAATCCGCCTGCCAATGCAGGGGACAGGGGTTTGAGCCCTGGTCGGGGAAGATCCCACATGCCGCGGAGCAGCTAAGCCCGTGCGCCACAACTACTGAGCTTGCGCTCTAGAGCCCACGAGTCACGACTACTGAGCCCACGCACCTAGAGCCCATGCTCCACAACAAGAGAAGCCACCGCGATGAGAAGCCCACGCACTGCAACAAAGAGTAGCCTCTGCTCGCCGCAACTAGAGAAAGCCTGCGCACGGCAATGAAGACCCAATGCAGCCAAAAATTTTAAAACATGAATTAATTAATTAAAAAAAAACTGCAAAAAAAAACCCCTTCTGCTCTGTGAAACACAATGTAGAGAGAATAAGAAGACAAGCCACAGTCAGGGAGAAAATATTTGCAAAGATACAACTGATAAAAGACTGGTATCCAAAAGAAACAAAGAACTCTTTAAACTCAGCAGTAAGAAAACAACCGGATTAAAAAATGGGCCAATGATCTTAAGAGACACCTCTCCAAAGAAGATATACAGATGGCATATAAGTATATATAAAGATGTTCCACATCATATATTATCAGCAAAATGCAAATTAAAACAATGAGACACCACTACACACCTATTAGAATGGCTAAAATCCAGAACACTGACAACATCCAATGCTGGCGAGAATGTAAAACACAAGAATTCTCATTCATTGCTGGTGGGAATGAAAAATGGTACACCTACTTTGGAAGACAGTTTGGTGATTTCTTACAAAAGTAAACATACTCTTACCATAAGGTCCAGCAAACGTCCTTGTATTTACCCAAAGGAGCTGAAAACTTAAGTCCACATAAAAACCTTCATGTAAAAAAAAAAAAAAAAAAAAACCTTCATGTAGATGACTATAGCAGCTTTATTCATGATTGCCAAAACTTGGAAGCAACCAAGATGCATTTCCGTAGGTGAATGGATAAACTGTGGTACCTCCAGACAATGGAATATTATTCAGCATTAAAAAGAAATGAGCTATCAAATCATGAAAAGACATGGAGGAACCTTAAATGCATATTACTAAGTGAAAAGAAGCCATATCAGAAAAGGCAACATACTACGGTTCCAAATATATGACATTCTGGAAAAGGTAAAATTATGAAGAAAATAAAATTATCAGGTTCCCAGAGGTTGGGGATGAAGGGAGAGATAAATGGGTGAAACACAAAGAATTCCTAGGGCAGTGAAAATACTCTGTATGATATTATAAAGATGGATACGTGTCATTATACATTTGTCTAAACTCATAGAATGTACACCAAGAGTGAACCATAATGTAAACTACAGACTTTGGGTAATAATGATGTGTCAATGTAGGTTCACAGTTTTAACAAATGTACCACCCTGGCAGGGCATGTTATTAAGGAGGGAGGCTACGCATGTGTGGGTTGAGAGGGTATATGAGAAATCTCTGTACCTTCCCCTCAATTCTGTTAACTTAAAACTGCTCTAAAAAAATAAAATCTTAATTAAAAAAAAAAGAACATGCAGTTTTATGTATATGTAAAATTGGGGGTAGGGCAGGGTTGTCATAATTTTCAGATTCATGAAGAGGTTCATGTCCCCCTAAATCTAAATCTATTACTATATGTTCGTTATTATCTGTGAGGCACTACACAAAAATATGTATAAAAATATGGCTTAACATAGGGATGGCAGTATATGATAGGAAAGAGGATGGACTCTGGAGTCTGGTAAGTCTTGGGTTCAAATCCTAAATTCATCATTTATCGACTACAACCTTGTACATATTATCTTACCTATCAGCTTCAGTTTTCTTATCTAAAAAGGAGTTTTTATATCTACTTCATGAGGTTAGGTAAAATAAAAATTATGTAAAACATCCATTATAGTGCCTGGAATATATGCTAAGTATTGCGCTGGCCAAAAAGTTCATTTGGGTCTTATGGAAAAACCTGAAAGAACTTTCTGGCCAACCCAATATTTCAATAAATTGTAGGCATCATTGTTATATTCTAATGTTTCCAACAAAATTAACTTCCATTGACAAAATACAATCCTAAGCAAAGTACAACTAAATTACAAAGGGTAAATTAACAAAAAAACAGATTATTCATGTATATGTGGAAATTATATTCCAGGATCTTACTTTTTCTAACAGCTAATACTGCTGTGCAGGAATAATTACAACCTGCTCCTCCAAGTATGGATTTATCAGTTCAAAGAAAGTACCAAGTACCCACAGTATACACAGTCTGTGGAAAAATAATTTATCAAAAATATAAATAAGTTACTCTTATTTACACCCCCAGGATTACAATGAACAATGTATGTTTTTTTTAACCAATGTTCCTCACATCACTTAGCTGTCTGTTGCAGAGCGGTGTGGCTGCGTTGGTATTCTGCTTATTCCCTGCCTTTAAAGCTGCATCTCTTCTTGCTTGCTCAAGCAGAACTCTTGCTCTTTCTTTGAGTTCTTCTTGTCTGGATAACATTCGATGCTTAAAAACAAAGATACAGAATTAGAAGCCAAAACAAACAAACAAAACTCCCAAAAACCCATGTAATCCATTTTTGTAAACTAATCAATAGTTATACAATTCGTCAAAATAATAGTGGTCAGGAATAAGATTGTAGTTTTATGAGATTACCCATAGAAAATATTAATGTTGACTAGAAACTGTGGAATGAATACATATATCTTGACTAAAAGGAACTATACCTTTACTGGCTAAAACTGGGTTAAATTTAATTACATTTTCATTAGAACATAGTCTCATAAGGTATAAAGTCCATACACATATTATATACATTCTTCAAATTTGCTAATCACAGTATAATCTGGCAAAGACATTTTTTCAAGTTCGTAGTTTTATTTTTATAGTTGTATAGAATTGATAACAAGGTGTCTTCCAAATTTGCATTTTGAAAGATTTTAATTATCTGTGGCAACAACTCTTTAAATTCTTGACAATTTAACGTTTATAGAAAATTCAAAGCTATCGTATTTTATTTAAAGAAAAATAATACTGTTTTTCTCTATGGCTCACTCTCCTTACAACAATTAAACATCAGAATTAGAACAGTATTTTCTTGGATTAATTTGTAATCTTACAATATATTTTTGGAGAAAAACAGGTAGAACCTCAATGGAAATCAGCTCTTAAATGGGGGCATTAATCCAAAGCACAAATATTCATAATGTGTATAGTTCAAATTCCTTTTCTCTACTAAAGTAGCCAACTTCTGACTTTAGATGGCTATGACTATGACTTTAATACCTAATTTCTTTTAATTCCTTTTCTTTGCATAGTTTTGGTTCAGTCATAATTATCATTCATGGTCAAGGAAGAGGTAATAAACAGCAACCTATTACTTTATTTGGAATAATGTGAAACTTAAAAAATTTAGTACATCAAAAAAAAATTTAGTACATCATTTTTGGGTCTCTTTGTGACCTTTATATTTTGATACAGCAAATTTTAAACTTTTTTCTGTAATTTTAGGCAAAGATTTTTCTTGAAGTCTACAATTCAGTGATTTTTTTTTAGTATATTCACAAGTTTGTGAACCATCAACACTAGCTAATTCCAGAACATTTTCATCACCCAAGGTTTTAAGAGGATTAAACAAAAATTCTTAACTTAATAGATACAATTGAAATGTATAAGCGATAATGAAAGATTTTTACCTCATACTGATAGGACATAATAGAACAGAGTTCATAACTGCATTTGAACTGGTTACAAATCAACGTATTCTCAAAAAACAGACAAAATTAATTAAATGAACGCTGAATTGGCAGTCAAGACTGTTAATCCTTCTTCCACTAATAATAAGCAATGCAAAACTGAACAGGTCACTTAAAACCATTACATGATATTTAAGAACTCTGAAGTCAGACAGACCTAGTTCCATTACTTGAGTAACTTGTGAGCAAGCTACTCAAACTCTTTAAGCCTCAGTTTCCTTATTTATAATATGGGGATAAAAATAGATCAACTCTCATAAAGATATTGTAAAGATTAAGTGAAAGAGAGTAATGTAGTGAGCACCAGATAAATGTTAACTATTAATATATTTTTAAAAATCTCTCAATTTCCTCATTTTTTAAATGAAGGGAGATCATCTTTAAAATCCCACTCACTGGGAAGCAGCCGCATAGCACAGGGAGATCAGCTCGGTGCTTTGTGACCACCTAGAGGGGTGGGGTAGGGAAGGTGGGAGGGAGACGCAAGAGGGAGGAGATATGGGGATATATGTATATGTATAGCTGATTCACTTTGTTATAAAGCAGAAACTAACACACCATTGTAAAGCAATTATACTCCAATAAAGATGTTAAAAAAATCCCACTCACTGTAAACTTTTCAAATACTTAGAGTAGATCATCTTAAAGTTCCCACTAGCTCTAAATTCTGTGATTATACAGTCCTTTAGGGATTCCAATCAGCTACACAGTGAAAAACTGCTCTGGTCTTAAGAGTACATAAACACAAAATTTTTTTCTGATTAAAATGCAATTCATATTCATCATAGAAATTTTAGAAAATATATAAAAGTAAAAAGAGGAAAAATAAAAGCATGACCCTCCTTGATTTCAAACTATATCACTATTACAAAGCTATAATATATATGCCGGTATGATACTGGCATAAAAACAGACACATAGATCAGTGGAACAGAACAGAGAGCCCAGAAACAAACCCATACATATATGGTCAATTAATTTACAACAAAGGAGTAAAAAAATATACAATGGGGAAATGGTGTTGGGCAAACTGTATAGCCACATGCATTGTAATATTATCTACCTACAAAAAAGGATTAAATCTTGCCACTTGTGACAACATAGATGGATCCTGAGGGCATTATGCTAAAAGAAATGAGTCAGAGAAAGATAAATACCCTACGATCTCACTTATACGTGGAATCTAAAAAACAACCCGCCCTGCCCACCCCCCCCAAAAATCCCTGAAACCAAGCTCACAGATACAGAGAACAGACTGGTGTTTGCTGGAGGCTGGGGGTGGGCTAAATGGGTAAAGGCGTCAAAATGAGTATGTCATGGGAATATAACATACAACATGGTAAATATAGTTAATAACACTGTATTGCATATTTGAAGGTTGCTAAGAGAGTAGATCTCCAAAGTTCTAATCACAAGGAAAATAAAAACTTTTGCAACTATGTATGGTAACTGATATTAACTTGGCTTATTGTGCTGAACATTTTGCAATAGATACAAATATTGAATCATTATGTTGTACACCTGAAAATAATACAATACATGAATTACAACTCAATTTTAAAAAAAGAAATATTTTTTAAAAATTAGCAATCCCAGCACCCAGGGATAATCATTGTAGAATCATGCTTTTTTCCACTTAATAGTCTAAATATTATGAGCATTTTCTCATATCCTTAAATATTTCTTTGAAAACATGATTTTAAACTGTCTACCTAGCATTCTATTAATATGAACATATCATACTTTAATTTGTCTTACATTATTGGATATTTAGGCTGTTTATAATTTTTTACTATCATAAACAATGCTTTTGTGAACATCTTTATATGTAAATTCTTGTATACAGTTCTTATTATCTCCTTAGGAAAAATTCCTGGAGAATCTAATGGGGTAAACACTGTTAAGGGACTTAATGTAATTGTTGATTATTTTACATCTGGGCTATAATTATTTTTAGTGCTGTTATGGCCAAAACCAAAGAGATATTGTGAGCATAAAGTTCAGGGGCACAGACTTTGAAGTCAGACAAGGCTGGTTTTGAATTCAAACTTTTAACATTTATTATATGACCTTAAGGCAACTCTGTAGATCTTGGTTCTCCCATATATATATAATAGGCACCAACAACTCACCTCATGGGTTGTAAAGTCTGAGATATGTGTAAGATATATAATGGTCATCACATGTATCAGCCACTCAAATGGGCAACATTCTGACTTGTTAAGTCTATACAGTCACATTAAATGATCAAATTTCCTCTAATCAGAGGCTATTAATTATTAGACTCTTTTATGAGTCTTTTAGACTCAAAAAAGAGTCTAATTAGACTCTTTTATGAGTCTTTTATGAGTTTCTAAGAAAGAACACTGTCAGTTAAACTCTAACATATTATTATAAGTAACATCTTGATTTCAGAGAAGTTAAAATGTAAAAAATGTATGTCTTAGAATCAATAAAATACAGTATACAAAAGAAAAATAAAATTTAGCTACAATAAAAAACTTACCAAGTATTAACACCTATACTACAATTTTCGGTACCAGGCAATGAACACTTTTGCCAAAAATTTTTTAAAATTTACCCTAAGCAAAATTCTAACCAGTAAACCAATTGCCAACAAACAAACACATATGGAGTTGTAAATAGATGCTGCTTCTATCATCCTGTGGATTTACTGTACATCACTTAAATCACCTGAACAGAATCACAGCACGACACAGTTTTAGAGTTTAAAGGGCTCTCAGAGATTATTTCATCTAACATACTTAGAAAATAAGATTTAAAGAATTTAAATGGCTAATTAACATGTTACACTGGTAATTACTGGAGCCAAGATGAGAGCCAAGATGAGAATCCAGGTTTACTGAGTCCTAGTTCAGAGCATTTTTAATTTTTAAACACTAATCAATTTCCAGATTTAACTGAACATTTTTACCTTAAAAATCTGGTTTACGAGAAAAATCTGTATTGATATTCAAATTTAGGCTCACCAAATTCTGCAAATGTCAGTCACTGTATGTTTAATGATTATCTACTCTGTAGGGACACTATGATACTCTGAAAGTTTAGGTACTTAGAACATTAGATTTGAGATTTCTGATTAGGAGAACAGGGGCTTGCTTTGTTAGCTATTATATTTCTTTGATTCTAAGATGCACATTTTAATACCTCTGAAAACAAAATTGATGACATTTTATATCTCTGTCATATAGGTGGTAGTTAAGACATAGTCATCAGTACCTACATATGCATGTGCTTGATAATTCTGGTGGCAAGACTATAATTCCTTGATGTTTCATTTAACAACCCCTTGAGTACTATTTGAAATGCAACAGAACTCCAGGTTATTGTCTGAAAATCTTTTCTTAGGAGCTACCAGAAAGGTTAAGAAAGTGCTACTGGGACTTCCCTGGTGGCACAATGGTTAAGAATCCGCCTGTCAATGCCGGGGACACGGGTTCAAGCCCTGGTCCAGAAAGATCCCACATGCCGCGGGGCAACTAAGCTATGCACCACAACTACTGAGCCTGCGAGCCACAACTACTGAGCCCACATGCCACAACTACTGAAGCCCACGTGCCTACCCATGCTCTGCAACGAGAAGCCACTGCAATGAGAAGCCCATGCATCACAATGAAGAGTAGCCCCCACTCGCCGCAACTAGAGAAAGCCTGCATGCAGCAACAAAAACCCAACACAGCCAAAAATAATTTTAAAAAAAATTAAAAGAAAGTGCCATTATCAGTGAGTATTACTGAGAAGAAAATCTGGGAGACAACTGTGAAGAAATGCTGTAATTCAGAGGTTCTCAACCTTTCTGGTCTCAGAATCCCTTTATATGCTTAAAAATTGAGGATCCCCAAAAGCTTTAGCTTATGTGGGCTACATCTATAGATATTTGTCATTTTGGAAATTAAATGGAAAATTTTTTTAAGTATTTACTTATTCATTCCTTTAAAATAGCTATAATAAACCCATTAGATGTTAACATATTCTAATAAAAATAACTACACTAAAAAACAAAACTGAGAAGAACAGCACTATTTTACATTTTTTGCAAATCAATCTTTAATATCTACCTTAATTGAAGGCAGCTATATACTCATATCTACTTCTGTATTCAGTCTCTTGAGATATCACAAACCATGTAGCCTCCAGAAAACACCATTGTACACTTGTGACAGAATGAAAGTGCAAAAGGTAAACAAAGTTCTAGTATTGTTATGAAAATAGTTTCAACTTTGGGGACTCTCGGAAAGAGTCTTGGAGGGCCTGAGAGGTCCCCAGATCATACTTTGAGAACCACTGTTGTAACATCAGGCTTTTGATGGCACAGAGGACAATACTATGTGGAAAAACAGGAACACCGACAACTCTATATCACAAAGTGATTCATAAGAGTTAGTCTAAACTCTAATTCTAAATTGATTATACCTTAACCAATTTATTTTGCTAAAAAATTCCTTTTTATGTATACATAAGAGCATTATATGATTAAAAAATCCATGCCTAAATAAGTCTAAAAGAACTCTTTCACTAGGTATAAAATAAAAATTCTATGTGATAAGAAAACCATGTATCATAATTTATTGGCAGTGTTTTTCTTTCTTTGTTGTACATAAAATAATGGTATATCTTATCACTGATGGCACCATAGATTCAATTAAATCCATGCCATATTCCCCACATGGGGAGAAATTTCGATGTTACTGGGATTTTTAACCACAAATAATGATGGGACTAAAATTACCAACTGCAATGCAACTAAAGTATTTGAAGAAAATGCTGTAAATGGTAAATATTTTAATTTGGCATTATACATTTCCAGAATGATATGCTTACAAAATGGAATACTGAAATAGCTTTGACTTATTCTGTAAAATATTTTTATAGGTTAATAACATTTTGATTTGAAAAGTTGACATTCTTTATTCTTCAATCTTGAAATTGGGATTTATTTATAGGCTTAAAATATTATAAACTTTAAATGAAGAGCAGGTTTTTCTAAAATGGGAAATTATACTTCACCTTTAATCATTTGTAAAGTAGTCTATGAATACAAAAAAAAAAACAACAAAAAAGAATAACTATTTACTACATATATGTATTCATCATTCTAACTCACTTACCTGGACTGTTTTTGCAGAATGATTTGCATGATTTAAGATGGTTCTATCAGCATCTGAATCAGACTCTGTCTGCCTCAGGGAATTACGTTTTTTCTTGGCAAGGTCTGCATCTCTATTGTACGAATATCCAAGTTTAGAAGTGGGAGATAAACTTGGTTTTTTCACAGGTGATTCAGGATCTGATCTGCATTCTAAGGGTCTGGAATTCTCTAATTTTTCTTGCTCCAAGTTACTACTGATGTCTATATCCTGAAGCTTTTGCTCATCGGTCTCCTCACAAATAAAGGGTGGAGACACATCCTTCTTATCACTATTGTATAAGTCACTTAATTCTAAAGTCTCCGTTTTCAATAGTCTCTTCTTGCCTAACAAAACTTGTGTGTGGTTTGAATCTGTACTGTAACATATTCCAGGGTCATCGGATCCTGAAGTCCTTCCAGAGCTCTGCTGGGACTTTTGGGGTTCTGTGTCACTTTTAGTCCTGCGACAGTAAGGGGAGGCTGTGCTTGGACTGAGATGATCATCAGGAGTCTGGTGTTCACTTTCTGACTCTCCAACCCCACTATCATTTACAAATACAGAGTCGTCCTGGGATAGGAAGTCTACCCCTCCGCTGGTAGGCTGCTGCAGCTGAGGCTCCCGTTTCAGATCACTAAGCTCTGCATAGAATTTTTCCTGATCAACAGAACTATTTGTATCTGTTTCATAGTTTCCAACTTTATATGTGCTTTTACTGCTATTTTCTTCTATTTGAACAACATTTAACTCTTGCCCACTGAAATGTGCCCTAATTTGATAGAGATAGGTCATAACAGTCAGTTTGTCAGGAATTGCTAATAAAACCATATCAGAAGGTTCCAATAACCGGGAAATTCCTATGCTGGCAAATCCATCATATGCCTTCAGAGGAAAGAAAAACAGAAGATATATTGAAGAGTTCAGACAATCCATACATTTTAACTTTTTTAAAGAAACTTAAAACATCATCACATTTTAAAAACAGCAAAATAACAGATGTTAACTAGACTTACTGTGGTGAGCATTTCACAATGTATACAAATATCAAATCATTATGTTGTACACTTGAGACTGAGGTACTGTTATATGGCAATTACACCTCAAAAAAGAGTTAAAAATAAAACACAATTCAGTTACCATTTTAAAAAAACAAGCAAAATTTTAATGGCTTTTTGTTGCTATTGGAGGGTACATTATGTTACTGACATTATGCCACTGACATTATGCCACATGAACAGAGCAACATTCCAAGTTGGAAATTTGTAAAAGTTTGGTAGATCCAAGAGTAAAACATTTTTATTAGTTAATAACAATTGAAATGTTCTTCTCCAATAAAGAAAACAAGCAAAAATGAGAGTTAAAACAAACAAACAAAAAAACTTAGAATAGACTTTGTGATAAAGAACTAGGGTATAAAGAAATAATAATTCATCTGGAGCTTTATTATTCCTATTAACCCCTCTTTTCAGTGGTCATGTAATTGCAGTGATTTGTGAAGATAAAGTACAGGTAGATATCCCAAAAGAACTAACTCCTAGATTGCCTGGTATAAAATATAAGTAAGTGCTATTTAAGTCTAGAAACATAGAAACATTTTTAAAACGCCCAATTAAGATTGATTTTCATAATGAGAAGAGTGACTTCATTTTCACTTCATCCATTTTGGAAAGAAGGAAATGTTTTGAGTAGTACAACCTAGTTTAGAATGTGAGGCTGCATTGTATAACTTTTGTTAGCCTTTAAATGACTGTGGCACATCAGGTTTTTCTAGTTTTGAAGAATCAAAGCTGTTTCTCAATTTACAATTAATTATTACTATCCTGAACTAACCCTTGAAAACAGCATTGTGTTGCTAGGAAGCATTAAAAATATGGCTAAACATTTAGATATACTCTTGGAAAAACTAAGGACCCTCTAGTTATATTCTTGCTTTGGGATATAAAATGTCTCATCTTTGTAACAACCCAGATATAGGATCACAACTCAAAGTTTTTCTAAAAAGCAAGTTTAGGAAATTATGTAACAATTCAGAAGGAATCAGTCTTTTGCATATACATGTTACAGTGCATTTCTACCTTTGAATTTAATTCTTGTATTCTTCCTGTAGTTTAATAAATGTTATGGAATAAGAAAGAAAATGAAAAATAAATTGTGATATTAAAACCTCTTCAATTTTCACAGCACTATGCTTTATAGTATAGGTACCTCAAAATATTTACTTGAGAGAATGGCTCAGTTGGTGTGCATGTTTCGGCCTGTTTGTTATTTTACATGTTTTAGGAAAATTAAAGTCATTTTCTTCCTCATGAGTCCTGACAACTTGATTGACAGACATCAATTGTAGACCATCAGGAAAAGCACCACAGGCAGTATTCTAAACATTTCCCAATTATCTAAAACACTGACATATTGGTTAAGATCAGATGTCACAGGTAAATACCATTTTTATTCAGCACTTTTTACAGACCTGGGAAAATGATTAGCTTACTTGTGGGGAATCTCCTGCTGGTATTTTGTTTCATGTAGCAATTCATTTTATGCACACTAATTGCACTAAAAGAAATTTAAAAACAAACCAGATTTCTTGTAAGCGAGGTCAAGACTTTATAAAGGAATTTTCCCATAGGTTAACCTCTTCTGCGATAATCAATTACCTACTGTCTTTTTAGCTGCGTGTGGAGAAAAAAGAGGTCTTTAAAAGAAAATAGTCTTATTCATTGCTAGATGTTATTTAATTGGTAAGGAGTCACTGCCAGTTATGTTATGCATCTGCATGGAACTTAAGACACAGGCATTGTTTCTTGTACTGTTTTAAGTCCAATTAAGGGCAGATGGGGTTACCCGGAAGAACTGTGTAAAGCCGGAAATAAGTCTGTAGGTAGCAAATGATACTCAATGTAGATATCAGGTAAGAAGTTGTGGGACTTCCCTGGTAGTCCAGTGGTTAACACTCCATGCTCCCAATGCAGGGGCCTAGGTTTGGTCTCTGGTCAGGGAACTAGATTCTGCATGCCGCAACTAAAGATTCCATGTGCCTCAATTAAGACCCGGAACAGCCAAATAAATAAATAAATGTTAAAAAAAAAAAAAAAGAAGTTGCAAAGTGATGAAAAGGAAAGTATAACAACAATTATGTATTGACTTGTGCAATGAATGGGATCATCTAAATTAAAATCCTTTCAAAAAGCTATAATTGGGACTTCCCTGGTGGCACAGTGGTTAAGAATCCACCTGCCAATGCAGGGGACACAAGTTCGAACCCTGGTCCGGGAAGATCCCACATGCCGCAGAGTAACTAAGCCCATGTGCCACAACTACTGAGCCTGCACTCTAGAGCCCGTGAGCCACAACTACTGAAGCCCATGTACCACAACAACTGAAGCCCGTGTGCCTAGAGCCCAGGCTCTGCAACAAGAGAAGCCACCACAATAAGTCCATGCACCACAACGAAGAGTAGTCCCTGCTGGCCACAACTAGAGAAGGCCCGCATGCACCAGCGAAGACCCAAGGCAGCCAGAAATAAATAAGTAAATTTATTTAAAAAAAAAAAAAGCTAGGGCTCCCCTGGTGGCACAGTGGTTGAGAGTCCGCCTGCCGATGCAGGGGACATGGGTTCGTGCCCTGGTCCGGGAAGATCCCACATACCGCGGAGCGGCTGGGCCCGTGAGCCATGGCCGCTGTGCCTGCGCGTCCGGAGCCTGTGCTCCGCAATGGGAGAGGCCACAACAGTGAGAGGCCCACGTACCGCAAAAAAAAAAAAAAAAAGCTATAATCGTCTGCCCTTTAAGATTTAATTGAGAAAAAATTTTAATGAGATATATTTCTCTTTGTAATAATATGTAAATCCAAGGTATGTTCATCATTATTAAATTTCTGAAGAAAATAATGTAAAGAAGTATAACTTAAGCCCTAATGAGATTCCTCATACTCTTTAAAAATATATAGCTAGGTAAAATAAAAAATGTTTGCTTTTCAAAATTTTAAACAGTAACTTGAAAGCTTCACTTTATAAAAAATAATAATGGTTTATTTTATAATGCTCTTGTCTGCATTTAAATTTGCTTATTCAAATGCAAGAAAATGCAGGTAAAGAACTGTCATATCTAAAGATACAGTTGTCTCTTGGTATCCATGGGGGACTAATTCCAACACCCCCTGCAGATATCAAATCTGGGGATGCTCAAGTCCCTTATGTAAAATGGTAGAATACAGCCAGCCCTCTGTATCTGTGGGTTCCACATCCATGGATACAGAGGGCCAACTGTATAACTTAATTGACGAAAAATAAGGCATTTTGCTTTGACAGACACAGGCTCTTCAAAATCATACAAGAAATAATTCAAGAGAATGCCTTATTTTGAAGCATGATTTCTATAAAGAAAATTATACTGATTTTTAAAGATTATCTTTTTTAATAGCATATTTCAATTAAAAAAACTGACTGCTTTTAAATGTTTTTCTCTGGGGCCAGCATCATGCATTTGCAAAGAAACAAGAATTCTTTAATGGAAATATAAATTTTTGGTTTTAGAGAGCAATAAAAGTAAAAAAAAAGTTGATTTAAATTCTCATCTGTTAATTGAACTTTTATCAAGGTTCCCTTTATAGTCTTTTTCTCACTGGTGGTTTTAACTATTTAAATAAAGTAAATTAAAAACTTTAGCCTAGACTAGAGGTTATTAATGACTTTGGCCCATGAATTCTTTTGGCAATGAATCCCTTCTCAGAATAATGTTATGATATGTATAAAATACACATGATTACTCTTTTGACAAAATTCAGCACACAGTTTTGATAAAAACTCTCCAGAAAGTGTGCATAGAGGGAACCTACCTCAACATAATAAAGGCAATATATGACAAACCTACACCTAACATCATACTCAATGGTGAAAAGCTGAAAGCATGTCCTCTAAGATCAGGAACAAGACAAGGAGGTCCACTGTTGCCACTTTTATTCAACATAGTTTTGGAAGTCCTAGCTACAGCAATCAGAGAAGAAAAATAAATAAAAGGAATCCAAATTGGAAAAGAAGAAGTTAAACTGTCATTGTTTGCAGATGACATGATACCGTACACAGAAGATCCTAAAGATGCCACCAGAAAACTACTAGAGCTCATCAATGAATATGGTAAAGTTGCAGGTTACAAAATTAATACACAGAAATCTGTTGCATTTCTATACACTAACAACAAAAGATCAGAAAGAGAAATTCAAGAAACAATCCCATTTACCATCCCATCAAAAAGAATAGATTACCTAGGAATAAACCTACCTAAGGAGACAAGAGACCTGTACTCTGAAAACTGTAAGACTCTGATGAAAGAAATCGAAGAAGGCACTAACAGATGGAAAGATATACCATGTTCATGGATTGGAAGAATCAATATTGTCAAAATGACTATACTACCCAAGGCAATCTACAGATTCAATGCAATCCTTAACAAATTACCAATGGCATTTTCCACAGAACTAGAACAGAAAATCTTAAACTTTGTATGGAGACACAAAAGACCCCAAATAGCCAAAGCAATATTGAGAAAGAAAAACGGAGCTGGAGGAGTCAGGCTGACTTCAGACTATACTACAAAGCTACAGTCATCAAAACAGTATGGTACTGGCACAAAAAAAGAAATATAGATAAGTGGAACAGGACAGAAAGCCCAGAAATAAACCCACGCACCTATGGTCAATTAATCTACGACAAATGAGGCAAGACTACACAAGGTGGAAAGACAGTCTCTTCAACAAATAGTGCTGGGAAAATTGGACAGCTACATGTAAAAAATTGAAATTAAATCATTCTTTAACACCATACACAAAAATAAGCTCAAAATGGATTAAAGACCTAGATGTGAGACTGGACACTATAAATCTCCTAGAGGAACACATAGGCAGAACACTCTCTAACATAAATCACATCAATATCTTTTTCGATCTGTCTCCCAGAATAATGGAAATAAAAACAAACATAAACAAATGGGACCTAATTAAACACAAAGCTTTTGCACAGCAAAGGAAACCATAAACAAAATGAAAAGACAACCCACAAATTAGGAGAAAATATTTGCAAATGATGTGACCAACAAGTCTCCAAAATTGAAAAACAGCCCATGAGGCTTCATATTATCAAAACAAACAACCCAATCAAAAAATGGGCAGAAGACATAAATAGACATTTCACCAAAGAAGACATGCAGATGGCCCAGAGGCACATGAAAAGATGTTCAACATTGCTAATTATTAGAGAAATGCAAATCAAAACTACAATGAGATATCACCTCACACCAGTCAAAACGGCTATCATCAAAAAATCCACAAATGATAAAATCTGGAGAGGGTGTGGAGAGAAGGGAACCCTCCTACACTGCTGGTGGGAATGTAAATTGGTACAGCCACTATGGAGAACAGTATGGAAGTTCCTTAAAAAACTAAAAATAGAGCTACCATATGACCCTGCAATCCCACTCCTGGGCATATATCCAGAGAAAAACATGGTCCGAAAGAATACATGCACCCCAGTGTTCATTGTAGCACTGTTTACAATAGCTGAGACATGGAAGCAACCTTTATCTATTCCATCGACAAAGGAATGGATAAAGAAGATGTGGTATACATATACAATGGAATATTACTGAGCCATTAAAAAGAATGAAATAATGCCATTTGCAGCAACATGGATGGACCTAGAGATTGTCATACTGAGTGAAGTAAGTCAGACAGAGAAAGAGAAATATCATATGATATCCCTTATATGGGAATCTAAAAAGAAATGATACAAATGAACTTATTTACAAAACGGAAACAGACTCACAGACTTAGAGAATGAATTTATGGTTACCAGGGGGGAAGGATGAGGGGAAGGGATAGTTAGGGAGTTGGGGAACAACATGTACACACTGCTATATTTAAAATGGATAACCAACAAGGACCTATTGTATAGTACAGGGAACTCTGCTCAATGTTATGTGGCAGCCTGGATGGGAGGGGAGTTTGGGGGAGAACGGATACATGTGTACGTATGGTTGAGCCCCTCTGCTGTGCACCTGAAACTATCACAACATTGTTAATCGGCTATACTCCAATATAAAATAAAAAGTTAAAAAAATACATATGGTGCTTCCCTGGTGGCGCAGTGGTTGAGAGTCCACCTGCCGATGCAGGGGACACAGGTTCATGCCCTGGTCCAGGAACATCCCACATGCTGTGGAGCGGCTGGGCCCGTGAGCCATGGCCGCTGAGCCTGCGTGTCCGGAGCCTGTGCTCCGCAGCAGGAGAGGCCACAACAGTGAGAGGCCCGCATACCGAAAAAAAACAACAAAAAAACAAAAAAAACCCCATATGATTACAAAAGAAACCAATTATTGAAAAATAAGTATTTGAAAATATTAGGAAGATGGAATTTGAGAAACAAATGTGCTTCTTATGGATGTACAAACTGCTACAATTATGAAGAAGTGATGAGCTTGAAAGGTAGCTGTAGATATTTGCAACTGTAAAGTGATATGAAAATATCTGAGATTCTAAAGGTGAAAAAGTCTCAGGCATGGCTAATACTACAGTGGTTTGTTGTTTAAATTGATAATTGAAGAAAATGCTAAATTTCAGTTAAAGAAATGAGAAAATAATTTTTTTTTTCCCCTAGCCATGATCAAGGATCCCCTGAACTCTATCCATAGCTCCCAGGTTAAGAACTCTTGCTCTAAGACAACACTTTTCAGTTGAAGAATTCAATTCAGCAGGAAAAAAAGCATTAAATGAGTACCTGCTGTATGCTGAGATAGGTGCTTCCTCCTTTTTTATGTTGTGGTGCACACAGAAAATTGTAATATCGTGCTGCATTTTGGGATACATAGTTAAGTCAGCCTGCAGCCACAGTCAGCTGGCCCAGAGGGCTCTAGCAACTCAGGCCTGTGCAGCTACCCTGAGGGCTGAAGGATCAGTATCTTCCCCACATCAATTGGGAAGCTCTGACCTCAGTACATTAATTATGTGGAAAAAACTGCACAGTTTACCAGAAAAAGGGGGAAAAAATGGGGAAAGAAAGAAAAAAAAAAAGAACCAATGTTCAATCTTTTTGCCTCTGGGAACATATGGATTTTTTTTTTTTGCATACCCATCAGGCTCCTGCTTTCATCCCCTCCCAACAGGTTTTTCTAAACTCATGGCACAACAGTTTGGATTGTACTTTTTAAAAGCTAAATCTTGCTAAGAACTAAATAAAAGCAACATGCTTTAACAAACATTTAACAGTTTATGAAGTTCATACATATTATTATAATCTGATGCCAGTCTGGCACTTGTGATTTTTAAAGGCCATGACAAACTAGAGTAAACCATGCATCCTACTGGAACTTCAGGAAACAGACTACCTTCTGTGAGCTATAGTTAGGACCTCACAAAACAACCTCACTTTCCCCAAATTAATAAAAGCCTGCAGAGAAGCCAAAATTGACAGGAAACAGATTACCTTCTGTGAGCTATAGTTAGGACCTCACAAAACCACCTCACTTTCCCCAAATTAATAAATGCCTGAGGAGAAGCCAAAATTGACACTATGTATTTTTTTTCTTTGGCAATTCTTACCTTTTTGTTGTTCTCTTTAATGTCTTGAGGATTCAGAGACTTGTAGTCACTGAGGGAGAAAATGGCACAGTAGGTACATACAGTAATTGATAAAAACAGCTGTTTTTAAAACAAACTGAATCTTAAAATTTGACATTCAATAATACCAAAGAGTAACTAGCAATTTCACAGCAATTCTATCAACAAAACTAATAGTGTGGAAAATTAAGGAAATAAATAAATTATTAAATAATTAATAAATAACAGTGATTACAAGTTCCAATGCCTGAAGCTTTCCATCTAAAAGAGAAGTTAAGGTAGGGGACCAGAGACTAGCCTGGACAACCAAATTCACCATGAGGTAACCCCTTGTTGTCAATGTATAAAGAGATACAGGCTTATCTGTCTCATCTCATTTTAACACTAACACAATTTTCATAATAATTTGAAGTCAGTTTTTTGTACGAGATTAAGGAAAAAAATATACTCTTTTAAAACAGAAAAGATTGTTTTTAGGCATCAAGAAGGAACGACTTTTCTTTCTGGGATATATTTCTTCTCCCAAAAAGCAAGAGTATGGGTGATAAAAAAAAAAAATCAAGTATTTCAGGACATGTGCTAAGAAATTATTTTATGGTTTGTTTCTTTTTTTTATAAAACTTTATTATTTACAAAATATTTATAGGAATGGAAAGTGTTTCTACTTACATTAAATCTGGTCTAAAGTGGTGTAATATTGCACAAAAAGATAAACCATTTCTCCACGATGTAGTAAAATTGGTGATTTTCACTCCCCGGTAATTTTTTGTAACTTCTTTGCACCATACAAGCAATGACTGACTAGCATTTGGCTTTCGTCCCAAAACAGGACTTGGTATAGGACTCGGCTAAAAAAAAATGAAAAGAGGAAAACATTAAAATAATTTAATGGAAGATGAAAATTAACATTAATTGACCTAACTGGATCACTTGAACACTTTGATGTCAGTTTAGGTACTTCAAAACTGTCACTTCAAGACAACTGTAACCTCTAAGAAAGGAGACATGAATCTTAAGTTATTATCTTCAGTTTAAGCCTATGGCGTCTGCTTGACAAAGATATACATATGCAAGATTTTAATGTTATACATAAGAACAGGCCAAGAGCTACATTAATGGAAACATTAAAGTATTTAAATACTTAAGGTTGAATATCTATATAACTCTCACATACTAAAAAAATCTTCCCCAAATGCAATCATGTACAAATATAGTTTCTTTTTGAGTATATTAAAAAGAATGTCTTTTGAAGTCTAACTGTAGCACAAATTGTTAGTAGTGAAGAGGTCAAAATAATAGTTTTTAAAAATACAGTAATTGGGAATTCCCTGGTGGTCCAGTGGTTAGGACTCGGTGCTTTCATTGCAGGGGCCCAGGTTCATTCCCTGGTTGGGGAACTAAGATCCCGCAGGCTGCGAGGTGCGACCGAAAAATATATATACATACAGTAATCATACACATTTTAGTGCAATGATAACCATATTCAAACATACTTCTTATATAAATTTAATTCTGGCAAAACAGATTTAGTTATTAGCGACAGTCAGGTGTTGGTAGTAATAGCACACATCAGTATATAATTTGGATTTGCTCCAAATATCTTCTAATTATTGATGGCTACTTTTGGACATTATTAGGTTAGCTAGGTGTGTGGGTGTAGGGGGATGTGTGTTTTAAATCTAAAGCATTTACTTGATTTTTCCCCTTGTTCATATACTTAAAACAACGATAACAACAAAACAAAGACTCATAATAAGATTTTTATCCTAAACTTTTGTTATTCTTAAAACCATGTCATTTTCTTTTACTGAATAACAATCACATTTTGTGATGGTAACTTTAGAGGTTGATATAATTGAAAACTATAAAAAAAACGACTAAAAGTTTCTAGACTTTAAATATTGCTATCAATTAAGAGTGCTGGCTATAGACATAAATAGAAGCCCTCTAAAATAAGGTGAAAGGAGAACAATTATTTACCCCTAATATCATTTGAGTTTAACAAGCAAACCATTCTTGCCACACAGCTTACTTAAGAAAGACCAATGATGCCCCCATTTGACAAAAGGATGTTAGTGCCAAACAATTTAAATCAACCTCACATAATTATGATTTATGTATTCACTGCTCCTGTGGGAAGACAAGTAAGAAACACCAAGAATGTAATTTCTTACTTTTTATTAACTGTCTGATTAACAAATTGTTATATAAACAACCATGAATCTAGCAAAGCGTTGTTCTTTAAATGATCACCTATACAAAGTCAATGCTGAAAAATTTCCAGGTCATAAAAAATCAGCAAATTTGGGTTAGTTCTACTTAATATGAACAAGTAGATAAAAAACAGAATCCCCAATATAGGAGGATATTTACCTTAGAATAAATGATAGCTTTTTTTTAACATCTTTATTGGAGTATAATTGCTTTACAATGGTGTGTTAGTTTCCGTTTTATAACAAAGTGAATCAGTTATACATATACACATATCCCCATATCTCTTCCCTCTTGCGTCTCCCTCCCTCCCACCCTCCCTATTCCACCCCTCTAGGGTGGGATCACCCTAGATCAGCACCGAGCTGATCTCCCTGTGCTATGCAGCTGCTTCTCACTAGCTACCTGTTTTACGTTTGGTAGTGTATATATGTCCATGCCACTGTCTCACTTTGTCCCAGCTTACCCTTCCCCCTCCCCATATCCTCAAGTTCATTCTCCAGTAGGTCTGCGTCTTTGATCCTGTCTTGCCCCTATGTTCTTCACGACCATTTTTTTTGTTTTTTAGATTTAGATTTTTAGATATACGTGTTAGCATACGGTATTTGTTTTTCTCTTTCTGACTTACTTCACTCTGTATGACAGACTCTAGGTCCATCCACCTCACTACAAATAACTCAATTTCATTTCTTTTTATGGCTGAGTAATAGTCCATTGTATGTATGTGCCACATCTTTATCCATTCATCTGTTGATGGATGCTTAGGTTGCTTCCATGTCCTGGCTATTGTAAATAGAGCTGCAATGAACATTGGGGTGCATGCGTCTTTTTGAATTATGGTTTTCTCAAGGTATATGCCCAGTAATGGGATTGCTGGGTCGTATGGTAGTTCTATTTTGTTTTTTAAGGAACCTCCATACTGTTCTCCATAGTGGCTGTATCAATTTACATTCCCACTAACAGTGAAAGAGGGTTCCCTTTTCTCCACACCCTCCCCAGCATTTATTTTTGTAGATTTTTTGATGATGGCCATTCTGACTGGTGTGAGGTGATACCTCATTGTAGTTTTGATTTGCATTTCTCTAATTATTAGTGATGTTGAGCATTCTTTCATGTGTTTGTTGGCAATCTGTATGTCTTCTTTGGAGAAATGTCTGTTTAGGTCTTCTGCCCATTTTTGGATTGGGTTGTTTGTTTTTTTGATATTGAGCTGCATGAGCTGCTTGTAAATCTTGGAGATTAATCCTCTGTCAGTTGCTTCATTTGCAAATATTTTCTCCCATTCTGAGGGTTGTCTTTTTGTCTTGTTTGTTTCCTTTGCTGTGCAAGCTTCTGAGTTTCATTAGGTCCCATTTGTTTATTTTTGTTTTTATTTCCATTTCTCTAGGAGGTGGGTCAAAAACGATCTTGCTATGATTTATGTCATAGAGTGTTCTGCCTATGTCTTCCTCTAAGAGTTTGATAGTGTCTGGCCTTACATTTAGGTCTTTAATCCATTTTGAGTTTATTTTTGTGTATGGTGTTAGGGATTGTTCTAATTTCCTTCTTTCACATGTAGCAGTCCAGTTTTCCCAGCACGACTTATTGAAGAGGCTGTCTTTTCTCCACTGTATATTCTTGCCTCCTTTATCAAAGATAAGGTGACCATATGTGCGTGGGTTTATCTCTGGACTTTCTATCCTGTTCCATTGAGCTATATTTCTGTTTTTGTGCCAGTACCATACTGTCTTGATTACTGTAGCTTTGTAGTATAGTCTGAAGTCAGGGAACCTGATTCCTTCAGCTCTGTTTTTCTTTCTCAAAATTGCTTTGGCTATTCGGGGTCTTCTGTGTTTCCACACAAATTGCAAAATTTTTTGTTCTAGTTCTGTGAAATGTGATAGGTCTTTTAACTATCAATCTAGCATGTATTAAAATGACCCCCCCCCGCCCCCGGCCCTGCACTGTAAGGCATGTGGGACTTCCCCAGCCAGGGATGGAACCCACACCCCCTGCAGTGGAAGCATGGAGTCTTAACCACTGAACCACCGGGGAAGTCCTAAAATGAACTATTAAATATGTAAAAGTGACTTTTCATAAAGGCAATATTTTAAATAATGGAAAATCTTTTAAAAAATGTGTTTGTGACTAGTTCATTGATTCTCTGGCTCGTCCACAGAGCATTCTTCACTGCAGTTCCAGATTAAGTGAGTAGAGGGATTTGAAAGTCACAGTGAAAAGTCACTTTTAGGTAAAAAGATATTTTCAAATCCCTCTAGCCAAGGATTCAATGAACTAGGCACAAACACATTTATTTAAAAGATTGCCTTTATTAAAATGTTTTTCTATATCAAATTATACTATTAAGGCATTAATTTCAAGCACGTGTAGCATGTACACAGGCCCAATAATCTGCAACTATCGTTATACCGATTAATTCTAATCATCAATAGCATGTACATAAGTAAAGTACAAATGCCATTGTCACCATGCTGTAATCTAGAGTGGCTTTCTGTACTTAAAAATTGAGAAAAACCAACCATGTCATTATGATTATATTCTTGTTTCTAAGAAGGCTCAATATGAAAAGGCTAGAAGAACTAAAGTAAACTGGATTTATCCCAACACAAAACCCTTGTATTAAAACATGTCACAGGGATGCTTACTGCACTGCCAGGAAAAAGAAGTCATATGTAATGGAAGAAACTGATGAAATTATAAGCCCTATAAATGGTCATGTTGGTTGCAGACAAAGAAAACTGAAGTAGAGCCACTGTTTGATGAATCATCCACTTCAGAAGTGCTGAGCTTTCATGTGATATTTTGCAGAGGGTAAGAAAGAAATAGTTATATCATTTCAAAACCTTCAGGATATAAATGGATGAAACTGCTTGTTTCTTGCTACAAACGGCTCCTGCTTTCGTATGTGGCAGCTTCCTTCACTTCCCTATGTCTCAGCTTCCTCATCTATGAAATGAGGGATTGTAATGATACTTGTCTCACAGTGCTGTTATAGTAACAAGATCTGCCTTCCTTGCCTTCCACCCATTATGCTCATTACCACTCTCTCCCTTGATCACTTTGAACCAAACTGACTTCTTTGCTGTTCCTTGGATACCCCAGATGGGGTCCCACCTTAGTGCCTTTACACAGATTGTTCCAGTTGTACGATTAACTCCAATACAACCATCTCTATCAGGCCTATTCTGACCACCCCATCTAATAATGCAACCCATCTCTATTGCCCAATCCCAAACCAGCACTCCTGACCTTCCCTTCCCTTACTCTGATGTTTCCATAGTATTTATAATCTTCTTATGGTCCATATACTTTATTTTGGTCATTACCAAAATGTACTTATTGGCTATGTTTATTGCTTATTACCTGTCCAACCTCAGTAAATAAAAGGGCTATGAGGGCAGGGATTTTAATTCGTTTTGTTTTTATTAACCTATCCCAGAACAGTTCCTGGCATATAGTAGGTACTCAGTAAATACTGTTAAATGAATAAATGCATGCAAAACATTTAGCACAAAGTACAGCACATAGTAACCATTTGGTGAATGTTAACTGCAATTATTATTACTACCACTGATACATTATCAGCACTTGAATTCCTATTTTTGAGGGTCTTTTGGAAATTTGAATCGCCATGAATTTCTTCAAGACACTGGAAAATTTTTTTGCAAACCAAGGTTTAACTCAGCGTTCCCCAACCTTTTTGGCATCAGGGACTGGTTTCCTGGAAGACAATTTCTCCGCTGACAGGGTGCGGGTAGGAGAGATGGTTCGGGAGGTAATGCGAGTGATGGGGAACAGCAGACGAAGCCTTGCTTGCCTTGCTCGCTCACCGGCCGCTCACCTCCTGCTGTGCAGCCCGGGCTCCTAACAGGCCACAGACCGTTATCGGTTGGGGACCCCTGCTTTAACTAGAAGATTATCTTGATAATCTATGTGCAAAATGGGGTACTTGGAATTTTTGGCAATCTTTTTTTTATGGGTTTGGTAAAAGAAAGAAACTCTGAATGACTTTGTAATTTATTGTTTTCCGAAGAAAGAAAGACACCAAAATCTTGCCATTAAGGGTAGAAACAAATTTCAAATGTTGGAACAACTATTTAAAAGTTCTTTCTTGTATTTTTGCAACGGCTGGATGTATGAGAAAGCATCTCTACTTAACATGTTGGGAAAGTAAAGCACAGCTATTACAGTTGTCTTTTTTATGCACTGAGAGAGGAAATATCTAAAAGCCATTCTAATTATAACTTTAGGATCAGAATAATCAGAGTCTGTTTAATTAGGTGATCCAGTTTGCTCTCAGTCAAGGCACTGTGTGGATGAAATTGCACAATCTCAGCTTAACTGAGAACTACAGTTAGATGTCAACCAACATGATTATTAAGGCAGTTTAAAGTGGTGAGAGTAGAGAGGATCTAGGACTTGAGACCAGTTTGACTTGACAGTTCTAGACTCTAATATAGATAATATTAAAATACTATTTCTGTTAACATAGCATACTACATGCAGTATTAAAGACAGTAAGGCCGCCAATTATTCTTGCTAACAACAGCAACAGGAGCTCTTTCAGGAAACCTAGTCAAATAACTTGTTACAAAGTTTCCTAAGTTTCAACAGTTGTAAGAAATTTCAATTCCACTTTCTTCTACTCTACTCCTCTGACTACAGTTGCTTTCTCTTTGGCTGTCTCCCCTTCTTCCACTGATACAAGCATATATTCCTCTAGGTATTGCTCTAAATAGTTTTCTCTCTCCACACTTTGAATTGATTCACTCCCAGGATTCCAACTATCACTTCCATGCAGATGATTCCCAAATATACATTTATAGTTCAAAACTATCTCAAGTTGACATTTCCAGCTGGCTGTCCTTCCTGCCACATAAAATTCAGACTCAATATGTCCCAAACCATAATTATACTTTTTCCTTATAACCTGCTTCATTTTTATTATGTTTGCAAATGATATTGCAATTATATTGTCCCAATCATCTAGACTCTCTCAGAATCAACTTTGAACTCTCTTCCTTCACCTATCATCCTTTACTAGTTAATTCACAGGCAATTTTGATTTTATTGTTGTAAAGTTTTTGCAATTTATCTTCTTTTGCCTAGGCTATTGCAAAATCTTCCAAATAGGTTTTCCTTCTTCCAATTCTCTTATTTGACCCATTGCCATAGCAACAATCTTAAAGTGCAGATCAAAGTCTCTAAAGGCTCTCAAGAACATACAAAATGATGTCAAAATACTGAGCATTGAACATCAAAGCTTTTTCAATGTTTCTATTCTCTAGATGACTCATTATTCTCTAAAATCACTATGGTTTCCTGCCAGCTCCCAGCTCCCCCACTTCCAGTCTTTGATCTTACAGACTGTCACCCAACTTGGAATATCTTCTGTCCCAAGTACAGCTGCTACAATTCCACTCTACCTTCAAGGTTAAGTTCAGCTGTCATCTCCCACGTGAACTCTCTTTCCAACTCCTAGTCAGTAGGAGCACTTTTCAATTTTCCTTGACTCTTTATGTCTCTCTTATAACATTTTTACTACAATATATTCAATTCTTCTTTCTACAAAAAGACTAACTTTTCATTAATTCTTAAAGTATATTCTGAGCACCTACTACTTCCCACATACAATGTTAAAATCTTTACATGGATTAGCTCATTTAATCTTACAACTCCTCTGAGATAGTTGTTATTCCCAATTTCAGTTGAGGAAACTGACGTTATACACCTAGAAGTGGAGGAGTTAGAATCTATACCAAGGTGTTCCCATTCCAGAGCCTGTTCTCTTAAACAACATGCATTTCACACTTTGAGATAATGTAGTTTTAGGACCTCAGTAAAACCTGTAAGTTTTTTTGAGACTAGTGATTGCTTCGGTCAACTTATCTTTTTCAGAACTTAGATCACTGCCCCAGTGTATATTAAATTAATTGATTTTTAAAGAGGCAATCTAACCACTTTAAAACCTAGGAGTATTCTATTAGTAAAATCCTTTGCGCAATCTGTTGTATCTTAGATTATTGGTTGGAACTAGAACTAGAACTAAGTACAGAGCAATGAGATACACACTACCATTGCTAAAGCTGCAGGACATTTTGGTCTCCCTAGTACTGATTCTGGGTAGTCTTCTCCCAACCACAAATTATTGCAAATGGTTGAGGGAACTTTGGATAAATTTAACATTTGGTGAGCCCCAAGCAACAGCAGTGGTGAAAACAAGAATATTTGTATCAGTACTGTTCCTATCCTTTTTCAAAGTGTTTTCATTTAAGTAATTTCAATGTATTCTCAGAGAAAAACTGAAAGTTAGGCTTTGTTATTCTACTACTAGACAATCAGAAAGATTATTCTGTAATAAAGTCATATTGGGAGGAACTTCTGTTTACATTAAAGGAGGACTAACATCTGAACACATTTTTAAAAAGCTGAACAAAGTATTTTTTAGGGGACTTCCCTGGTGGTCCAGTGGTTAAGAATCTGTCTTGCAAAGCAGGGGACGATGGTTGGATCCTTTGTCAGGGAACTAAGATCCCACATGCCGCGGGGCAACTAAGCCCGCGTACCGCAACTACAGAGCCCACACACTACAACTAGAGAGAAGCCCACACACCGCAATGAAGAGCCCGCCCGCACGAAAAATCCCACGTGCCGCAACTAAGACCAAATAAATAAATAACAATTTTAAAAAGTACTTTTTAGACAACCTTCTAAGAAATGTCCAAGTCTAGACCTAGACAGACTAGAAAACCATAGTGAGCGAAACTCTCAGTTCTCCTTTCTTAATGGTTGATCTGGAAGAGTGAGTTAAGAGACAGAGCTACACTTTTGGTAGACTTCCAAACAGCAATATGATCCCCTCTACCCTCAAAAGTAGAAAAAATAAAATAATAAAGAGCACAAAAACATATTGTACAACACAGGGAATATAGCCAATATTTTATAACAACTATAAATGAAACATAACCTTTAAAAATTGTAAATCACTTTGTTGTACACCTAAAACTTATATAATATTGTACAGCAACTAACCGCAATAAAAAAAGATGAAAGCAAAAAATAATGAAATAGAAGGTAAACATACAATAAAAAGGATCAACAAAACCAAAAGTTGCTTCTTTGAAAAGACAAAATTGTTTAAAATTATAGTGTGACTGATCAAGAAAAAAAGAGGGAAGCAAATTCCTAGAAAAGTATAGCCAGAAGAAATAAAAATCCTGGAGAGTTCTATCACTATTAAAGAAACTGAATTTGTAATTAAATACCTTCCTATAAAAAATTCTTTGACTTAAGTGATAAATTCCACCAAACATTCAAGGAAGAAATATCTCCAACATTACACAAATTCTTCCAGAGAGTAAGAAAAATGAGTTTAATTTCCCACCTCATTTCATGATCCAAGCAAATCTTTTTTTTCCTCATGATACTTAAAAAAAAAAATTTATTGAACTATAGTTGATTTACAATGTTGTATTAATTTCTGCTGTACAGGAAAATGACTCAGTCATATATATATATATATATATATATATATATTCTTTTTCATATTCTTCCCCATTTTGGTTTATCACAGCATACTGAATACAGTTCCCTGTGCTACACAGTAGGATCTTGTTGTTTGTCCATCCTATATATACTAGTTTGCATCTGCAAATCCCAAACTCCCCTACCACCGTCCCCCACACCCACTTGATAACCACAAGTCTGTTCTCTATGTTGTTGAGTCTTTGTTTCGTAGATATATTCATTTGTGTCATATTTTAGATTCCACATATAAGTGATATCATATGGTATTTGTCTTTCTCTTTCTGACTTACTTCTGTCAGTATGATAATCTCTAGGTCCATCCATGTTGCTGCAAATGGCATGATTTCATTCTTTCTTTTTTTTTTTTTGTGGTACGTGGGCCTCTCACTGTTGTGGCCTCTCCTGTTGCGGAGCACAGGCTCTGGACGTGCAGGCTCAGCGGCCATGGCTCACAGGCCCAGCTGCTCCGCAGCACGTGGGATCTTCCCGGACCGGGGCACGAACCCGTGTCCCCTGCGTCGGCAGGCAGACTCTCAACCACTGCACCACCAGGGAATCCCGATTTCATTCTTTTTTATGGCTAAGTACATACACATACACACACACCCCATATCTTCTTTACCCATTCATCTATTGATGGACATTTAGATTGTTTCCATGTCTTGGCTATTGTAAATAATGCTGCAATGAAAACAAGGGTGCATGTATCTTTTCAAATTATAGTTTTTTCTGGGTATATGCCCAAGAGTGGATCCCTATCAAATTACCCATGACATTTTTAAAAGAACTATAACAAATAATCCTAAAATAGAACAAAGCAGGAGGCATAACCCTCCCAGACTTCAGACAATACTACAAAGCTACAGTAATCAAAACAATGTGGTACTGGCACAAAAACAGACATATGGATCAATGGAACAGAATAGAGAGCCCAGAAATAAACCCACACACCTATGGTCAATTAACGTGTGACAAAGGAGGCAAGAATCTATAATGCGGAAAGGACAGTCTCTTCAGCAAGTGGTGCTGGGAAAGTTGGACAGCCGCATGTAAACCAATGAAGTTAGAAAACACCCTTACACCATTCAAAAGTAAACTCAAAATGGCTTAAAGACTTAAATATAAGACATGACACCATAAAACCCCTAAAAGAGAACACAGGCAAAACATTCTCTGACATAAATCATACCAATGTTTTCTTAGGTCAGTCTCCCAAGGCAACATAAATAAAAGTAAAAATAAACAAGTGGGACCTAATTAAACTTACAAGCTTCTGTACAGCAAAGGAAACCATAAACAAAATGAAAAGGCAACCTAAGGACTGGAAGAAAATATTTACAAATGATGCAACTGACAAGGGCATCAAAACATACAAACAGCTCATACAACTCAATAACCAAAAAACAAACAACCCAATAGAAAAATGCGCAGAAGACCTAAATAGACATTTCTCCAAAGAAGACATACACATGGCCAATAGGCACATAAAAATATGTTCATCATTGCTAATTATTAGAGAAATGCAAATCAAAATCAAGCAAATCTTGAAACCAAAATTCAATAGGATAACACAAAATTACAAAAAAAGTCATGGGGCTTCCCTGGTGGCACAGTGGTTGAAAGTCCGCCTGCCAATGCAGGGGACACGGGTTTGTGCCCCGGTCTGGGATGATCCCACATGCCGCGGAGTGGCTAGGCCCGTGAGCCATGGCCACTGAGCCTGCACGTCTGGAGCCTGTGCTCCACAATGGGAAAGGCCACAACAGTGAGAGGCCCACGTACCACCAAAAAAAAAAAAAAAAAAAAAGTCATGAATATAGATACAAAAGTCTTAATGAAATGTTAGCACATTGAATGTAGCAATTTATAAACTGAACAAACTGGACTTACCACAGGAATGTACATTTTACTTAACATTAGCAAATCTATTGAGTTAACTTGCCAAATTAACAGATTATAGGGAAAATATATAGATACAACCATCTAAATAGATGCAGAAAAGTATTTAATAAAATTTTATGTCCATTTCTAACCTATAAAGTAACCTTAGCAAACTAGTAGTAATAGAAAATTCCTTAACTTGTATAAAGCCTACAGCAAATATCACAATGGTAAAATAGTCAACGTTTTCCCTTCAAGATTGAGAATCTATCACCACTTTTATTCAACAATGTATTGAATGTTCTTGCTATTGCATTAAGGCCAGAAAAATATATAATGATATAAATATTAGAAAAGAAACAAAAGTAAAACTGATTATTTACATATAATGTAATTATGTAGAAAATCCAAAGAAATCTACAGGTAATTCATTAGAATGAATAAGGGAATTTTAAAAGGTTGCGGGATACAAAAAACAATGTATTACAAAACCAACTGCATTCCTATACACCAACAAAAGCAGTTAGAAATTAAAAATTTTAAGACATTTTATGTCATTCATAGTGACATAAAGTACTAAGAAATAAATCTATAAATAATGGATATGACTGCTATAAGAAACCTATCAAGCTTTATTATGAGAAAATAAAGGAGACCTAAAGAGATGGAGAAATATACAATATTCATGGATTAGAATATTCAATTTTGTAAAGACACCAATTTTTTTTTTTTTTTTTTTTTTGCGGTACGCGGGCCTCTCACTGTTGTGGCCTCTCCTGTTGCGGAGCACAGGCTCCGGACGCGCAGGCCCAGCGGCCACGGCTCACGGGCCCAGCTGCTCCGCGGCATGTGGGATCTTCCCGGACTGGGGCACAAATCCACGTCCCCTGCGTTGGCAGGCAGACTCTCAACCACTGCGCCACCAGGGAAGCCCCATCTTAAGCATTTTTAAGTGTACACTTCAGTGTTTTTTTTTTGAAATTAATTTATTTATTATTTATTTTTGGCTGTGTTGGGTCTTTGTTGCTGCACACGGGCTTTCTCTAGTTGCGGCGAGCGGGGTCTACTCTTCGTTGTGGTGCACGGGCTTCTCATTGCGGTGGCTTCTCTTATTGCAGAGCACAGGCTCTAGGTGAGCAGGCTCAGTAGTTGTGGCACACGGGCTTAGCTGCTCCGGGGCATGTGGGATCTTCCCGGACCGGGGCTGGAACCCATGTCCCCTGCCTGGGCAGGCAGATTCTTAACCTCTGTGCCACCAGGGAAGTCCCCAGTTTTCTTAAGTACATTCTTATTGTGCAACAATCACCATCATCCATCTCCAGAACATTTTTCACCTTACAGAACTGATACTCTATATCCATTGAACAGTAATTCCCCATTTCGCCTTTTCCACAGCCCTTGGCAACCACCATTCTACTTTCTGTCTCTATGATTTTGACTACTCTAGGTACCTCAAATAAGTGGAATCATATATATCTGTCTTTTTGTGACTGGCTTATTTCACTTAGTGTAATGTTCTCAAGGTTCATCCATGCTGTAGCATACGTCAGAATTTCCTTCCTTTTTGAGGCTAAATAATATTTTATTATATGTATATACCACATTTTGTTTATCCATTCATCAATAGACACATGGGTTGCTTTCAGATTTTGGCTGTTGTGAATAATGCTGCTATGAATATGGGTGTACAAATATCTTGGGACCCTGCTTTCAATTCTTCTGGGTATACACCCAGAAGAGAAATTAGTGGATCATATAATTCTATTTAAAAATTTCTTGAGGAACTTCTACAGTGTTTTCCATTGTTGCTGTACCATTTTACATTCCCACCAACAGCACACAAGGGTCCCAATTTCTCCACATCCTCGCCAACACTTGCTATTTTCTGGGGTTCTTCTGGGTTGTTTTTGGTTTTGATAACAGTCATCCTAATGGGTGTGAAGTGGTATCTCATTGTGGTTTTGATTTGCACTTCTCTAAAGATTATGGATGTTGAGCATTTTTTTCATGTGCTTATTGGTTATTCATATATCTTCTTTGGTGAAATGTTTATTCAAGTCCTTTGTTCATTTTTGAATTGTTTGCTTTTTGTTGTTGAGTTTTATAAATTCTCTATATATTTTGGATATTAATCCCTTATCAGATATATGATTTGCAAATATTTTCTCACATCATGTAGGCTGCCTTCTCACTCTCTTGTGTCCTTTGATGCACAAAATTTTCATGAAGTCCAATTTATCTATTTTTTCTTTTGTTGCCTATACCTTTGGTATTATATATTGTCAAATCTAAAGTCACGAAGATTCTGCTTTATATTCTCTTCTAAGAGTTTTATAGTTTTAGCTCATACATTTAGGTCTTTGATCCATTTGGAGTTAATTTTTGAATATGGTATTAGGTAAGAGTCCAACTGCATTCTTTTGCATGAGGATATCTAGTTTTCCAGGATCATTTGTCTGAAACACTGTCCTGTTCCCACTGGATGGACTTGGTACTCTTGTTGAAATCATTTGATCACATATGTGAGGGTTTATATCTGGGCTCTCTATTCTACTCCACTGGTCTTTGTCCGTCTTTATGCCAGAACCAAACGTTTGATCACTGTAGCTTTGTAGTAAATTTTGAAATCAGGAAGTGTGAGCTCTCCAGCTTTGTTCTTTTTCAGGATTGTTCTGGCTATTCAGGGTCCCCTGAGGTTCCATATGAATCTCAGGATAGATTCTTTGATAGATTTTTGCAAAAAAAATTTTTTGAATATGCAGATCACTTTGGGTGGTAGTGATGTCTTAACAACAATAAATCTTTCAATCTATGAAAATATGAATTGTCCTTCCATTTATTTATGTCGTCTTTAATTTCTTTCATCATTGTTTTCTACCTTTCAGTGTGTAAGTCTTTTTACCTCCTTGGTTAGTTCCTTAGTATTTTATTCTTTTTGATACTATTTTAAATGGAATTGTTTTCTTAACTTCCTTTTCAGGCTGTTGTTAGTGGTAGAAATGCAACTGATTTTTGTGTGTTGACCTTGTAACCTTTTCTGAACTTATTTATTAGTTCTAACAGTTTCTTTCTTTTCTTTTTTTCTCCGTGGAATATTTAGGGTTTTCTATATATAAGATCATATCATCTGTGCACATAGATAATTTTACTTCTTCCATTCCAATCTGGATGGCTTTTATTTCTTTTTCTTGCTTAATTGCTCTAGTATGGACTTCCAGTACAAAGCTGAACAGAAGCAGTGAGAGTAGGCATCCTTGTTTTGTTCCTGATCTTAGAGGAAAAGCTTTTTGCCTTTCACCATTGAGTATGGCTGTGGGTTATTCATATATGGCTTTTATTATATTAAGGTAGTTTCTGTCTATTCCTGGTTTGTTGAGTGCTTTTATCATGAAACGGTGTTGAACTTTTTCAAATGTTTTTTCTGCATCTATTGAGACGATCACCTGATTAAAAAACAGATTTTTGTATGCTGAACCATTCTTGCATTCCAGGAATAAATGCCATTTGGTCATGATATGCAGTTCTTTTAATTTGCTGCTAAAATTCAGTTTGCTAAAATGTTGTTGAGGATTTGTGCATAAATGTTTATAAGGGATATTGGTCTACAGTTTCCTTTTTTTGCTATGTCGTTGGCTCTGCTATCAGGGCATTGCTGGCATTACAGAATGAGTTAGGAAGTGTTCCCTTATCCTCAATTTTTTGGAAAACTTTGAGGATGACTTGGATTTTTTTTAACCTTAAATGTTTGGTAGAATTCACCAGTGAAGCCACAGATCCAGGGCTTTTCTTTACTGGGAATTTTTTTTTAAATTTATTTTAATTAATTTATTTATTATTTTTGGCTGTATTGGGTATTCGTCTCTGTGCGAGGGCTTTCTCTAGTTGCGGCAAGTGCAGGCCACTCTTCATAGCGGTGCGCGGGCCTCTCACTGTCGCGGCCTCTCTTGTTGTGGACCACAGGCTCCAGACGCGCAGGCTCAGTAGTTGTGGCTCACGGGTCCAGTTGCTTCGCGGCATGTGGGATCTTCCCAAACCAGGGCTTGAACCCGTGTCCCCTGCATTGGCAGGCAGATTCTCAACCACTGTGCCACCAGGGAAGCCCCAACTGGGGAATTTTTGATGACTGATTCAATGTCTTTATGAATTTATAGGTCTATTCAGGTTTTTTGTTTCTTCATGATTCAGTCTTGGTAAGTTTTGTGTTTCCAGGAATTTGTCCATTTCATCTAAGTTATCCAATTTGTTGGTGTACAGCTATTCATAGTACTTTATTAATTATCCTTTTTATTTCTGTAGAATCGGTAGTAATGTTCTCACATTCATTTCTGATTTTATTTGTGCCTTCTTTTTTTCTTAGTCCATCTTGTTTAAGGTTTGCCCATTCTGTTGATCTTTTCAAAGAACTAATTTTTGGTTTCATTGATTGTCTCTATCTTTTTTTTCCAAGACTTAATTTTCTCAGAGTAGTTCTAGGTTCACAAAAAGTTTAGAGTTAAGTACAGAGATTTCTCACATACCCCGCTGCCACCACACATGCATAGCCTCTCCCATTACCTACATCATTCACCATAACAGTACATTTGTTACCAAGGATGAACTACATTGATGCATCATAATCACCCAAAGTCCATAAAGTACCTTAAGGGGTTCACTCTTGGTGTTCCACATTCTATCAGTTTGGACAAATGTACAAAGACTATCCATCATTATAATATCATATAGAGTATTTTCACTCCTCTGTGCTCTGCCTATTCGTTCCTGTCCACAACCCTGCTCCTGGCAGTGATCTTATTGTCTTCATATTTTTGCCTTTTTCAGAAATCATATAGTTGGAATCATACAGTATGTAGCCTTTCCTGAGGATTTTTCACTCAGTAATATGCATTTAAAATTCCTCCATGTCATTTCATGGTTTGATAGCTCGTTTCTTTTCAGTGCTAAATAATATTCCATTGTCTGGATGTACCACAGTTTATCCATTCATCTACTGAAGGACATCTTGGATACTTCCAAGTTTTGGCAATTATGAATAAAACTGCTATAATCATCTACTTGCAGGTTTCTGTGTGAACATTTGTTTTCAACTCCTTTGGATAAATACCAAGGAGTGAAATTGGAGATCATAAGGTAAGAATATGTTTACTTTCATAAGAGATCACCAGTCTTCTGAAGTAGCTATACCATTTTTCATTCCCACCACCAATGAACGAGAGTTCTTATGCTCCACATCCTTGGTAGCTTTTGGTGTTTTCAGTGTTCTGGATTTTGGCCATTCTAATAGGTAGGTAGTGGCATCTCATTGTTTTAATTGGCATTTCCCTGATGACATGTGATGTGGAGCATTTTTTAATATGCTCATTTGATATCTGTAAATCTTCTTTGGAGAGGTGTCTGTTAAGGTCATTGGCCCATTTTTAAATTGGGTTGTTTGTTCTCTTATTGTTGAGTTTTAAGAGTTTTTTTGGTTATTTTGGGTAACAGTCTTTTATCAGATGTGTCTCTTGCAAATATTTTCTACCTATCTGTGGCTTGTCTTCTCATTTTCTCCACATTGTCTTTCACAGAGCAGGAGTTTTAAATTTTAATGAAATCCAGCTTATCCATGATCTCTTTCAGAGATTATGCCTTTGGTGTTGTATCTAAGTCTTCAAAATCCAGTGTGCACTTGGCACTTACAACACATCTCAATTTAGACAGGTGTTGAATGGCCGCATGTATCCAATGGCTACTACATGAGACAGTTATAGACATATTTTGATTTTTTTATACCTTACTTTGTTAATAAAAATTGTATATATTCAAGGTGTACAATGTGATGTTTTGATATACATACACACTATAAAATGATTACTACAACCAAGCAAATTAACATATCCATCACTTCACACTGTTACATTTTTTTTTGTGTGGTGATAACATTTAAGATCTAGTTCTTAGCAAATTTAAGCATACAATACAGTATTATTAACTATTATTAACTATCATTATGCTGTACATTAGATCATTAGAACTTATTTATCTTACATAAAACTTTGTACCCATTGACCAACATATTCCCCGCCTGCCACACACTCTTGCTAGTAACCATCATTCTGTGCTTCTATGAATTCCACTTTTCTTAGATTCCACATAAAACTGAAATCCTGCAGTAGTCTTCCTTCTGAGCTTGATTTATTTCATTAGCATAATGTCCTCCAGGTTCATCCATGTTGTTACAAATGGCAGCATTTCCTCTTTTTAAGGGCTGAATAATATTCCATTGTAAATATATACTACAATTTCCTTAACTGTTCATCCACTGACAGACACTTAGGTTGTTTCAATATCTTGGCTATTGTAAATAATGCAGCAATGAACATCAGAGTGTGTTTATCTCTTCAAGATAAGAGTTTCCTTTTCTCCACATCCTTGCCAACACTTATTTCTTGTTTTCTTTTTTAATAATAGTCTTCCTAGCAGGTGTTAGGTGGTATCTCACTATGGTTTTGATTTGCATTTCCTGGTGATCAGAGATGTTGAGCACCTTTTCATAAACCTGTTGGCCATTTGTATGTCTTCTTTGGAAAAATGTATTCAGGTCCTCTGCCCATTTTTTGATCAGGTTATTTGTTTGTTGTTGTTATTGAGTTATATGAGTTCCTCACCTATTTTAGATATTAACCTTTTATCAGATATACAGTTTGGAAATATTTTCTCCCAATCCACAGGTTGCCTTTTCATGTTTTATTTCCTTTCTTGTACAGAAGCCTTTTAGGTTGATGTAGTTTCACTCATTTACTCTTAGTTTTGTTGCCTGTGCTTGGTATGGATCTGTTTGAGTTCTTCCTATTTGGAGTCAATCTTCTTGGATGTTTATATTTATATCTTTCAACAAAATTGGTAACTTTTCAGCCATTATTTCTCCAAATAATATCTTTGCCCCTTTCTCTCTCTCTCTCTTCTTATTTTAGGATTCTCATAATGTGTATAATGGTTCAGTTGATGAGGTCCACAAGTCCCTTAGGCTCTGTTCACACTCCTTTTTTTCCTGATACTTAGACTCTATAATTTCAATTGTTCTTTGTTCAAAGTCACTGATTCTTCAGCCTGCTCAAATCTGCCTTTGAATCCCTCCAGTGAATTTTCCATTTCAGTTATTGTGCTACTCATCTCTAGAATTTCCTTTTGCCTTCTTTTTAGGTTTTCTCTTTATTGATATTTCCATTTTGTTGACTTTCTTCACATTTTCCTTTAATTCTCTGAGCATCTTTAAGACAACTGTTTTAAAGTCTTTGTCTAATAGGTGCACCACCTGGTCTTTTTCAGGGACAACAGCTTGTTAATTTTTTTTCCTTTCAGGAGGTCATACTTGCCCATTTCTTTGTATGTTTTGTGATTATTTTTTTCAAAACTGGATATTTGGGTTTTGTTTGTTCTTTTTTTAACAGTCAAAGAAGACTTTACTCAAGATTATTGCAGTAGGGGAGAGAGATTAAACTCGACTCTGATGAAACAAAAGCCAGAAGAGATTTTAAGCACTGGCTTGAGCTAGTGAAAAAGTTCTGCAAGATGTTAGCAGGGAAATTTGTCCATGTGATTAGGTCTTCTGTAAAACTGGATATTTGATAACCAGTAATAATGTGGTAACCCTGGTTATCAGATTCACCTTCTCCCTCATGGTTTCCTTTCCTTTCCTTTTTTTTTGGTTTATTTGTTTATATGTTTGTTTAATTATTGTAGGCTGTCTCCATGCTGTACATTAGCCTGAGGCACAAACATAAGGTCTTCTCAAGTGTTTTCTGAGCCTGTAATTTTCTCTGGTTGAGTGGTGATTTTCTAATTTCTTCTATATGAACAGTTGCTTTCCAATGTACTCATCTTTAATGTCTGGCTCCGCAAAGATAAAAAAAGACCAAAATGAAGGGGGGAAAAAGGCACCAGCCCTTTAAAACCTCTGAAAGTTGCTTCAGCCTGAGTGGGAAGGGCTTGCAACAATGTCTGGCCACTTCTATGTCTGTACCTCTGTGATGAGAAGTAGCAAACAGCTATCAGAACATACATGTCTGATATATGCAAGACAGGGCCCTTATTGCTCACCCTGACTCCTGTAAGCTGCGTGCAAGCTGCTCCAATAATACATACATGGCTGCCTGCCATGGGGCTGGAAGGTGGGAGATGGGTAGCCACTGTTAAGCTAAGAGCTGAATTGACCACCATTAACTTCCTGGAAGTCGAAAGGCTTCAACAGACTCCAGAGTTCCAAAATACATCACACAATTCTGTCAGTTTAATTATTGTACAGCTAGAGAGATAGATTTCAGGTGTTTCCTACTCTTCTCTCTTCCCAGAATCCTCTACTTTATCAATAACTTTTTTTTTTTTTTTGCGGTATGCGGGCCTCTCACTATTGTGGCCTCTCCCATTGCAGAGCACAGACTCCAGACACACAGGCCCAGTGGCCATGGCTCACGGGCCCAGCCGCTCCGCAGCATGTGGGATCTTCCCAGACCAGGGCATGAACCCGTGTCCCCTGCATCAGCAGGCAGACTCTCAACCACTGCGCCACCAGGGAAGCCCCCTCCATACCTTTTAAGAGTCTAAAGGGGTTCTGAGACAAAAAAGTTTGAGAATCACTGTTGTAGACAATGCAGAAATACAGGTCAGGGAATTGCCATATTTTTAAATGACCAAAGTAACCAACATCAGCTTTGAGTGTATCAAAGCAAAATAAAGATAAGAAGACTAATTGGTGGCTTAAGTTTAAATTCTAGGCCCTAAACTAAAGCTTAAATTCTAGAAATATTCTCCTTGTTAGGTCATTAACAAAGAGTAAAAAGGTTGAAGAGATGGGGAACACTGAGCAATACAGGGGTATTTTCAGAGTATATTTATACCTATGTTGTTTCCTTATGGGGCCTTACCTAATCATTAATGAAATTAAAAACACAATAATGAGAGACCTCTGGGACAACATTAAACGCACAAACATTAGAATTATAGGGGTCCCAGAAGAAGAAGAGAAAAAGAAAGGGACTGAGAAAATATTTGAAGAGATTATAGTTGAAAACTTCCCTAATATGGGAAAGGAAATAGTTAATCAAGTCCATGAAGCACTGAGAGTCCCACACAGGATAAATCCAAGGAGAAACACACCAAGACACATATTAATCAAACTATCAAAAATTAAATACAAAGAAAAAATATTAAAAGCAGCAAGGGAAAAACAACAAATAACATACAAGGGAATCCCCATAAGGTTAACAGCTGATCTTTCAGCAGAAACTCTGCAAGCCAGAAGCGTGTGGCAGGACATATTTAAAGTGATGAAAGGGAAAAACCTACAACCAAGATTACTCTACCCAGCAAGGATCTCAATTAGATTAGACAGGGAAATTAAAACCTTTACAGACAAGCAAAAGCTACGAAAATTCAGCACCACCAAACCAGCTTTACAACAAATGCAAAAGGAACTTCTCTAGGCAGGAAACACAAGAGAAGGAAAAGACCTACAATAACAAACCCAAAACAATTAAGAAAATGGTAATAGGAACACACATATTGATACTACCTTAAATGCAAATGGATTAAATGCTCCAATGAAAAGACACAGACTGGCTGAACGGATACAAAAACAAGACGCTGAGGGATTCCCTGGTGGCACAGTGGCTGGGAGTCCGCCTACTGGAGCAGGGGACACGGGTTCGTGCCCTGGTCCAAGAGGATCCCACATGCTGCAGAGCAGCTGGGCCCGTGAGCCATGGCCACTGAGCATGCACGCCCAGAGCCTGTGCTCCGCAATGGGAGAGGCCACTACAGTGAGAGGCCCGCGTACCACAAAATAAAAACAAAAACAAAAACAAAAAACAAACAAAAAAGGACCCCGAATATATGCTGCCTACAAGAGACACACTTCAGACCTAGGGACACATACAGACTGAAAGTGAGGGGATGGAAAAAGATACTTCTGCAAATGGAAATCAAAAGAAAGCTGGAGTAGCAATTCCCATATCAGACAAAATAGACTTTAAAATAAAGACTATTACAAGAGACAAAGAAGGACACTACATAATGATCAAGGGAATCAATCCAAGAAGAAGATATAACAATTGTAAATATTTATGCACCCAACATAGGAGCACCTCAATACATAAGGCAAATGCTAACAGCCATAAAAGGGGAAATTGGCAGTAACACAATCATAGTAGGGGACCTTAACACCCCACTTTCACCAATGGACAGATCATCCAAAATGAAAATAAATAAGGAAACACAAGCTTTAAATGATACATTAAACAAGATGGACTTAACTGATATTTATAGGACATTCCATCCCAAAACAAAAGAATACACTTTCTTCTCAAGTGCTCACGGAACATTCTCCAGCATAGATCATATCTTGGGTTACAAATCAAGCCTTGGTAAATTTAAGAAAATTGAAATCATATCAAGTAGTTTTTCGACCACAATGCTACCAGACTAGATATCAATTACAGGAAAAAATCTGTAAAAAATATAAACACATGGAGGCTAAACAATACACTACTTAATAGCCAAGAGATCACTGAAGAAATCAAAGAGAAAATCAAAAAATACCTAGAAACAATTGACAATGAAAACACGACAACCCAAAACCTATGGGATGCAGCAAAAGCAGTTCTAAGAGGGAAGTTCATAGCAATACAATCCTACCTCAAGAAACAAGAAACATCTCAAATAAACAACCTAACCTTACACCAAAAGCAATAAGAGAAAGAAGAACAAAAAACCCCCAAAATTAGCAGAAGGAAAGAAATCATAAAGATCAGATCAGAAGGAAACAATAGCAAAGATCAATAAAACTAAAAGCTGGTTCTTTTTTTGTTGTTTTTTTTGGTTTTTTTTTTGCAGTACGTGGGCCTCTCACTGCTGCGGCCTCTCCCGCTGCAGAGCACAGGCTCTGGACGCGCAAGCCCAGTGGCCATGGCTCACGGGCCCAGCCGCTCTGCGGCACACGGGATCCTCCCAGACCGGGGCACGAACCCGCGCCCCCTGCACCGGCAGGCGGACCCCCAACCACTGCGCCACCAGGGAAGCCCAAAAGCTGGTTCTTTTAGAAGATAAAATTGATAAACCATTAGCCAGACTCATCAAGAAAAAAAGGGAGAAGACTCAAATCAATAGAATTAGAAACGAAAAAGAAGTAACAACTGACACTGCAGAAATACAAAGGATCATGAGAGATTACTACAAGCAACTATATGTCAATAAAACGCACAACCTGGAAGAAATGGACAAATTCTTAGAAAAGCACAACCTTCCAAGAATGAACCAGGAAGAAACAGAAAATATAAACAGACCAATCACAAGCATTGAAATTGAAACTGTGATCAGAAATCTTCGAACAAAAAATCCCAGGACCAGATGGCTTCACAGGCGAATTCTGTCAAACATTTGGAGAAGAGCTGACACCTACGCTGCTCAAACTCTTGCAAAATATAGCAGAGGGAGGAAAATGCCCAAACTCATTCTACGAGGCCACCATCACCCTGATACCAAAACCAGACAAAGATGTCACAAAGAAAGAAAACTATGGCCAATATCACTGATGAACATAGATGCAAAAATCCTCAACAAAATACTAGCAAAGAGAATCCAACAGCACATTAAAAGGATCATACACCATGATCAAGTGGGATTTATCCCAGGAATGCAAGGATTCTTTGATGTATGCAAATCAATCAATGTGATACACCACATTAACAAATCGAAGGATAAAAACCATACAATCGGGCTTCCCTGGTGGCGCAGTTGTTGAGAGTCTGCCTGCCAATGCAGGGGACACGGGTTCATGCCCTGGTCTGGGAAGATCCCATGTTCCATGGAGCGGCTAGGCCCGTGAGCCTGTGCTCCGCAACAGGAGAGGCCACAACAGTGAGAGGCCCGCGTACCACAAAAAACAAAAAAAACAAAAAACCATATGATCACCTCCATGGATGCAGAAAAAGTTTCTGAGGAAATTCAACATCCGTTTATGTTAAAAACCCTCCAGAAAGTCAGCAGAGAGGGAACTTACCTCAACATAATAAAGGCCATATATGACAAACCCACAGCCAACATTGTTCTCAGTGCTGAAAAACTGAAACCATTTCCACTAAGGTCAGGAACAAGACAAGGTTGCCCTTTCTCACCACTATTATTCAACATAATCTTGGAAGTTTTAGCCCCAGCAATCAGAGAAGAAAAAGAAATAAAAGGAATTCAAATCAGAAAAGAAGAAGTAAAGCTCTCACTGTTTACAGATGACATGATACTATACATAGAGAATCCTAAAGATGCTACGAGGAAACTACTAGAGCTAATCAATGAATTTGGTAAAGTAAATGCACAGAAATCTCTTGCATTCCTATACACTAATGATGAAAAATCTGAAAGTGAAATCAAGAAAACACTCCCATTTACCACTGCAACAAAAAGAATAAAACAGCTAGGAATAAACCTACCTAAGGAGACAAAAGACCTGTATGCAGAAAACTATAAGACACTGATGAAAGGAATTAAAGATGATACAAACAGATGGAGAGACATACCGTGTTCTTGGATTGGAAGAATCAACATTGTGAAAATGACTATACTACTGAAAGCAATCTACAGATTCAATGCAATCTGTATCAAACTACCAATGGCATTTTTCACAGAACTAAAAGAAAAAAGTTCACAATTTGTATGGAAACACAAAAGACCCCAAATAGCCAAAGCAATCTTGGGAAAGAAAAATGGAGATTGAGGAATCAGGCTCCCAGACTTCAGACTATACTACACAGCTACAGTAATCAAGACAGTATGGTACTGGCACAAGAACAGAAATGGAACAGGATAGAAAGCCCAGAGATAAACCCACGCACATATGGTCACCTTATTTTTGATAAAGGAGGCAAGAATATACAATGGAGAAAAGACACTTTCTTCAATGAGTGGTGCTGGGAAAACTGAACAGCTACATGTAAAAGAAAATTAGAACACTCCCTAACATCATACACAAAAATAAACTCAAAATGGATTAAAGACCTAAATGTAAGGCCAAACACTATCAAACTCTTAGAGGAAAACATAGGCAGAACACTCTATGACATAAATCACAGCAAGATCCTTTTTGACCCACCTCCTAGAGAAAGGGAAATAAAAACAAAAATAAACAAATGGGACCTAATGAAACTCAGAAGCTTGCACAGCAAAGGAAACCATAAACAAGACAAAAAGACAACCCTCAGAATGGGAGAAAATATTTGCAAATGAAGCAACTGACAAAGGATTAATCTCCAAAATTTACAAGCACCTCATGCAGCTCAATATCAAAAAAACAAACAACCCAATCCAAAAATGGGCAGAAGACCTAAATAGACATTTCTCCAAAGAAGACATACAGATTGCCAACAAACACATGAAAGAATGCTCAACATCACTAATAATTAGAGAAATGCAAATCAAAACTACAATGAGGTATCACCTCACACCAGTCAGAATGGCCATCATCAAAAAATCTACAAAAATAAATGCTGGGGAGGGTGTGGAGAAAAGGGAACCCTCTTGCACTGTTGGTGGGAATGTAAATTGATACAGCCACTATGGAGAACAGTATGGAGGTTCCTTAAAAAACTAAAAATAGAACTACCATATGACCCAGCAATCCCATTACTGGGCATATACCTTGAGAAAACCATAATTCAAAAAGACGCATGCACCCCAATGTTCATTGCAGCTCTATTTACAATAGCCAGGACATGGAAGCAACCTAAGTATCCATCAACAGATGAATGGATAAAGAAGATGTGGCACATACATACAATGGAATATTACTCAGCCATAAAAAGAAACAAAATTGAGTTATTTGTAGTGAGGTGGATGGACCTAGAGTCTGTCATACAGAGTGAAGTAAGTCAGAAAGAGAAAAACAAATACCGTACCCTAACACATATATATGTAATCTAAATAACAACAAAAAAAAAAGGTCATGAAAAACATAGGGGCAAGACGGGAACGAAGATGCAGACCTACTAGAGAATGGACTTGAGGATATGGGGAAGGGGAAGGGTAAGCTGGGAGAAAGTGAGAGAGTGGCATGGACTTATATATTTTTTACCAAATGTAAAATAGATAGCTAGTGGGCAGCAGCCGCAGAGCACAGGGAGATCAGCTCGGTGCTTTGTGACCACCTAGAGGAGTGAGATAAGGAGGGTGGGAGGGGCACAGAAGAGGGAGGAGATATGGGGATATATGTATAGCTGATTCAATTTGTTATAAAGCAGAAACTAACACACCATTGTAAAGCAATTATACTGCAATAAAGCTGTTTAAAAAAAAAGCATAAAGTTTAAAAAAAACATAATAATAATGATTTTGCTAGAAATACAAAGGAATAGTGTATGATTCCATGCCTATAAAATGACAAATAAAATATAGAAGTGTCCATTTTACAACAGAGTATTTGGGATATATAAATGCCTCAGTTGGAGTAGCTGCCCTTACTATAATTACTTCTTTAAAACTTACTACTCTAGGTGTAAATCAAAGAGTGGTAATGAGTTAGTGAAATTTCAGGCCCAATGATTATTATACAGACAGTAACATCAAAAAAAGAACAACTGCTAAATAAAGCAACAGAACAATGTATATTTTGATCAGAGTGCTGGGAAGTGTTGGTCTGTGTGTCTCTCCTGCTCCTACACATCTTGCTGGGTTGTCCAAGAATTGAAAAGTCCTGACTGCTCTTTATCAGGTTATTCTTCACAGATAAGCAAGCAGCCTTTAGGCATAAGGTAGTATCTCCCTCTGGGACAAAGAGCAGGCTTGTTTAATGGTTGTTATAAAAAGGGTGGAGTCCCCAATCTCACTGTTTTTCAGCTGTGATGCAAACTGCTGTGTAGCATCCATTGGACCCTTCATGTCACACCCATGAGGTCTGCTGGCAAAAGGAATGGACATAAACACAGCAACACTCATGCTGTAAGTAATAAAGTCCTTTGTCTCAGACTCAGGAACGTAAGTCTTCACCCACCATCCATGAAACATTAACAGGCTATTTGATTAACTTGCAAATAGGGTAAAATCCCACACCTAATGAATTTTATTCACCATGTCTATCTGAAAGCTTATTTAATATAACACACATGCAAAACAAATGTGTTAATCTTACCAATACAGATTGAATTCATAAAATAATCACACAGCGTCATAAGTCAGTTAAATAGGAATAAAAGAATTATGAAACATTTCACTGTCTTTAACTTGTCAAAGTAGTTCTTTAGTGGATTTTCTATTTAAGAATCAGATGAAAGACTGTGAGCCCTAACATTATGATTCTACAGTGACTCCTCTGTAAAATCTTTGTGTTGGTGAATTTATAAAAGAGTATGGAAATTTTTAGAATTACTACAAACAAAAAACCCCCAATATTTCAAATTATTAGGTTAAAACATAGGAACTATGATATCCTTAAAAACACAGCAGCATTAGATGGGTAAGTCAGGAGTATAAGACTTCAGAGCAAAGAAAAAAACAGAAAAAGAAATTCAAGAGAGAATGAATTTTAAGATATAGTATGCTCATATTCTAAATTTAGGTTTTCTACACACACCCAATTGTTTTACCAGAAAGCTCCAAACCACTCTTTTTCATCAATATCCAAACAATTTTTAGGAAGATGTGAGGAAGGTCAGTCTTAGCTTATTAAGAGAGTTCCTATCTATTTTTACTTCAGTTGTTTTCTTCAGCTGTGCTGAAGAAATTAATTTATTTAAAATTATTTAAAATAAATAAAATTTATTTTATTTTTAAAAATAAAATTATTTAAAATAAATTATTTAAAATTAATTTAATTAATTTTGCCAGAAAGGATATTCTTGTGGCTTTTTAGTGATACTACCTGTATCATATATAATCTAACAAGAATTAATCCAGAGTACAGAAAAGAGCTGTAGGTAGATGCATTTTTAAAGGGATATTAACTTAAAATCATGCATATTTTACCCATGCCATTTCTTTTTACGGCAGATTTTTTTCTATAAACAAATGAAAATGAGTTCAATTCTCCTGTAAATTTAGTATAACTAAACCACACAGACTGCCATGAGGGAAAAGTTATGTTCACAAGGATATGTAGCATTGGAAAAGGACATGGCGTTGAAGTTAAAGAGCATACGTACACTCTGTAGTCAGTCAGGTCTGAGTTTGAATTCAAACTCTGTCACTTAACGTTTTTCTTTAATGATATACAATTAATACAGCTGTTAGCTCTTTTTCTCTTTCAAGGAAACACATGTTCCTTAACTATCATTTTTCTTTTTAATGTTTTATATGGCCCAACTTGCCTATCTTTTCTTTTGTGGTATCTTTTGCTCCTTTTGGTTAAGAAAGTTATTTTCCCTTCAGAGATCTGGTAAAGTTTATGTTTTCTTCTTTTAAAAATAATTTCACTTTGCGGAGCACAGGCTCCGGACGCGCAGGCTCAGCGGCCATGGCTCATGGGCCTAGCCGCTCCGTGGCATGTGGGATCTTCCCAGACCGGGGCACGAATCCGTGTCCCCTGCATCGGCAGGCAGACTCTCAACCACTGTGCCACCAGGGAAGCCCAATTTCACTTTTTAATTTAATGTTTTAACACGTTCCTCTACATGGAATACAATTTGGTGAGGAGTTTGAATTAAGGTTCTGAATTATTATCCTAACATCATTTCCTGAATAGTATTTCACTGTTCTGTGATACTTCCTTTATTTTATACTAAAATTATAATATATGTGTATATGTGTGTCTGAATGAGATCATGTTCATTTCTGGGCTAGACATTCTGCTTCAGTGATCTACCTACTCTTTTTACCACTACATTGTTTACTTTATAATGTGCTTTAATTAACTATCATCTCTTTTTTGAATGTTTTAAAAAACTATGCTTAAACATTTACTTTTTTCTAAATAAATTCTGAATCATTTTTATATAATCTCAAGAAATATCTTGTTTGCATTTTGATCATGGTTACATAAAATCTATTAAATATCTAGGGACGATGGATACCTTTGAATATTTAATATCACCATTTAAGTAAAAGATACAGGTGAAATGCCAAGAAGGGCCCAGATAGTGTGCTATTTTAGGCAGTACATCTTCTCATCTTCTTTCCTTTTCTTTTTTTTTATAACACTTATTAGAATAAGTAACAAATAAAACAGAGAAAACTAAAATCCACAAAAACTGGTATGTATGTTATTTAACATTCAAAGCAAATCTATTTTCCTATAACTCTAAATATTATGTATTGCATTTTAACTTGTGTTAGATATGTTACCAATTTATTAATTACTAAAATTAAGTGGTAGATAATCACTTTTATGAACTGATTTAATTACAAGATTCCTCTTCTCCTGGTACCTATTTAAAATATAATCTAAATTGCAAAAATTCATTTTAAAAAGTTCCCAAACAATTCTGTATTTAAAGCAAGGTACAATTATAGCAAAAAGGGTCTTATAAAAGAAACACTTTTTTATACTAATATCAATGAGAATTTTAAAAATATACATACAGAGCATACAAAACATCAAAGAGAAATGCTGATTTGTAATGTTAAGCACGAGGAAAGTATATTTTTAGATACTTCTAACAGACACACTTAATTTATATAGTAATAACTGAATAGAACATAAATTACATATTAATGTAATATCTAAGGACAATACTTATACTGCTTTATCCAGGCTTTCTGCTAATTTTGGCCTTCATTTGACAAGGGTAAATCATATCAATTATGGATGTAATTTTCAACCAAGTTAGTAATATAATAGAGATTTTATGATATTGGGATGCTGACTTTGGCTTTCTTTCTCAACATAAAATTTTTAAAATTTTTAAAGGGAAGATTTATTGAAGTATAATTTACATACAACAAAATTCACCCCTTTGAAGTGTACAGTTTGATGAATTTTACAAATTTGTACAGTCATAGAACCAATGTAATTTTTTAAATTACCTTGCTCAGTTCTCTAATTTGAGCCAGTAATTAGCAGCTTATTCCCATCCTTTCCGTGACCCCATTTCAGCCCTTTTGCTAACTGAATATATAGATTATAAAAGCAAATAAAGATGGTTTGTTGAATGCATTTCCCAACATTGATAATTTGGGGAAATTATACATTTCAAGATAAAGCCTAAATTGTTACAGTACAAGTTAATTCAGTATAACGTTTGGTTGTATTTTTACAGCCTACATTAATATATTTTTGCAGGAAAAATTAGAAAAATAAAAGAACTAATGAATAAGTTTCACAGAATTCCTGTATTTTCCTAAGAATCCTTATACATATTGTTGGATTCATGATCAAAATTCATACCAACAAAACAGAAAGAATAAAATGTCTGAAGATTTCCATAGAGACATTCACAATTACAACCTTTAAATAATAGTTTTTTCACGTGATTTGAGTATGAGCTTTTTACTGTTTTATTCTTCGATATACTGACTAAGGGCTTAAACTTTTTCCATTATCATTTGGCTCTATAATTTCAGAAATAATGATTTACCTAACAGTTGTATATTTAATGGAGAGATTTAAAAATGCTTCAGCAATACTCTTCAATCTGAACAGGCAACTGCCTTGATTTAAAAGGTTTGACACTTTCAAGGAATTGTCATATTGCCCAAATCAGGTTATTATTAGGAGTTTTGTTGTTATAAAAAGAGGATTAAAACATGCAACAAAAATCTATCCCATCTTTTTTAGTCCTGTAATTATCATGAGCAATTTGATTTATTTGCCATGGAATTCATTTGCCTAGGAAAATCATATACAATGTTCAGGCTACAAATTAAATACTGGGTGGTTACTTTTACTATATGACAAGTAAAACTTGTAAAGAAAAGTAGAAGCATAAAAGCATGTCAAGCTTCACTTACACTGCAGTCTTTTTAATGAAACACATTTACCCTCCTTGGGTAAAAAGTAAAAATAGCTCATAGCCGCAAAATTTTGTATTAATGCTTAGTGTGGCATACCACTTAATTGAAACATTCTTAATTAAACATGCCCCACCAAAAACCCTCACCAAATTGCATTTGCCACCAAATGACTAACAAGTACACAACAGTTGGAAACTGTCAAAATATTTTACAGCTCAATTGTAATTACCAACCAAGTCTAAGCATGCCCCAAGTTGGCGTTAACTACATCTTGGGGGATTCAAAACATTAAGCAGCAGTTATTTTTTTTGGGTGGTTTCTAATTTAAACATTTAAAACTCCTGAATAACTCCAAAGGCTTTTGTTATGTTCAGTGAAAAATCTTCAAAACATCAATATAAGATACAGTAAGTAATCACTTGCATAGATTCACTAGTGAGAAGGGCCTTTTAAAAGATCATCTGGCTAATCTCTTACCATTATAATTGAATACATTGACTATTTGGTTACCTGTCTTTGAAAATGTAATAAGTGATCTTAAGACATAAATATTTTCTGCCATACTTATCACAATAGATGTAGCCAAAAATAAATGGGAAGGTGTGATTATGGAGAAATGTCAATATGGAAGTACAGCTGGTGAGTTTCCAGAGGGGAGAATGCACACATCGTTTGCCATTTGAAGTAGGACAGCATCCAGCCACTCTTCCCTCCTCACCAGAAAGTGTACCAAAGAGTGGAATACAGCTTGAGGCTCTGTGATCTTCCAAATTTGGTATCTCTTTCCAATAGAAAAGAACTTGGTTAATTACTACTAACCATAAGCAGAGGTGGAATACTACTTCCAGATATCATATCCATCCACTATTCTTACTACCAGTTGGGGCAGAAATAGAAAGCAGAATTTACCACAGAACATAGAAGCTTTGTTTTTCTGAGTCCCCTAACTCTTTCCTGAGAGGTATCAGTCAGAAGAAAGTGTTCAAAAAGCAAATGAATAATACACTCAGAGCATTCCATTGTTTCAAATTTAAAATGCAATTATATTATTTAATATTAAATACACTTTATTCTTTTTTTTTTTTTTTTTTTTTTTTTTTTTTGCGGTACGCGGCCCTCTCACCGCTGCGGCCTCTCCCGCCGCGGAGCACAGGCTCCGGACGCGCAGGCCCAGCGGCCATGGCCCACGGGCCCAGCCGCTCCGCGGCATGTGGGATCCTCCCGGACCGGGGCACGAACCCGTGTCCCCCGCATCGGCAGGCGGACTCTCAACCACTGCGCCACCAGGGAAGCCCCTAAAAACACTTTAAAATGTAACTATGGTTACACAGGAAGCTTCAATTATACTTCTTTATCTTAAGCTGAAAGATGGGCACACAGGTATTCATTGTAAATAATCATTTTATCTTTTTATATGACTGAAAAATTCCACTGAAAATCACAAGAAAAAAATCAGAGAGTAGTAATCACAGATGCCATCAACTGTTTAAGTTATTTATTTAATAAGTGGATTCCAATTAGATTATAATGTGAGTTAATAAGAAAAAGATTTAAAAGAATTAAATGAATTTGAGGTTCTAAATACTTCTCAGAAGACTTATAATCACCAAACCATTATGATCACGGCTATATGGAATGTTCAAAACAGAACTGGAAATACTGATTACTGCCATGTAGTCAGAGTAGTTGAATGAGTTAGCTGTTAACAGTGGAAAATATTTCGGTTTTTAAAAACAATTTTCTATACTGAATACTTGGACACAAAGTTTGTGGGAGAGATAAATGTACATTCTAGTAATATTATATTGGCTAGTGGTCTCCAACTTTCATCGCACGCCAGTATCAGGAAAAAAAAGTAGAACATCCTCATACATATACATGTATTTATGTATTACACACATGCACTACTGTATATTATAAAACATACACCATAAGCAGAAATTTTAAATGAGGTAAAGATGAAATTAGCAATTAAAATATTTTATTTAACTTATTAGTGGTATAAAAGCTGATTTTTCTCTCATAACAAAAAGAACAATGTGATAGAAAAGGCTTAATTATTTTTGAAAATCTTGGTTTGATAATTTGAAGGTCTAGTTCTAAAATGTATATGTTGATACCTGGGCTTGAATGGCTGTCAGAGCCGGAAAAAATATATCACAGAGATACATAAATCTAAATGTAAAAAGTACATCATTGGCTATGCTTACTGAATCAATCAGGATACTCATTTTTCAATTCCACGTACCAACCATGCAAAAAATTTTTGTCGATACTCACCGAGCTCCTATTCCCTAATGTCAATTAGTTGCAGTTAAAACCTCACTAAAAATTTTTATCTGGACTTTAAAGCAGGTTAGAAAATTCTGTTTTCAGGTTCTTAAAGTGTATTGATAAGAGAGTTTAAATAGATGAGACACAGGTGTTATTTTTAGCATCAAAATAATATGAAAATATTTCTGTAGCACACTCTACCAGCTGGCTAACCAGTACCCATTCTCATGTGGGCTTTCTCTAAGGAATCAGGAAAAGCCTGGTACTCACTTTTCCTAACTTACCTTGTAGCAAAGGATAGTCATGTGACAGTCTGGCCAGTGTAATGTGAGTGCAAGTTTACAGAAACACGAAAATCCAATGAATATAAATGGAAGCTTATGCTTTCTTGACAAAAAGGATAGATGTGAAGATTCCTCTCATATTTGTACTCCCCCTTCCACAAGATTCTTTCCATCTTCTATCAGGCACATGACCCGCTAATATGTAGATATGTAGATTAAGTGAAGGTACCCATGTTAAGCTACACATTAAATATTAGTAAAGGTTAATTTCTTTCTTAAGTTTACATTAAAAGATGCAGATATATTGAATATATTTTTCCCACAGTCAGTGGATCGTCCTGAGCACTCCTCGGGGGTCACTTTGGAAGCCACCACTTTGAATAATACGAAGGGCTAGATATGTTCAATAAAAATACTCGCGACAATCCTGTGCCTTGTTATCTTGTTATTATCCATATTTTAGAGAAAAGCTTCAGACAGACTAAGGGACCTGACCACATCCCCCCCCACCAAAAAAAACAATGCACAGATAGTTTGACTATAAATGATTTTTATCGTCATAAATTTCAGGACTGGAGAAGGTTTTTAAGAAAGTAAAGTGTTTTTATTCTATTTGTCAAGCTGTATCAAACACAAATATTATGCAATTAAACTATACCAAAAATATGTCAATTGTTTAGAGAAGAAACAAGAGTTAAATAGTCACATTTTTATATGAAAACTTCGATGAGTTAACAATGCTGCATGTTTATATGTTGTGCTTCATTATAATGAATTTGATACACAGCAAACTCAGAAAGACATATTTTAATTCCTATTGTAATACTTTTTAAAAAAATCAATAAAACTGGGGCTTCCCTGGTGGCGCAGTGGTTGAGAGTCCGCCTGCCGATGCAGGGGACATGGGTTCGTGCCCCGGTCCGGGAAGATCCCACGTGCCGCGGAGCGGCTGGGCCCGTGAGCCATGGCCGCTGAGCCTGCGCGTCTGGAGCCTGTGCTCCGCAATGGGAGAGGCCACAACAGTGAGAGGCCCGCGTACCGCAAAAAAAAAAAACAACAAAAAACTGTCCTCGGACACAGATTCTAATAGGACAGTAAGTCATCAACAAACCTTTCTAACACTCAACGCATTCTTTCTATTAAAGGTACCAAGGATGCACAGGTAAGAAATGGCCCTTGGCACTGAAGAATTCATAACTGAGGAGGAAGGCATAAACAGTTATATGACATAATGTGATGAGACTGATAAAATAGGTTCCTACACAGTGCTATGAGATAAAGCAGAAAGTGATATCAACACATGCCTTACAAGTGGCATTTGAGCTAGACTTCTGAAGGATAAGCTGGTCCTCCCCAAAGCCCTGAATAAATACAGAAAATCTGAAACCTCTAATGTTTACCCAAATGGGTATCTGGTTTAATCTGGATTATTTCCAAGGCAAAACCAGAAATAAAGACAGGTCTGAAGCTCCTAAAAGTCTCAGGCCTGGGACTGAAGTCAGAGGCCAAGGATAGATACAGAGATGGCAGAGAGCAGTAGTTCTTGAAGTTCCAGGTTTCAGGATTCCTTTATGCTTTTAAAAATTATTGATGACTCCCTAAGAACTTTTGTCTATGTGGGCATATCTACTGATATTTACTGTATTAGAAATTAAAACAGGAAATTAAAAATATTTTAAAATTCTTTAAAAACTTATTTATTTATTTGGCTGTGCCAGGTTAGTTGCGGCATGTGGAATCTTCTTGTTGCGGCATGTGGGCTCTTAGTTGCAGCATGCATGTGGGATCTAGTTCCCTGACCAGGGATCGAATCCGGGCCCCCTGCACTGGGAGTGTGGAGTCTCAACCACTGGACCACCAGGGAAGTCCCTAAAATTCTTTTTAAAGCAACAATAAACCTTACATGTTAATATATATCTATGAAAACTGTATTTTCCAAAGAAAAATACTGAGAATATTGACATTGTTTTACATTTCTCCAAATCTCTTTAATTAATAGAAGATGGCTAGATTCTCATATCTGCTCCTGCTTTCAATCTGTTGTGATGTGTTGTTTTGATTAAAGTGAATAAAGACAATCCAGCACACAGATATATGGTGGAAAAGGGAATTTTAAAAGCTTTTTCAGACGGTTGTGGGTATTCTTCTTTGATACTACAACAAACTCACAAATAGTGGTTTCTTAAAGGTTAGTTGCCATGTAGAATTTGAAACCATATCAAAGAACTTCTCTAACTCTGTTATATTAAAATCCACTGATCTATCTTGCACATGAAATTATCTATACATAATTTTGAAACATCATCCATTGGTCATTTGGCAAATATTGATTCCCTGAATTATTTAGATATTTCACATGTTGACACATTTCATCATATAATATTTAAAATAAGATTTCTTAATATCATCACCAATCTGTTTAGAAGTCTTCTAAATACTGGGAAGATCTCAAGCTTAAAGGGGCAGATACGAATTTTCCCAAATTCTAATTTTTGCTTCAAAGTCCTAATTTTATCATTGGCAACAAATACTGACAGTTGTTTCTCTTGAAGTGACAGGATCATTTTGCTCCTTTTCGAGTAAATATCTACCAAATAACACATGGTTTGTCAGTCATTCTTTCAAGTAAAGTAGTGTTCCCTGATACAGGCACCTAGCGAAGTTTACAACTCAGACAATAGTGCATGTGCTTTCCTTTGAGAAGATAGCACTTCGATGTGCAGCTGTGCATACTGCCCATACGATGTGCATACTGCCCATTTTGTCACACAAGATATTAGAAGAATGTGTACTTTAAGGATCAAGATTTAATAAAATTAATGCTTTTTTACTGCTTTATAAAGACATTCTTAGGTGAAACTGGCTCTTTTTTTTTTTCAACTGAGAGTGCATGACCATGAAGAATACAACGACCACCACTAACAGTCTGCAGCCACTGCGTTGATTCATATGCTAGTTCCAGGGGGTTTTACCCACCATTGCTTCTGCCCAATCTGTGCAAATGTCAAACGGTGAAGAAAGCAAATGATGTCTTAGTATTATTATGAAAAAGTCCTTTACTTCACAAACCCATCAAACTATCTCATGTTCCTCCACAGATCACAGTTTGAGAACAGCTAGCAAAGGGAACCAGCATCAAGACAGATATTTTTCATATATTCCACAATGCTAAGGGTACTAAGCCTTGGGCTGGGAACTGGGTTCACCTTGGTGATGAAATACTCCCTGCCCTCTAGTAGAGATGTACCCAGGACTTAAACTAATATAAATTAAGAATGTGAATTACTCATAATACATATTTTTACATATTCAAATTAGAAATCAGGATAGTTGTAGTTTTACACTGTTATATAATAAATACTACCAGAAACCAATGGCAATTTGATGATTACTGATTACTTACAAGTGACATTTGAGCTGGACTTTGGAAGGATAAGCTGGTCCTCCCAAAGCCCTGCATAAACAAAGTTTTTTTTCACCTCTTTTTCTGTAAATCTGCAAGACTTTAATTTAGGTATTAAAAGTTAAATCTTAAAAACTTGCAAGAACTTAGATGACGATATAGTATAGCAAGTAGATGATGTGTACCTGATTAACAGATGTTGAATAGTACTGAAAAATCACTACTGGCTCCTTTCCTACTTTATTGTTTACAAATCAGCAAGCAAGCAGGCTTGGGAATACTATGGAAGCTGCGTGATTGGCCTACAGTGGGGAAGAAGTTCCCACTGATATCCAGCAATCTTCCTTCCTTCAGTAACATTATAGAGAGAATGAACACTCCCCTTAATTGTTAATTATTCCATTAGTGTATAATTTGTGGCCAGCTTCCTCAGCAACAAATAAAATAACTGCTGTGCCCAGACAAGGAGGAAAACAGAACAAAACAGAACACAAGATTTAATGGGACCCTCTAAAGACTAAGTATTTCTAAAAGTTAATTTAACATCATATAACTCATGAGGTAAAGATAGTTTCTTTGTCCTATAACCCCTTTGAGATCACCAAGTACATTATTAAGGAATCTAGGGGTCATGTAAAATAAAACAATATTTGAAAATCCTATCTTTTTTACTTTTTTTACTACTTTTTTCAAAAAGTACAATTACATATGTTTCATGGATGATACAGTTTTAAGTTTAAAAAAAATGCTTTTGTTGAAAGTCTTCCTAAATTTCAAGAGATTGTTACCTCTCTTTCCTAATACATATAAATGCTAGATACCTCAGTTCAAGAATACTCTAGAAACAAAGACATTCTATTAATGACAAAAAATCATGAACTTTTCTTCTTTTTCTAATCTCACTAAGCCTACATACACACCTCCACCCCAAGGGCTTGAAAGTTGCTAAGGAAGGAAGGAAAGGTTAAAAAAAAAAAACACTCTAAGAAAATAGCCTAATGCTTTTTTGTCAGATTCTAGGACAAATGCATTAATAACAACAAAAATAACAATAATGTAGTAATAGCAGCTAGCACTTACAGAATCTACTATGTGCCAGGCAAATTGTGAGTACTTTACATATATCAATGCATTTAATCCTCATAACAGCTCTGTGAGATAAGCACAATCATTCCTGTTTTACAGGTGAGCACACTGAGGGATAGAGAGGTTAAATAACTTGCTCTTCTTATGAAAAGGTATAGTCTCTGGTCTTCACAGTATAATTTCAGGCAGAATATACAACTTACTTTGTGGTCTGATCTCAGGGTATTAAGGATCTTATGGAGGGCTCAGTACCCCCAAAAAATCATTCTCTCTGTTGCTGACTCAGAATTGAAATATTACCTAGAAAGAACACTGTGCTAGAGCCAGGGACCTGAACTCTAGTTCTGGCCCTGCAGTTTAAAAAGCTGTGTGATGTTAGCCTTAATAGCATTCATTCTGCTTTTTGGTTTTATCATTTGTAAGACAAACAAACAAAAGAGAAATGAATTATGATTTATTTGTTCAATTAAAATGCACTAAGCACCTATTAAAAGTACTAGGCAATATGCATTACTGAGAACCAGTAAAGTCTGTTTTCCCAGTTAATATCTCACAAGAGGATCCTGCAGCTATTTTAGCTTGCACCTTAAAATCTGGCATGCTTTTTAAGGATGAAAGAGATGAAACCAAGCCAAAGAAGTTTAATGACTTGTCCAATAAGGAAATTTAAAGTAAAACCAGGCATAATCCTTCAGCTATTCTAATTTTACCAAAGTTGCCACAAGCAATAATGGAGTGCATTTTTTTCATTCAACAAAAATTTACTGAACATCCATTACATGTTAGGATTGGAAATATAATGGGAGGCAAAAAGTCCCTTTCTTACAGAGTTTATAACACTTGCCATAAAGGAAGAACTTAATAAGTGATTAAAGAGTTTATTTTAAAATATGACCTGATGGCTTAAGTCACGAAAATATCTTTAGAACAGATTTTTCTTCCTAGCCAGATTTACAAAGAAGGTTTATCCAACTTTCTAAAGAGAGATGATTCTTTAAACATTTCTTTAAGCTCTCAAAACATTTTTGAGAGATGGTTCTTTAAAATCAAACTCAACTGGAAGTGAAATTTAAGTATATTATTTAGTTTTACTGTAATATGGTACCAACTGTGTAAACTGAGTTACATGTACAAAATAATATATTACTCATTAACTTCGTACAAGTTTAAGGTATTAAATACATTTTTTCAAGCATCTAGTTTCATTCCACTTCTAATCAACGATCTTCTGAATTAGTATTTTTCAAATATGTCAATCATCAGAATCACATGGAATACAGGGAGAGTCTGCTGGCACTTAGTTCAAATACGGATTCTGTGGTCCTACCCTCAAAAATTCTGATTCAGTAGGTAAGGGGTGAGACCCAGGTGATTTTGATGCAGCTGGGCAATGGGGTCACAGTTTATTAGCAAACTCTAACCTGGCTTGAGTTCCATAAAGATTCTGCTCACAAGAATTTAGTGAGTATTTCCTCTGATCTGGGCCCGTAGTATTGGGTTCAACTCTTTTGAGTTAAATATTGAATTCAGCACACATATGCATGCATTCAACAAAAAAGTATTAAGACATTCCTATGTGCCAGGCATTGTTCTAGGCACTTGGGATATATCTGTGATATATCAGGTGAATAAAATGAATGAATTCCTGCCCATGCAGAATATACATTTTTTTCAAGTACAGATGGAATATTTACCAAGACAATCATATTCTGGGCCATAAAACAAGTTTCAATAAATTTAAAAGATTTAAATCATACGAAGTTTGTTCTCCAAATACCACAGAATTGTTAGGAATCAAAAAAAGAGAAATATTTAGAAAAATTCCAAGTATTTAGAACTAAAAAACATTTCCTAAATAGCCCATGGTTAAAAAAAAAAAAGAAAGAAAGAAGGAAAAGAAAAGAAATTAGAAGGTATTTTGAGGACTTCCCTGGTGGTGGCGCAGTGGTTAAGAATCCGCCTGCCAGTGCAGGGGACATGGGCTTGATCCCTGGTCTGGGAAGATCCCACATGCAGCAGAGCAACTAAGCCCATGCAGAACTACTGTGCCCGCATGCCCTAGAGCCTGTGCTCCGCAACAAGAGAAGCCACTGCAACAAGAAGCCCACGCACCACAACGAGGAGTAGCCCCCACTAGCCTGCATGCAGCAACAAAGATCTAATGCAGCCAAAAATAAAAATTAAAAAAAAGAGTAAAAAAAAAAAAGAGGGCTTCCCTGGTGGCGCAGTGGTTGGGGGTCCGCCTGCCGATGCAGGGGACACAGGTTCGTGCCCCAGTCCGGGAGGATCCCACATGCTGTGGAGCGGCTAGGCCCATGAGCCATGGCCGCTGAGCCTGCGCGTCCAGAGCCTGTGCTCCACAGGAGAGGCCACAGCAGTGAGAGGCCCGCGTACCGCAAAAAAAAAAGAAAGTATTTTGAACTGAATGAAAATGAAAGTACAACATGTCAAAATTTGCGGGATGAAGCTAAAACAACTCTTACAGGGAAATATATATCATTCAACATCTATATGAGAAAAGAATGAAGGTCTCTAAATCAATTACCTAAGCTTCCACCTTAAGAAACTAATAAAGAAAATAATAAAGATCAGAGTGGAAATCAATGAAATAGAAAAAAGAAAAAAAAATAAAGAAAATCAATGAAATGAACAGCTGCGTCTTTGTGAAAATCAATAAAACTGATTAACCTTTAGCCAGATTGATCAAGGAAAAACAGGAGAAGATTAAAAATATCAGTATAATGGGGGCTTCCCTGGTGGCTCTGTGGTTAAGAATCTGCCTGCCAACGCAGGGGACACGGGTCCGAGACCTGGTCTGGGAAGATCCCACATGCCACAGAGCAACTAAGCCCATGCACCACAACTACTGAGCCTGCGCTCTAGAGCCCATGAGCCACAGCTACTGAGCCCATGTGCCGCAACTACTGAAACCCGCATGCCTAGAGCCCGTTCTCCGCAACAAGAGAAGCCACCACGATAAGAAGCCCACACACCACAACAAAGAGTAGCCCCTGCTCGCCGCAACTAGAGAAAGCCCGTGCACAGCAACGAAGACCCAACGAAGCCAAAAAAAAAAAAAAAAAAAAAATCAATACCAGAAATGAGAGAGATAATAAAATTAAAGATTCTATAGACATTAACAAGATAAAAGAAAGGTATGAACAAATATTAACAGGATAAATAAAAGAATATTATAAACTTTTTGCCAATAAATTTGAAAACCAAGATGAAACGAACAAATTCTTTGAAAGATAATAAACTATCAAATCTCTCTCAAGAAGAAATAGATTACTTAAATAGCTCTGTATCTACTGAAGAAATTTAACTTAGCCCAGAAGTACCCTGATTTCAAAATAACAAGAAGACATTACAAGAAAAGAAACTCCAGACCAATATTCCTCATGAAAAATAGATGTAAAAATTCTTAACAAAATTATTGCAAATCAAATCCAACTAAAAGGATAATTCATCTTGATCAGGTAGGGTTTCTCCTAGGAATGCATGGTTTGTTTAACAAGTGTAAGGAAAATTCTAACACTTCAGAATAAACAAAAGGTCTTATTGATGTCCTTTCAATGCAAGGCTAAAGCCTCCAAGGATTACCTGAACCTATAGGCATATATGCCTTTATCTTTAACCAAGTTATTTTATAGTAAACAACAAGGTTTCTCAGCCTTGGAACTTTTGACATTTGGTGTTGGATAATCTTTTGTTGTGGGGGGCATTACAGGATATTTAGGAGTATCCCTGGCCTTATGCACTAGATGCCGGTAACACCACCCCTCCCAGTGTGATAATTAAAAACCATCTACTGACACCGCCAAATATGTCCTAGGGGACAAAATCATCCCCAGCTGAGAACTACTGCTTTAGAGACTAAAGTTAACTTGTGGAAAATCAATAGCAATGCAAATAATTCTTATCTATATACTTACAAATAAATTCAATCTGGTGAAGTGACAACCCCTCCAACCAAAGAGTCAGTTTTGCACCCATCTATAAATTCATTTCAGTATTCCTGACCTATAAATGTGTCAGTTCCTAGCACTCTCATTTGACCAGACTGTAACATCTTTCTGGCCCCTCATTTAAAAATGAGTTTTAAAAGATTCTGACACATGATCATATTATATTTGTATGAGTCATGATTTTACCTTTTATGAAAATTTAAAACCACTTTATCGAGGTGTAATTGACATACATAAAGCTGTACATATTTAATGTATACAACTTGATGAGTTAAAAATTATTTTGGGGGACTTCTCTGGTGGTCCAGTGGTTGAGAATCTGCCTTCCAATGCAGGGGACACGGGTTTGATCCCTGGTTGGGGAACTAAGATCCCACAGTCACAGGGCAGCTAAACCCTCACGCTGCAACTACTGAGTCCGCATGCCACAACTAAAGAGAAGCCTGCACGCTGCAACAAAGAGCCCACATGCTGCAGCGAAGATCCCGTGTGCTGCAACTAAGACCTGATGCAGCCAAATAAATTAAAAAAAATGTTTTTTAACACAACTAAACATCAATCAATGTAATTCATGGTATTAAAGATTAAAAAAGAAAAAGTGCAAATGATCATCTCTGTAGATGCAGAGAAAGCACTGGATTCAACATCTATTCTTCAAAAAAAATTCTTAGCATTAGGAATAGAAAGGAAGTGCCTGTGATAAAGAACATCTATAGAAAATCTAATATTATATTTAATGGTGAAAAACCAATTTTACCCCACTAAAACAGGAACAAGACAAGGAATTCCATTCTTACTACTTCTATTAAACATTGTACTGGAGATTCTAGTCAGTGTAATAGGGCAAGAAAAATAAAAATCACTCTTATTGGAAAGGAAGAAGTATAATGAGCTTTATTTGTAAATCATTTATGTATAAAATCCTATGGAAACTACAAAAATGCTACTATAACTAATAAATAAGTTTAGTAAGAGTGCAGGAGAAACTATCAAGATAAAAAATCAATTGCATGCCCATATACTTTACCAGTAAGTAATTTGAAATTTTTAAAATTACAGACTTTGTCTTCCAGGAAGATACAGTAGGTGTACTTTTCCCTATTCCTCACTCTAAGCACGAACTGAAAACTCTGTACATTATGTCAAACAGAGACTCTAAAAAATGGAGAGAAGGGAGACTATTTGGGAACTTCAGGACCCAAGGAACAGCATGAGTTCCTGGGCTTTCTTTTTGCTTTATATATCCCAGATTTCAGATAAAGAAGCTGGCAAATCAGAATGGCCTTTGACACAGATAAAAGCCCCAATGAAAGTCTGCTCTCTCTAGCCAAAGAACCAAGAAAAGGGAAGCCTAGCAAGACAGAAAACATTCAGACAATAACCACAGACTCCAGCCAAACACCGCAGAAAAAAACTGTGGTCCTACTCTCACCCACACAAAGGCAGAGTAGGGGGTCTAGATTTACCACCCTTGCCAACTGGTAATAAGAACCTACTACACTGTCAGTGGAGGCCACCTGGAGAGCCTGGACTTCAATTCTTACCTGGCAACAGTGAGGCACCCCTTCTTCTCCCTGCTGGGATGATGTCAGAGGAGGCCTAGTGAAGAGTCAGTACTTTTAATACCACCCAGTGGTAACGAGGCCAACCTTCCCCTACAGTGTCAGTGGAGGCAATGTAGGGAGCAATACTGAGGTATTCTCACCTCTCCTACCTAAGGAGTTAACAGTGTTGGCCTAGTAGGAAGCAGGAACTCCCACACCTACCCAGCAGTAGTGCAGAGCACCCCCTCCTGGGGTGTCAACTGATGCCAAGTGAGGAACCTAGACTTCTAAGCCTACCTGGCAGTAATGAGGTAACATCTCCTATTTCCCTGATGGAGTTGTGTCCCCCTCACGAAAAAAAAAAACAACCCAGTGAAAACAGAAGTTTTAAATAACACCCAGAGTCTCAGAACATAGTACAAAAATGTCCAGGTTTCAATAGAAAATCACTCATCAATAGAAAATCTTAACAGGTACTAGGAAAATCTTGAACTGAAAAGAAAAAGACAATCAACAGATGTCAAATCAAAATGACATATATAAGAATTACCTAACAAAGATTTTAAAGTAGTCATCATAAAAATGTTTAGATGAACATTTACAAATACGTTTGAAACAAATGAAAAAAGAAGTTTTCAGGAAAGAAACAGAAGATATAAAAAGAACCAAATGGAAATTTAAAAGCTAAAAATTACAGTAGCCAAAATAAAAATACCAGTGGATAGGTCAATAACAGAATGGAGGGAACAGTGGAAAGCATCAGTGAACTTGAAGATAAAACAATACAAATTACCCAATGAGCAATAGAGAGAAAAATACACTGGGAAAAAAAAAACTGAACAAATTCTAAGGAACCCATTAGTTTATAAGAAAAGAGCCAACATTTGTGTGGCTGGAATCACAGGAGATGAGAAAGAAGGCAAAGCTGAAAAGTGTTTGAAGAAATGATAGCTGAAAACTCCCCAAATTTGGCAAAAGACATAAACCTACATATTCAAGAAGTTAAGTGAATACCAAACAGAATAAACCCAAAGAAATCCATGCCAAAACATCATAGTTAAATTTCTGAAAACTAAAGACAAAAATTCTTGAAAGCAGCCAGAGAGAAACAGTGCATTATCTATAAGGAGAAAACTATTCAAATGGGAGTAGATTTCTTATCAGAAACCATGCTGGCCAGAAGGAAGTGGCACAACCTTTTTCAAGGGCTAAAAGAAAAGAATGGTCAAGCAAGAATCCTATACCAAGCAAAAATATCATTTAGGAATGAAGACATCCTCAGGTGAAAGAAAACTAAGAGAATTTGCTGCCAGCAGAATTATCCTAAAAGTGGCTAAAGGAAGTTTTCTAAACTGAAAGGAAATGATAAAAGAATCTTGGAACATCAGAAAAAAAGAACACAGTAAGCAAAAATATGGATGTATACAATAGGTTTTACTTCTCTCAAGTTTTCTAAATTATGTCTGAGGTTGAGGCAAAAATTATAACACTAATGTGATTCTAAATGTATATAGAGGAAATATTTAACACAATTATATTACAAATGACCGAAGGTAAAGAGAAATAATGGAGTTAAGATTTCTATACTTCAACCAGTAAAATGACACCACCAGTAGACTGTGATAAGTTATATATATAATGTGAAACCCAGAGCAACCACTAAAAAGGCTATACATATATGAAAATCCCACAGCTAATGTCAATACACAATGGTGAAAAACTGAAAGTTTTTCCTCTAATATCAGGAACAAGACAAGGATATCCACTCTCACCATGTCTTTTCAACATAGAACTAGAAGTCCCAGCCACTGCAGTTAGGCAAGAAAAAGAAATAAAAGCCTAATCAAAAAGGTAGAAATAAACTTGATCATGCTAGCATGCTGATCTCAGACTTCTGTACTCCAGAACTGTGAGTAATAACTTGCTGTTGTTCATTCGTCATCCAGGCTATGGTACCCAGTCTATGGTGCTTTGTTATAGCACCCCAAATAGACTACGGCAACTAGTATATTAGTTTGCAAGGGCTGCCATAACAAAATATCACAGAATGGGTGGCTTAAACAACAGGAATTTTATTTTCTCACAGTTCTAGAGGCTAGAAGTCAAAGATCAAGGTGTTGGCAGGTTAAGTTTCTCCTGAGGCCTGTCTCCTTGGCTTGCAGATGGCCACCTTCTTGCTGTGTCTTCATGATCTTTCCTCTGTGTGTGTACATGTATGGTATCTCTTTGTATATCTAAATTTCTTCTTAAAAGGACACCAGTCAGATTAGATTAGGGTCCACATATGACCTCATTTAACCTTAATAACCTCTTTAAGGGCCCTATCTCCAAATACAGTCACATTCTGAAGTACTGGGGGTTAGGGCTTCAACATATAAATTTTAGGGGAACACAATTCAGCCTGTAACAGACTAGTATGTAATTCTCAAAATGCAACAGTAAAAAATCAAACACTCCAGTCAGAAAATGGGCAAAACACACTACTAGACATTTTGCTAAAGAGAATATACATTTGTCAAATAAACTAATGAACAGATGCTCAACATTATTAGCCTTTAGAGAAATACAAACTAAAGCCACATTCACATATCACCACACACCTACCAGATGGCTGAATTAAAAAATAATGACAACACCAAATGCTGGGGAAGATGTGGAGAAACTGGATCAATCATACATTGCTGGTGGGAATATAAAAAGTTACAGCAACTCTAAGAAAATAATTTGGCCATTTATTAAACACTAAACATGCAATTACCATACAACTCAGTAGTTGTACTTCTTGGCATTTATGCTAGAGAAATAAAAACTTATTCACATAAAAACTTGTACTTGAATGTTTATAGAAGTTTTAGTCACAGCAGCAAAAAACTAGAAACAGTCAAACATCCTTCACCAGATGAGTGTTTTAAGTGGTATATCCATACCATGGAGAACTACCGATAGATGCAACAACTTGGATGAATCTCCAGAGAATTACAGTCAGTAAAAAAAGCCAATTCCAAAATGTTACATACTGGGGACTTGCCTGGTGGTCCAGTGGCTAAGACTCCATGTTCCCAATGCAGGGGGCCCAGGTTCGATCCCTAGTCAGGGGACTAGATCCCACATGCATGCTGCAACTAAGAGTTCGCATGCCACACCTAAAGATCCCACGTGCTGCAACTAAGACCTGGAGCAGCCAAAATAAATAAGTAAATAAATATTTTAAAATAACAAAAAACAAAACAAAAAACCAAAATGTTACATACTGTATTATTCCATTTATATAACGTCCTTGAAGTGACAAAGTTATGGAAATGGAGAACATTAGTGGTTGTGGCTATAAAAGGGAAACTACGGGTATCTTTGTGATGATAGAAATATTTTATGTCTTGACTGTATCAATGTCAATATCCTGATTGTGATATGTACTGTATAGCTTTGCAAGACACTACTACTGGGGGTAACTGGATAAAGTATATATGGGATCCTTTCTGTATTATTTCTTAAAACTGCATGTGAATCTATAATTAATTCAAAGCAAAACGATTTTTAATTTTGAAAATTACCATTTGCAACAGTTTTTAAAATATGAAATACTTTGGCATAAACTGGACTAAAAATGTGGAATACTGGTAAACTGAAAATTATAAAACATTGCTGGGAGAAATTAAAGACCTAAATAAATGGAGAGAGATGATGTATTCATGGATTGAATATTGATAAGATGTCAATTCTCCACAAACTGAACTATAGATTCAATGCAATCCCAATCAGAAATTGACAAGCTGATTCTAAAGTTTGTATATATGGAGCAAAGGGCCTAGAACACAACTCTGAAACAGACACAACTTTGAAATAGAACAAACTTGGTGGACTCACATTTCCTGACTTTAAAACTTGGGATAAAGTGACAGTAATCAACATAGTTTTGTATGGTATAAAGGTAGACAAATAGATCATTGGAACACAACAGAGCGCAGAAATTGACCCAAATTTATTCAGTCAAGTAATTTTCAACAGAAGTGAAAAGGCAATTCAGAGGAGAAAGGATAATATTTTCAACAAGGTGCTGACATGACTGGATATTCCTATGCTAAGAAAGAAAAAGCAAGAACAAAAAAATACACAAAAAAACTTCAATCCATACGTTGTACCATATAAAACTATAAAACTTCTAATGAAAACATAGGAGGAAACCTTTGAAATCTTGGGTTAGACAAAGATTTCTTGGATACAACACCCAAAGCAAAATCTTGCGAATTAAATATATCTTGTATTTATCTACTTCTCTCCATCTCTGTTGTCACCACTTTAGTCTCAACCAACATCATATTTTGCCCAGACTATTTGTTTCCATCTCCTCCTACTTCTACCCCTGTCCTGTCAAACCATTTTCACAAAAGTGAGAGTGATGTTTTAAAGCGTATATATATATATATATATATATATATATATATATATAATCATATGATTTCCCTGCTTAAAACTCTTTTAATAGATTCTCATGTCCCTTGGGATAACATAGCCTTCAAAGGCCTGGCATGATCTAATCCCTCTCTAGTTCTCAGCTTTGTCTTGCACTATTTATCCCCCTTACTTATTCTGCTTTAGCCACAGTTGCCCATCAGTTCCTCTAATATGTCAAACTCCTCTAATATGGCAACCATGGCTGTTCTTTCAGCATAAATTACCCCCCTCTCCTCTCCTTCACTATCTAACTGGCTAATCCATACTCATCTTTCAGATCGCAACATAAATGTTACTTTTTAAGAGAGGTTTTATATGACCCCCAATCTAAATTTATACCCCAATGCCTTTACACTTGCTGTTTCCTCTGCCAAGGAAGCTCTTTCCCTATATCTTTAGATATCTCACACCTTGAAATCATTTAGGAATCTACTCAAACATCACCTTCTCAGAAAGACCTTTCATGACCACTTATTTAAAATACCATCCTGCCACCACTCACTTTAACATCTTACTTTGCTTTATTTTCTTATCAAATATGAAATTACATTCTTTAATTATGTGTTTACTTATTTGTAATCTTTCCAATTCTCTAGAATGTGAGCATCCCAAGGGCAGGGCTTTGTCTTGTTCACTACTCTATCCACATTGCCTGGCACGTAGGACTCCAGGAATCTGCTATACAAATTAGAAACTCAGTCTTGTAGGGAAGACAGATATATAAATGAACAACTGTAATATAGAGAAATATGAGTAATAAATGAGCAGCACAAAGGGTGGAGGTATGGTCTCTGACTTAATGGCGCAGGAGAGATTCTCACACAGAAGGAGGCATTTGAGTTAGATCTTAAAAGATGCATAGGGGCTTCCCTGGTGGCACAGTGGTTAAGAATCCACCTGCCCATGCAGGAGACACGGGTTCGAGCCCTGGTCCGGGAAGATCCCACATGCTGCAGAGCAACTAAGCCTGCGAGCCACAACTACTGAGCCCAAGTGGCCACAACTACTGAAGCCTGTGCGCCTACAGCCCGTGTTCTGCAATAAGAGAAGCCACCACAATGAGAAGCCTGCGCACAGCAATGAAGACCCAATGCAGCCATAAATAAATAAATAAATAAATAATTTAATAAAAGGATGCATAGGAATGTATCCACTGGAAACTTGAGGTAAAAGAGCCTACGTGTGCAGTCATAGAGGAATGGAAGAGAAAGCATGTGAAGGGAACTGTAAATATTGGAGAAAGAAAGACCACTGCACAGGGTTCATGTGAGGGAGTGCTTGTAATATTTCACCTGCTCAAAATGTCCCTCCTCCATTTCTGTGTCCATGTTATACCAAACCAGTAAGATATAGGTTCAAATGTCACTTCCTCCATGAAACATTTCCTTGTCTTTCCTTTCTCCCAATTTCCATAACACATTCCATATATCACACGTTCCTTAAGATAATTTACCCTCTGTATACTATTTTATGGTTATTTCATTACTATACAGGTATTATTTCCCCTATAAGCCTCTATACTGCTTGTAGTTCAAATAGCAAAAAGAAATCAAAAAATAAATTAGAAAGATAAGTGATTATTTTTTAGATTTGGTGATGGTGGAAGGAAGATATGTATTATTAAGTTGTAAATGATCACTGCTAAATCACAGACTGGGGGTGGTAACCTATTTGAAAACCTTATATTAGATGAGAAACTATGGATGAATTATTCTCCTTTGGGGGAGTAGATCTTTTGCTTCAATGTTTAGATTTCTTCCTTATCCCAAAATTTTAACCCCTTATTTTTTTAATTGAAGTATAGTTGCTGTACAATATTATATAAGTTTCAGGTATACAATACAGTGATTCACAATTCTTAAAGGTTACACTCCATTTATGGTTATTACAAAATACTGGCTATATTCCCCGTGTTGTACACTATATCCTTATAGCTTATTATTGTTTTTTTCCTTATAGCTTATTTTATACCTAATAGTTTGCACCTCTTAATCCCCTACTCCTATACTGCCCCTCCCCGCTTCCCTCTCCCCACTGGCAATCAGTAGTTTGTTCTCTATATCTGAGTCTGCTTCTTTTTTGTTATAGTCACTAGTTTGTTGTATATTTTTAGATTTCACATATAAGTGATATCATAGAGTATTTGTCTTTCTCTGTCTGACTTATTTCACTTAGCATAATGTCCTCCAAGCCCATCCATATTGCTGCAAATGGCAAAATTTCATTCTTTTTAATGGCTGAGTAGTATTCCAGTGTGTGGATGTGCATGCACGTGTGTGCGCGCACACCCACACACACCACATCTTCTTTATCCATTCATCTGTTGATGGACACTAGGTTGCTTTCATATCTCGGCAATTGTAAACAATGCTGCTATGAACACTGGGGTACATGTATCTTTTCAAATTAGTGGGGGTTTTTTTCAGCTTAATCACTTATTTTAATCACATATTAATACCTCTGTTACTATACTCTTATGTGTATTCATTCCTTCACATATTTTTAAACTAGAACTATAGGCATTATGAGAGTTAACTACTACATAGATTCACAGGAATTTAATCTAACAATGCTACATTAAGTTTCAACAGTTTAAGTATTTTATATACAATGTTAAGACTTAGCATGTAATTTTAATAAACCAAACAGATATAACCATTTCATGTTTACTTTTCCTCATAAACTTTCCCACTAAGCCTTCTAAAGAACTTTCAGTTATTAATAGCTGAAGTGTAAAATTATCTCTTTGTTTTAAATGCTTCTATATTCATTTTGGTTCTTCTTTACAGCTCCAAAATTACTCATTACCACAAACAACAATAGCTCACTTAGGGAACTAATATTATCAGGAACCAGGGGGACACTGATGCTAAAACAGTCAGTTCTTCCAGGATGTACATGAATATAATAGACACCAAGGTTTAGATTTTGTTTTAAATTAAATCATTTGAAAAGACAATCTATATGATTTATGAAGTAGCCTTCACAAATACCAGTTAGTAGTAATTCTGACTTTCCTAACCATAGCCGTTTTCCATCCATATTTTTGAAAGTGTATGTATGTATTTATCTAAACTGCATCTTTGTAATACAAAAAGGAAAAAAGTTAAAGGAACAGTTTATTTAAAGGACAGGAATTTTAAAACTGCAAGATAATTTCATCATAATTACAAAAGACCAGTAGAGGTATTTAGATCTATTTTTTTACTCTTCCATATTTTTGATATTTTGTAAACTTACTTTTCCTTTTCCCTTTCCTTTCTCCTCCCACTGTAGACACTCCCTTGAAGCAACAGTGTATCAACAATCCTTCCACGTTCAAAGTCGGCTACATCTGTTGCTCTTTTCCATTGATGAAAATTCCTGCCTTAATCCTATTTGACTTTATTCATGCAAAGGTCATCCTGAATTGAACAAATGGAGGAGTGATGGCAAAGCGCAGTGTTGAACATGGCCAAAAAAATGCTGCTGTGGAATATGTAACTAATGTGTTCACACTGTCTCAGAAGTATTTGATGTATTTCATGTAGGCCTCCAATCCTGAAGCCTCCAATCTTGAACTGTGTTATATGTATTACTACCATATTTGCTAAACATCATAACAATTATAATAATAAGCCTGATTTTTGGTAGTACACTGCTGTTTCTTTTTTCCTAGACCAAGTGTTGAATGTTCATATTACTAATCATGCATCATGCCTGCCTTCATAAGCATGAATTAACTCAGAGGATCCACTCTAACCCTATCATCACCATTAGTGTTTGGCAAATGCAGTCTTTTTTTTTTTTTTTTTTTTAGGTTCCTCCATGGAGTGGCATCTCTAAATCTTTCAATTCTCAAAATCTGTCAATGAAACTAAATTACTGTATTCAACTTAAAAAAGAAGTACCCAATGCCAATAAGCGGCAAAATAATGGATTTGGTTGTGCTTCAAATCTCTTTTTAACAGACACTTATGTACTACAGCTATCATACATCATGCCACTAGCCTTTTTCTCTATGCTAAATATAGCTCAAATCTATAAGTTATTGCCATCCATATATAACTGACCAAAACTAGGAGACATTAATAGAAATATTACAGTAAGTACTAAGATAAACTTGACTAAAGAAAGATTTATGAGGTGAAGATAATTATTTTTAATATGCTCATAACTCACCATGACTAAAATATGGGAACACTTACTCACACAAGCTTATGTCCAAGTTAAAAAACATGCATTAAATTAGTTTAAAGTAATCAAGGAAAAGGTCACTGTTATTCCTATGGCATAATAAGGAAAAGAAATCTTGTCTATAATATATCGTGTAGTTGGTCTTAATGTGATTTTCAGTGTAAGGCAAAACTGAATACAGGACTGAAAAAAATTCCTTAGCTACTTATCATATAAAGTCAAATAGCTGTCACTGTTTCACAGTATAAAATAATCTAATAAAGAAGATATATTTTGGGCTTCCCTGGTGGCGCAGTGCTTGAGAATCTGCCTGCTAATGCAGGGGACATGGGTTCGAGCCCTGGTCTGGGAAGATCCCACATGCCGCGGAGCAACTAGGCCCCTGAGCCACAACTACTGAGCCTGCGCGTCTGGAGCCTGTGCTCCGCAACAAGAGGCCACAACAGTGAGAGGCCCCCGCACCGTGATGAAGAGTGGCCCCCACTTGCCACAACTAGAGAAAGCCCTCGCACAGAAACGAAGACCCAACACAGCCAAAAATAAAAATAAATAAATTAAAAGAAGGCTCAACATTAAAAAAAAAAAAGATGTATTTTCCAAGAAAATATTTTAATGCATAGTTTTGTGTTGACAGCAAAGTATATGAGAATAAATATAAACAAAATAACATCATTTGTCAGCAAGCTCATCAATATACTTTAGTATAATTTCTCAAATTCTGAGACAAAACTGTAGATAAAATTCAAAGGATGTAAAAATAAAGACAAAAATTTCCCCATTTTAAATAAGATATCCCATTTTTTAAAAAGCCTGTGAGTAAATTAGTTTTGTTTGTTGAATCATACTTTCTCAATGATGCAATTTTAGGCTAAATATTTAGCCTTTACTTTCAATTTTTCTTATACTGATAGTGGCTTATCAGACCATGATTTCTCTGTTTTCCAGGCTTTTGGGTCTAGTAGTTAATGCATTATAGAATCCTTAAATGTATCAGCAAAGTTTACTACTTAAAAGAGGCCTTCCAAATTCTATTTTTATAAATAAAAGACTCTTTTTAGCAAGTAATTACTCAGTAAATCTGTTTACAAATTTGTATTTGCCTGCAGTATGGCACATTTACACTAGAAAGTGTGTGATGTACTGAATGACCTATACTTTGCCTGTTTCCTTATTTTTTAAACAGGGAAAACAGCACACACCCTACTTATTTCATGGTTTTGTATAGAGAATAAAACAAATCATGCATATTTAAATGTTTCAGAGATTATAAACCACTTCATAAATGTAAGGAATTGTTATTATGCAAAGAGAATTCTGTCAACTGGTCAGCAGTTATATTTCTTTGAAGCAATGTTCAGTTCGTATGGAAATAGACACAGATAAACCAAGGTAAAAAGTTCTGTATCAAAGAGTCTTAAACTTTTCATTCCATAATTTTCTTAAGAACTTTTATGATCCTAGCAGTTGGGAACCACCATCATCTTCGTGATTCTTCTAGATGGTCTCAGCATGGAACTCCAGTATGTGTGAATACAAAATATTTGTGAGGGAACAAGTGGCAGGTGTTCCTACTCCCAGTCTAATGTTACCTGCTGTCATTTAATTCAGACCCAGTCTCCAAATTCACACCCAAAAACTTTTAGCAAGGCTGTGTGCTTTCATATATACGCTGCCTTAGTGAGAGACCACACATGGTGAATCTGGAGGGAAAGGTTCCTTACTCTAAGCAAAGGGACTGGCAGAGAGGAGATACTAGAAAATGATAAAATGTTTATGTTGCCTATTTCCCTATTAAAATACAGCATGAATCTTAAGAGACTACTGAAGCCAGTTTTACTTTCTCCACATGGGACTTACCAACATCCCTGTCCCAGGGATGATGTCCCTGTCTCAGCCCCTGTGCCCTTGTTCTCAATGTTGTTCTGACACAGGGGAGACCCCTCAGATCCTCAATTCATGACTGAAGTATCTTCTCTGTGAAGCTGACAATTAACAAATTTTCTCCCGGGAAGCTTCAACAGGCCAACACCTCCTGATCACCCTGAGCTCAGACATCTTTGAAAGAGGTTTAAGGGTCATTTTCTTGCAGTTTGCATTTTTGTTTTGTACATCAATTTCATTTTTTTTTTTTTTTTTTTGCGGTACGCGGGCCTCTCACTGTTGTGGCCTCTCCCATTGCGGAGCACAGGCTCCGGACGCGCAGGCTCAACAGCCATGGCTCACGGGCCCAGCCGCTCCGTGGCATGTGGGATCTTCCCAGACCGGGGCACGAACCCGTGTCCCCTGCATCGGCAAGCGGACTCTCAACCACTGCGCCACCAGGAAAGCCCTGTACATCAATTTCATTTTAATTGTCCTATTTCACAAAATAGTACACCATGCTGATCCCTGGAAAAGGCAAGACCAATTCTACTGTTCTGCCATCTATGTGTAGGTGCATGTTTCAGATGGAAGAAAGGGAGAAGAAAGAATGGAAGAAGCTTAAAACTGTCTAAAACTGAATTCATTTTCTTAAACACAAACTTATCTTCTCATACTCTCTTTCTCTATTATAGGCAGAGCCAGGATGATCTTCCTTCCTTCCTTCCTTCCTCCCTCCCTCCCTTCCTTCCTCCCCGCTATGTATCTATCCATCCATCCAAAAGAATTTATTGAGCACTTACTACATGTTACACACCCATGCTAGGCTCTAAGGACATAGAAATGAAAAATGGAGCTCATAGAGCAGTGGGGGAAAAAAGATGATAAAGTATCTAGGTAGAAAACAGTGATTGAGAAAAGGGGGATAGTTTATATAGGGTAGTCAGGGAAAGCTTCTTTAGAGACGTGACATTGAGAAGAGATGTTTCAGATGGAGTGAAAAACAAATATAAAGGCCCTGAGGCTAGAATGAACTAGGCATGCTTGAGGATGAGAAGACCAGCATGGCTCTAATAGAACAAAGAAGGCAGCGGATTGAAGGAAATAAGGTTGGAGAAAAAGGCAAAGACCAGGTCACATAGGGCCTTGAAGGCCATGGTGATTTTATTTTGCAATAGGAGGCCAACAGTGGGAATGAGGTAGTGACATAATGTGATCAATGATTTTAAAAGGTCATTCAGTGAGACTTTCAATTCCAAAAGATACTCTTGAGATATTTATACTTCAAAAGAACCAGAGCCTTCATAAAATACAAATTTTTATTGAATTGATGAGCACAAAATATTTTTTTCACATAAAGGAAAACCTGAGGATTGAACATTGAGGTAAGAATTTTCTAAGGGCAGAAAAATGTTTTTGTTTTGAGTATATCTCTGTGTATACGTTATCTTTCACAGGAAGTAATTAAGTCAATAAGTAAATATTTTAAAAAATTGGCATAGCCCTAACAACCAAGAAATCAATTCTGTCTAAACATTAAAATCATCTGGCTAATTAAAGAAAAACAAAACAAAATGGACGTCCAACTCTGACTTCTAGAGAGTTAAATTTACTGGCTTGGTGTAAAGCCCAAGCACTGATATTTTTTAGAAGTTTCCTAGCTAAAGTTGAGAACCACTACGCCAAGAAAACCCTTATACACGTATATCAAGATTTATAAAAAATATTCACAGCAGGGGCTTCCTTGGTGGCGCAGTGGTTAAGAGTCCGCCTGCCGATGCAGGGCACATGGGTTCGTGCCCCGGTCTGGGAAGATCCCACATGCCGCGGAGCGGCTGGGCCCGTGAGCCATGGCCGCTTAACCTGCGTGTCCGGAGCCTGTTGCTCCGCAACGGGAGAGGCCACAACAGTGAGAGGCCCGCGTACCGCAAAAAAAAAAGAAAAAAAAATTCACAGCAGCATCATTTCTAGCAGCAGAAATTTGGGGAAAAATTCTTTATCATCAGGAGAATGAATAAACTGTGGTAAACTCCTTGCAACGGAATATTATATAGCAATAAAATTAAATAAATTATAGCTACACACAACAACATGGATAAGTCATCAAAACATAACATTGAGTAAACAGAGAAGTCTGCCCAAAGGATAATGCATTTGTGCAAAGGTTGAAAACAAAATTAAACAACATATTGTTTAGGTGTACAGGATAATGTCATTTTTACAAAGCTTGAAGTAAACATATTATTTAGAGGTCTGTACATATAAAAGAATGGTTAGCAGCCATGTGGTTGGCAGGGTGAGGTAGATCCCAGGCAATCACAGGCACAGGGATAGGGTGAAAACATTACAGGTAGCTTTGACATTATTGGTCATGTTTTAGTTCTTAACTTTGGATGGTGCTCACTTTATTGTTATGATCCATAACTTACATGTATATTCATAGTCTTTTGCATGAATCATAAACCAAACAATAACAATTTTTTAAAGATTTCTACTGTGTAGAAAATAGACTGTGGAAAGGGTACATAAGTAGAAGCATAGAGATAATTGGGAAGCTACTGAAGTAATCTGGGAGAGAGTGTACGGTGGAATATACCACGGTGGAGTTGGGGCGATGGTGAGAAGTGATCAGATTTAGAATACATTTTGAAGAGTGGAACTTCTAGGACTTACTGATGAATAAAAAGTCTGCACTGTCCAAAATGGTAGCCATTAGTTATATATGAGTATCAAAATTAATTAAAATGAAAGAAAACTTAAAAATCAGCTTATTAGTCACACTAGCCACAGCTACACTGTAAGTGCACATGTGGCCAGTGGCTAACAAATTAGCACAGATATAAAACATTTCCATCACTACATAAAGTTCCATTTGAAAGACAGTGTGTGGGAAATGAAGGAGAAAGGATGGTTCCTAAGTTCTCTGCCTGAGCAGCTGGGTGAATGGCAGTGCCATTTACCTAGGGATGGGGAAAATCAGAGGAATAGCAAGTTTGGAAAGAAAATTAAGAGTTATTTTGCACAAGAAGAGCTGTTGAGCAGACACAGATCAGGGAGAAGTTGGAACTAGATATACATATTTGGAATATATTGGGTTGGCCAAAAGTTCATTTGGGTTTTCTATAACGTCTTATGGAAAAACCCAAATAAACTTTTTGGCCAACCCAATATTAATGTATAGATAGTATTTTAAATCACAGGATTAGACTTGATTGAAAAATGGTATCTCCCCTTTGGAAGGCCTCTTGACAATAAATATCAAAATTACAAAGGCATTATCCTTTGACTCACTTCAGGACATTTATCTAACATATATGAAATAATCTGTATACAAGGTCCTTCATTGCAGCATTGCTCAGAATAACAAAAGACCAGAAACAACACCATCTATGGGTAACTGGCTAAATAAATTATGGCACATTCAAATAGAGATGTAAAACAGAATGAAGATGCTCTCCACATACTAAAATGGGAAGATTTCCGGGATATACTGTTAATTTAAAAGAGCAAAATTAAGGGGCAGAACAGTATTTACAGGATGTTACCTTTGGGGCAAAAAAGGAAGAGTAAGAAAAAAATATTTAGATTTGCTTGTATCGGTGTAAAAACCACTGGGAGAACACACAAAAAAACTAATGAGTGATTATCTTTAGGAAGCTGGGGTGGAGAGGAGTGTAGTATGGTGAATGGGGACAGCGGTGGTAGCAAGACTTCCTGACGTGTACCTTTTTATGTTATTTTGATTTTTGAACCATGTTAATATATTACCTGGCTAAAACAATTCCACTAACATTTTCTAAAAGGAAATAATAATCAGCTACATTAAGGTATCAATGAGATAAGGACTAAAATTGACAACTGGATTTGGCAAGTTGGAGATGACCTTAACCAGGGAAGTTTCAAATGTTAGAAGTAGGAATAAAAGCCTGTTTGCAGTGGACTGAAAGAACCAGAGATGATGAGTATAGAAAACTTTTCAGAATAAGGAAGAGAAATTGGGAAGTAGTTGAAAGAACATGTGATATCTAGAAAGTTTAGGGTTTTTTTTAAGATGGACTATATCATAATTTATTTGTAAGCTAATTGAAGTGGTCAGGCACAGAGTAAGGAACTAATGCAGGAAGGAGAGTGATAAAACCAGGGTCAAAACTCTTGAGCAGACCAGGGGTATGGGTCTAATACACATGTTGGTGGGTGGGTGATCCCTGGATAAAGGCAGGGACAGGTTCATTTGTTAAAACCTAAGGCAGAACGTGAGGTTACAAATCATGCTGCCTTTTTCTCAACACACACGTAACATGCACACACACTCCAACTTCAAGGGCCTTCCACCACATATAGTTTAATACTCAAACAGTTACTATGGTCCATGAGATCCTCCAGGACCTGGGCAGTACCCACCTCTCCAAACTTGTACAACATCACTTGCTGCTTGCTCACTCCACTCCACTTACATGGACCTTCTTTCAGTTCTTTAAACACAACAAGTTATTTCTTGCTTTGGGGCCTTCATACGTGCTACCTGGAATTCTTCTGCCCTACTCTTCCTGCTGTTGTCTCCTTACTATCTCTTAATGGGTCTACCATCATTCTCTCTCTTATAGTATACTGTTCTTTTCCTCCAAAGCACTTACCATGATTTTCAGGTATATACTTATGGGTTCACTTTGTAGTACCTCTGGAAGTCAGAAACCACATCTGTTATACCCAGTATTCTAACATAATGTCTGGCACACTGTGGGTACTCAAAAAATATTATTTTTAATTGTGGTTAAAAAAAAAAAACCCACACAGCATTAAATTTACCAGCTTAACCATTTTCTTTTTTTGCGGTACGCGGGCCTCTCACTGTTATGGCCTCTCCCGTTGCAGAGCACAGGCTCTGGACGCGCAGGCTCAGCGGCCATGGCTCACGGGCCCAGCCGCTCCGCGGCATGTGGGATCTTCCCGGACTGGGGCATGAACCCGTGTCCCCTGCATCGGCAGGCGGACTCTCAACCACTGCGCCACCAGGCAAGCCCTTAACCATGTTTTAAGTGTATAGTTCAGTCCTCAATAAATGTTTTTTGAATGAGTGAAATGAGCAACACAACCAGTTGCCCAAGCTAGAAACCACTGAATCATCCTTGATTCTTATTCTTCCCTTTTCTCCCTCAGGCCCTGTTCTTTAGCTTTGTCTTTTCTAACTATAGTTTTATTCACCCTTTCATTCCCTCTTCACTGCATTGCTCGATGGCTCAGACCCCCATGACTTCTAGCCTGGACTATTATAAAACTTTCGTATCTATATCCCTGTCTTCAGGTTCATCACTCTCTATCCTTTACTTACTGTCTTCAAAGGTTTCATTCTACTGAAATCTGATCATGTCTTTCCTTTACCAAATAAAAACTAAGGGTGTACAGGGTTCAACCTGGAAATAACAGAATAAGCAGTGGTTCTGTTTTATAATCTTGGAGCCAGGATCTATGAAGGGAGGTCATTGATGCTAAAAGTCACAGCGAAGAGCAGAAGCTGATGACAGGGAAGGCAGTGGGGATAAGGCAATGGAGAAGGAATCTTACGAGAAGCTGTTCTGGAAATGCCATTAATTCTGTTACAGGAGGGCTCTTTTTTCAGGGCCTACTCTGCTTCCATAGCCATTACTAGTATTATTACGATTATTACCTTAAGATAGAATTTACATACCGTAAAACTCACCCTCTTAGTGGGAAGTTCTGTAAGTTTGACAAATGTATACAGTTGTATAACCTCTACCACTCCATTATCCCTCCCTCAAATTCCTATGTATCCCCTCACCCCCTGATAATCACTGGTTTATGTCACTGGCATTTCTGTCCCCATGGTTTTGCCTTTTGTAAATGTTTTCTATTAAAATTAAAAATAAACTCTGTTGCTTATACTAATCACTCAATTATCTGAGGTGCTTCTGTTTTCTGTACTTAAGAGGTTTAATATAAGAAGTTAAATGTGGATGGTCCTTGTTAAAAAAAAAAAAACCCAGCTATGTTAAAACCTAACTTTTCCAAAGCAGTAAAGAGGTAAGCAGATAACATTAAAGACTTTCCACTTCAATAGCATCGACTGCTGCTGGTGGGGGTGGAGGTGGAGAAATAGCTTTAGGATTTTTATCCAAATTAATACATCTTAGAATTAGAAATTCTGATGTAGTACAGATAAACAATTATTTCTTGAGCTTCACGAGGCATTCTGGGCATGAGAATGGTCCCAAACTGTGGAATTTAGTACCAGAACAGAAATATATTTTACTGTAAAGTAGTACTACAAACTTACTTATTAAAGTATCAAATACTTTATAAGTTTACATTCTCAAAGAATTATTAATTTATTCACAATGTATTTTCTATTATTGGCTTTGCTTTTCAATAAGATCATTATTAGAGGGGTTTATCTAACTTTAAAGTCTTCTTTCTGCAGCACTATGTTGCGCGATATTAGAATTTTTTTTTTTTAAAGGATACAAAAGATTCCTGGGTTACACACTTAAGACCTAATGTAATGATCTAACTTCACGCAGGTTTGCAAAGAATATGCTCACACACCCTTAATGAAAATGGCACTAATGAAGACAATATAGAGTGTATATATTAATCCTTAGATTACAACTGTTAATCCAAGTATTAAAGACTTTACATATCCCACAGTAGTTTGGACTCTTGTACATAAGCTGGTTAAAGAATATCTACTACCATTGAAAATATGTCCTAAACTCTTGCTTGAATGCCATGGAAACAGACAGTAAAAGATATATTAAGCCATTTTATGATATCTAGTTGCTCCATTAACTCAATTGTACTGTGATTGTTTTTGAGGCTTCTCCAAGTTCAAGCATGTCAGGCTTGTTCTTCAAGCCTTGCAAATTAGGACTTGTATTAAAAAACAGTGCCAAGCAAGAAGTTTAAGTAAACATAAAACCATCATAGAAACAACTAAAGGAATTCAGTTTGATTATAAATATCTTCCTCCTCAACACATCAAGTAGTAAAACCAAAAATTCTCGTTGGATTTATAGTTTATCTTGTTTTGATTTCTTCTTTGACCTATAGTTTATTTGAAAGTATATATATTAATTTTCAAATATATGGGTTTGTTCTAGCTATTGTTTTTTTTTATCAACTTCTACATTAATTGCACTTTGGGCAGAAAACATAATTCCAACCCTCTGAAGTTTGCTGAAAATTTACTTTAGAGCCTAAAATATAGTCACTCTCTGTAAAGAAATGAATTCTATGGTATAGTATTTTATTTTATTTTTTTTTTGCGGTACGCGGGCCTCTCACTGTTGTGGCCTCTCCCGTTGTGGAGCACAGGCTCCGGACGCGCAGGCTCAGCGGCCATGGCTCACGGGCCCAGCCGTTCCGCGGCATGTGGGATCTTCCCGGACCGGGGCACGAACCCATGTCCCCTGCATCGGCAGGCGGACTCTCAACCACTGCGCCACCAGGTGTAGTATTTTATGAGGTCAAAATTGTTGAGTCTTTAAATCTTACTGATATTTTTTAGTTGGCCTATTCCATCAATTATATAGAGAGATGTGCTATAATCTCTCACTATGATATGGACTACTTGTTTCTTTCTGTGTTCTTTCAAAGTTAGTTCTGTCTGTTTTGAGAATATGTAATTAAGTGGATGCAAGTTCAAAAGTTACTAAGGAATTTCCCACATTCCATTTTGGTTGATTTCATCTTCATGGTGTCATTTAACATGTTCCTCTACCACTCAGTATTTCTTGTAATCTGGTAGTTATTATAACCAGTGGCTTGACTAGATCTCAGTTTAATTCTTTGGCAAGTATACTTATGGTAGTCCTATATACTTGCTATTGCAATGTATCAGGAAGCACAAAATGCCTGACTGTCTTACTCTTAATTACATTAAGATTGATCACTGCAGGGGCTTCCCTGGTGGCGCAGTTGTTGAGAGTCCGCCTGCCGATGCAGGGGACACGGGTTCGTGCCCCAGTCCGGGAGGATCCCACATGCCGTGGAGCGGCTGGGCCCATAAGCCATGACCGCTGGGCCTGTATGTCCGGAGCCTGTGCTCCACAACGGGAGAGGCCGCAACAGTGAGAGGCCTGCATACCGCAAAAAACAAACAAAAAAAAAGATTGATCACTGCAGATCACTACAGTTAAGTATCAGCCTGATCCGTTCATCTATTATAAAACCTTTTCACTAATGATTTTATCAGCCATGCTGACTGTTGCTAGATCCATTATTTCATTAGGGATTATGAAATGGTGAGTTTTCCAATGATATCAGTCTATCTGTATTTCATAGCTAAAATTGTTCTATGGGGAAGAACTTTCCCTTACCAACTATTTAATTATCTTGAAATACATTTTATAGAGAAAAGTCAAGATGAGTACTTGATCTTTTTCCTTTATTTATCAATTTACATAATAATGAGTTGGTGTCCTAGCAACTTCAAAAGTCAACTATTTTGGTATTAACATTACAAAATCAAGAATTTTTATATATTTGATGTGTTTCAAACCTTTTACAGATATTTATTCTTTTTAATTATGTAAACATGCTCCACTGTCTCCAGCATTTAATGTTATAAAAGCATCTGATAGTAAAATCTTCCCTTTGTAGGTAACCTGCCTTTGAAATTTAAAAGTACTATTGGAATATGTCTAGGTTTGGATCTCATTCCATTCATCTTGCCTAGTACTTGTGAGTGCTTTTTTCGGTACGCGGGTCTCTCACTGTTGCGGCCTCTCCCACTGCGGAGCACAGGCTCCGCCGCTCCGCGGCACGTGGGATCCTCCCGGACCAGGGCACGAACCCGTGTCCCCTGCATCGGCAGGCAGACTCTCAACCACTGCACCACCAGGGAAGCCCCTTGTGAGTGCTTTTAATCTAAGACTCAAATCTTTCTCTGGCTCATATAAATTCTTTTCTCTCTCTTTGGTAAATTATTTCCCTCTTTTTATTCTTATTTCTATAACCCTACTATAAATATAGTGAATCTCCTGACTCTATTCTTTATTTTTCCTCCCAGAATTTTAACCTCTTCATCTTTTCACCTTGAATTCTAAAGAGAATTTTCAAGTTTGTTTTCTAACTCATTAATTTGATGTTCTGCAATATACTATCAGTTGTTTATAAGTTTAAAATTAGAAAAGTATGTTTTTTCATATCCAAGAGATCTTTCCTATTCTCAAATGATTACTTTTTACTATTTTGGGGGGAAAATTTTCAAATCTACAGAGAAGTTGCAAATATAGTACAATAAAAACCCATATATTATTAATCTAGATTCACCCATGATTAATATTTTGTCTCAGATCATTATTTTTGGTACTTGCCCTTGTTTAATTCATTAGTAGAATGTCCAAACAAGTCACACTAAAAATACTGATTAGAAGTTCTTTTTAAAAAAACTTTTGTTTCTGTGCTAAGTTTGTTTTACAGAAGGTCATTTGCTCTGATGCTAGGATCAGTCCCCTTTTCTTGACCAGTTTATTTTATTTTATCTTATTTATTTACAAAATTTAAGGAGGCACTCATTTTCAGGTTCACGCATAACATTGTAAGTGTCCACTTATGAATCAGGCATCTATTACCAAAATTTAAGGAGACACTAACTCTGGGGTTTAAACAAGTGCCATGTTTACACTTGCATTACCCTGAGAGTTAGTGGCTCCTTAAATTATGCACCCTAGTTGCCTCTCTTGCCTCACCCTAGTCCTGGCCCTGCTGTGCACGCTGTTGAGGGTCTTTTCTTTTCTTTTTTTTTTTTTTGTTTGTTTCTTATTATTATGGAGTGAAATTTATCCAATACTGGGAACTGAGAAGGGTTCTGTCATAGTTTGTATGAATCTGTTCAAGTGCTCTAGATGCATTCCTCTTCTTCATGCAGTAAAGGGTGAGCTAATCAGTGCTTCGTTCACATTTATCATCAGTAATGTACCCTAAAGTGATCCTGCCAATGTACGTCAATAACACTCAATTCACCATTTATTGCTAACTCCTTAGCCTTTATAAAGCTTTTAGCAAACAAGCCAAACTGAGTCATTAACGTGCTCAAATTATTTACCTTATTCAGGTTCTTTTTCTATGTGGTGGCACCTTTTTTCCCAATCCTCAACTGGAAAACTGTAACAGGCACCTATTTAGTTACTCTGGAATATAGCGATACAAAAGACCAACCTTTCAAAATCACACTTAATTACTCTACAAAATTTGTTTCAAAAGGCAAGCACCCTAATCATGGTTTGTTTCTTTAAGCAAAATATAACATTTTATCTCTTCCACTGAATACAGTCAGAAAAATCAAGAGGCAAATTCTGCAACTGAGCAGAAAGAAGTCTAGAAACAGTATGGTAGAATGCAAAAACAAAAACCACAAACAAAAAACCCAAGCTATCAAAAGTTGAATAGTATTCCCTTCAAAATCAACATTGTGTTACTACGTTAACACAATGTTGTCTGAAAAGGTATGGTCGTTTTCAGAGCATAGAATTACTGGTGAGGTTATTGAGAAACTTTTTTTTTGGCACCTACAATGTCAATTCTAAAATATATTTGGACATGTGCACTGTAGGGCCTTGACTAGGGCAAGGCAAGAGAGGTTCCTGGGGCACAAAATTTAAGGAGACACTTCCTTCACAGGGGGTGCAAATGAGACTCTGCATCTGCACCACCCTAAAAGTGAATGCCTCCTTAAATCTTATGCTCTAGGCACTGCCTTGCCTCAACTCTAATCTCAGCCCTGGTGCACAAATGGGGCAAATCTGACAAATGCACAGTAGCAGTAACTGACTTAAAAGCCCTTTGCAGTCTGAAAGAACCAGCTGTGTCTTCTACCTAAAGTTCTGCAAAAAGTTCCTTGTGTTTTCATAATAAGTTATCCTTTTTGCTTAAGAAAAAAAAAAATCAACAAAATGGCTTGTTTCTATTAGTCATAACCAAAAGAATACTAACCAATAGAACAGGTGATACATACAGCTGTGCCTTATTTATTCTGTATTATTGAGGAACAGGGTATTCTGGTAAGTAAGGTATTCCAGTAAATAAAAACTTTACAGGTAAGTTAAGCTTACCCTTATCTCACCCTCTGCAAGCTATCACTGAATGCAGTGTAGCATTTTATTTTATAAACTATTGTATTCAATTAAATTTTGATCTGCATCTTTTAATGATTTTCTTTGGAAGATGTGAGGCATTTTCAACTTACATGTGAGGAAATTAATAGTTTGGCTGTGTGCTTATTGTATTTCAGCATGAATGGCCCATAGGCACCATTGTGCACAGTTTTGCACAGACAGAAATGGAGGTAAAGAACGTTCTAGAAGGAGGCCTTTATGTATAAAAACTGAAAAGGGTGTTTGCTTTGTGGTTTGAAATTGCTGGTAGAATCAATCAAGGGGACTACTGTGTGTAACTCTGACTTTGGTTTACCCTGGGCTTCTCACAGTTTCTGCAATCTGTACTCAAAAACATCCAAGTATAAAACTTGGGTCTCTACCAGTGCTTTCTAGAAAGAGGTAACAATATGAGTGAGGGCTTGAGTCACTTAGCTGGGTCTTGAGATATGAATGAGGTTTCTACTTTTAGAGATGGAGTAAGTGGACAGAAGTATCATGGTCAATCACTAGAGCTGTACTAATCAGGATCTTTGAGCGAGCCCTTCTCCACGTGACCAGGCTCATTTCATCATTGAATGTGCAGGGAGACTCCTCTCTATGTTATCATAAGCGTAAGTGTAATTCTTGTGAAATCTTTATTGTCATTGATAGTTGGCTGTTAATACTGTGATTTTTATTGAATTAGGTATACAGTGCTTAATATATACCTTTGCAGATGTATTTGGCAACAATTTCACTTATGTTCCTAAGCTCTTATAACCTGACTTGCACTTTATACTAAATTGCATGAATCATATCTAGGAGTTCAGAGTTATATACTTATTAACTTATATTCACAGTCAGTAAACGGTGATCAGCCACCATTGAGTCTAATTTATCATTTTATTTTATTGCATGCTTGTGCTCTGAATGTCAGGTTACTTCCCTAAATATTGGTCTTTTGTCCTAAGTTGTCTTAAAAAGTTTCATGGTCTTCTCATTTTACAAATGCAGAAATCAATGGTCTAAAGTGAGGAGCTTATGTCGATCTATACCAGTGAGGGGTCTTTAATTGCCTTTAGGGGGGTAGTTCAAATTTAATTTACAATACTGTAAATATTGTAAATAAAATTATCTCTTTGTTTAAATCCTGGTCTTGGTTCTTCTTCATAAATTTTCTTAAAAATAAGTAGTTTCAGGGGCTTTCCTGGTGGCGCAGTGGTTGAGAGTCCGCCTGCCGATGCAGGGGACGCGGGTTCGTGCCCCGGTCCGGGAAGATCCCACATGCCGCGGAGCGGCTGGGCCCGTGAGCCATGGCCGCTGAGCCTGCGCGTCCGGAGCCTGGGCTCCGCAATGGGAGAGGCCGCAACAGTGAGAGGCCCGCGTACCGCAAAAAAAAAAAAAAAAAAAAAAAAAATAAGTAGTTTCAGGTGACAGGTGGGGGAAATTAATCATCTGGCTAAGCACTTGTTCTATGACACTGAATAGCCTCTGCAGTTAATTGCCATTGAGTGCAGTTTGGCATTTTGTTATCTAAAACAACTGTGGTGTAAATATTCTTTTATTATTCAACTAAAATTTGAGTCTGTTTTTTTTCAAAAGCTTTATTTGAACTATTGCCTCCTTTTCAGTTTACAAATAAGGAGAATAACTGACCAAGAAGCATACCTTTTTAAGCATCAGAACTCTAATTTTAATGGAAATATTTTTATGACACTTTCCTGCTTTGCTAAACAGAATATTGTACACAAAGCATAATAAGAGTCTCATGTTGACTCAAGGTTGCCAAAATGGTCAATTATTTTACTAAGCTTTAATACTGCAAAGTCTTCAGGACTACTTGGATATATATACAGGTCTATTCCTACGATGAATAAGCCCCATACCACTGTGCTTTCTCAGCTGTCATTTATCATCTTTTATCATTGTCAGTATACCATTGATTCTAACCTTCTTCCTTATCTCATACATAATTGTGTAGTTAGTAGCTTCCAATTTCTTTTTTTTCCTTTATTGGTTTGGCAATGGTCCATTTTTTTTTCCAAATGAAATCTTACATAAATATAAAAAATAAAAAGGTTTGTGCCATGGAAGTGGAACAGTGGGCCTAGTGACCTGCTGCTAAGCCTCTATACTTGGTTTCCAGTGCACAACATTGAGGTGTCTGATGGAACCCCAGGCCACCCCCAAACTAATACCACTGGTCAAATCTAAGAGTGACTTCCTCTATTCTGAAGGATGAACTTTTTGGGGGAAATGTCATCTGGTATCTTGCACAAAAGGCAACAACAAAAAAGATCCATGATCTCATTACTCAGTAACCTCTGAGTATAACGAACAAAAAGAAAAGAAAAACATTTATAAAGTTAAAAAATTTAAACAACATAGAAAGGTAAAAAAGGAAAAGAAATGGCTTCTTCAATCTTGTGCATACCCACCATTACACCAAGACCTTTCTCCTCAAATGTAACCACTATTAAGTTACTTGTGATTCCTTCCATAAGGTATATGAGTGTGTATGTGTGTCTATATATATGTGTGAATAAAGCCTTTTAAATAAAACTTTATGTATACAGAAGCTATCATACTATACTCTGTTATGCACTTTGGTTTTTCATTTAATAAGATATCAGCAATCTTTTTTTTTTTTTTTTTTTTTTTTTTTTGCGGTACGCCAGCCTCTCACTGTTGTGGCCTCTCCCGTTGCAGAGCACAGGCTCCGGATGCGCAGGCCCAGTGGCCATGGCTCACGGGCCCAGCCGCTCCGCGGCATGTGCGATCTTCCCGGACCGGGGCACGAATCCACATTGCCTGCATTGGCAGAAGGACTCTTAACCACTGTGCCACCAGGGAAGCCCAGCAATCTTTTTTAAAGTAATCTTTGACAGTTGTGTTTCACATAGTTGAGTTATCCAAACTAACTTCCAGATCAGCAGATTACTGTGCATATGACTGATTGTGTTTCTATTGTCTGCGTCTGAACATGATGAGGCATTTTCTAAGAGAAGCATGGTGGTAAAATGCTCAGCTTTCTCCACAAACATCAGTTATTCCACAATGTGTCTACAATGGAACACTATCCTCAAAATAATATAAAAAATAGCTATGTTATACTTTTCTACACCAGAACTTAATCACCGTGCGTAACCATGTTTCTATGGAAAACAGAATTTAGAGTTCCGACTTGGAACTGGAAATACCTCTCTAGACATAGAACAGCACAATGGGAAACATGGGTTTTAGACTCAAAAGACCTCAATTTTAATCCTGGCACTGTCAATACTAGTTTTATCACTTTGAGCAAGTTACTTAACTAAAGTTCAGTTTCTCATATGTAAAAAGGAGATAATGGTATGTATTTCTCAGGCTGTTCTGATCAAATGAAGTAATAGAACATTGCCTGGCACATAATAAGGTACTGTTAAGTCCCTTTCCATTCCCCTATAAAGGGATTAGGATTTCATGATTAGCTTCAAAATCCAATGGACTACAGAAGGGGGATGGGGCAGGGAGTAGGCAACCGAGCAGAGATTCAGGGAAACAAGGGACAGGTGTAGGCATTCTTGATGGTTAGAATGGATAAAGCTCCTACATAGCTTCTTGATTTTGACTAATGCCTCAGTTACTGTCTTTATTTTTGCTCTCATGGGTATAGGAATTGACCCTCTCCTTTGCTTTATATTTCTACTATCTGCTGCTTTCATTTATAGACCCCACCTCCACTTTCCCTAGACAACAGCAAGACAGAATTTAGTCCTAATTGCTCCTCCTAAAGTTTCACACAGTTAAAAAACAGCTGGTATAAAAACACACCTGTAGACTGACTTCTAGAATGGCAGAGTGAGGACCTCAGTGAACTCACTCACTCTCCCTCTGAAACAACGAAAATAAAAGCAAATAAATAAACTATTTCAGAACTCTGGCATTTAATGGAAGCCACAGAATGAACTATAAAATCCAAGAGGAACTACTGAAACTTGATGCCCTTGAGAAAAGCAGCAGCCCAGGCACCTGAAGTGGAATATGGTCCAGATAGCACATAATTAATGGAAATGCCAGTTCCAATCCTGTCTACTGGCTGGGGAACCCGTGATCTTTATCCCTCTGAGGTCAAGTTCATCTCACTTCCCCCCTAACTACCTGTGAGAATTAAATAATGTTATATGGTGACAACACCAACAACAAAACACTCATGAGTATGGTCATGAGTTATTTACCTAAAAAAACTTGCTAAATCCAACATCTCTAGCTTACACATGAAAGATATACTATTTGCAGTCAAACCATTTAAAAGCTTTAGACTTTGTTTCAACACTGTGCTTCACCTTTCCATGAAGTTATTATCCATTAATATTTCTAAAAAAGAATGACAATAAGGCCAAAACTGTAATCTGACATAAACCAAAATGACAATACTGATATTCTTTGGCAAAGTATTTCTCTGCACTGAGCCTCAATCTTTCTAGTACGTTTATCAAAAGATGATTTCTACGTCTTCCTCTGTATTAGAGTAAGCTGTTTCTCATGCCTAGATGTATTTAAGTATCCTTTCTTCAAAGCACCAATGCTACAATCCTAACGCCTTTCTTCCTCTGATTTCAAGACAGCATTTTAAAAACAAATCTTAACCCAAACTATCCAATCCATACTGTACCATAAATTTATAGACTCTCAAACGTATATACAATGTTGCAGTATAATGGATTTACTTATATTTTACTTTTATATCATCAAAAATAGCTAATAATGACTTTTCTTAATTTGAATTAAATTGCATGGGGAAAACAAGCAAACACTAATACATGTTTTACTAAGATTAAACTCCTACCTTAGGAGAAGTGGAGAGATCTCTTCCTGCAGACATAACTGTGTTTTCATTTACTCCTCCTGTCTTTGGTGAGATGGCTGGTGGGGCCGGGACTTTTCTTTTTACTCTCCTTTCAGTTTCCAGTTCTTGAACTGGACTTACCAAATTATTTGGAGGAGGAGTTGGTTTAGGTTCATAAAAAGGATTTGATCTAAATGAAAGAAGAATTATTGTTAAATGTCTTTATAAAAGTAGTTTACTCCCAATTAAAATACCATAATATTTTCATTTATAAAACTAGAACATACTGAAAATGATAAGGAAAAACCCAAACCAATAATAACTTACAATCTGGAAATAGGCACTCTCAATCTTTTGTTAATCATTAACAATAAAACTTTCCCTTTTAAAAAGTATTTTTAAATCTTTAAAATACAAAGTCATACTCAGCTCTGCTATATACAGACCCTTGGGAAAATGTTTGTAATAAGAGTAAATCCTACATATTCTCCACACCCACAGAAGAGGAAATAAGATGGAAAAACATTGATTTTTTTTTTTTTATGCTCCCTCACCAAACTTCTTCTTTTCTTGAATTTCTTCTCTTCCTCTGTGTTAAATTCCCTTCCCATTAGGGACCATCTTTTAGAAGTTCATTCAGTGAGGTTCCTTTTTGTTGTTGTTGTTGGTACGCGGGCTTCTCACTATTGCGGCCTCTCCCGTTGAGGAGGACAGGCTCCGGACGTGCAGGCTCAGCGGCCACGGCTCACAGGCCTAGCCGCTCCGCGGCATGTGGGATCTTCCTGGACCGGGGCACGAACCCACGTCCCCTGAATTGGCAGGCGGACTCTCAACCACTCAACCACTGCGCCACAAGGGAAGCCCCAGTGAGGTTCCTTTAATAGCAAATTCTTCCAGGCATTGAAAATGTCTTCATTTCAGCCTCAAACTTAAATGATAGTTTAGCTGGGTAGTTTATTCTAGTTGTTAGTTAACTCATCTCAGCAGTTTGAAATATTAGCCCCTTGTTGGCTTAATATTGCTCTTTTGTAAGTCATCTTTTGTCTCTGGTTGCTGCCTAAGATTAAGATCTCTTTATTTCTGGTTTTGAGCAATCTTACTAGAACATGTCTAAGTGTGTATTTCTTTTAAGTTTATCCTGTTCCAGAGTCCTTGAATCTCCTGTGTCTGGAGATTCATGTGTTTCACTAGTTCTGAAAAATTATCAGCCATTATATCTTTGATAGCCTCTTCTTTATTTTCTCTATTCTCTTCTCTAGAAAATCATATTAAATATATGTTGAATTACCTCTCTCCTTCATATTTTTACAAGTTTTTATTTCTCCTGTACTACATTCTGGAGAATTCCTTCACATCTATAATCCAGTTAACTTCTTCACTTTTCATCTATGTCTAATTTAATGTTCAATTCTCCATGAATTTTTAATTTCATAAGCATATTTCTTCATATGGCTGTGTGTATAATACCTTAGGTACAAAAGATCTGAGTCATTAATCATTTATACATATTTACTTTATAGTCTCTATCTGATAAATCTATCATTTGAATTCCTTGGATTTATAATCCTTGTGTTTCTTTTGTCTCCTGACTCTTTCTCTTAGTAAACTATTTCCCTGTGTATTTTGTAATTCTAGATTGTGAGTTCAGGACTTGATCTGAGGAAATCTTGTGTAGTTGCTGGGAGTCCCTCTGTTCAGAGTGTTTCATGCTTGCATTTGCCAAGCAGTTTAGGAGCCACTTTGTTTCTCACTTTCTTGGCTTGGGGGTTCCCAGATCATCCTGCCAGCATAGCGTCAAATCCACATGAAGGTAGGCCTATGCTTATAACTTCTTAGGGAAGTCTTCTTTTTTCTCTACCTGAGTCTAGCCCAGGCAGAAAATCTTCCTTGTTAACTCCCTTTATGAGTAGATATTTTTCTCGTTACTTATCCGTAAACACAAGTATCTGGTGTTTATCATGATTATTCTTCCTGTTACACAGTAATAAACTTTTATTCTGGCTATTATTTGTTTGTTGCATTTTTTTTCCCCAACACCAGTCTGTTCCCTAGAATTCAATATCTTTATGCATAGTAACAAGAGAATTTCTGAGTCTGCAAAGCTAAGAACCAGATCACCCAAACATAATAATTATACCAAGGGAACTCCACTTAGTTATATAAAGTCTGTACTGGTGATAGCCTTCTGTGTTCAGTTATGCATGTTCTTTTAACTGTAACAGTACCAGATTCATTTAGAACCAATAACGAAGTATCTATATCTCTGCCTAAAGTCAGTCAGCTCTCACAAGACTCAGGGGACCAAGTGTATCTAGACCAGAGAGGGGAAATATACCATACTTGTGATGTCACTCTCACTCTGTACTCATTTCAACAGTTAGTGTCTTGTGACTTCTTCCCATTGAGCTGGGGATATAGCCTCAGAATCTCTCTCACCTCTGCTCAGGCCTTGCAGTTATTTTTCAAACTCTAAGAGTAGTTCAAAGGGAGGTAAAAATAAAGAAATGGGCTAAAAAAATTTTTTTTAACTCTAAAACTTAGAAAAGAAAAATATCTCCCCTCTCCCCCTCAAAACTTACTATTTGCTTAACTGATGTTAAATGTTTCAGGACTGAACAAACCCACTACAGTCTAAATGAATTAACTGAATCGAACTATTTGGGTGATATTTTAAAAAATTATTCCTGGTTACACCTCTCTATAACAAATTTCCACAGTAGTTTGTAAGACGGTAGCTGCTACAATATTCATTATTAATTTGTCATATAAGTATGGTTAGTTTTTAAAAAAAACTTAGAAGCGTTAGAGGATGGATATTTCTATTACAGAAGGATCTGTGCTTAACAGAGAAAAAAATGACAGAATTCCTTATACAGGCAATTTTTTCAGTATGCTTTATATAATTGAATTTACAATACTAAGTTGCATGAAACTTTTATAAAACTTATCTAGCATGTATAACAAAGATATCTAGATACTGTCCTTTTTCTTCATGTCTCTCTGCCTCCCTCTAACCACCTGAATATTGGTATTCTTTATATATTGAAGGTAAATGCAAGTAGAAAAGTTCAGATAAACTAATTTCCAAAGTTGGTTCCTGAGGCTCATAATAAATACTAGAAACATAACAAAATGGACATTTTCTTGAAACAATTAGAGCTGTGTTTCTCAATCCATTTTACAGTATGACATGTAGTAAAAATGGAATTTGTATGCTATGCTAGAGTGAACATAGGAAACTGCTGGAAATTGAAGGTACCAAGGACTCCAGCTGCCCCAGACCATGCCTGACAGCCAAGAATACTAGGGGAATCAGTATCTCTGCAGGCCTGCAAGCCACCTGTGAGACAACAGTGTTCTAGGCACCACTGGTACTAAATCATAGGTACTAAATCATAATAAGGACAAGAAGCCTCTACTTACAAGGGCTTTAAATGATCCTCCATCTAGATCAGAGATTTCTAACTAAAACTTAATTTCCTACTCTCTAAGAGTGAACTGGATATACTTCCATGTATATGAAATATCCAAAACAGTCAAATCCATATAGAGAGAAGGTAAATTAGGAGTTTTCAGGAGATGGGGAAAAGGATTAATTGGAACTAACTACGAATATATATGGGATTTCTTTTTGGGGTGACAAAAATGTTCTAAAATTAGAGAGTGATAATGGTTGCACGACACAGTGAACAAACTAAAAACCACTTAAGTGTACACTTCACAGTGTGGCATTTTATGTTATGTGACGTATATCTCAATTTAAAAAGTGCTATTTTAAAAAGAGTAAATAGGAATAGTACATATATGTGATTATGAACAGTACTCCCTTCTCTGTAATGACAAGAATTATATAATTTCTGATAAATACATTAAAAAAATACTTAAACAGTAAGAAAAAAGTTATTTAAAGAATTAGCATAACTTCCACATTCTGTTATCATCTATGATCTGAATAATCTGTTTCAAGGCTTCTTACATCACTCTGAATAAACAATAATTATTTTTATTCTTATACTGTACACTTGAGTAATAGATTAGTTATATCGTTAACTCACTGTGAATTAAAAACTCATCAGTTATGTTAAGTGGAAAACTGGACAGAATAACTTTAAATGACATTATTCATTGTTTAAAAATATAATTAATCCAAGAAAAATAATTACAGAAAGAAAAACTAAAGTTGATTAGAAACAGTACTCGCAAACATAGTGAAGCAAGGGTGGAACAAAATCTGTATTCTTTTCCTCTCAATTTGAAAACTTATTTTTCTTTGAAAACACAATTCAAATGTATTAAAATGAGTGTGTAGCTTCCCTGAATAAACTTCAACGACAATTTCCCTTGAGAAACTGACACACAACCATACTAGAAATGATTTCACGCTGGACCTCAAAAGTCACTTCATAAATGTTTTGAAAAATATTACTGCCCTATCAGTTTTCACTTTTGCTACATAACCAGAATGGCTGAACTAACCCCCAAACACGAGAAAACTGAGCAACTCATACAGCTGCTAAGTGTAAAGGACACGTGCTAAAAGCCCTGGAGGGTGTACACTTTCTCCTCGGGGCTGATGGATAATGCTGAGTTTCTGAAGGTTGTTTTAGAACATCAAAGAACACAGCACTATTTATTTGTGAGAGTTTTATGTTAGAGGATCCAGGAAGAGTTTGGTAATGGAAGATGAGTCATATAGGCTTTTCACTTGATGAAAGGTCATAAGTTTATTACTGAAGTTAAGAACAAATTCTGGAAGATTTCTGCTACTTAAGTTGGACCTACAAACTTTTGGAGAACAAGATGAGAAATACCAAGTAAGTAACACAGAGTTCTTCCTGGACATTAGCTGATGAGTAATCTTTAGAATTTATGGATGTGTTCCTTCAAAAAAGCTGAGTGTTTATAGACTACCTCTGGTAACCTCAGATGATTGAGCAGTTTAGAATGCTCTTTATTCATGGGAAACTTTGTAAAGGCTATGACTTTCATGTGGAAAAAAGAATGGTCAAAAGGAAACACCTAGTCATTCTGATTTTAGTTTTTATTAAGGCATTTTAAAAGTTTAAGCAAACACTGGATGTCTCTTTAATTTGTTAATAGGAGAGAGGAGGGTGTGTGTATGTTGTGTAATATTCATGCATTTTGGAATGACTGAATGCTTGTATTTAAAGTTTGCATTTACATTCAAATACTCTAGGTGTGTGGCTATTACTCAGCACCTACACCACCCAAGAGAAATTTTATTTTGATCACACATTAGCTATTTCAAAGAAAACAAATATACGTGGATGGATCTACAGACTGTCATACAGCGTGAAGTCAGAAAGAGAAAAACAAATATCGTATATTAACGCATATATGTGGAACCTAGAAAAATGGTACAGATGAACCGGTTTGCAGGGCAGAAATTGAGACACATGTAGAGAACAGATGTATGGGCTCCAAGGGGGGAAAGTGGCGGGGGTGGTGGTGGTGGTGGTGTGATGAATTGGGCGATTGGGATTGACATGTATACACTGATGTGTATAAAATGGATGACTAATAAGAATCTGCTGTATAAAAAAAAAAAATTTCAAAAAAAAAGAAAACAAATATAACAACTTTAGCAAGAGTAGAGCAAACTTTTTCAACCCCTGTATAGTTATTAATTAGTATTGAGATCTCAACCTGGGTTTGGAATCAGATGATTATTATGATGTAATTCCCATACTTACAGGAGGTTAGAACATTTTTAGGTTTTATCAAAACCTAGCCATGCCCATGGAAGCATGTAGCACATGTGAGAGTAATTAGCCATGTGTTGTAAAATGAGGAAAGGTTGAAAAATGCAGTTCCAGAGCAGCAGAAACCAAGTCAACTACCTCATTCTTTCAAACAAGTCTTTCAAATATTTGAACTTGGTTATTATAGTTCCCTTAAACCATCTCTTTTCTAAGTCAAATAGTACCTATGCCCTCAATCACTGCTCATTTGATGTGGTTTCTGGACATTTTAATGACTCTGTTGCTCTACTGTTAACGCTTTGAATCATCAATCCCCCTTTTAAAGTGCAGTACCTAGAAATAAAATACTGCTCAAAATGGGAGTTGACCAACGCACAGGAGAGGGAGGACATTTCTCCCTTCACACAAAGCAACTGTTCCCAACTTTCATACATCAAAGGAGCCTTTTTTATTATTCCCCTCTCAACCCATACATTCCATATTTTGAAAGATTTTCCTACTACACTGCATTTTGAAAGAAATAACTATTTTCCCCAAGATCTAAATAATGTTAATATGATAAAATTCAGTATTTCCAAGGAAAGCAAAGGCCCATATAGCCTCACTGCAAGTAAACATATAATTATTATTTAGCTTTTAAAAAATGTTAAATATTCTGTAGATCTCCCCTGTTACACATCAATTATTTTCAACAAACAGACCAAAAAGCCCAAGAATTCCAGGCTGGGAATCACTCATGTGACACAGGATTTCTGTTAATAAACTTAAACATTGCTGTGGTTTTCTTTCTTTTTTTTTTTTTAACAGCTTTATGTACATATAATACAGTAAATGGCACATATTTAAAAAGCATAACTTGATGAGTTTTCTACATATGTATACAAGTGTGAAACCATCAGTACGATCAAGACTACAAACATTTCCAGTTCTCCAAAAGTTTCCTTGTATCCCTTTTAATCCATATCTCCCTCCACCTCCAATCTCAGGCAACTATGCATATGCCTTCTCTCGAAACAGATTGTATTTTCTAGAGTTTTAGATAAAGGATAGCATACAGTACATGCTCTTTTTTGGTCTGGCTTCTTTCACTCAGCATAATAATTTTTAGATCGATCCATGCAGTTATATGTATCCATAGTTTGTTTTTTATTACTGAGTAGTATTCCACTGTATGTATATACCACAATTTGCTTATCTGCTTTCCTATTGATGGACACTGGGGTTATTCCCATACCTTGCTATTATGATAAATAAAGCTGTTAAAATATTCATGCACGAATCTTTTTGTGGACATACACTTTGATTTCTCTTGGGTAAATACCTAGAATTAGAACGGCTAGGTCGACAGGTATATATGTTTAACATTTTAAGAAAATGCCGAATTGTTTTCTAAAATAGTTCACCATTTAGAACTTTGAGAGTTCTGAGAGTACCAGTGGCTCCATGTCCCTGACAGTATTTGGTGTAGTAAGTCTTAAATTTTAGCAATTCAAGTTGGTGTGTAGTGATATCTTATATGGTTTTAATTTGCATTTCCTTGATGACTAAGATGTTGGGCTCCTTTTTGTGTACACAATGGCCATTCTTACATCTTCTTTTGTGAAATGTCTGTTCAAATCTTTTCCCTCTTTAAAAAAGATAGTTTGTCATTATTGAGTTAAGAGTTCTTTACATATTCTTGATAGAAGTCTTGCCAGAGGGCTTCCCTGGTGGCTCAGTGGTTGAGAGTCCGCCTGCCGATGCAGGGGATGCAGGTTTATGCTGCGGAGCGGCTAGGCCCGTGAGCCATGGCCGCTGAGCCTGTGCGTCTGGAGCCTGTGCTTCATAACGGGAGAGGCCACAACAGTGAGAGGCCCGCGTACCGAAAAAAAAAAAAAAGAAAGAAAGAAGTCTTGCCAGATAGGTGTTTTGCAAAGAATTTTAGCCAAACTGTGGCATGCCTTTTCATTTTCATAAGTGTTTTTTAAAGAGAAAAAGGTTTAATTTTGAAGAAGTCCAAATTATAATTTTTTTCCTTTGACTCTGTGTTTTTTGCATTCTGTTCAAGAAATTTTTGCCTACCCCAAGTTCACTAAGATTTTTCTCCTATGCTTCCTTCTAAAAGTTCCAGGGTTTTAGTTTTCACTTTTAGGTGTATGATCTATTTTTAGCTAACTTTTGCATTTGTTATGAGGTAAGGACTGTAGTTCTTTTCTGGAGGGGTGGGGGGATATAGACCTTTAGTTGTTCTGGCACCATTTGTTGTAAAGATTATCCTTGCCTGACTTCCTGTGCTACTTTTGTCAAAAATCAATTAGCAATATATGTGTGGATCTACTTCTAGATTTTCATATTCTCTTTCATTTAACTATATGTTCACTTTAAGCCAATTCCATGATGTCTTGGTTAATGAGTCTTGAAACTGGAGAGCATAAGTCCTCCAACTTTGTTCTTTGTTTTGAAACTTTGTTTCAAAATGTTTTTGGCTATTCTAGGTCCATTGTATTTCTATATACATTTTAGAATTAGCTTTATCAATTATTACCAAAAAAATACTCCAGAATTTTGATTGGGATAGCACTGAATCTACAGATCAATTTGAATCCATGGCCGTAATATTTCTTTCCATTGTTTTCTTTCAGCAACCTTTTGCTGTTTTCAGCATACAGGTATTGCATTGCACATCCTTGTTCAAATTTATGCTTGAGTTTTGGTCTGTTTGTTTTTTGGATGCTTTTGTATATGGTATTTTAGAGTTTTCTATTTCTGATAGTTAATTGTTACCATTGAGAAATACATCTGAATTTGTATACTGATCTTGTATCCTGTAACCTTGCTAAATTTACTTTTTAGTTCTAGTAGACTTTTTAGAGATTCCTTATGATTTTCTACATAAATAATTATGTCATCTGTGAAAAAAAGATAATATTGTATATCCTCAAATAACATGTATAAGAAGCTTAAAATAGTATTTTTCAATTTCCCCACGCTCAGCCTTTGTATGACTACTGTCATGTTTTACTTCTACCCCTGTTCCCAAACCCAGAATATATTACTATTTAAACTTTAAAGTCAATTATCTTTTAAAGAGATTTTTAAAAATAAGACATGTATTTTATATATACTATTTATTTGCCATTTCCTGTGCTCTTCATTCCTTTGTGCAGATCCAAATTTCCAAGTAGTGTCATTTTTCTCCTGCCTGAAGGACTTCTTTGTAATATTTTTTGCAAAGCAAGTCTGATAATTATGAATTATCTCAGTTCGTGCATGTCTGGAAATGTCCATTACTTAGACTTTTTTTTTTTTTTGGCTGGAAATAAAAATTTGTGTTGGCATGTTTTTTTCTTTCAGTACTTATATACCACCCCACTATCTTCTGACTTGAATTGTTTTTGTTGAGAAGCCTGGCAGTAGTTTTCTTCATCATTCTTGTGGTTCATTTTGGGGTTCATTCAGCTTCTTAGACCTGTAGGTTTATATATTTTGTTAATTGCTAAAACTTTTAGCCATTATTTCCTCAAATATTTTTTCTGTTCTGTCATCTTCTTTCCTTTCCTTTTGGAATTCCAGTTACACTTACTTTAGATTGCTTGAAGTTGTCCCACTGATCCTCTGTTCATTTTTTTCCCCTTTATGTCTTTTTTTTAAAAAATAAATTTATTTATTTATTTATTTATTTTTGGCTGTGTTGGGTCCTTGTTGCTGCGCACAGGCTTTCTTTTAGTTGCGGCGAGCGGGGGCTATCCTTTGTTGCGGTGCGTGGCCTTCTCACTGCGGTGGCTTCTCCTGTTGCGAGCATGGCTCTAGGCGTGTGGGCTCAGTAGTTGTGGCTTGAGGGCTCTAGAGCGCAGGCTCAGTAGCTGTGGCACACGGGCTCAGTTGCGCCGAGGCACGTGGGATCTTTCCAGACCAGGGCTCAAACCCGTGTCCCCTGCATTGGCAGGCAGATTCCCAACCACTGCATCACCAGGGAAGCCCCCCCCCGCCCCGGCTTTATGTTTTAATCTGGAGTTTCTATTGCAAAGTCTTTAGGGTCACTAATACTTCCTTCTGCAGTATCTAACGTTAATCCCATCCAGTGTATTTTTCATCAGATTCTGTATATTTCATCTTTATAAACTGAATTTGGACTTTTTTTTTGTCTTGCATGTTCATGCTTTCTTCGACTTTCTTAAATATCTGGAGTATATTTATATAATAGTTAAATTACCACACTTGTCTATTAATTCCATCATCTGTACCATTTCTGCATTCCTATCTAAGGACTGAGTTTCCTCCTCATTATTAGTCAGATCTTCCTGCTTCTTTACATGCCTGGTAAATTTCTGATTGGCTGTCAGATATCGTGAATTTTATGTTTTGGATGCTTAATTTTTTGGTATTCCTTTTAATATTTTGGGGCTTTGTGTGGGATAGTTACGTGCAACCATTTTGGTTCTTTTGAGCTCTGCTTTTAATCTTTGCTGGGAAGGCCCAGAACAGCCTTTAGTCTCGGGCTGTTCCCCCACTACTGGCACAATACCCTTCTGAGGACTCAACTTGATGTCCCATGTGTTAGGAAGTCTTTCCTCTCTGGCTGGTGGAAACCCAAACTATTCTTAATCCTGGGTGAACTCCAGGGATTGTTCTGTCTAATTGTTTGTCCTCAATAACTTCCTCATATGCGTACTCTGATCAGTACTCAGCTAAAGACTCAAGAGAAACTTTCTACAGATCTCTGAAACTCTTTATGAGTAGGTTGTTCCTCTCTGAGACTCTGTCCACAAGTTCTAGCCACTCAGTACCTCCAAAGTCCAAAGTCTGCCTCCTCAATGCAGGGAGATTCTGGGGTGTTTGGGTTCTCTCTCCCTGAATTGCGGTTGGAAATTCTCTCCCATAAATAAAGCTTGGACAAATGTAGGGCTCACATTCTTCGTTTCTTTTCTCTCAGGGATCCTGTGCTATTTGTGTCCAATGTCTGAAAACTGTTGTTTCATACATTTTATTCAGTTTTTTACTTGTGTAAGACAAAAGCTATATCTAGTCTATGCTACTCCAGCATGGCTGGAAGTTTTACTGTTGCTTTTTAAACATACTTAGGGCCACAGTCTGCGGCTACATGGGTTGCAATGTGCAACTCCAGAATACAATGTGAACATACCTTCCTCCTATCCCCAATCTAGATTTGAGTAAAACAGAAACCCTAATCACACTGACTATTAATATACTAAGCTTGTGGTCAATAAACCTCTCATTTGGGTAAGAATAATGACTCAAATGCTCAAATGCAGATAATTCCTAATTTATAAATGTCATGATCTCATTGTTTGGCATTTGAATAAATCTTCTCATCAAATCAATATCATAAACGATTATTTGGTTCCCACAATAGACCCATAACATAACTGAAGTGTAATGCCTTCAGTAATCGATTAAAAACACCTAAGTACCATTTATAACATGGTTGCTGTGGGAAGACACAACTGGAATTCTAACCAGAGATTCCAGGAACGTGTTTCCTTCATTTGTTAGTTTAGGGTGCACACGTAATCATATGGAAGAGGGTGGGAGAGTGAGGGTCAAGACTGTAAAAATTTGGATGGGGGATGAGATAGATACTAACATGTAAACTATATATTAACATAGGGACAGACCTCTTTTTACCCATCTAAAGGTATATTACAGAAAGATCTCTTTAGTTAAAATATGATGAGAGCAAAATGAAGTGTACTTACTCATCCAACTCCTCTTCTTCAGCTTTAGAACTATCAGCATAGAGATACTTGCTCATGTCCACCGGTCTTATATTTTTTCTTTTTGTAGACTGGGGAGGAGAATCCTTTATAGTTACAAAGGCTTCTGGCTCATCAAATGGGTTCAAATACTGTGGAGTCTGTACCTCTTTAAAGGGATTATAGCTGTTATTATAAAAGGATTCTTCTGGTTTTTTAGGTGAAACTGTTTCAGTGATTTGTTCTATAAAACAATAGCAAAAGATGAATTAAATCAAATTAATACTATCTGATATTTTCTTATATATTTAGTGTTCTCAAAAATACTCAATCTTGAATTAATAAACTCTATGGGGTTGAAAGAGTGCAGATCAATAACACGTTTTATGAAATTGAGTTATTTGTAGTGAGGTGGATGGACCTAGAATCTGTCATACAGAGTGAAGTAAGTCAGAAAGAGAAAAACAAATACTATATGCTAACACATATATATGGAATCTAAAAAAAAAAAAAAAAATAAGGTTCTGAAGAACCTAGGACAGGACAGAAATAAAGATGCAGACACAGAGAATGGACTTGAGGACACAGGGAGGGGGAAGGGTAAGCTGGGATGAAGTGAGAGAGTGGCATGGACTTATACATACTACCAAATGTAAAATAGATAGCTAGTGGGAAGCAGCTGCATAGCACAGGGAGATCAGCTCGGTGCTTTGTGACCACCTAGAGGGGTGGGATAGGGAGGGTGGGAGGGAGATGCAAGAGGGAGGAGATATGAGGATATATGTATATGTATAGCTGATCCACTTTGTTATAAAGCAGAAACTAACATACCATTGTAAAGTAATTATACTCCAATAAAGATGTTTAAAAAAAAAACCCAAACATAAAATTGTCAAAAAAAAAAGTTTTAGAGAGGCTAAGTCCAGAAGATGTGATATCTAAGATCTTTGTCTACTTCTCCAGGAATAGTGCTCTTCAAAATAGCATCTTTGAATTGTTAATGCCCTTGGAATCTCTGTTGATGTTGGCATTATGGTATACCAATTTTGGAAATTTTAACCTTCTTAGAGGTACAATATCCTATTATTGCTTAATTTATTTCACTATACTAGCTTGACGTCTCAAACTGATATTTAAATTTCTGTTTTTAAAAGAACATAAAATGGATTAAATTTTGGAATAGTCTTTGGTAGTTACACAAGCAGAGACCACTTAGGAATCTGAAAATTCATTCTGGATATATAAAAAATACACCATTTACACTGAATTTGCTTTTGTAAAGTCTTCAAAGAGCAGGTTTCCGTACACTACAAGTCCTTAAATCTTTAGAGCTTTTAATGGGCTTTTCAACATAATTCATACCCAATCAATACCTTATTTAATAACGTAAAGGAATAACAAGAATTCTGAAGTTGAAAGAGCCGCATTAAAATCATACTGAGAAGCAGACAGATGTGTTCCACTAAATTCTAATTGAAATTTCAAATTTCAATTTGAAAACAAAGGAACTCTTAAAAATAAAACTCTGACTTTACAGCACAAAAAGCACTACAACAGTGTCATGTCCTCCAACAATACTTATGGAGTGCTTAGTGCCAGCCTTTTTCTTTTACTTTTATGTTTATTAATATTTCGAAACAAAAACAAGGCAGAGTTCCATGGTGGTCCAGCGGTTAGGACTCTGTGCTTTCACTGCTGTGGGCCCGGGTTCAATCCCTAGTCAGGGAACTAAGATCCCTAAGCCATGTGGAGAGGCCAAAAAAAAACCAACAACAACAACAAAAAACTGGAATGTATAATAAAACTGTTTAAAATTTGTATTTTACTAATATAAGTATGTAACCAAATTGGAAAAAAGTTTCAAAAAGCCAATAATCACAGAACAGTTCAAAAGTAATTTTAATTATGCCAAGCAACTCTAACAAAATACTCTAGGAGAAGAAGGCAGAAAATCAGTTTTAAAATCTTCAAGAAAAATAACTGTTTTATAAGTGACATTTCAAACAGTTTAATCCAATTATTAGAAAAATCTCGAGTGACATATATTTATGATTTTTATATTTTAGAATCAAACTACTTTTACTTATACTTTAGACATTAGCCCAGAAAACTTATGTTGTCTTTATATTGAAAAAATAAATAAAACAAAATAACTCTGAATTGAAATTCTGTACACCATGGTGACGCAATTATAAAGTATGAAAGAGAATTCATAACATCATAATAAATCAACACTGAAATGAATTTAAATACAGCCTATGCTAGAGAAGAGACTCAGTAACTGTATCTTTTGTCAGACCAGGATAACACTTAAACACCACTATAATCTTTATAATAATCTAAATGAAGCATTATCTTTTCTCTGTAGGAGAAGAGACTACAGAGTTTTTACCTATTCAATTTTTTTATTAACAAATACCAAGTCTCAAATGCTTAAGAAATTGATAAAACCTGTCAATGGAAATAAGATTTTTATTTTTACTTTCAGGTAGAGGATTACAAAAATTGATCCAAGCAATTTCATCAGTTACAAAACCAAAAGCAAGAAAGTATTCAAACTATAGAGCAAGATTTGAAGATGACAGAATAGCAACAAAGGAGAGTTTAAGATGAGACTATTTCATATAAAAGCTAACAAATACATTTAGTAACTTTCTAAACGGGTCACTGAAGCACAGAATGTCATGAATCTAACTAAGAGGAGAACTGAAATTGTAAAAGCAAACAAAAACAAAAACCATCTAAACAACTGTAACACATTTTTTTCTTTCTTAACTACTTTTGTTACTTGAGGATGCATGTTTTTAATCAATAAAAATTAATAAATTATTTCTAGAAAAATGAGTGTTCTTCTAATAGAAAATACTTATTCTAAAGTCTCCAAGAACTATATATTTAAAGAGAATACTGGTTGTCAAGTTTTTTCTTAGCTCTATAGGCATGATTAAAGTTTCTCAATCAGGTTGCCTAACCTTGCTTAACCTCTCCAAAATAGAAATACAATATATATGTTATCTGCTACTCCTTTCTATACCTCAGAAAAGATACACATATATTTTTAAAAATTACTAATTTGATTTTGAAATGAAAAGCTCAAATACTCATATCTCAAAATATTTTGGTAATTTTTTTTTAACTCAGTGTACTCAGATGTATTTAGTATGCAATTGAGAAGCTTTGTGGTCAAAAGAAGACACTTGATTAGCAACCTTAGCTCCAACTCCACCTCCATTTACCTAAAGTTCTTCTTCAAATCACTTAATTCCTCTGGGCCTCAGCTCCTTAATCTATGAAAAGAGGCAGCTGAACCAGATTACTTCTAAAATGTACTGTAACTGTTAAGATTTAAAATATGTTAAAATAAAATAAGTCACCGGGCTTCCCTGGTGGAGCAGTGGTTAAGAATCTGCCTGCCAGTGCAGGGGACATGGGTTCGACCCCTGGTCCAGGAAGATCCCACATGCTGCAGAGCAACTAAGCCCACGCACCACAACTACTGAGCCTGTGCACCACAACTACTGAGCCCGCGCGCCTATAGCCCATGCTCCGCAATAAGAGAAGCCACCGAAATGAGAAGCCCATGCACTGCAACAAAGAGTAACCCCTGCTCGCTGCAACTAGAGAAAGCCCACGCACAGCAACGAAGACCCAATGCAGCCAAAAATAAATAAATAAAATAATTTAAAAAAAATAAAATGTAGATCACAAACAAAATAAAATCTCATTAATGTAAACTTAATAATTTAGAATTTGGTAAGAAGGGAGAAAGTAATGGAAGTTCTTCTCCTTCCATTACTTTCAGAAGTGGATTATGAAATGATATTGCACAAATAGAGTGAATCCTTAAGTTGAAACCTCACTTTTCACCATGACAGGCAGTAGCAAAATTCTTTAAAGCTCATGAAGATTTCATAAGAGCAGTCTAAAAGATGTAAACAGGAGTTAATCATTCTTGCATTTACTTTGAGCAAACAGAGTTTAATTAAACAGAGGTCTTCTTCAACAGCTCTTTTCTAAGCTTTAATAGTTTGAAACTACTTGATAAGAAAAATGACTCACAAAAAAAATACATGGTTTTATTTCTTACATGTTGTATATATGACAGGAGTGGTCCTCAATCTTCTTTCTGTTCTGTGACATTCACGTGCACAATTTACTTTCGTTACTAAGAGTAATTCTCAGCCAGAGACAGGCAGTTGGGAGTGGAGGGGCTCATCACACTGAGGTGTGAGGGCCAAGAAGCTGTATATAGAGAAAAGGCTACCTCCACCACCTTAATATGGGTATGTCCCACAACCTGACCTTACTTGGTAGGCCAAACTAATGAGACTTTACTGCATGCCAGCTAGATAAAATACTGTTATCTCTAACATTAGAGCTTTACTATTTGACCAAACTAACAAAGAATTAAAATATAAGCCCCAAGTAAATGCCTATGTAAGGCTTCTCTTTTTCTTTAAAAACAATTCAATGGAAGCTACCCAGAATTGCTGATCAACTGCAATTGGTATTGAACAAATAATATTGTCATTATAAACAAAATGTACAAGTCTTTAAAAACAAAATCTCTTCCTGCCTTTACAGTTCAAGAGAACTTAACAATACACAAAGACTTTAAAAGTAAAGAAAAAAACTTGCTACCTTCTGAGTCAGGATCTCCAAATGGATTTAATTCTGCTACATCAGGATCACCAAATGGATTTAAATTCACAGTGGCCAAGTCCTTTTCTGCTTCATCCAAAAAGTTAAGTTTGTTGATAAGCTCTGAAAACAAACATACGTGTCAGTTCACTGTGGTTACAGTTAAGCATAATTATCACTCATTCATGAAATATCTCAAATTGTAAAAATTCATACTAATAATACCTGCAAATAATAAGATATAGCATTTTACCAATGACAGAATGCCATTCAAGTATTTTGTAGCATACCAACATATTCAAATAAAAGAAAACAAACACATGAATTGGAAAATATCAGATAATGAACTAGAGAAACTTTTAGCTCAATCTAATTTGATCCAATAAAAAAGTACTAACATAGATTTTGAGAAAAAAACATCCTTCACTTCTAAATATGAATAATTCAAATTGATTTAATATAAGCAAATATTTCTAAAACAATGTTGTTACAATATATAAGCTAACTAAAGAAATTCTGTCATGTTATACGACCAGTTATTATAAGATGTTTTAAAATCACTGCCTATCAAGGATCCTGATACAGGCTTTGCTAAAGATGATAAGTTCTGTTATGTTGTTGCCTGTTGGTGCACTACAAATTACCAAAGAAAATTTATTAAAGGAAAAGCACAAAGACAAAACTGAGAGCTAAGTACAGACAGAAGTCAAGAGGTAGCAGGTCACAGTAAATTCAAGCAATCAGAAGCAGAAAGAAAGGAAGAAAGCTCTTAGACCTTCAGAGGAACTGGCTGATTTAGCTGAAGGCATATTTGCTTGCTTTATGCAGTCATCTTGATCTTCATCTAAGCTGCTCAGAGCATTCAATTGGTTTACAATTTCTGTAAACAGAAGCCAGTCGAGACAAATGTAAGGTAAGGTCATTTAATTAAAGAGCCACAGAAGCATGCTGTTACTCAAAAAGACAAAGAGAGGGGATGTTTGGTTAATCAAGAGAATACATTCAGAGGATGTTATTTTTGATGAACTATAACAGATGTATTTAACTGAAGGTTATGCTGTACTTATATTTTAAAATAGAAAACATTTTAAAAATTAAAATTTATATTAGTACTATAACAACTATGTTAACAAACACAAAACAAAGATAATAACCTGAGAAGTTGACATTGGCTTTCACATTCTGCATTTGTAAAATAGGGCTTTAAATGCATGCATTAAAAACAATAAGAAATATCATCTAATACAATAGAAAATATGTGCTATTTGTTTTGTAATATTCTAAATTTAAACTATAAATTTTAAGAATATATCTACATGAAACATGAACATAATAACACTTGTTCATATTCTAGAATTTTAAAAATCAGCACAAAATAAGAAAAGCAGGCAATAGCTATTTTCCACTCCTGCTTTCTAGGGAATTTGTTCTTTTAAGGGAACTCTTGAGTGTTTGCTTTAGGATATCTTATAATTTAGCCAGTAAGAGAATAAAAAAGACAGGAACAGGTAGAAAAACCTTAAAATAAAAATTCATTTTGTGCATAAACAGAATTTTAAAAAATGAGTCATATTGTGGACAACTCCGAATATGTGATATTATGATTTACTGGGTGAAAATTAGCTTGGAATAAAATAATAAGAACCTACTAGAGTATTCTAGTTAATCCTCGCCGTTTCCAAACTTAAAACCTGGGAATAACTTAGGCATTAGGACAAACCAAATAGATCCAGATCATTCAGTGGGAAATAAAGAAAATGGTTAGAAATAGACAATAGTTGTGAATTCAGCATTAAAATGCTGTTTTTTAACACTGTAAATCTAAGTACACATTCTAAATTTTATGTGAACCAAATAATAAAATACACAGTTGTAATAAGGTTGCCTTCATCCATTCATTTGTTGTTGAACAAATACTTGTTTATCACCCTGTGCCAAATACCATGCTTGGAACATAAGGATGAAAAAAACATAGTATTGTCCTCATGGAATTTACCATCGATAAAGATAGAAATTAATACAGAAACAGACAATAAATGACTACTAGAATATTAGGTGGTCAGAAATGTGTATTGTCGTATAGATCTTTGAGCCAAATACATATGAAAAACTGACATTCATTTCCCTTGTCTGAATGAGAAATATATTTTGCATGAATAAAAATGCTTGAGATAGTCAAAGTACATCATAGAAAATAAAGAGTAAACACAATACCAACTGAACTCTTAATCTGAATGTGAATAATAAGAGTTAGTCAACCTTTATAAAGTATCTTCTTCCATTTTATCCTGCCAATAGTTTAAATCCCCTTCTGACTCAAACTAACCTAGCAAATTCCTCAGTAGGCAGAGTTTATTCTTGAATTAGATCTTTTACTCCTGACTAGTAGTCACTGTAACTTTGTAATTTTCAGGGAAGTATAATGGAGAGAATCTATCCTATGTGATTACCAATGCATGACTGATTTTTTAAATTCATTACTAGTTTTGTATATTTTTAAATTTGCAGATGGTTTATTTTTAACTTCAAAAATATGAAAAAAGAAATATTAATAACAGTTAACATTTATTAAGCAGTGGAAAGGGCTCTGCATATGTTAATTCTCATAAACATCCTGAGGTATTATTATTAATATTCACATTTTATCATGTATATTAGTATCATTTATTTGCACTGTATTCCCAGATGTGTAATTATGAGGCTAAAATATTTTAAAATAATGTTCAAAGATTTGTAGTTCTCTTTACACATTTTAGTTATTTAATATTCTTAGATGTAACCTCAATGAGAGTAGAAATTATTTATTTAATTATTATTATTATTATTATTTTTGCAGTACGCGGGCCTCTCACTGTTGTGGCCTCTCCCGTTGCGGAGCAACAGGCTCTGGACGCGCAGGCTCAGCGGCCATGGCTCACGGGCCCAGCCGCTCCGCGGCATGTGGGATCTTCCCGGACCGGGGCACGAACCCGTGTCCCCTGCATCGGCAGGCGGACTCTCAACCACTGTGCCACCAGGGAAGCCCCCTAGAAATAATTTATTTAAGCACCTTATATAATGAGCAATAGAGGGAATACTGAAGAAATATTAAACTTGGTTCTTACTTTCAAAACATTATTATTGTTCCATTATAAACTTTCAGGTACAATGTGGGCATTTATTTAAATACTATCAAGATGACTGAATTACATGACTAAATTATTTACACTGTAATTTTTCTGAATGTTTAGAGTATTTCCTTCCCCTCACCATGCTTCTGGTGATACCTAAAACCACTGATAAAAAAATAAACAAATAAACCCACTAATGACCATTTCTTCATTAATTAACCCAAAGTAATTTCTTATTTCCATTCTTCTCACTGATGACAAGTTGTCCTTCCTATCCTAGCTTTCCCTATTTATTTATAGCTTAAATAAATCCTTACTTAACACCTAGAATATCTGCTCCTAGAACTTTCATTCATATTAACAAAGTGAAAAGGTAATGCTCCTCTTATTTGGTATGCAAATAAATCTCCATCCAAACCATAAAAAGAAGCGATCGCCAAAGAAATACCATTTACCTATATAAGAAACATTTCTCAAGTACCTATTATACTTTTTGGGGACAGACAAGTAAAGCAATATACAGTGTATGATAAATATGATATTTGTTATGACTGAGATATGTATTGTAGGGTATGTGAAACTAGAAGAGAGGCATACAACTCAGTGTGAGGTCAGGAAGCCCTCCTGGATTTATTCAAGGAGGATTTATTGAGTGAAAATAAGACAAATAGACATCATTATTATTTTTAAAATAAAGGAGAAACTGGAGGGCATTTCACAACGATGAAAGGGAGCCGAATGAGAACATGATATACTTGAGGAACGGCAAGTTGTTTGGGGGTTTAAGATACCAGGGATGGGGAATGGAATGAGATGTGGTTGGCAAATGTCCTATCATGAAGGTTATAGTGACCAAAATAAAGAATGTGAACTTTACTCTGAAAGCTCTGGGAATCCATTGTAAGATCAAATGTATATTTTAGAAACATCATTCCAGGAGCAACATGGTAGCTGCACTTGAAAAAAACAGGATAGGAAGCAAAAAGATGAGTAGTTTAGCATTACTGCTCCATGAAGGGACGCACTTAGTAAATATTTGCTAATTAAAGAGTAGATTAAGAAGAAAGCTTTGATGGTTAATTTGACATGGGGGATGAGGAGAGGAATCTAGGATACATGCCAAGTTTGTGTCTTGGGTGACTGTGTGGACATTAGTTCTAGCACTGCAGTGGGGGCTACTCAGTTTGGCCATACCAAGCTACAGGTGCCTGTGAAACTTACGAAAATAATTCAATTGGCATTTGCATATGTGGGTGCACAGCTTAAAATACATAATTTTGTTATGTATTTCTCCTTTTAAAAAAGTACTTTTCTGTTACTTCCAAATTTCCTGCAGCCAATGTGTTTTACATGTATAATCAGAAAAACAAAAATTAAAAATTTAAAAGAAGATTTACAACACAAATTTATTCCCAGAATTTTTTTAAGTGGGATGCTTTCCCAGTAATACACCACCCTGACCAAAAAAATTCCCTGGCCCAACATATTTATATAATACTTCTGACTAATTAAAGCCTTGTTTCACCAAAAATTTACACTTCGGAAAATGCTAATAATGCTATGTAATAGCACAAAAAATTTCTACCCTAGCACTACTCAAACTGAGCAATAAACCGGTAGTGTAGCATTTAGTCATCGTAACAGTGTGTCAATCTGGACTTGCTTCATACTGGTGAGAATAAGAAGGAAAACTAAATTAGGGGCAGGCAATCGAAACACAGGGTCAAGTAATTTGAGACTCTTCTTTACATTAGGAAGGCAAAAGAAGATAGAAATTGACCACCAGAGATTATCACACTGAACTAAAACAGGGGGATGAAAGTGGTGTCACAAAGAGTACGTGGGTTTTTCTTTTAAGAAAGTCTGTAGTGGAGTTAAAAGGGCAGGGTGTGGGAGGGTCTGCCTAGAGCTAGAACATAGCTGCAAATCTTGCAGCATCCTCATTCTTCTCTCCAAAGTATAATAAGATTCAGTACAGGTATATCTCATTTTAAGATGGTCTAAGATAGTAACACTGCAACTTCTTAATAGAGATCAAGTTCCCAAAGATGTCACTTTTCTCACGGGCTTGAGCCCATAAATATTTGATTTATGGATATAACTAACAGGTTTAATAATGTGATTTTCAATCCCTTTAGCAGGTCATATTGTAAATGAATGAATGAACTGAATGAAAGTCATAACACTTGCTGTAATTTTTATAAAGGCAGAAAGACATATACCTTATATTTAAATTTTAGCAATTGTGTGTTTTTAACCTATGTGTTTATCTTATGTCTGTCTACATATCTATGCATATATATGTATCTATCTACAATATATTTCATTTATCTCTAGAAATGTTATAGTTTAAGCTACCAACCTAAAATTTGGTGGCTAAAAACAAATGATTACCTCTCACAGTTCTATGGGTTAATGCACTCAGCTGAGTAGTTTACTGCAGTTAGATGGTGGCTTGAGACAAAGTCATCCAAAGCTCGAACTGGGCTGGATGTCCAAAATGGCTTCTTCACTTACATGTTTGGTGTTTCAGCTGAGAGGCAGGAACAACTGGGGGCTGGCCAGGCATCTCTCTCTCTCTCTCTCAAGTGGCCTGTCCATATGGGTAGTTTGGGGTTCCTCTCAGCATAGCAATCTTGGGGTAGATGGAGTTTTTACATGGCAGCTGGTATCCCCTAGAGAATGCACTAGAAGAGTCCCAGGTAGAAGCTACAAGGCATTTTATAACTTAGCTTTAGAAGTTACAAAGTGTCACTTCCCCACTGCATTCTACTGGTTAAAAGTGATTTACAGGGCCAGCCCAGAAGACAGGGAGGGGACTATAAAAAAGGGCATGGATACTGGGACGCTCGTTTCATTGGAGGACAATCTTTGAAGATTAGCTACCACACAGTAGATCAATAAATCAGAAAGTTGAAATCATTCATTTTCTTACTAATCTAACATATTTATTATAACTTTTATGTTAACCTTCCAGTATTTTACTTATGCACATATATGAAAGGCACAAATATTAAACTGTAGAATTCAATGAATTTTGAAAAATGTATACACCCACGTGACCCAAGAGGAAGAACATTGCATCACACACCCCCCACAATAAAAAAATCTCATGCCTCTTTTCAGTCAATCCCAAAACCCACCAGCTATAACTATTCTAACGTTTTTAACATAGGATTAGTTTTGCCTCTTCCAGAACACCACGTAAATGGAATCATACAGTATATACTCTTTTATATAAAACCTCTTTCATTCAGTATATCCATGTCGTTGAATGCATCAATAGCTCATTTTTATTGCTGAATAGTATTCCATTCACAAATATAATACAGCTTAGCCATTCTCCTGTTGCTGTACATACACCTGAGCTGTTTCCAGTTTGGGGCTGTTATGAATAAAAATATTATGAATATTTTTGTACTAGTCTTTTTGTGTATGTATGTTTTCATTTCTTTTGGATAAATATCAAGGAGTGGAATTGCTGGGTTAGAAGGTAGGTATACGTTTAGTGTTATAAAAAACTTCCTAAGTGATCTTACCATTATACTCTTCATGAACAATGGATGAGAGTTCCATTTGGTCCACATCCTTACTGACATTTAGAATTTATTGCCAGTCTTTTAAATTTTAACCACTCTGGTGGGTGTGGAGTTGTGTTTCATGATTATTTTAATTTGCTCTTCCCTGATGAAAAGTGACACTGAGAACATTTTCATATGCTTACTGGCCAATGGTGTATCTTTCTTTGTGAACAACAGGTTTGAATCCTTGCCCATTACAAAAAAAAAATAGGGGGCTTCCCTGGTGGCGCAGTGGTTGAGAGCCCGCCTGCTGATGCGGGGGACACGGGTTCGTGCCCCGGTCCGGGAGGATCCCACGTGCCGCGGAGCGGCTGGGCCCGTGAGCCATGGCCGCTGAGCCTGCGCGTCCGGAGCCTGTGCTCCGCAATGGGAGAGGCCGCAGCGGTGGGAGGCCTGCGTACCGCAAAAAAAAAAAAAAAATAGGGTTGTCTTTTATTATTATTGAGTTGTAGGACATTAAAAAAATCTATTCTGGATACAAGCCTGTGTCAGATATATGCTTTATGAATATTTTCTTCTAGTCTGTAACTTGCACATACATTTTCTTAATGGTCTATTTCAATAACCATGTGTTTAAAATTTTGATAAAGTCTAATTCATCAAGTTTTTCTTTCATGGTTATTACTTTCTGTGTCTTGTGTAAGAATGTAAGAACTCTGTGCCCACTCTCAGGTCACAAATATATTTTTTTATTTTTCAGAAGTTTTATAGCTTTAGCTTTTACATTTAGGTCCATGATCTACCTTGAATTAATGTTTGTGTCTGTGTAGGAATTGAGGCTCATTTTTTCCATATGGACATCTAGGTGTTTCAGCATCATCTGTTGAAAATATTTTCCTTTCTCTACTGAATTATGCTGCACCTTTGCTAAAAATTAATTGACCAGGTAAGTTTGGGTCTATTTTAGGATTTTCTGTTTTGTTCCACTGATCTATCCTATGCCAGTATCATACTATCTTGATTATTACAGCTTTACAGTAAATCTTGATGTCAGATAGTATTAACAATTCTGTTCTTTTTCAAGATTATTTTGGCTATTCAGTTCCTTTGCATTTCCAATTATATTTTAGAATCAGCTTTTCAATTTCTTTTTTTTAAAAAAACCTGCTATGATTATGAATGGCACTGAGTTGAATCTATAGATTTGGGAAAAAGTAACATCTTTACAATATTGAGTTCTCTAATCTACGAACAGAGAATCTCTATTTATTAAGACCTTCTTTAATTACCTTCAGTAATATAGTTTTCAGGGTAGAGGTTTTTCCACATCTTTTGTTAAATTTATTTCTAAGTAGTCTATGTTATTCTTAGCCTCCATTGTAAATGAAATTGTTTTGTTAATTTCATCTTCCAAATGTTTGTTGTTCATATATAAAAATATAAATTTTCTATATTGATCTTGCATCATGTGTCCTTGCTAAGTACAATATTGAATGAAAGTGGTGACAGCAAACATCCTTGCCTTGATCCCAATCTTTGGAGGAAAAGTGTTCAGTGTTTCATCATTAAATATGATGTTAGTTGTAGCTCACCATAGATGCTATTTATCAAAATGAAGAAATTTCTTTACATTAAAATTTTGCTGAGAAACTCAGTACTGAATTTCTTCAAATGCTCCTTTCTGCATCTATTATGATGATTACATGGTTTTTCTCCTTTATTCTGTTATATGGTTAAACCGACATTGCATTCCTAGGATAAACCCTTAAAGAATGCATATTGGTATTTAAATATTAATTATCTCCTGGCTCCTTCCCTAAATAAATATTGGAGAGCTTCTAACTTCTCCTTCAGAGCTCTTACTTCCATCCTGGCCCTGTCAGATGGGCTCTCAGTATCCACAGAATTCTTCCAGAGTCTTGTAAGGGGTGCCAGAGAATGTTCAGTTGTCCTTAGTACAAACAAAGCAGCATTAGGGATTAAGAGTGGTATAGAAAGTAGGCTGAATTTGTAATCTCTATCTTCTGCCACTTCTACTATTCTCTGAGTTGACACATTTGAGTTCTAAACACTGGGAAGAGATACTCTTGCTTTCTTCAGTCTCTCACCCTAGGGTCTCAAGCTCCTTTAAGAAAGAGGTAGCTTGCACCTTACAAACTTTTTAGCTCAAGGGACTAGAAATGCCCCACCTCTCTGCTTCTACCCTATTTTCCAACCTTAAAACCTAGATAACAGATGCAGTATTCCAGAAATTCTCATCCTTCACACAGATCTCCAAAATAGGTGGCCATTTTAAATTATTTTACTTTAGAGAGTCCACAGCAATTCTATGATTTTGTTAATCAGTCTCCTAGGTACCGGAGAGTAAATGCCCAAGTAAAAACCAGAAGCAAATTAATGGATGTATTTTCTGACCAGGGGCCCCAAGTTTATTCTGAGGACCCTTTTAATCTAAGAAAAGAGACCTATTTATCCCCATTCAGAGCCCTAGCAAGTAGGACATTTAATCTCAGAGGGCTGAGTCATACCATAATCAACTCTAGATCCTCAAATATGAACTGTTATCTCCTCTACTAAGATCCTCAAATATGAACTGTTATCTCCTCTACTACCATCTGTGCTGTAAGATTCTGTTCCCTGAAGGTGGCCAATATGTCACTCTCTCTTCCTACTCCTGAATTAACTTTACCAACTATAGGAAAAGGATTAACAAACACCAGGCAACATGCTTATGGTAAAAATAAATCCTGATTTATAAACTGCATCTGGATGGGAGGACTCTAAATGGACTATATGCCTGATGGAAGGCCACAGCTTGAGCTTCTCTAATTGTGGAGACTCTCGTAACTGAGCATGTCCCTTACAGGGACCCTGAAAACTATACCTATCAAACTATTACAAAAGATATCAGTTCTTGTGCAATATGAAGATTCTAAGTCAAGGTAATCCCTGCTCCTAACTATGTGGATATTGTCTCCTTGTACCCAAGTTGTCATTTGGGGGAGAGGTCAAAGAACAGTACCTAGGCTGCCATGAAAACTCCAGTGAAAGAGGAATGCTCTGCTGAATGCTGTTTCCTGTCCAATATCCTCCTAAATGAATCTAATACTAAGTTTGGGCTGTTCAGGTCCTGTGAGTCTGAATGTCTAACTAGAATCCTTGCTGATCTTTGCCACAATTATAAGTATACCAGGGGCCTTTCAGGTGTCTCATGATGTCTGGTTTCCCCAATAATGCTCTGTTGTAAACTGTTTTGTTTAAACCTAATTTTCTGACCTACATTCAGTAGGACTTTGTCACTTACGCAGAATGTCTTTTTCTTCCCCTTTCTGTTGGTGTGTATTCAGAAATTGAACATGAATCCCAAAGATGGTCATATCACCAAAAACTGGTTCAAGCATTGTGAGGATGCCATATAGATGGAGGCACTGTTTTGAAACCATACATAATTTCCAATACCAGCTACAGTAAACTTTCCATTCAAAAGCTTTGTTCTTCCAACGCCAAGGTCAATCATTCCCACTACATTTCAGTGATTTTTCCAATTGCCCATCCATGGGTGCTGCACCTCTGCAGAAGACATCTTCTGGTAACTTACAGGTAACTTCAATAAAAGTTTCCTGCCTAAGAGCCAGTCCCTGTATCCAGTTAGCAGTGAATTCTGTCTCAGACAGACAGAGTAGGGGCTTGTGATCAGTCTAAATATATATACCATGAATTTACTTTTACTTCTAATAAAGTCTGTAATTTCAGAAGATATACTTTGTCAGTTACTAATGATTTACAGCCATACTCCACAAGAGCACAGGCTAAATGAACAGCCTCTAGGTGTCAATCTAAGATACACCCCAAATAATTCTAACAGTCTGTTTCTTCAAGAAGCTTGCATCTTAGTTGAGGAAATAATGTACCCATATAATTTTATTGATATAATGTGATTGTATTTTATGCATTTATAATATATACTTAATATAGGCAAAATTTTAAATAATAATTCCTTCCTCCATAAAAATTGTGTCAAAAATTTTTAAAGCTGCAAGAAAGTGTGAACATAAGCTGTGTTTAAGTTATTGCCACTTTAGCTGGTAAATAAAAATACCCACCATACTTTATTTGTACCACGTTTATAAAATACATTAATTTTGTTTACTCTTAAGCTATTATTCAAACGTTATTATTGTTAAATTTTAATATAGTTTTTAATATCTTAAAACTATTTTACTTCAACAGTTTTAGAGTGGTAGTGCTGGGGCTGAAAAAATGTTCCTGAAAGTTAACTTTGGCATGGAATTTACAGGTGCTAAAAAATGCAACTCAGGAAGCCAAACAACTGCCATAACATGCTGTGCTATTAACTTAACTGATTGTCCTCTGCAAATATAATAGAAAATGCTGAGAAAAAAGTGTAACATCAAAGCATAGGTATGTTACAATTATTATGGGTTTACTGACTTAGAACATGAATGTAATCACCCACTGTCCCTACTTAACTATGCTCCCTCAACACACATTTTATATTCATTACTTTTGGGAAACTAGTCTTGAATTATTTAAGGTCTGAATTATGTGTCTCCTCCAGATCACATTCTTTCCATAAAATGGGACCATCCCATCTTACATAAGACAGTATATGATCAAAGGTCAAAATGAATGGAACAAGATAACAAGACAGAGTGATTAATACGGGCTACAATAGGAGATGGAAGCCCTCTCATTTATGGCCTTCCAGTTAACATATTTTAAATTCTCAATGTGTTCCAGACAATGTGCTAGAAGCTAGAGACGAAAAAATGATCAGAACATAGTCTCTACCTTGAAGGAATTTCATAAAATATGGACAGTAAATACATAAATAAATAATAACACAAACTGGTAGCATTCTGAAGAAATTCTGGATCATCATAAATTGCATTAAAACGATTGCTTCAATTAGGGTCAGAGAATTTTAGGCTACCTAAAAAAGTTATTTCTGCAGTGGAAATTTTAGAAATTAAGGTATATATATGTATGTTTAAGCAATAAGGGTTGCTATGGTATGAATGTTTGTGTCCCTCAAAATTAATAAGTTGAAATCCTAATTCCCAATGTGATGGAGGTGGGGCCTTTGGGAGGTGATTAGGTTATGAGGGCAGAGTCCTCATGAATGAGATTAATGCCATTATAAAAGAGACCCAAAAGAGTTCCCTTGTCCCCTTTCACCACGTAAGGAATACAATGAAAAGTCTGTGACCCAGAAGATGGTCCTCATCCGACCATGTTGACACCTTGATCTCAGGCTTCCAGACTCCAGAGCTGTGAGGAACAAATTTCTGTTGTTTATAAGGTACCCAATCTATGATATTTTGTTATAGCAGCCCAAATGGACTAAGACAAGAGTTCAGTTATAAAATTTAGTTATTACTGAATCCTTTCATTAAATCTGTATTTTGCTCAAAATATGTCCTTTCTTTTCTTTTCAGCACAGAACTTGTGACATGCTGCTATCACCTTTTTTTCCCATTGCTATGATGAAAACAGTACATTGCTCAAAACAGCTATGACTATGAAAATGTGTGGTTTTCTGATTGCTACTTATGGTATTAGTGCCTAGTTGAGATTTAGTTTTAACCAAAAGTCATATACAAAGAATAAACCATATTCTCTAATTAAAAGGTCAAATCACATTCCATTGGAATTATAAAAAACTCATGCTGTAAGAAAATGCCTGCATTTTTAAATGGTACAGCAGTAGCACAAAGGATCGAGTGATCAAGTTTAAGATGGAGAGGCCATGAAAGGCTTCTTAGAGGATGTGGCAAAGGAATTAAAATTTGAAGGATAGGTGAGAAGTCACTGGAGGTGGAAGGGAAGGACACCAACTTACCTTCCTAAGCACTCCAACTAGCCAAATAAAACAAAGAACTCAAAGATAGAAAAGACATGGCATTTTAAAAAGTATTGTATGATTTTGCTGACATTATAAACAATGCAAATGTCAGCACTTATTATTGAAAAAAGAAACCCAAAATGTTATTGAAATAAAAATAATAGCCAGGAGGGGTTGAAGGGAGAAATTCAAATAAAGAAAGGAGAGAATCATATTGAATCTCACAAGGTGAGTCAACACATTCTGTTTCATTTTTAATGTTAGTAGAGAAATACAGGTTCATTCAGTTATCCCTCTAGCTTATTTATTTTAGAGGATACTATTCCAAAATGAAAACAGAGGATACATAACTTCCAAATTACTCTATTAAAAAATGCTTAAATGAACATTTGAGAATGGCAAAATATAAGCGGTGGGTGGGAAAAAAATAATAAGAAAATTCCCAAATAAAAGTATAAAGTAATATAAGTGAAATTAAGTATGTCAGTTATCAAGAAATACAACCAAATACTGTTTATAAAGAGAACTATTTAACACAGAGAGGATTAAAAATAAAGTGATAAATACACCAGGTACAAAGAAGGCATGGATTATAAATATCAATATCAGGCAAAAATTCAAGGCAAGAGGCATTAAATGGGGCAAACTGATCAAATTATAATCCACGATGAAGGTATAAGAGAATATTTTTTTATAAACTAAATAATTTAGGACTGAAGTTCTCTGTCTTTCACTGATGAACTATACAAAAGGCATAAGAATATAAATGACTAAATAATATAAATGTAAAGTTTGGTCTAATAGCTACATGCTGAATCTGACAAATAGAATATACATGTAAAAAGATATTTATGGAAAATTTACAAAAACAGATCATGTATATACACTACAAAGAAAAAGATCTCAATCATATTTAAAAAAATTGAAATATGACAGGCTTCAGAATCTTATTTGAATTAAATTAAACTAGAAATAAACAAACTAGAAATAAACACAACCCACGACAAAGCACATTCTCCTAAACATTCCTGGGTTAAATAGGAAATCAAAATGGCAATCATAAATTAGAAAATAATACAGTTGACCCTTGAATAAAACAGAGTTTAGGGGCATCAACCCTCTGTACAGTGGAAAATCCACATATAACTTATAGTCGGCCCTCCGTATTCATGCTTCCTCCAAGTCCTCAGTTCTTACATATTTGCATCTACAGATCGTGTAGCACTCAGTATTTACTATTGAAAAATATCTACATACAAGTGGACCTATGCAGTTCAAACCAGTGTTGTTTAAGGGTCAACTGCAATTTATAAAATTTGCTCAGGACAAAACATCTGTCTTTGCATACAAGTCTGATCAATTCCTTATAACAGAAGTATTGTAGAGATGAAGGTCACTGGAGTTGAGGAAGTCACAGAAGTTTTTGACTAAGAAATTAAATTGGTCATCCATGTGATCAATGGAATTCCCCCATACGATAGCAAGAATTTAGGCAAAGCCAAGAGATGGGTGCCGAAGTGTCCAATGAATTTGGAAAAGTCACCAAGACGTGAACAGATGATAGAAGTCAAGGGATAACAATCCAGAAATTTACAGCAATTTATTAGACGAAAGGAGTATTATACAGTGCTTGATTTTCACTCCAATAATAAAGGTGTAACATCAATTCCTTAAGGGTGCTAGCCAGATTGATGATAAACATTTATTGACCAATTAATACAAAGAGGTTCTAACCACTTACCATCTTAGTAGTTTGATCAAACCAGCTATAAGAAATACTTGCATGGAAGTGTCTAGATATAAGGATACATAAGATGTGTACAAATTCAAAACAAAGAATGTCCATACAATTTATGTGAATAAATGAACAGGAGCTAGGAGAAGGTAGCCAATGCATCTTCTCATCTTACCCTTAAGACAGATTTTTACTTATAGAGGGTTCATCCATACATTGACAAAATAAGTATGAACATCTTTAGGCTACTTTATACTATAATCAGTAGTTCCAATAAAGTTTGATGCTTTCTTGGCTAGCCTTGGACTTGATCTTAAACTGCTAAAATCTGTTATTTCCATCAGCATGTAAAGTTTCCAGAGAGCTAAATGGTATATTATATTAAGAAGCCTTGGGAAAGAAACAATACCTTGTTAGTGGAGTTGTTTTTTCCTGGGAAACAAGAATGAGTTTTTCAACTCTGCAAAAAAAACAGATAAATTTTTAGTTTAATGCAAATAACACCAACCTGTAATTTTTGCTGCCTTTTCCTCTTGGTTCACTCGGTTCTCATCATCATCTTCATTATCTTCCTCAAAGTCATCTAAATTGCCAATGTCAGCTTGCTTCATACTCATCAAACTAGCCAAACTTTGCATGTCTTCATCCCTATATCAATGATAATACACAATTTATTAAATGACATTACCTTCAAAAGGGTTGTTTCTTAAGAAAATAATATTAATACATTTCTTCTTTCTAAACATTAACAAGACTTTTTAAACAGTTATACAAAACTACTGAGCAATCTAAATATTCATTCATTAATTTTTAAATGGCACATTGAATTAATAGAAAGCAAACAGGATTAAAACTAACTGGTTAGGAGTTAGTTTAATTCTGTGCTGCAGATCTAAAATTTTCTTCATGGAATTAAAGTATGGTTTTCTGATCATGAAGTCTGGAAACAAAAACTTGTTTCATAAAACAATGGGATAGTTTGCAAATCAGATGAGATCTAGACTTTAAAAATATTCAAGTTTGCAGAAGGAATTAGAATAGAAATTCTTAATCTGAAGTCCATGAACCCTTTTGGTTTTGTGGGTAGGAGTAAAAAGAAGTGGTAAACCCCTGTAAATTATATTTAAATCTTGTTTAACTGTGCATTTTTCTCAAAGGAGTTAAAACTCCCCTAAAGTTAAAAAACTACAGTAATTGAACTAGCACCCAAAAGCCTAGCCTTTTTAAGAATTACAGGATAGAAAATGACTTGGGTTAGTTAAATACCATACATTTGACAAAATGTAAATATGTTTTTATATCTTGAAGTATTTTAAGTATAAATTTAAAGTTTATATTAAATACTCTAAATGTTAAATAATTTAAGTTTTCTTGACCTATTATTTTACTTTAAATTTCAAATAAACTACAGTGAATGAAACATATTTCTAACATGATACATACAAACTAAATTTCAATCAGCTATACTTCCTCCAAATTCAGAAAACTGAATTAAAACACTGTTTCTCATGTTTTTACCACAATAAAATAAAAACAAAACAAAACCACTGTTTCCTTTGCAAAGTAATGCTTGTTAACATTCACTTCTAGGGCTTCCCTGGTGGCGCAGTGGTTGAGAGTCCGCCTGCCGATGCAGGGGACATGGGTTCGTGTCCCAGTCCGGGAAGATCCCACATGCCGCGGAGCGGCTGGGCCTGTGAACCATGGCCGCTGAGCCTGCGCGTCGGAGCCTGTGCTCCGCAACGGGAGAGGCCACAACAGTGAGAGGCCCGCGTACCGGGAAAAAAAAAAAAAATTCACTTCTAAATATGGTATGATTTTGCAGGCTAAATTGGTTTTTGAAATTCTTTGCATTTTATCTCATATAAGCTTAGAGTTAACAAAATCATTTCCCCCTTTTAAGACAAATTTAGTGGCACAAAGTCTGCATGGACAAAAACAGTTGTATTACCTTATATGAATGTCTTACAAACTGCTTTCCCATCACCAGGGTATAATTTCAATATATAACAGTGTTCTTAAAATGTTAACTTGCTTAATTTTATCTCCTATATTTTCACCCTGAACATTCTTCTTTGGGAAAGGTGAGTAGGCAAGGAATGAGGAGATAGAGAGGTGGTTTAGGGTGTTCTGAGAGCATTCTCCACTCAAATTGAGACATTTAGTTTGAATTTCCTCTCACCCAAATTCCAATGAATGGTGCTAAATCACTTACTGCTTCTGCCCAGCGGAAAGGAGTCCACCTTCAAAAGATCTTCTCTGACTTTTTCTCTCTTCTTTCTGTGTTTCCTTTCCTTTCATTTTGGCTTGAACTTCAGAGTAAGGTCTTTATTTTAAACTTTTCAATATTTAAGTCTACAATTTAAAGTCCTGAGATGAAAGACTAATTGCTTCCATCCTGCACTGTCCCTCCACCACACTCACATAGAAGCCAACTTTCTAGAGAAGAGGCTTACTGTTATCTACCAAGTCATTTGTTGCCCTGTAGATGAGTGCCAAACATCTCTTTTTGACTGACGCACAGAATCCAGTCTAATCAGTCAAGTAGACATGGCCAATTATAGTAACCACATTCCACTAAGTCAAACACATTCAGAACTGTGATGCAGATTAGACTGAAATGTTCATAGCTGCCTTCTTCCTATCACCTTTTAAGTCTCAGGCACAGAATTTCCATTTCTCCTCTCACTGATTTTCCACTCCAAGTAGGTGCTAACCCTTTCATTACACCCAAAACTCACACTTACCATTGATTTGACTGTATGGAACAACTAAGATAAATAATACTAATTTTTTCCTGTTCTAGGTATGTTTACCTCTTTTTTCTTTTTTTTTCTGGTACGCGGGCCTCTCACTGTTGTGGCCTCTCCTGTTGCGGAGCACAGGCTCCGGACGCGCAGGCTCAGTGGTCACGGCCCACGGGCCCAGCCGCTCCGTGGCACGTGGGATCTTCCCGGACTGGGGCACGAACCCGCGTCCCCTGAATCAGCAGGCGGACTCTCAACCACTGAGCCACCAGGGAAGCCCTGTTTACCTCTTTTTAACCAGTTAGAATTTTACTCTTTTAGGAGACTAGAACTGGGTGTAGGAGTTATCTTTGTGCAATGCCTATTCAGTGCTTAAGAAGTGATAATTTGAAAAAGATAATGGTCATAGCAAACTGGTTATGTAACTGTACTGTACCTTCCTATACAAGTATTGGAAGGCTGAGCCAAAGAATATGCATTGGCAAAAGTTCCTTTAATTCTTTCATTCGTCTTATCCTAAACTTTTCATTTTGGCTTCCTCTCATGCCTCAGCTGCATCAAACAGCTCTACAAATTGAACTGTGGACTCCAGAGTACAACTACTTACACTGAAGACACTGAAATATAAAACAGACCCTTATGATAACCTATAATATACAATTTAAATTTTTGAAAATTGCTATAGTCATTTTTATATTATTGATCATTCTCTAGAGTTGAAAGAGACTATAAATAACAAGGAGGACATCTAATTCAGCCTCTGAAACAAAGAATTGGCCGGAATGATAGGTATGCAGTAGGATATTCTCAACTGTTAACAGTTTACTAAGTCAAAAGCTATTTACGCACCGTGTTTTAAAATATACTCTAAAACAGCTTATTTGATAAAAGAAACTTACGTGGCTTTTCCTTCCCGAAGGAAAATGCAAGATAATGAAAACTGAAGAGTGGCAGATACAACTTTTTTAGACAATGGCTTGAATTTTAACTTGACATCAGTCTGAGTTGGCATTGGGCTTGCATACTGTTTCATGTTGATGCTGGTGGTAGCAAGAGCTTTCCTTCGACCAGAAGGGGATTCCTGGAAGGTAAAAAATCATTATGTAATTTGGAGTTACTTACTTTACAGCCAAATATTTTTGAATGTTCTTTTAATAATATGATTAAATAGCAGTTGAGACTTCCCTTTCCAATGAATTCCTATAACATAATGTTGAAAAAAATTGTAATAAGGTTATATCACAACTTTCATATCTTTAAGTAAGTAAGGCAGATAGAAAATTGGAGAGAGCTGTCTCAGAGAAATAAGGGAAGACTAGAACAATCCTAAATATCTCAGGAAAGGAAAAGCAAGGAATGCAAACTAGGACAGAAGGTCTCCAGGGTTCCTGTAAAAAGAGGATCTAGCACAAGGCTAGGTATCAAAAGTACTCAACAATTGTTTCCCTTACTTTAATTATATTTAATGTACCCTAGCGGTATCTCTTCTTTCTGAACAATTCCAGTTTCTTATAGAACCCCAGCCTCTGTGGCATTCTACCTCGTTTTTTCTGCAGTCTCTGAATTCTATCTATCCTGCACTTTGAGACTTAATTCTTCCCAGGGCCTTTTCTGCTCACTCCAGTCTAAAGTCCTCTCTTCCTTCCCTAAGATCACATAAATCAAGTTAGAAAGAATTGGGTTCTCTTATCCTATGCCTGTCGTGGACACTGCTAATCGACCCCTGCAGATCTCAAGTCTTCTCCATACAGCTCTTGCCAATTCACTAGAAATGGAACACAAAATGAAACCTATTTGCTATCAAAGATTTTTAACATTCCATTAATAAGCTATCTCATTTCAAAATTATCCTTTATAGCATAATAGACTACGAAAATAATGAAAACAGAACAGCAAAATAATGACTGGGCATTAACTATGTATAAGACATGGTGTCAATTCTGGAAAGATATGAAGATGAATAAGACATAATCCTTGACTATGTATTCTAATGGTAGGGGGAAATCCTAGATATAGGGTAATATATAAATAATGTAAACCCAAAGTCATATACCAGCAATCCTTGGGCTTTACTGGTCTGAGAGTTCAGACCTAAAATAAAACCTAATTTCCAAGCAGTGTTACCTTGAGTAAGTCAGTAAACTTGAGCCTTGGTAATCTTCCCTATAAAATAAGGAGACCAAATAGATATCCATTCAAACTCTACAATGGTTTTCTATAAAATTACTCAATTTTCCAACCAAGGCAGAAAAAACTACCATTAACTTCTGAATTATTATTTAATAAATCCTTATTTGTCCTATGATTGACAAACTTGCCTAAAATAAGGATATATTAATTTAATCAAAATATTAAAATGGCCTTTTTCCAAAAAAATGACATTTCTGCCAGCAGAACAAGTAAAAATGTAACATAGTATCCCTAAAGAATACCTTGTTTTAAAATGTGGTCTTATCTGTCAGATTATGCACAGCAATATTATACAGGACTATTAGTGCATGTAGATACTTTATGAATGAATTTCAAAAATGCATCAAGCTCTTGAGAAGGATTTAAGCCCTCTCAGAAGAAATACTTAAGAATATGCAAATACCCTCAACTGAATCAAGTTGAACAGATGTGACTATCCCAAACAATACAAGTGTTCTTTCCCTGGTCGCTACTGTCAATCAAAGAATAAGATTAAGGTCCAAGGTTCTGACAATGTGCAAAATGAAAAAGTATGATCAGGGAGTATCAATTTATTACACTGATATGAACAATAATCTCTTATTGTACCCTTAGAATAGCTAACAACTACTACATAAAATATAGGATTTAAAGCCTCTGTTTTGAAAGCATGACATAAAAATTGCTACATATTATTTTCAGATTTGTTAAACAAATCTGTTTCATAAAATATGACATTGATCCCTTAAGAGTAATTATTTAATTTTATAACCAGATAATCAAACTAGAAAAATTAAGATAACTTGGAAATGAGCATAATTTTGAAAGCCTAGTTTAAGGATGATTCCTGCAAAATCTAGTTTTGATGATTAACATTCTGTCAATTTCATTTTTAAGGTAAAAATTACGTAGAAAGGTTTTCTGCTGAACTCAGAGAGTTTTAAAGTATTTGGTATATTGGTATCTCTGAAACAAAAGGAAATGAAAGCTACTAAATTCTAAACACAATAGAATTAGCTGTACCACTTAATTAAGCAATTACTTGCTCAGCAACAATGAAAATGGCCCCTTGTAAGGTCTGAGCAGGTGAGCAGAATAGAGCTCTTTTGAGTCTACAACATCCATTTCTAATATTAACATAGGATCTCACTTAGAGTCTGTGTCCTTGATGGGAAAAGGGGCCTAAATGATGTTTCTAGTAATTCTTTACCCAGCTCAGTCATTGTTTTCCTCTTTAAAATTAGCTAGTCATAGAAAATGCATTTTTTACAAGAACAATAATGAGAAAGACATAAGTATCTTTCATGGCTCTAACCCCAGCTCCATGAATTTTCACTGTTTATAAACATCAAGTTTATATATTTACCCACCCAAAATTGATATCATTGTTATCATCAGTTCTATAACGAAGAATAAAATAACTGATTGCACTGCTATATGTCTTTCGTACACTTTTGTCCTTCCTTAAAACACCAGGGGTCAGCCTGGCAGAGAGAGTTTAGAGAGAATTATACTGTTGTCAAAGTCCTAATGCTATTTCATTTCGCATGAAGGTTGGATAAGAGGAGAGAAGTAAAAGAAAGAAACAGTAAGAGGAACCCTTAGAGAAAGGACGCTAGATAACAGAAGTCAGTAAGAAGTGAATGTTTACATATGTCTAAGACTAAGTTTCTGACTCTGGGCTCATGTTTATACCTCTGTTTGTATGTGAACCTGGCAGTATTCGGGGAATTACTTCAAAATCCCTAAAGCAGAAGTTCTTAAACTTCAGTGCTTATTAAAAAACAAAAATAAAACTAAGAAAGCTTTAGATAGTTTAGATACCTGGATCTCACCCCTAGAGATCCTGAACTAGTAAAACTAGAGATGGGCTCAAGAATCTGCTGCATTTCTAAAAATAATAAGTACCCCCCTCCTATTTCCCATCCTGTCCCTCCCAGAAGCACACCCCTTCTACCAGGTGATTCTGATCCAGTTAATCGAAAATCACACTTTCAGAAATACTTCCCCTAAGGAAATTACTACATAAAAGAAATTTTAATTTCATTTTTCATAACTATTCTCTGTTATAAAAAAGACTTAGCCTATATATTTCCATTTCTTTGAGATTCCACCTTATTACAGTTGTAATCAGACAAATCTGAATTAGAATGTGACACCAGCACTTATTCACTAGCTAATCTTTGGCATATTTCTTCACGTATCTGAGCCTCAGTTTCACACTCTCAGACTGGCAAGTATTTTCAAGTTTGGATAATACCAAGTGTTAATAAGGATGAGGGACAATGCAAACTCTCTTAACACTACTGGAGAGAGTTTTGATGGATACAGCCATTTTGGAAAACAATTTGACATTACCTCGTAAAGTTGAACAGATGAATACTTTACGACTCAGCAATAATTCCCATCCTAGAAATATGTCCTAAATAAATTCTTGCAGTAACATATGAAAATACCTAGTAGAGTTTTTAGCATATAGTAGGTATTGAATAAACAGTATTTATTATTAATATTTATGGACCAGAACATCTGGAGAGAACATCTCTTGTCCAAATTATTCAAGTTAGGGTCTTCTTACAGAATAGTTCATTATATAATGTTTCATTTATTATGTATCCCAAGATAAATACAATTAATATAATGCCTCTCCTATTAAAATATTTGACTGATTTTCTCTACCTATTAAAACATCAAATAAAATAAACCACCTGCTAGAAATTTAACTCTTTCTCCCATATTAAGAAAACTGGGGGTTGGGGGAAGGAGAGAAGGAGCTTACTTAGATTTTATGATTTTTCAGAGCTTTATTACATAGAATGTTCTAAAAAATTCTGTCATGTACTAATACCTTAATTATCAGGTTTTTTATAACACACTGAAAATTAATGGCATTATCATTTGAGGTTTTTTTAAACTGTGGAATACATCACACATACTAAAGTATAAAATATACAAGTACTACTTAATGAATAATAAAATGAACATCCTGTACCGACCATCCTGCTCAAGAAATAGAACAATACCAGTACCTTAAAATCTTCATTTTCCCTCTGAAATTGCATCCGTCCCATTCCCTCCTCCAAAGGTAACCAGACCCTGAATTTTGGGTTACTTCTTCCCTTCCCGTTTTCAAAAAAGGAATACTACCTATGTATGCATCCCTAAAGAGTATATTACTAATGAATGGATAAACAAGAAGTGGTATATCCATACATTGGAATATTCAGCCTTAAAAGGAATGAAATTCTGACACACGCTACATCATGAATGAACCCTGAGGACATTTTACTAAGTGAAATAAGCCAGACACAAAAGGACAGATATTGTATGATTCCACTTATATGAGAAATAGGTACATTTATAGAGACAGAAGGTAGAACAGAGATTACCAGGCAATGAGAGGAGGGGAGATGAAGAGTTATTGTTTAATGGGTAAAGAGTTTGTATTTGGGATGATGAAAAAGTTCCAGAAACAGACAGTGGTAAAGGTCACACAATACTGTCAGTGTAGTTAATGCCACAAACTGCACACTTAAAAATATTTAAAACGGTAAATTTTATGTTATGTATATTTTACCACAACAAAAAATGAAAAAAGAATATATTGTCTAGTTCTGCATGCTTTTTAACTTTTTATAATGAAACAACATTAACATTTTTGTAACTTGTTTCTTATGTTCATCACTAAGTTCTTGATATTTATCTATGTTGATGTGTACAGCTGTAATTCATTAAATTTCACTGCTCCTATTATTCCATTACATGAATATTCTACAGTTTGCCTATCCATTTTACTGTTGATGAACATGGTTGTTTGAGTTTTATTTATTTATATGGAATTATTAACAAAGCTATCAATATTCTTATGTCTATATCCTCATGCACACATGCAAGAATTTGCCTAGGATATATTTCTAGAATGGGTCATAGGATATGTACACGTTCAGCTTTACCAGAAAATGTCAAATTGTAATCCAAAGTGGCTTTATTAATTTACATTCCCTAAGTGTTTCCATTGTTCCACATTTAACAACACTTGGTATTTTCTTTTTCATTTTTGCCAGTCTGAGATTATTAAATATTACCTCATTACAGTCTTAATTGCATTCCCCTGATTACTAATGCATCGATTATCCTTTCATAGTTTATTGGTCACGTGTTTCCTCTTCTGTGAAATCTTTTGTACTTTTTCCTACCATGCTGTTTATCTTTTGATTACTAATTACATATGCATTCTGGTACTGAATCCATTGTCACTTATATGTGCTATTAACATCTTCTTTCAGTTTTTAGCTTGTATTTTCATTCCTTGTGGAATCTTTTGAATGAACCCAATTTCAAAGTCAACATTTTCCTTTATGGTTTGTGGTTTTGCATTTTGCTTGAGAAAATCTTCCCAACCCTGAGGTCATAAAGCTTTCCTCCCACTCCTTCAAAACTTTTATACCTCTGCTTTTCATATTTAAGAGTCATTGCCATCTGGAATTAATTTTTGTGTACGTTTTCAGATAGGGATCCAATTTCACTTTTAAAAAAATTATGGGTAAATAATTATCACAGCACTATTTATTAAATAGTCCACATATATCCATCCTTTCCCCCAGCTACAATGCCCACTCTACCAAAAATCTGGTCTCAATATACAGGTCAATGATTTCTAATTTGGTACCACTAGCCAATTGTTCTAACCTCAGAACAAGACAATATTGCCTTAACTACCAAAGCTTTATCTTTTGGGATAATTTAAGATTTTTTTAACCTTGAATCTATGGCAGATTAATGTGGTAAATTAGTAGATTTTCTAGAATTAAAGCAACTCCACATTCCTGGGAAACATTCAAAAAACATCCAAAGTTACCTAAGCCTGTTTCCTTTTGGGAAAGGTTTCTAATTACTGATAAAATTTCTTTAATGATTACAGAGGTAGATGTACAATGTCTCCCTAAATCAGTTTAGATAAGTATTCTGCCAATATTTCAAATTTAGTAACATAAAACTATTTAAAATATCTTTTTACTATTTTAATCTCTGCAGAATCTATCGTTTTGTACATTTCTTTATTCCCAGCACTGTTTGTGCCTTCTCACACTCTTTTGTTCCTAGATAATGCTTGTTATAAATTGTCTCTTTCATTGGGCGTTCCAAATCAGTGACTTTTAGCTTTCTTGATTCTTTGGAGTGAATGTATATTTCTATTTCAGTAGTTTCTGCTGCTCTTTATTCCTATTTTCCTTGGGTATATTCTGTTCTAACTCCTGAATTCGGAGCATTACTTCTTTCCTGATGTAAGCATTTAAGGCTATATATTTCTCTAAGCACTGCTTTAAATATGTCTCACATTTTTAGTATGAATTATTTTTGTTATTCTGTAGTTAAATATTTTCTAATCTTTCATTACAAGTTCTTTGACTCATGAGATGTTTATAAACTTTTTTCTTCTTTATGGAGTTTTTCTACTTATCTTTATGTAATGATTACTATTTAATTGATTTAGGGTCACAGAATGTAATTTTTGTAATGTTAATCTTTCAAAATGTATTAAGACAAGCTTTATAGCCTGACTTATGATCAGTTTTCATAATTGATCAGGGTCTTTAAAAGTATTTAACTGGTGTGCATGCACTGCTGTCTATTTTCACAACAGGATCATTTTTATGCAAAGTCACCTATCGCACCAAATCATGGTATTTCCTATGTGATAAGGACAAACAGAGCAGTAGAAATTTCAAATGTGAGGTTATGGGACATTTTCTAAAGGACACAAATCAAAAAATAAATAAGTGAAAGAATTGAGAAGCTGCTCACAGACTTCATCGCAGGCTCCTCTTGCTCTTTCTGATATAACCTTTTATTTTAGGATTGTCTCTTGTAAATAGCATGTATCCAGAAAATTTTTGAATCCAGTCTGATAATCTGTCTTTTACTGGAGAGTTGAGATGAATGGTTCTCAAATGTTTTTATCTCAAGACCCTTTTACATGCTTTAATTGAGAACTACAAAGAGCTTTTGTTTATGTGGGTTATACCTGTCAATATTTGCCCTACTAAAAAATATCAGAAATTTAGAAAATATTTCGTTCATTCAAACATAACTAATAAACTCATACGTTAACATTTTTATGAGGAATATATATACTTTCTTTTTTAAGACTATATTTTTAGAGCAGTTTGAGGTGTGCAACAAAACTGAGAGGGAGGTAAAGAGATTTCCCATAGATCTCCTGCTCCCACATGTGCACAGCCTACCCCATTATCAATATCACTCACCAGAATGGTAAACTGTTTACCACAGACAAACCTACACTGACATATCATAATCACCCAAAGTCCATAGTTTACTTTAGGGTTCACTCGCGGGCTGTACATTCTATTGGTTTGGATAGATTTTTAATGACATATACCCATCATTATGATATATAGGGTATTTCACTGCCCTAATCATCCTCTGTGTTCTGCCTATTCATCTCCTCCACACCCCATCACTGGCAACCACTGATCTTTTTACTGTCTCCATAGTTTTGCCTTTTCCAGAACATCAACTAGTTGGAATCATACAGTATATATAGCGTTTTCAGATTGGCTTCTTTCATTCAGTAATATGCATTTAAGGCTCCTCCATGGCTTTTCTTTTTAACACTGAATAATATTCTATTGTCTGTATGTACCACAGTTTATCCATTCATCTACTGAAGAATATCTTGGTTGCTTCCAAGTTTTGGCAATTATGAATAAAGCTGCTATAAACATCCATGTGCAGGTTTCTGTGTGGACAACGGTTTTCATTTCCTTTGGGTAAATATCAAGGAGTGAGATGCTGGATCATATGGTAAGAGTATGTTTCATTTTGTAAGAAAGTGCCAAACTGTCCCAAAGTGGCTGTACCATTTTGCATTGCCACCAGCAATGCATGAGAGTTCCTGTTGCTCCACATCCTCTCCAGCATTAGGTGTTGTCAGTGTGACAGATTTTGGCCATTCTAAGAGGTGTGTGGTGGTATCTTGTTGTTTTAATTTGCATTTCCCTAATGACATATGATGTGGAGCTTTTTTTTCATATGCCTATTTGCCACCTGTATATCTTCTTCGGGGAGGTGCCTCTTAAGGTTTTTGCCACATTTTTTAAATTGAGTTGTTTGTTTTCTTATTTGTTTCTTTGTATATTTTGGATAACAGTCCTTTATCAGATGTGTCTTTTGCAAATATTTCCTCCCTGTCTGTGGTTTGTCTTCTCATTCTTTAGCAAAACAAAAGCTTTCAATTTTGATGAAGTCGAACTTACCCATTATTTTTTCATGGATCATACCTTTGGTGTGGTATCTAAAAAGGCATCATCCTACCCAAGGTCATCTAGGTTTTGTCCTGTGTTACCTTCTCAGAGTTTTACAGTTTTGCATTTTACATTTAGGTCTATGATCCACTTTGAGTTAATTTGTGTGAAGGGTGTAAAGTCTCTGTCTAGATTCATCTTTGTGCAAGTGGATGTCCAGTTGTTCCAGCACCATTTGTTGAAAAGACTACCTTTGCTCCACTGTGTTGCTCCTTTGTCAAAGACCAGTTGACTATATTTATGAGGGCCTCTTTCTGGGCTCGCAATTCTGTTCCATTATGTGTCTATTCTTTTGCCAATACCATACTGTCTTGATTACTATAGCTTTGTTTTAACCCTTGACTTTAGGTAGTGTTGGTCCTCCAACATTGTTCTTCTCTTTTACTACCATGTTGGGTATTCTGGGTCTTTGCCTCTCCATATAAACTTTAGAATCAGTTTGTTGATATCCATAATATAACTTGCTGAGATTTTCACTGGGATTGCACTGAATATACAGATCAAGTTGGAAAGAAGTGACATCTTGACAATATTGAGTCTTTCTATTCATGAACATGGAATATCTCTCAATTTATTTAGTTCTTTGATTCTGTTCATCAGAGTTTTGTAGTATTTCTCATATAGGTCTTGTACATATTTTGTTAGATTTATAGCTAAGTATTTCATTTTGGGGGGTGATAATATAAATGGAATTATGCTTTTAATTTCAAATTCCTCTTGTTCATTGTTGGTATATAGGAAAGCAAATGACTTTTGTATATAAACCTTGTATCCTGCAACCCTGCTATAATGACTCATTAGTTCTAGGAGGTTTTTTGTTGATTCTTTCAGATTTCCTACATAGATAATCATGCATTCTGTGAACAAAGACAGTTTTATATCTTCCTTCCCAATCTGTATACTTTTAATTTCCTTTTCTTCTCTTACTGCATCAGCAAGGACTTCCAGTATGATGTTGGAAAGATCACATATATGTTCCATCACATATATCTTTATGCATTGGGAAACTATCAAAATTAACGTGGTGAGTGTAATTTTTTACAATTCTAATTTTCACTTGAAAGCTTGAATTTTATCATTGGCAACGAACAATTTCAGTCACTTAACCTTTAAGTAGCAGGCTCACTGTGTTCAGTTTCAAGAAAACCTTCACCAAATAAATATCCAAGTGTGAATAACAAGTTTACCTCTTAGCTGTTTTTTCAAGTAAAAATGGTGTTCCAGGATAAAAATGTGTTTAGTTTAGTTTACAACTCAATCACACAAGTGCTTTTTCTTGAATAACTTTGTCCTTTGCAATGCAGTATAACTGCTTTGTGCTTACTTATTTTTGTCACAAAGAATATTTAAAAAACTAGTACTCAAGGGACAAAATTTAATAATAATTTTATTATAACATCAAGAATATATTTAGTGAAACCCATGTAAGGGCTAGATCTTGGCTATAAATTTTCAAGGATGATATTGCTTCTACCCATTAATGCTAAGGATAGAAGAGGCAATTTTCCTTGTTGTCTTCTGTGCAGTGAGTTCATTTCTTTTTCATCCTTACACTGATGGTATAGCTCTGGGATGTCAATTTTGTGCAACAAGAGGATCTTATTAGACATTCCATCTTGGGGGAATGGGAGATACCAGACTTTTTCTGCATCTTCATGCAGCAGTAAAAGTAGTAAGTCATGGGTTTAGTAGAACCCCTCAGTGGGAAAGCTACTATGAATGCTTAGCTTCTAGATGTCCTGCTTTGAACTTTTTAAAAAAGACTTCTTTGGGTTCTGTCTATCTGGGTCACTTCAAGAGTGCATTTATAAATATCACTTGGTCATATCTTACCTGATTTTTTAGCTGTTTTCCAAAAGGGGTGTTATTCATGCTATCTAGTCTGTCACATTGCCAGAAGCAGAATTCTTCATTTGAATTTTACAGGAAAAGAACTGAGCATTTTGATAAAGAAATAACCATCACAACCAGGTTCACTTGTCTCACATTGACCTAAGCTCTTCAATTTAGTAATTCTTAATGACTTATTAAGATTGTTTAAGAATTTATTTTATTGGAATTCTCTAGATGTGAACCTGTGATCATCGATGCAATCATGCCACTCTCTTATTGTTTTACCTGTTTAGATGCTATGTCTCAGCATCACCGTAAGCAAGTAGTAAGTACTTGATGGTAAATCAATGCTTGCAGCACATACCTTTCTAGAATCTCAGTCTAATGCCTGATTCTGTTCATTCTTGTCCATCAGAACTCTAAATTCTGTTCTGATTCTGTACTACTGAATCAGAAAACCAAGAAATGAAGTGACAGGTAGCTAGAATTCGAAACAGCATTCTAAAGACATGAGATCAGACTAATGCTTAAAAGTCAGTTATTAGATCTTGCCCTCTGTCTTATGACTATGTGAATTATTTCTTAGTAAAGAACTAACACACCCAAGTATTTGTGTAAACATCCAGTTTCTCTACTGACTCAAGAACCAAAACTGTCAAATGAGATAACGTGGAACTAGATGAGACCTTCGAAGTTTCTTAATCTAAGCTGTCACCTCAGTGCAAAAACACTTTATATCTTCTCTGACAGTTATCACGTTTGTTTCCTGATACTTTTCATTTAAATTCAACCTAAAAACTCCCAAGACTTTGTTCTTTCTAAAACAAAATAATTTGGTGCACTACATATCAAGGTCAACAATTTGGCTTTATTCTACAAATACTTGTTGAGAGCCTATTTTGTGTCTAACATGCTCTCATTTAACTCTGTGATAACATTTTAAATTTCATTTTAAAGTGATAAAAAGTCAATCTAGAAGTCAAACTGTCCTAACTTTTTCAAAATTGTGATGCTAAGTCCTCTGAGCTGTCACAAGCACTGCATTTCTTGGGCCATGCTGAAAAGATCTTTGCTTCATCAGCAGACCAAAATGGGATACTATAGAATTTAATTTGGAGTCCATGGAGCAATTAAATGCTAAAGCAGACATGCCATAAGGAGCTCTCTCAACCACAAAGACTTAATTAGAAACCATGTCAGCTAAAATAACCAACTTAGATGGTTGGATGGAAGAGAGTTTGGTAGCACAAATGTAAATTGAAAGAATCAACATTGAAAATCAGTTTAGATATGTACTTTAAAACATTTATAAAAATTATTATATTGATTTTAGAATAAAATCTAAAATCCCTCTAAAAATATCTAAATAAAAAAACCCTCAACCTTCTCAAATAGAGGGAAACTCCAGATATACATAAAAATACAAGTTAAAGTATTTAAGTCAAATATCTACATAAGTTGCAGATTGTCCAAATTAAAATATATATATATATATATATGAGACCTTAAATTAAGTCTACTATAAAATTGCCAAACAGCAGATTATATCAACCCTGTAATCCTAAAGAAAGCCACTAAAAGTTTACTCATATTCTTGTATGTAGTTTTTTAACCTTAAACAGAAACTACACTACCATATTTTAAAGTAAGTTTTCAGTAGGTGTTCTAAGGGAGTTAGAATCATTTGTTAGTTTAAAGACCTGGTACTCAAAGATTGTTATTCATGGCCAGGACTTGAACGATTGTGCTGATAATGACTCCCAAATCTTCATAACTGACTGACCTACTCCTGTGTTCCAGACCTAAGCACTCAAGTGCCCACTGTCTATTTTCACCCACATCACAAACACAACATAGCCAAACTGAACTCCTCTCCATCCCTTCGGCTGTTTCTTTCCTGAGTTCTCATCTCAGTGAATTGTACCGCCATTCATCAAGCCTCCCACTCTCAGGACTCACCAAACCAAGTTGTCTCTAACTGCTAAATCTTTCCAGAATCTGGACCCTTTCTTTCCATCTCCAATGCCACTTTTTCCTAAATTTAAGCATCAACATCTATGAACAGACCACTGCCATAGCCTCGGGATTTCTCTAGTCTCTACACACCTAGGTTTCATCTCCCATAATTCTTTAAGGCTGACCACTTGTTTTAATGCTATATCTTTTTTTCTCGTTATGAGAAAATTCATCACAGAAAATTATAAACACAGAGAGTAGTACAAAAAAAGAATCACTCAAAACTTTACCAACTAGCTGAAACCACTGCTAATATTTTGACATATTTTCTCTAGTTATTTTTAAATAGTTGAGATGATACTGTTTGTAAAACCTTATGTCTTTTAAAGTTAACATTATAAATTTGTAAACCTAAATTTTAGAAGTTGCACATATATTCTGAACTATGGTTACACCACAAATGTACATAACTGTCCCCATTAACATTTAGGTCACTTCATATTTGTCACTAAGAAATGATGCCGCAATGAACATTTTTCTGCCCAAAATATTTCTGGCATTTCTGACTGTTTCTTAGGACTGATTTGTAGAAATGGAATTTCTGAATAAAGTAATTGAATGCTTTACAAAGAAATCATACCAAGTTATAACCTACCATGTATAACAGCGCTTGTCTCATTCACCACACCCACAACAGCACTATTACATATTTTTAAATCTTTGCTAAACTGTTAAGAGAAAACTTGTATCTCACTGATTTAATTTGCATTTCTTTAATAACTTATGACCTTGAATATATTTTTGTGTTTATTAGCCATCTATACTTTCTCTTTTGTAAAACTAGTCATGCCCTTAAAAAAATATTTCTAGAGCTCTTTAAATATTGAAAATGTTAGCCTTTTGTCTGCCACTTTTGTTGCTAATATATTTAATATCTTCCTGCTTTGCCTTTTAATCTCATGATTTAGAAACCTTATATTTTCCTTAGTACACAAATAATGCAGGTTCACTGTAAAAAATAACAAAACACAGAGAAGTAAAAAAAGCACATGAAAATGATACATAATCCCAGCACTAGAGCTAAGCTTTTTTTTTTTTTTTTTTCCCCTGTACGCGGGCCTCTCTCACTGTTGTGGCCTCTCCCGGTGCGGAGCACAGGCTCTGGACGCGCAGGCTCAGCAGCCATGGCTCACAGACCCAGCCGCTCCGCGGCATGTGGGATCTTCCCAGACCGGGGCACGAACCCGTGTCCATTGCATGGGCAGGCGGACTCTCAACCACTGCGCCACCAGGGAAGCCGGAGCTAAGCATTTTTATACTGTTATTTGTTTTTCTAGTTTGTGTACTCATTTTTAAGAAAAATTAGATCATACACTGTACATATTCTTTTATAAACTACTCTTTTCATTAAAATATGATGAATATACGTCTGCATCAATAAATATTTGACATGATGCTATTTACAATGGCTACAAATATTCCGTTCTATGGACATTACAATTTAATCTCATATTTTTGGACATTGAGATCGTTTCTAATTTTTCATATTATAAGCAATAACCAAGTGAAAATTCTTAGTTAATTCTTTACATTCATACTTAAATATTTCACTAAGTTAAATTTCTGTTGGTTGAATAACTGGACCAAAAGTATGCACATTTAAAAACTTTATATGGCTGCCGTTATTTATCCTCTAGAAGTTATACAAAATTATACTCCCATCGACTGGTACACCTTAGCCAACAATAAGTCTTTTTTTTTTTTTTTCGGTACGCAGGCCTCTCACTGTTGTGGCCTCTCCCGTTGCGGAGCGCAGGCTCAGCGGCCATGGCTCACGGGCCCAGCCGCTCCGCGGCATGTGGGATCCTCCCGGACCGGGGCACGAACCCGCGTCCCCTACATCGGCAGGCGGACTCTCAACCACTGCGCCAGCAGGGAAGCCCCAACAGTAAGTCTTAATACGATTTTAAAATATATATTAGCTTTGATTTTTATGTAGACAAACCTATGTACATTTTCCTCAGTGATTTCTTTCCCACTGCTTAGAAGCTTAGAAAGTTCTTTATCCATTGATTCAACAAATATTCACTTTTATTCTCTTTTAGTTTTGATTATTTTATTGTCTTCAATAAAATCCACTTGGAATTCCTTTTGCACTGAGGTAAGGAGCTAATTTTTCCTCCTCCTAAATAGTACCAATACTGTTCACTGTATAATCTTCTCCTTCCATAATGGTTTAAGAAAAGTGGGAATCTTTATACAACTATTTCATGCGTATAATTTGTCAAGGTTTTTCTCTGCTTCTGGGATAAAGGTAAAACTCTTTAACATAGCAAAGCTCATTGAGATATTGTCTCTGATTCTATATGAAGAAAAATCAACTGTCCCACCCCCAACTGCACTTCATGCTCTGATAATATTCTGCCACTTGTATATGCTGTTCAATTTTTCTGTGGTGACATAGCTTTATAATTCTGAGGCACAGAAGACCTTCCCAAATAAGGCACAAAACTAGCAGAAATGACAATGGAAGTTACTTTTTATAGAGTATTTACTTCATGACAGTGCTTTACTGTAATTTCTCACAACAATCCTGAGGTAAATACTATTACTAGTTCATTTTAAAGACAGAAACTGAGGCACAAAAAGATGAAGTAACTTGCCCAAGATTACAGAGCTAGTAAGCAGAAGAGCTGAAATATGAAAACAGGTGACCTAACTCTGCAATATGTACACTTAACCACTACACTGTACTGCATATAAGAAAAGACACAAATTTGAACATATAAATAGTATGTTTCTATGTGGTGAAAGACACCATTTGGAATTTAAAAAAAGTGACAGGTAGGGAGAAAATATCTGCAAGATACATAAAAAATAATGTACAGAATACATAAAAGTCTACAAATGAGTAAGAAAATATAATCATTTCAATTAAAAATTGGCAATGGGTATCCTTGGGCAATTCACAGAAAAACATAAGTGGCCAATAAACATGTAACAAGATACTCGACTTCACTAGTTATGAGGGAAATACAAATTAGAATGATAAAGAGATAGTATTTTCACCCATTAGAGTGACAAAATTAATGTCTAGTAATAGCCAGTGTTGCTGAGGGTGTGGAAAACCCACTTCAATCACTGTTGGTAGGAATATAAACAGTTACAGCCTATTATGGGGATATTCCTTTAGCACTAAAACTATGAAAATAAAATAGGGCTTCCCTAGTGGCACAGTGGTTGAGAGTCCGCCTGCCGATGCAGGGGACGTCGGTTCGTGCCCCGGTCCGGGAAGATTCCACATGCCGCCGAGCGGCTGGGCCCGTGAGCCATGGCCGCTGAGCCTGCGCGTCCGGAGCCTGTGCTCTGCAACGGGAGAGGCCACAACAGTGAGAGGCCCGCGTACCACAAAAAAAAAGAAAAGAAAAGAAAAGAAATGTCCCCTTTGACTGCACAATTCCATTTCTGGGAATCTATCATGTACACGTGCCTAAATTCTCAATGAAGTGCTATTTATAACACCATCAAGTATACTGGAAACTACCTTAACATCCTTCAGCAGAAGAATGGTTAAGCCATCCATCTGCCCTATGAAAAACTGTGCAGAAACTGCACACTGTAAGTGATAAAATCAAGTCATAAAACAATATGTAAAGTATGATCCCATTTAAGAACAGAAACTTAACAACCTCAAAATAGATGTATGTTTATATAAATTCATGAAAAAAATGTCCAGAACAATTATTATGAGAGAAGAACTTTTCTTGGGTTGGGGGGTGTGGCTGTGCTGCACGGCCTGTGGGATCTTAGTTCCCCGACCAGGAACCGAACCCAGGCCTTCGGCAATGAAAGCGTGGAACCCTAACCACTGAACCGCCAGGGAAGTCCCAAACTTTCCTTTTTACTTTATACATTTATTTTTTGCCCCCTTTACAATAATCACCTATTCATACTTAACATCATTTATTCCATTTAATACTTTCATAATTTCTAAAAGTTATACGTATATGGGGAGAGGGGACAAAGGAAAACATAATTAAGCTAAGGCAGGGTTTCTCAACAGCAGAACTATTGGCATTTTGGACCGAATAATTCTTTGGGTTTCTTTTTTCCCCTGTTTGTTTGTTTGGCAGGGGGAGGCTTTCCTATGCATTGAAGGGTGTAGAGCAGCATCCTTAGCCTCTATCCACTAGATGCCAATAGCACATTCTACCTCTCTCCCACCAAAGCATGACAATCAAGAGTGTCTCCAGACATTGCCAAATGTTCCCCAAGGGGCAAAAATGCCCCACACTCCACCGACCACCACACTGAGACCCACCAAGTTAAGGAATTAAGTATTCTGAAAAATCTCCTTAGTTCCTCCACCAGAATTAGAATTCCCAGCACCTGGCCCCATATGGTACCAATCATTAGTTCTGCTTCCTTGTTTGTCTCCATCAGACTGTGAGCTTCTTCAAGGCAGGTGTTTAGTCCGGTTAATCAGTTATCTCCTGGGCTGTGTTCCTCAGAGTGTGGCCTGAGACCACCTTCAGCAGTAACACCTGGGATATTTGATAAAATACAGTCCTGGATCTCACTTGAGGAGATTTAACAAGCTCCCAAAATAATTCTAATACATACTACAGTTTGAGAATTATATTGGAGTTTAATACAATTCCCAGCACATAGCAGGTGCTTAGCAATTTCTGAATGAATGCATGAGTTGTATGAAAAAAATTAAAAGCCACATCTCAGATCTCTAATGAAGAAAACAGCATCAGTGAATAAGTAAACTGATCATATGTATTTTCAATTAAAGTGATCAAATGTACAGTTGACCTTGAACAACATGGGTTTGAACTGTAGGAGTCCATTTACACAAAGATATTTTTCAATTGTAAATACTACAGTACTACATGGTCAGTAGTTGGCTGAATCCTTGGATTTGGAGGAACTGGGGATACCAAGGGCCAACTATAAGTTATAAGCAGATTAACCCCCAGAGTTGTACAAGGGTCAATTGTATTTTTTAAACACTTTTTAAAATGTGCTTAAAACACATTTTAAAAAATTTAAAAACACATTGAAAAATGACAAGTATTACAATAATATTTCCTCCACTTCAAATATTTAACAACATTCCTGTTATGATGTCAGTAATATACTTACAATACCAGCATAGATGATGTGATAGATATGAATGTGTCAGATAAACTTCAACTTCACAGGCAATCAACTGTCCTAATTGAGAAGCCAGGTGGAGGGAGCAATGTATCAGACAGATACAGTAATCATAAGCACTTTATCCATAATGTGATCAACATTTGAGACACAGCTAACCGCATAGTGAATATCAAAAATGGGGTTTATAAGTAAAATATTTATAAGTAAAATAGCTTGTTGGCTAACAAGATGAATGTTAGAAGTGTGTTTCATTACTAAAATTAAATATCAAGGAATTGTAAATTAAATATTTTATAGTTATTCTCCACTACTAAATAGAGGATAAAAATCCAGCAAGACCTATAGCTTTTACTTTTAGAGATGGTGCCCAGAGTTGATCCCCTTTACAGTCCTGTATCTAGCCATTGGTTTGGGAGCATTTCTGGGTGTCTGATGCTAACTAGAAGGGTAACTGACTTTTGCCTTGTGAATGCTAGTTTTATTGAACCTTTCATGCAAGGTTATGGTCTGAATGACGAAATGAAGACAGCACAAAGCTTCTTCCTTCATGGACTTTACAGAACAGGTTGTCATGAATTGTTTTGTGCCTGCATGCTAATGAATGTTTGTTTAAAAAGTATCTATATGTGGCAGAATGTGGTCATTTCTTTATAATCTGACAGTAAGAGTGCAAAGAGACACCTTCAAACTTTTCAGTGGTCACCACTATCTACCAAAAGAAAAGAAAGTAAACCAAAAAAGAAAACCCCTAAGATTTACAAATGATCAACTTGGTTTAGGTCAATTCACAACAACTACATCTAGATTTTTTTCCCAGTGATACAGTTTATATAGTGTCTGGACAGTTGTTAAATATAAAACACAATCCAATGGTCTTTAAAATTTCTTAACCAGAAAAATTTTAGTAAACAAGTCCTGGAATTTTATATAGTAGGCAGCTAAAAATCACCATCCTCACATCATTAAAAAAAAAAAACCTTTCTGATACTGACACTCTTTATAGGATCAATATTGATTCAGTGTCACAAATAACATTAAATAAAGAAAGACAGGAAAGTTGGGTTATCTACTATCAGAGACATACCACACCATTTAAAAACATGAGGTAAATGAGGTTTTTCAGGGACACTAGCATACATGAGGACAATCTAGGGTTAAATCATCATTCATATAGCTTTAAAATTCAAGCATCATCACTGCCATCATTACAAAAAGGACAAGGAACATTCAGTTTGTGCAAGGAAGTGGAGAAGAGATGTAAAACCCAATTATGGGATGCACATGACTAGCATAAAAAACTACTGAATACTTTAGGCTTTCTAAGTTAGAGACAGCATGTTTTCTCCTTTATGTGATGAAACAGCACCTACGCATTCTACCCCAAGAGGACTTTTAAAGTGATGAATCTATGCCTGAATTTGAATGTGGTGGTTTCTAAACGAGACATGGTGGTCATATACAATGCTTTCATATCCATCTTCAGGTAAGTTACTTTAGCAGCTCGTATGGCCAATTCCAAACCGATCTGCAGGGTATGGATAAAATGCCATTGTTAGAGTACATACTTCTTTTCTTGTACTTCCAGATTCTGGTGCCATGGAATACAGTTTTCACAAACATTTACTTGATTTTGAACCAAGTGGATTGTTTTTTAAAAGTTATTTTCTGCCTACAGGTAACTAAAAGAATATGAAAAGTTAGAGTAACTCTTTACTCTGTATCTAGTCCTCATATTGATGCCCCAGCTTCATAGCTTCCAGTATCATTAAATACTTTAGCCAAATATTTTTGAGTGTTGAGCTTGCTTCAGGGCAAGTTGTAGGATATTCTTTCTTTAGATTAAAAAAAATCATATAGATAATTACCATAGCTTTCTGTGATGTTTTAGGTACAGCTTTGTCTAAGAGCAGGAAGGTAGGTAAGTGATTTCTAAAAGTACTTTTCAGCTCCAGGGTGTTAAAAAAAATCTTAAACCTTCTGAAGTTGAAAAGTCATAATTAACCATTAAAGTTTAAAATTGAACAATCACATACAGTTAAGGTATAATTCTCTGGAATATAGCACCAAAAAAAGAGATAATATAAAGATCAGTTAACATTTTCAGCTACAAATCAGAAATATTATTAAAATGCAAGATTCAACACCTTAAATTACCACCATTTAAAATAAATAAGTTATCTGGTTATAGGGAACTTCTTCAATAAGCAATAATGGATAACACTATTTGTATACATGGATCTACTACACAGCTCTCTGTAAGAATTGTATAATCTCCCCAATCCTAATCACATGTAGAGTTCTTTTCTTTAAAGTATTTAATACAAAAGCTTGAAGACTATTTTTCACATATAGAAAAGACTAGAGAGACCGTATGACAACATACTGCTCAGACCTTTTCCTGCAGTGAAAATGTTTAAGCATTTCTTACATCATGGATTTCTATAATTCTAGCAGCTGCTTAAGTCAGATCAATAACAACAAAACTCACTACAATGACAACTTACCATGTGTTGAGTACTATTCTAAGCAGATGTGTTAATGTACAACACTCCTTCATGAAATAGGTATGTTACTATTCTCACTTTACACGTGACTAAAATGAGGTACAGAAAGGTTCATCAACTTTCCCAGGACTACACAGCTAGGAATATCCAAAACCTGCACTCTTTTTAAAAAAAATCTATTTCTTTATTATTTATTTTTGGCAGCGTTGGGTCTTCGTTGCTGCTTGCGGGCTTTCGCTAGTTGCGGCGAGCGCGGGCTACTCTTCGTTGCGGTGTGCGGGCTTCTCATAGCAGTTGCTTCTCTTGTTGCAGAGCACGGGCTCTAGGTGCGCAGGCTTCAGTAGCTGTGGTGCGTGGGCTCAGTAGTTGTGGCTTGCGGGCTCTAGAGTGCAGGCTCAGTAGTTGTGGCACACGGGCTTAGTTGCTTCATGGCATGTGGGATCTTCCCTGACCAGGGCTTGAAACCGTGTGCCCCGCATTGGCAGGCGGATTCTTAACCAGTGTGCCACCAGGGAAGTCCCAAAGCCTGCACTCTTAACCACTCCAACCACTATACTAAAAAGCCTCTGAAGAAGCAGACAATTGGCTGCACCTGGCAGTTTGCAGCAACAGAAGAGATTTTCACAGAAAAATATTTTTCTATGAAATAAATATTACATTTCATTCCACTTACATCTCCTTCCCTATTTCCATATATTCCAACACCCTTTATAAAAAAAATAACCTATGTTTTCACACCAGCTGCTCTAACAGCACTTACAAAGTTAATAACCATTTTTCTCATTTGTTTAGTGACCTACTTTGAGATAATTATTTGATCTTCACTAACACCTCGTTAAATAGGTAAGGCTGGTGCAATTACACTGTTTTCAGATGAGGAAGGAAACTTAGGCTCAGAAAGTTTAAACTTGCTACAAGTTTATCAGGACATATCTAAAAGAGTTTAAATCCTATTATCAGTTCTAGTACTGCTTTCATTTGCAGGGTTTTGTTTTCGTTTGTTTGTTTTTTGTTTTTTTGAGGTAGATGTAGGATGAAAAGTGTTCATGTCTAGGTGTCCTCCATCCACTATTAAAAAGACAAGAGGCTTGCCTGTTAAGCAAAAGGAGTTGTGTTGAAGTGAAACGAACTTGGTTGGCCCTTCACATAATACAGCAGCACGCTGGGCTAGCATATTTTTGTTTATGTATAAACATACCAGCAAAGGCAAGTACTCTTAAAGGTATTATCTTTGAAACTAAAGTCTTAAACAGACTTTTACTTGGAGAACATTATCTAGCAAGGGTTATTTCAGGTTAACTATTGATAAAAATTTCAATTCAGTTCCTTTGGCTTTTATGCAATTATTACCATTCTATGGGAAGAGCTTTCTGCCAATCAAACTGTGCCTGTAGGGCTGGGATGTGTCTGGTGTGGCATCTAGTGCACTATTGGTGCTCAAATTATAATACAAGCAACAACAACTACCACCAGGTTACTGCATGCAAAGTGATCTGACACAAAAGCCATGCATAGCTAAGAGTCAGAACTGTAAGCAGTATTTCAGCACTTTTTTTTTCTTGGCCACGCCCCTCGACTTGTGGGATCCTAGTTCTCCATGCAGGGATCGAACCTGGGCGCTGGGCAGTGAAAGCACAGTGTCCTAACCACTGGACCGCCAGGGAATTCCCTGAACACTTCTTTTAAAAGCGAATAGCAATTTGTATATGATGTTTACATGTTCATAATTTAACAGTCAGAATATGTTTTGCATAGGACAAAAAAGGAATGATTATTTAGTTTGGTTTTCCTAAATGCTTGTCTTTTTTTAAGAAAATAGGATCCTTTCACGCACGGGGCTCAAAAGTTTCACAGAAGCTAGGGAAGGTAAAACTAAGGAAGTGTACCTCTATTCATTAGGTTTAAAAAATGTGTGTGTATGTGTGTGTGTGTTTCCAGAGAAGGGGATGAGGGAGGGGGGAAAACTGAGAAGACAAAGGAAAAGATTTGCCTCTGCCTGTTTTTAAAAATTAGAAGAAATCAGAAGTCATGAAAAGAGGTGTTCAAGAAAGATAAAAATTTGAACATCATTAAACCTGTAATAAAACGCGCTATACTTAGGTTTTATTCACAGGGTTTTTGAGAGGATGGAGTAACATAAAATATAAGAAAGTGCTTTGTACATGGTACATACTATAGAATTTAAAGTATTAAACTGCATTGCAACTTTGAATAAGGCATTATTCATTAGTGATTAAAACTTTACGTTTAAAAACTCTAACAATGAAAAGTATAAGTTCTATGTGGGGAAAAATAATGACAGTAAAAATTTAACAGTGTGTTTCTTGTATACTTAAAAACTATCAACATATGGGTAAATGAAAAAAGCAATACAAAATATTATTATTATGCTTTTGCTGTGTATTTAAAAGGTGATATGTGTATTTCTGGAGATATACAAAGGAAACCTAATATTAAGTTCTCTGAGAAAAAGAAAAGAGGGACAAAGTAGGGAGACCGACTTTTTACTCTTTCGTATTAGTTTTTAAAATAAACTTTGGCCAGCTATTACTTTTCAAAAAAAATTAATTTTAAAAACGAATAATGAGGGGCTTCCCTGGTGGCGCAGTGGTTGAGAATCTGCCTGCTAATGCAGGGGACACAGGTTCAAGCCCTGGTCTGGGAGGATCCCACATGCCGCGGGGCAACTAGGCCCATGAGCCACAACTATTGAGCCTGTGCGTCTGGAGCCTGTGCTCCGCAACAAGAGAGGCCGCGATACTGAGAGGCCCGCACACCGCGATGAAGAATGGCCCCCACTTGCCACAACTAGAGAAAGCCCTCGCACAGAAACGAAGACCCAACACAGCAAAAATAAAAAAAATAAAAATAAAAAAAAACACCAAATAATGAAAAAAGTGGAAATTTTGACTTTCCTGTTTTACTACTGAAAGCTTGGTAAAAATAAATAATTTCAAGGAAAAAATTCAAGTTTATGCAAATTTTTTGAAAAGATAATGTTATTTAAGACATTACATTAAAAAAAATACAAGAGATTCAACATTTGTTTTTGTTTCCCAAGACCCCACTGTCTTCCACTAAGAATTGGATGTAGCTTTTCAGATCATAGTAATGGCATGGGTAGCTTCAGTGTCAGAATTCATGTTCATTTGCGTGACTATTACTGCCTTCTGAATTCTAAAAAATTAACTCCAAATTTGTGAGGCATAAAGTAGGCGTAGGCTTAAGTTTCTTATTTAACTATTTTTGAAGTAGTTCAGTTGTTTTATTTTGAAAGGAAGGAAATTCCCTTTAAAATGTAGGGAAAGAGGGCTTCCCTGGTGGCGCAGTGGTTGAGAGTCCGCCTGCCGATGCAGGGGATGCGGGTTCGTGCCCCGGTCCGGGAAGATCCCACATGCCACAGAGCGGCTGGGCCCGTGAGCCATGGCCGCTGAGCCTAACGCGTCTGGAGCCTGTGCTCCGCCAATGGGAGAGGCCACAACAGTGACAGAGGGCTGCGTACGGCAAAAAAAAAAGTAGGGAAAGAAAATGTTCTGTGGACATTTCAATAGCAAAAATTTCAATATTTCTAATCGATTTGATCAGTTCCTTCTTGTTTAAAATTTTAATAATATAATGATAGCCTAAAAACATGGAAACATAGGAAAAAAATTTTATTTCTTCATTTAAAATCAGGAATTATGGGCTTCCCTGGTAGCGCAGTGGTTGAGAGTCTGCCTGCCGATGCAGGGGACGTGGGTTCGTGCCCCGGTCTGGGAAGATCCCACATGCCACAGAGCGGCTGGGCCCGTGAGCCATGGCCACTGAGCCTGCGCGTCCAGAGCCTGTGCTCCGCAACGGGAGAGGCCACAGCAGTGAGAGGCCCGTGTACCGCAAAAAAAAAAAAAATCAGGAATTATACTGATTTCTTAGAAAGTAAGTACACTGCCATGAAAAACATATTTTATATGTATTACTTGATAAAGAAAGTTAAAAAAGAAAGTTATCAACACACTATATTATATTCTGTAAAAGGAAAAAAACTCAACTAGTACAGGGATTGAAACAGGAAACACAGAACCATATTTATTTTTTGATACTTGATTAGGCAGAATAACAGAGTAAATCCTACTGTCTATATATACTAAGAAAGGAGATGCCAGATCCTCAGAGAATAGTTAGGCTACCTTAAAAGGCAAAGCATTTCACACCCTAGAATGCAAAAACCTATAACTCTTACGACAATCAAAAAAACCAATTCAAATATAATCTAGTAGTCTTGATCCACAACCGAATATCCCTATTTGGAAGGCAGGAATTCTGACTTAACTTTAGAGATACAATTGGCTTTTTTAGAGCAACAGAAATTAACAAAGGTTATTCATATGATGCTGAGAAGGAAGATTCAGAAAGGGTCACCCAGTTATATTTCCAAGCAGTGTCCAAACAAGCTGTTTAAGAAGAACTAAAGTCAGCACTAGAATCCCTGGAAGTAATTGATGTATTCTAGTAAAAGTAAAGTCCTAAAATTAAATACCAAGCTCCATTTTTATCCTGATAACCACTTTAAACTGGAATTATCTACTAGGGAAAGATGGAGAATGGAGAAGAAGTTTTTTGAAGAGGTTTATTGGGAAAAGAGTAGAAAAGACCAGCTGAGCCAAGAAGGAGCAGAAGGATGAAAAAGACTGACATTTCAGAATATATTATTTCTCTTTATATATTACTTTAAGAGTCCTTTGAGAAGAATGCTAAAATCTTAAAAGTGTAAAAGCCATCAAGCCAAATTTATACCATACCTGCTCTTTCTGTTTTTTAAGATCAAAATCCTTATGCCTGCTACTATCTATTAGGGAAGGAAGAAAACCTACTTTTTATCAAGGGCCGTTGACCCATAGGAAAAAAATTAAAATAAAACAAAAGACAATAACTTAGGGTTATACAGATACTTTTTAAATGAATTTTGTATATTTTAAAAAGGAAAAATCTAAAATTTCTCTAATCTGAATCTACAGTTTATCCAAACTTTAATACCCAAAAGGGTCAAAGAACAGGTTTTAACAAGGAAGAAAAGTGGAAAAGAATCAGTGAGCAGGTGTAGATGGTGAAGAGGGGCTTGAGGGTAAGACCAGTTCTGAAGGTGGTGGGAAAAATGGTGAGCACAATGGTGAAACTGTACTAATCCCTTGAGGAACTTTATCGAGAAAGAAAAACTGAATGAATTGGCAGGGAATAACTAGTATTTGTATTTCTAAAATGCTGCTAGCTAGGCATGGACAGTTTGAATTGGAGATTCAATAACACTTGTCTAAAGTTGATAAATCATGAAATAGAGTACAAGTATATCATATAGAGCTAAAAGCATGGAGGGAACCACCTGAAGAACGAGAATCTGAAGCCATTATAAGAGGCTGCCTCAAGGGAGTGGGCTGGACGTAGGAACAGAGGGGCAGGAGAATGTTGACTTTCAGTAAAAGTTCTTCCATACTGTTTGATTTGTTAACATGTGCCTGCCTTGAAAAAAATAAAAACATAATTTTTAAACTCATAAATTAGAAAGGGCCTGAGCTGTGTTAAAAGTTGTTGTGTGTGTGTTTTGCTAATTCCATCCAAAGGTTCTTGTCAAAAACAGACTTGATTTTTTTTTTCTGTGTATACACACATTAGTTACGGATGATTAACAAAGTATTCATTCTTCTATTTGCTTTGGCTGAGAACTGACTTGTGTTAGTGTTAAGGAAATATTTCACTTTATATGGAGAAGATATGAAGGGTTGCTTATTTAAATATACATAAGGTAAGGTAAAAGAAAGGGTTTATACATGTTTCAGCCTCACAAACAATAAAAATATTTAACTAGGTCGAAGTGTACAGTTTATCCAACTTAGAAACTAGGGAAAATGCTATGTATCTTTTCTCTCTTTATCCAAAATAGCTTTGTGAACTTATCTATTTAGTACTTTAATTTTGGTGGAATGGTAAAGCATTTATTCAAAGAAGATTTGATATCAAATATGACAGAAGCAATCATAATCATTTTCTTTACTTTTAAATATGCAGAGGCTTTTTAAAAATAAATTTTATAAAAAGAGTAAAAAGTAGCTGTATTGCAAAATCAGAGTTCCTCAACTTTAGGGTATCTGAAAATAAGTACCCGAATTTAGCCTGACAAATGGTCACTTAAAGTGCCTTTACTTTTCAGATGTACATTTAAAAAATAATATTCACTTGGAAGAAAAGTTTTCACATATGAAGAATCAGTAAGAGATGCAAATCTATCCTTTTAATAATTTTTATAAATATCACTTTTCTAAACAAAACTACTTTATCCAGTAAACAAGAAATACCAGTTATAGTAATTTAATTTCTGTCAACACCTGTTTGATTTAAAAAGAAGGTAGTCAAAACCAGTAATATGATTTAATCTATCCTGTAACTGACTTTTGAGTAGACTTTTACTAATTGGGTCCACCAATATAGGTTGGAGTAAAGAAAAATAAAAGTGTATAGGGAAAAAATGCTGTGGACTGTTTAGAAACTGGTCACTAAAGAAAAGAGAAGAGAGCATGGATTTGAGGTCAGTTCCCAGATCTCCATTTTATTCCTAAATTGCTAATAATATCAACTTATAAAGGAAGAATTAGACAAAGGATGGAAATTAGGAATGAGGGCAAGGATAAAAAATACTGCAGATGATTTGGACATCTAGGACCACTTGATGGTACTATAGAAATTTATAGTAAGCAAGACTTCAGATCCAGGGCTTAACTTCACAGACAGCTCCTGTGACACAAGTACACTTTCCTCTCATTTTCCTTCTTTCCTAACACATATGATTGGCACCTACTGTTTCTTTTCAATCCCAGATAAATTTACTCCTCCTGTATTTTTTTTTTACATTGGAGGATGAAAAATTTAGTCTTTTCTATTTCTCCCTTCTTTCTTTAGTAGATCATATGAAGCATAGAGCCATTACTTATAAAATAAATATCACTATAAAATAAATATCACTATCAGTTTAGACTAATTCTTTTCAACCTCCTGAAAGGTAATAAGACCTTTCTACCAAATTATATGGAGCAATCTCAGGTAGCTCCCTTCAATTTTATTTCATTTTTACCACACACACCCCCTACTCATCACCTTCATTTTATATGATCTACTTGTTGACATGTATCCATTGAAATCTATTTCTAAATTGAACTCTGAATCTAGTCACCAAAACTGTCCTTGAATCAACAAGACCATTCCAAAAGCCTGAGTGAATGATGAGTTTTGTACAATAATCTGAAGTCCTATATATTTTCACTAGGTCAAGCTATCACTAGAGTGATTTCCAAAGAGAGAGTTATTGCAGATGCATAGCTCACTCAAACATGTGGAGGTCCACTCATAGCTCACAACTGGGAAGCAGTTCTGAGTGGAACTGCTTTTTTATACTAATGCAAAAGTATCAGCTCTAAAAGCACTTCTACAAAAACCTGAAAAGGACACAGGTATGATGCACATTTTAAAATAAGAAATGTAATAACATTAATGATGAATTTAATCTACTCTAAATGCAAACAAGGAGTAGCAACCTAAAAAAAATTATATAACATGCATATGTTCAAAACAAAAAAGAACAATACTAAACTAAAATCAATTTATTAAAATGATGGGATTATGGATATTTTTCTCCTTTTTAATATTTCCAGTACTGTCATTATGTCAGTTGTGTAATAAATATAAAATGTTTAAAAGACCCATTAAGCTCTAATAAAAAAAAAATAAATCTAAAAGACAAAAAAGTTATATATGTATATATTAATTTTATTTGCACACTACTCCCAGCACCTCTGACTCACGGAATTTATCCCAACAGAGGCCTTCTTCAGGCATGAAACTAAGAATGGTGTAGGTATCAGGGCTTAAATGTCTCACTCCAAGTTTATTGAGAATGAAATCAATTGGACACCCATTTACCCATTTATTGGATATTTATAAGTACATAGCATCTTGCTAAGTATTGTCTGTTTACAAAATAACATACTCTTCTTACCCTTAGGTAGCTGCCTAAAATTATCAGGGAGAGACAAGACTGTCACATGGAAAGTTAAATAATAAGGTAAAATAATTTTTTAAAAAATATGCAAGTTTAGTATATGAATAAGTGACAAATTCATTTTTCAAACACTCATTGAGGGTCTACTATTTGTAAAACTTTATTCTAAGTGTGGAAATCAGTTAGGTACACTTAAACTTCTGTCACTCCAAAAATAAGCCAAAAAATGGGATGTTTTGAGAAGGAGAAAGGAATTAGGAACCACCAATCTATCTGAACTGTAGGACATTCCTGGCTTACAGAGACAGATCTCATGTTAAGGGACAATCATTCTGTAGCTCACAGAACTGGAAATACATGCCCTATTCTTTAAACTGGCTTAGACAGCAGCTATGTAGCATTTTAATTAACTATCACTATTGACATACCTTAAAAGCACAGATCTGAAATAATGCACTGTAAGTAGTACTTGTAAGCCAATATTAATCCAAGTTTAACCTATATATAACAAAGTGTCCAATGTTGTATCTAGATTGTAAGGGGAAGGTTGGGTATAACACAACTGAATTCAGAAATGCTGAAAGGAAACTGCTTTAGGAGCAAAGTTCTAATTAGTTAGCAATATGCAGAGAACAAACATTGTTGCCGAGCATTATTTTTTGAACGCCAGGACAGAAATTTACACATCAACATTAAAAATAACCCTATTTTGGGACTTCCCTGGTGGTCCAGTGGTAAAGAATCTGACTTCCAATGCATGGGATGCAGGTTTGATCCCTGGTTGCAGAACTAAGATCCCACATGCCACGGGCAACTAAGCCCGCAGGTCACAACTACTGAGCTCGCGCACCTCAACGAGAGAGAAAACCCGCATGCCACAACTAGAGAGAAGCCTACGTGCCGTAACTGGAGGGAAGACTGCACGCCACAAGGAAAGATCCCGCACGCCTCAATGAAGACCCCGCATGCCACAACTAAGACCCGACGCAGCCAAAAAAAAAGAAAAAATTAAAATAAATAAATAATAAAATATCCCCCCCCAAATAACCCTATTTTAAATCAACCTCTAGTTTATATATCTAAACTATCATAAATATTATTAAAGAACATCTGGTAACTATTCTTGATCAAATAATATTTCTGTACTTCTCAATTTTAATAACAAATATAAACTATATATTTTAATTATTCTATAAAGAAAAATTTAGTCATTTGTATATATATTAAAAGGTAATTAAAAGTTGATCTCTTACAAAGCTTAATTAAACTAACTACAAATCTGTTACCTAACAAACTTGATGTCAGAACTTATTTTAAAAATTTTTACACTTATTTTCAAATAATTATAATTTACATTTTTATATTGACCATCTTTCAAAATGAAACTAAAGCATTTCACAGCTTATATTATTCAATAAGTCTATTTGTTTAAAATATTAGCAATTTAAAACAACTTATAACTGAGGTTTTAAACTTGAGTGTATAGCTAGTATACAGACATGATCTGAAGCAGGTGATCTTGTACACTGAACTTAAATGAATAATCCAGATGTGGCTGCTGGATATTCTGACCTTGTTTTGTTTTGTTTAATTACTATCAAATAATCAACCTCAATAAAACAGATCTTTACCTATTAAACCTTTGATTACAAATATTTTTTCTTACAATAAATTAAAGTCCATTTTTCTAAAACAGCTGAATTATGTTCTATTTGAGGAGATACAAAAAGCAAACATTTAAAATCATGTTATCTCAGTTGTACGCATGAAACATATAATGTTATAAACCAATGTTACCTCAATAAAAAATAAATTAAGAAAAAATCATGTAACCACATATATGCAAATACTTTAAGTTGGCAGGTAGAACTTTAGAGTGGGGATCAGGAAAATGAATGAAAGTGAGTAGTTTGCTACTAATTAGCAATACGACTTTGGACTAGTTATTAGATCATGATAATTCTGTTAGATCATGATATTCTGTTCTAAAGTAACAGAATAACGTGATAGTGGGTTATAAAACTTAAGGAAAACAAAAATATTATAACACTAATTTGAAATATATGAACTATCAGAAAGCAATGCTTTCAAGATAAACAAAACCCAGGAGCAATAGTTGCATATGCCTGTGATCATTTAATGGTGGTATGAACAACGAAGTTTACAAAACAGGATAGTTCATTTAAGGATACCACTTGCAGAAATATTTAATTTACAAAGCCAGAAACTATTGACAAGTAACAAGAGAATTATACTGAAATATTTTACATTTTACTTTACAGAGTCCTGTTACACTCTGTAAAACTCACATGTAGAAACTAAAAATATTTAACATGAATGATCACTAAAACTAAAATATAATAAAAGTATGTATAGGGATAAAGCCGATTTCTCTTAATAACACACTACCAGCCACATAATGCTTACAATGAATTAACACTATTTTCTGTAAAATTGTGAAATTCTCTGAAGATTTAATGTTCAAATATGCCACCATCAAGCACCTAATAAAATACAACTTTAAATAAAAGTAAATAATTTACTTCCTATTACTAATCTGATACAGGTATTACTGGAGTCCAATTCTCTTTCAAAGGTGTATTTTTTCAAAGAACATCCAGACACCCAAACATTATTTAAAAAACAAAAGAAAAATTTAAAAAAAAAAAACTTTGTGTTAGAAATTGTCCCAGGACTATATTTTGACATTTTTAGCAACCTGACAAACCACTCTGTTTGCTTTCTTCTGCCAATACAAATCAAGCCAAGAAGCAGTTTCTTCATTATTTCATTCAATGTCATAAGACTACACTATGCTAGGGTAAAGGTCAATCATCAATAATGCATGCTGTTGCTACAGTTGAAATATAAATGTTCATCTGGGCCCTGTTTCAAAGCTGGCCCATTGTAACCTATTTAATAAGACCTATAAAACTAGGAGGATGTGGGAAGACCAAGAAGTATAAAATACCCTTTTCCCACTAAACTTTGTTTGCCAGCATCCTATAGAAAATTAAAGAAGGTACTTAGAGAACTTTAGGTAGCTGACATCAGAAAAGTTTTCTTTTTTTTCTAGTAGCTTTAACAATTTCATGTTTTAAAAAAATTTGCAGGAGTGCTACCCAGCAGGCATCTATGACAGCATCATGAGGTTTCAGATTTAGTGTGAATGGCTGGATAAAGTTGGACACTGACAGTTTTGTATATGCTGAAAGGCACCAGGATGGAATGCCATATTCAGCAATTGGGTATGAGACTGCAGTGCAGTGGGTTGGAAGATGTATGCATTGGCACTCTGTGTGGAACCAGTAGGCTTGCTGAAAAGGTTACTGCAGTCTTGACTTTGGCAGCTGTCTTCTTTAAGTGATCATGAAAGAGTTAGGAGTGAGATCTAGAGTTAAATCTATGAAGATCAGAAGTCGTGCACGTTTGAAGCACTGCCTGTCCTTTGTAACATTAAGTCAGAAACAGAAGCATGGAACAGTCTTGTGGGAGGGGGGGTTACATAACTGAGAAAGTGTCACATTTTAGAACGCTCAGGTAATTTAACTCTCAACTTTCAGGGTGGCATTTAAGTTAAACCATCAGCCAATGTAATTATGTAAATGGAAGAAGCAACTTTGTAATATGTAAGTATGAATATCACCAGGTTAAGAGCCCCAAGCTCTTTGTCTACTATACGTCTGTGTCTTTCCAATGTACATTCTGAATCGTCTGCCTCCAAAAGCAATTTGTGATGACTACTCAGTCTCAAGGAACACTTTTAGGTAAGGACTAAAAATTACTCTTAATACTACTAAGGACTACTCTGTGCTACTGTTCTTGACTGGATTTATAAAGGAAAGGCAATGCCTCAAACATGTACAATTTCTGGCCTTCACGTGTGACACTGGATCTCACTCTTAACTCTTCACAAACACTTAAAGAAGACAGCTGTCAAAGTCAAGCCACTTCCACAGGACATATTCTTTTTGCAGTGACCCCCTCCCACTTTTTCCACCACCACTAAATCAAATTTTTTTTCTCATCAGAGCTAAAATATAGCAAGACAGAATTATTCATGCACACAAGTGGTGTTTCACATATCTGTGCTGCAGCACCTAATACAGGATCACAGCATGCCTTCAACATTTGCAATTAGGTCCTGAAATCATATGACTCTATTGGGTATAGATTAAATACTGCATAGGTTTTTGCTAGAGATCACCCTATTAGTGGACCTTCAAAAATAGGTACAAAGAACTAAATACAAAGTTAAGTAAAATAATTTCTTAGTAATAAAATAGAGAATAGTTGTTTTTAATTAAAGATAGGCCAAAAAAAAAAAGCCTCTTAAAAGCAAGCATGATAAAACTGAAAAGAAAAGTATATAGTTAAACTGGAATTTCAAGCTTCTAGATTCTAGAAACAGAGTTCTTTTAAGTATTCTGATCTTTTAAAAAACTAAAGTTAGATTTTTTTTTTACATAGGAAAAATCCATGATTGTTACTCTAAATGATAGATGAATAGACATATGCAACACCCCTCCCCACCTCCATTATTAAAATTTATTTTTTAAATTGGGATAATTTGATCTTTAAGAAGGGCGTATCACAAACACATATTAATCATGACAACATATCCTAGTGGGCAGAAGTTGGTTAATTTAAATAAGAGGAAATCCACTAATATTTGATATCATAAAGAAAAAGTCCATATAAACCCTAAAAAATAAACTTTTCAGCAGCTAGAGTATTTTTAAGTAATGTCGAAGAATACTACAGAATTATTCTATAATTGTAAAAGTATTCTTAGCACGTGAAAGAAAACGATTCTAAACTACTTTATTTAACGAGAGGCATTCTTTAAAAATCCTTTTTCCTGGCACTAAAACTAAACTGTCACTAAAAGAAAAGCAGAAAAGATTCCCCAAAAGCCCTCAATCTAAAATACAATTAGTATTCTGAAGTAAAGAAACAATCCCATTCCATCCCCAAAATCACAACCTTAAAGAGTTGCTACTTAAATATTAGCCAGTGCTCTGTGAACCATTTTATATTAAAATTGGATAGTTCTAAACATCACACATATAAAAAGTATTGTTTGACACAGTGCCATTTTGATGATAAATTGCAATCTATAGCTCAAATAATTCTACCCAGGGATTAACATTTCAGAGGCTGAGCCAGAGATTATGTGTGTGGATCTTGAATTTCATCATCTCCCTTTGGCACAATAGCTTATTCTTCCTTTTTTCATCTATTCTTTCATGAAGGGTCAGGAAAGCTTAGCCTTGCTGTTGCATTCATTTCATCTCTACATTAACCAGATACCTTGCAGTCTTTAGTTCTTATGTGTTATTCCATTACAAATGCTATACTGCGCTATAGTATGGCTAATGAGGTTTGTACCAAATCAAAGGGTGCCATCAAGTGGTTATAATACTCTAAACAGCATTACACTAAATGACTATTCCAGATAGACTTTCTTCAATATAAACAAACTGTGCCAATCCTCAATGAAAGAACATATTACTGGGGGTAAGGAATGGGGAACTAACCATATTAATTTTTGTTCTTTATTTTCTATCCTTCAGAGATTGCTTTTCTACATGTTATATTTATGAAGTACAATTTTAGTGTCAAACTTAGGATTAATATTTATGTCAGCAGATTATCAAATGATATTTATTAGGCAAAATTCAGGCATGACAGCGTTACTGGGAATTAAATTTATCCACCAAAATTCATCACTAGATTAATAGAAGCTTATTTCCGAAAATAAGCAATAATAGTGCACACACTTAAAGAAAGACAGTGTCTTGTCAGATCTATTTCTTATTACTAATGAAAAACTGCAAGGCTATGAAATACAGCCAGTATTATTTGATCTATTTCATGCAGCCATTCGTAAGGTCTAACAAGGAACCTAGCAGTTGGTGTAAGAATGTATTTTCGGATACTTAGAAAATTTTCAACAGTCTATTCAACAGGCTACAAGGGTCATTTAGAGGTTTGTTTTTTTTTTTTTTTTTTTTAGCGGTATGTGGGCCTCTCACTGTTGTGGCCTCTCCCGGTACGGAGCACAGGCTCCGGACGCGTAGGCTCAGTGACCATGGCTCACGGGCCCAGCGGCTCCGCGGCATGTGGGATCTTCCCGGACCGGGGCACGAACCCGTGTCCACTGCATCGGCAGGCAGACTCTCAACCACTGCACCACCAGGGAAGCCTCCATTTAGAGCTTTGAAGATAGGAATCTAGAACTGCTCTTAGAAAACACACACAAGATAACATGTAATTCAAATGGGCCCACTCTGCAGAGATGGCTAAACTGCAGCTGCATTGAACCATCCTATACCATCAGGGAAATCTTACACACGGGTTTAAAGCATCTTCATAACTATATACTTAATTCTGCTGCAGAGAAAGTAAATTATTCAAGTTCAAAGATTACACAAGATGGAGAAAAGTAAATCATAAAAGCTAACTTGCTCTTTAGAAGATTTAATGAGCAATACTAATAAGGTAGCAAACTCCAGGCAAAACTAAAGATCCCTATGACGGCATTCGTTATTTTCTACATACCTGATGCAGACTGTCTACAAAAATATTTCTCATCACACACTTTCTTCCAGAGCCTTGCCACTCTCCCATCAAGTGGTGGAGTCTAATTCCCCTCCCTTTGAACCTGGGTAGGTTTGTGACTGGCTTGTGGCTAAGAGCGTGGGGAAGTAACACTGTAACTAGCGAGGCTAAGTCAGAAAAAGGTAATGCAACTTCCACTTGAAGAGCTGGAAGAGTCACTCCTTACATTTCCAGCTGCCACAAAAGCAGTCTGACTGCCCTAAAAGAAATCCAAACTAACCCACTCAGAGAGATGAAAAAAGCAAGGCCTTGAGACTACATGAAATGTAAAAGCCCTCTTTCCCTGCACTCCAGCCTCATGTTCTAGCCCCAAACACCTCAGACCACTGCATCCTAAAAGACTCCAAGCTACACCTGCCCAGCTAAGCCCTTCTTAAATTCCTGACCCACAAAAACTGTGAATAACTTGGACAATGACTACAATGAGCACAAGTGGCAGAAAATGATCATTAAGTTCCAGAGGATAGTCAGCAGACTTCAACCTGCAATGCTTACAACAACACTTAGTTGGTTACATATGGGAATGCAATAGGCATAATTATTGCCCATGAAGCTTGGAATACAGAATGGTAACAATAAGCAGAAGGTCAGAAAATTGAGATCTCCACCTCTGATAGATGAGGAAAGAATTATGTGGGTTGGAAAGAAGGAAAAATGTTTAATTCTTATGTTTCATTTTGGGCAAGGAGTCATATGTCCTGGAAAAGACTGAACTGGTGATGCAAGATCTTAGCACAGAGGGAAAGTTTAAAACTATCTTAGGACAATCCACATAAAAATACCAAAAACCAATGTAAGAGAAAGTAGGTTATATCAGAAAGGTAAAAGAAAAGACTAAGCCTTGAGATATGTACTTTAATAAGAAAAAGAAAAAAAAATTATTTAAAGGAGTCTGGCTTGGAAAAAAATCATTCATACATACAACTGCCTTTTGTTTATATCTTTTCTCCCCACAACCTGTCCTCACCAATTCTTCACCTGTGTTCTCTCTATTGCTTAAGAATAACACAAGCATCCAAATATTCAAATATTCAAACTAGAAATCTGGAAATCACCCTAGACTCCCTGACCTCCCTCAACCCTCAGAACTGATTTAGAATTAATACTAAGAACACCACCTTCTAACCTATTGAATCTCTCTTTCTTCTTCCCTGTCTGCACCTGCTTATGCCACTGTCCTAGTTCAGGCTCCTGGATAACTGGATTAATTGCCTATCTGATCTTCAGCCCTTCAAAACTCAATTCATTCTCTATAGCAATATTTTTTTCAAACTGTAGGCTATGACCCCTTAGTGGATCATGGAATCAATTTAATGAACTGCAAAATCAATTTAGTGGCTTGCAACCAGCTTTCTAAAACATCAGGAAGAAATACTAGGGTGCATCCCACAATAGACTAAGACGTGTTTCATGAATCTTTTCTTTTTGCTATATATAGGTGCCTATGTGTGTGTACTGGATCATAATGCGAAATGTATTTCTTAGTGCTAAACACTGATCTTTCAAAATACAAGTCTGATCATTTTACCTCACTAATTAAAACTTTTTTATACATTACTAGATAGCTAACTAGAATCATGAATCAGAAGCACACAGGGTCTAAGCAAATTTGTCTGTTTTACTAGACCCATAGGTGATTCTGATGGGCAGCCAGGTTTGGGACCCAGAGACCCTTGGGATAAAGTTCACAATCTTTCATACAGCATACAAGGCCAGCCACAATCTGGTCCTTTCTCATCTCGGTAGTGTCAACCCCTTCTGCTCTCTCCATTTTGGGTATGAAGCTGTAGCAAATTTATCTCTGTACCTTTACCAAGGTTTTTTCTTCTGTCCCTACCCCAGACCCTAACCTTCTCATACAACTTTATCTTGTGGGTAAACTTTTGAAAGTCTTTCAAGCCACAGTTCATAAGTGTTCTCTAAAGCGTTCCCCATGTTTCTGACAGACACAACCACTCCTTGACAACCTCGATGGACCTTCCACCTGCCTCTTTTCTAGCATTATCATTGTAGTCCTATCATTTGCTCATAGATCTGCCTCTCTGACTGAACTGACAACTACTTGAGAACCGAAACCTTGTTTATATCCCCAAAGTCTAGGAAGTAAATGTACAATCAACTTTATAGTACCCAGTATAATGAAGCCCAAAAACATTCATTCTGTGACCCATTAATAGGATAATAATGGTCTCTTTTACAAAGAGTTTAATCCTACTCTCCTTTGGTTGTTGTTGTTGTTTTTTAAATTGAGATATAATTGACATATAACATTGTACTGCTTTTAGGTGTACAATGTAATGACTTGTTATATGTATATATATTACCAATGATTACCACAGTAAGTTTAAACATCCATCACCACACAGTTACAATTTCTTTTTCTTGTGATGAGAACTTTTAAGATATTAGCAACTGTCAAATACACAACACAGTATTGTTAACTAGAGTCACTGTGCTGTATACAGTTTGAAAAGCAAAAAAAAAAAAAAAAAAGGCCAGTAGAAAAATAATTTTGGAAAATATCTATAGTAAAAGAGCTTGGAAGGCATATATTGTTGATTGCTTTGGTTAAAGAAGTTTAATATGTATTCAGATAATGTAAATAAATCCTATGATTTCTACTGATCTAATTAAGAGTTTTATACCTATTGCATGCCATCTGACCACTTTCCTAAACTTCTTAAGCTTAATGAGAAATGAAAAATTCTTCAAATTTATTTTACTGATTGATTTATTTCCAAATTGACTCCATTTTCAAAAGAATGCAATAATTCAGGTTTTATAAAATCAGAGCCATTAATTCAGGACAAAAACAGGAAATGAGGCCTTCCCTGGTGGCGCAGTGGTTGAGAGTCTGCCTGCAGATGTAGGGGACACGGGTCTGGGAAGATCCCACATGCCGCGGAGCGGCTGGGCCCGTGAGCCATGGCCGCTGAGTCTGCGCGTCCGGAGCCTGTTGCTCCGCAACGGGAGAGGCCACAACAGTGAGTGGCCCGCGTACCGCAAAAAAAAAAAAAAAAAAAAAAACAAACAGGAAATGAAAGGAAAAGCAAGAAGAAAGTTATATCAAGAAATTCTGCCTAAAGAAAGTGGCAACAGAGTACCTCTCCCTAACTCACCACTTCCATCCCCCACCCCCTAAGGACAGTTCTGTGCTTCTTAGCAAGCAGTGCTTATATTTAAGTTACATACATATATGTGTTTTGTGTGTGTGTGTATATATGTATGTATATATACATACATATATATACACACACACACACACACACACACAGAGGTATAAAGAGAGAATTGTTCTCCTATTAAGCCATTCAACAAACATTTAACGTATTCAACACATAACTTTCCTTTCAACATAGTCTCAAGTGTTCTGACAAGTCTAGTTTATTCTAACGATTTGGTTGAAATAATCAACAAATGCCACAAGACAATTCAGATTGCCAGGATCTGAAAGGTAAATAACTCCAGGAAAAAAAGGTATTCAGGGAAATAATAACAAATTGCTCCTCCTCTAGCTACAAACTGTCTGAGGATATACTATATGTAAGTAGCTCTTTTGTTTAAAGTTTGCAAAAAGCAACTTGGAAAGATGATAAACTATAAATATCTTCATTGCTGTGGTCCTTATGATCTCAATAACATGGTAATATAGCTAGGCCCCACAAGATTCAGGAGATGAGGAGTTTCTACCCTTGATTCTGATGTTCTTATACAACTTAAGAAATATCTTCTCATTACCTCCGTAATGAAATATCAATTATTGTCAACCAAATTTCAAAGGCAAGACAAGAAGAGGAGTTAACAAAGCTTCTGTGTATTGCTCAGAGTTTCTCCAAAATAATTTTTATTTAAAAACAAGTCTGTCTTAAGGCAAAGAAGAATATTCTTTAAGCATTGAATTATTTTAAACTAAAGTAGCATATTAATCAGAACAATGTTTTATCATGTCATTGAGCATAAGATTGTTATTATAAGACACTGTATTTCAATAGCTGCTAGTTGACACAATGCTGATAAAAATCAACCATTATACCCAATTTATGTAAGACCACAGAGACATGCTACAGAAAAATGAGTCATTAAATTCATGATATAAAACATTAGTCACTATAGTATAAAGAAAATAGTATCACAAAAAAAAATTTTTAGAGGGAAATCAGGTATTAAAATACAAAAAAAGATGGGTAGGATAATAGATTATTCACAGAGAATTGTGAAAATCTTATTTTCTGGAGAGCTTAGGGGTGTTAAAGTACTAGGACAGTTTTGTATGCTCAAACTGGTAACTTTCCACAACGGAGCTGAAGTACACAGGTAAATTTTGTTTCTCTAATCAGTTATGCATCTCTCTTATAATGTCAGCAGTTCCATTTTAACAGAATATAATTCATGAAAATATTCCATTTGCTCTTCTGTCAGTACAAATGCACCTATGTCCAATTACATAACGCAAAGTTCCAATTCTACACAAAGAAATAATTTAACTTAGACGTTTAACAGTCTGTATTTGTAATTCACTTCATGGTTGTCTTTGAGCAAAAATTTATGTAGGCGCTTTCAACATATTAACTAAGTCTTTTAAGGTGGCTGATGTGGCAGAAAACTAGAATGCCAAAAATCCATTCCATTATAAGACAAAGGAAGTTTTATTTATATATTACTGAGAGAATAGAAAAGAGAGACAAGTGAAAGTAACAAACTGAAAAATCTTAAATACTTTTCTATTAAAAGTCTGGAGTGTCATTAGACTCCTACTATAAAATAATTACCAAGTCTCTGTTCTAATGTCTTTCATCAGGGGAAAAAAGGCCTCATGCAGATTCATAACATCTTGTATGTGGCAGTATCTTTTACTGCTGAACTTCTATGAATAAACATGTAAAAAATTGCTCAAATATACTGCTGGTTTTAAATATCTCTGATGTAGTATTAGGGGTTTGTTTTGATAGCTGACTGTCTTATCAGCTTCCTCCCTCCAGCTGGCAAAAAACAGAATTGAAAGCAACTCTGGTTGTCTTTCTCTCTTACTCATCTATGTGAAAGGCATTTGAAGGTAGTTAGCAGAAAGTAAGAAGAATAAACTAAATGGCTCTAGCAATTTAGAAAACAGACTGCAGTATACTACTGTGACCCAATAATAACTACATATACTACTGTGACCCAATAATAACTACAAAAAGTATATGCCATCAAATTCATTTGGTATAAAGTTCAGGCAATTTTTTAGTTTATAGAAACTAGAATGTGCAAGGCTGTGGTATTTTCCTTAACTCCTAGAAGTCACCTTTTAGTCAACTTATACTCATCTCCACAGACAGATAGTTGTTGGAGATACAGTAATCATCCACTAAAATACTTTCTATTCCAGTATCAATTTTAAATGGAAACGTCTATTACAATGCAAAAAAATATTATGTTACTGTTCTACTTCCTTTAGTTTTAAGGCTTCTTGATGAAATGCACACATTAATTCAAACCTCTAACAAATTTAAACTTTTAAATATTACTCAAAAATGTTATTTGGGGCTATAAGCTAGTGCCTTCCATTCACTGTCTATAAAAAGCATAGTAAATTAAAGAAAATAAGACAAAAGGGTAACTACTATCTAAAGTTACATAGTAATAAAATGGGTTATCCACAAGAGAGAGGTTTTCCTGATTGAATCATGTCACTCACCTATTTTTCAAAAATTGTGAAAACACCCAGTAGTCCTTAAATTGTTCTGGGCAAAGATTTCATTGAAAATCTGGTTGCTGTTTGTTTGTTTTTTAAGGAACTTCATACAAACTCTTACTACATTTTAAAGAAATCTCAATCTTCTGAAGTCCATCTGTGTAAGAACCCCTAAGGGTCCCAAGATTCATGGTTAAGAGCCTTCAATGTGTGTGACAGAAAGCTGGCTATGGCATCTATCACCAGTGCAGGCTACTGCCTGTCTACTGAGGGAAAGATGATTTCACAGATCCAGATAGTAGGGTAAGTGACTCCATATTTCAATATACATCCTGTTTGAAACCTTCTGCTTATAAAGACCTGTTCTTTGGTCAAGGATTATCAATTCTAAACCTGGTATTCATGAGTTTCCACACCTGTTTTTTAACCTAATCAACTAATTAATTCCCTTGTTCCCCCAAGTATTCCTTTATTATTATTCCTAATAATAAAAGTTTATTATTTCCCACTCATTTGTAAAGTCTCTCTGTCATTTATTATATTAGCATGCATTGAATTCTTACTATATACCAAGCATTATGCTACATTCTTTTTACGCCTTTAATATCTTTAATCTCAGCTATCATTTTGTAAGATATCTCAGTTTTACAGATGAGAAAACAGAGGTTCTGAAAGAATAAATAAGTATAAAGTCCAAATTTACACTGCTAATAAGTATGATTCAAATCCAGGTCTAACTGAGCCCTTGAGCTTTTGGCCTTGCTTTTCCCACTCTCTAATGCTTCTCCAACTTTTCCTCTCAATTACCCTTAACAGTAAAGGAGTAGAATGCATACCTCTGAGGACCTGAGAAGTATAACCAAAAGCAGCTCAATCAAGACGTGACATTTCTTTGATTCATGTTTCATTTTAAAATTCATATTACTTTTGCCTCTTTCTAAAATGATCCTGTGAACATTTCATTTAAAAAAATACCTTTAAGTACATATTAGAGAAGAAAAGTTAACAATACAGAAAGATAGAAACTGCCACATATCTCTAGGGATAAACACAGGTAAGTTTGAAAAGCTGCTCCTAAAACGTTCTTGATAATTTCAGTCCATATTAACCCATCTATCTCTAATTTCTGTTATACTTTTCAACTATCACTATACATTAAACATAGCACATATCACTATTCTTGTTTCATATGTGTATCTCTCAAACCAGATTGTAGTATCTGAGATGTTCTCGTGAATCCTCTGTAGTAATTTATTAGTACAGCTAGGCTCTAAACCCAGTGCCTAGGACAGAAAATGTTTGATGAGTGAATGAGTAAATAAATGGTAAAATGCATGGGCTTCAGAGTCTGAAGACTTGAGCTGGAGACCAGGCTAAGTGGTTTTCTGTGTGCTTTGGGGCTGGTCACTTAACCTCACTGAGATAAATAAATTATAATAATGTCCACTTAAGAGAGGTTTCGTAAGGATTAAATGAGGTATTTAATTTGATAACATTCTCTATTCTTTAATAAAACTTTTCAAATATTATTTATGATTTATAAAGTTATTGATCAGTTGAACATCTGTTTAATATAACATCTGTTTAATTGATATAAGTATGAGGGCACAAATTATTTTCATAATGGAATACATTTCACAATGTATAAAGTACTGTCTTATACACTCATCCACTCCACTCCATTTTCCAAATTTTTAATTTGCCGAAAAAGTACATAAGCAGGTGACCCCAATGTTCCTAAAGCCACCTCCCTTCTGCATCAGAATTCTAATTCAGTAGGCCCAAGTTAGGGCCCAGGTATATGCATGGATGATCTAAGGCAGCGAATATTGGCTTAAACTAACAACATCAACAGTTCTTTCCTTTACCACTATTACCCACAGTGTGAAGCATGTAAATCTGTAGATTTACAACTATACAGTGAATTTTTTAGTTTAATTATCATATAATTCAACTAAATAGTTGTAAATTACTACAACCCTAGAAAAATCAACCACTCTTTTTAGAATGAAATACTCAAGAAAGTAATCTGTTCAACTATATGCTGTTCACAAACTAACCATGATCTCTCTCGTCTCTGCTCAAGTTAATCCAGCCACCTAAAGCACTCTCCAAAATCCCTGCAGCTATCAGAAGTACTTAATCTCTTATCTAAAATCTCTTATTTGGATTTTAGGAAGGCAATACAGTTGTGTATGCCTACACTACAGTGCCCAGATAATAGCACATTCCCAGTGAGGTCTGAGGCAGCACCCCATAATCAAACATATTAATATATGTGCAGCAAAATGAATTTTCACACTAAGTGGAATAAATACTACAAATAGCCTCACTTAAGGTCAGGACAGGTTTTGCCACCAAATGAGTTTGAACCAAATTTCCAAAAAATAATACTTAAAAAAAGTCTTTAGGCAGTAGAGATTTTGGATATTGAGATTACAAAAAAAGGAACGTAAAAATTTTATCTTTTAAAAATATACAAATGAATGTATATGCAAAACAAACAGGCTGACAGATATAGAAAACAAGAGCCGTTCCCACTGGGGAAAGGGAAAGGGAAGGGGCAAATTAGGGGTATAGGATTAAACTATACAAACTACTATGTATAAAATAGATAAGCAACAAGGATACAAGCACATGGAACTATAGCCTTATCGTGTAATAACCTTTTTCTTTTTTAACATCTTTATTGGAGTATAATTGCTTTACAATGGTGCGTTAGTTTCTGCTGTATAACAAAGTGAATCAGCTATATGTATACATATATCCCCATATCCCCTCAACTCCTGCGTCTCCCTCCCACCCTCCCCAACCCATCCCTCTAGGTGGTCACAAAGCACGGAGCTAACCTCCCCATGCGATGCTCCCACTAACTATCTATTTTACATTTGGTAATGTATATATGTCAATGCCACTCCCTCACTTCATTCCAGTTAACCCTTCCCCCTCCCAGTGTCCTCAAGTCCATTCTCTACGTCTGCGTCTTTATTCATGTCCTGTCCCTAGGCTCGTCAGAACCATTGTTTTTTTTAGATTCCAAATATATGTGTTAGCATACGGTATTTCTTTTTCGCTTTCTGACTTACTTTACTCTGTATGACAGACTCTAGGTCCATCCACCTCACTACAAATAACTCAATTTCGTTTCTTCTTATGTCTGAGTAATATTCCACTGTATATATGTGCCACACCTTCTTTATCCATTCATCTGCCAATGGACACTTAAGTTGCTTCCATGTTCTGGCTATTGTAAATAGTGCTGCAATGAACATTGTGGTACATGACTATTTTTGATTTATGGTTTTCTCAGGGTATATGCCCAGTAGTGGGAATTCCAGCTCATATGGTAGTTCTACTTTTAGTTTTTTAAGGAACCTCCATACTGTTCTCCATAATGGCTGTATCAATTTACATTCCCACCAACAGTACAAGAGGGTTCTCTTTTCTCCACACCCTCTCCAGCATTTATTGCTTGTAGATTTTTTTGTTTATGGCCTTTCTAACAGGTGTGAGGTGAACCTCACTGTAGTTTTGATTTGCATTTCTCTAATGATTACTGATGTTGAGCATCCTTTCATGTGTTTGTTGGCAATCTGTATATCTTCTTTGGAGAAATGTCTATTTAGATCTTCTGCCCATTTTTGGATTGGGTTGTTTGTTTTTTTGATATTGAGCTGCATGAGCTACTTGTATATTTTGGAGATTAATCCTTTGTCAGTTGCTTCATTTGCAAATATTCTCTCCCATTCTGAGGGTTGTCTTTTGGTCTTGTTTATGGTTTCCTTTGTTGTGCAAGCTTCTGAGTTTCATTAGGTCCCATTTGTTTATTTTTGTTTTTATTTCCATTTCTCTAGGAGGTGGGTCAAAAAGGATCTTGCTGTGATTTATGTAAAAGAGTGTTCTCCTACGTTTTCCTTTAAGAGTTTTATAGTGTCTGGCCTTACATTTACGTCTTTAATCCATTTTGAGTTTATTTTTGTGTATGGTGTTAGGAAGTGTTCTAATTTCATTCTTTTATATGTAGCTGTCCAGTTTTCCCAGCACCACTTACTGAAGAGGATGTCTTTTCTCCATTGTATATTCTTGCCTCCTTTATCAAAGATAAGGTGACCATATGTGTGTGGGTTTATCTCTGGGCTTTCTATCCTGTTCCACTGATCTATATCTCTGTTTTTGTGCCAGTACCATACTGTCTTGATTACTGTAACTTTGTAATATAGCCTGAAGTCAGGAAGCCTGAAGTCAGGGAGGCTGATTGCTCCATTTTTCTTTCTCAAGATTGCTTTGGCTATTCTTTTGTGTTTCCACACAAATTGTGAAACTTTTTGTTCTACTTCTATGAAAAATGCCATTGGTAGTCTGATAGGGATTGCACTGAATCTGTAGATTGCTTTGGGTAGTATAGTCATTTTCACAATGTTGATTCTTCCAGTCCAAGAACATGGTATCTCTCTCCATCTGTTTGCATCATCTCTAATTTCTTTCATCAGTGTCTTATAGTTTTCTGCATACAGGTCTTTTGTCTCCCTAGGTAGGTTTATTCCTAGGTATTTTATTTTTTTTGTTGCAATGGGAGTGATTTATTCTTTTTGTTGCAAATGGGAGTGTTTCCTCAATTTCTCTTTCAGATTTTTCATCATTAGTGTACAGGAATGCAAGAGATTTCTTTTCATTAATTTTGTATACTGATACTTTACCAAATTCATTGATTAGCTCTAGTAGTTTTCTAGTAGCATCTTTAGGATTCTCAATGTATAGTATCGTGGCATCTGCAAACAGTGAGAGCTTTACTTCTTTTTTTCCGATTTGAATTCCTTTTATTTCTTCTTCTCTGATTGCTGTGGCTAAAACTTCCAAAACTATGTTCAATAATAGTGGTGAGAGTGGGCATCCTTGTCTTGCTCCTGATTTTAGAGGAAATGGTTTCAGTTTTTCACCAGTGAGAACAATGTTGGCTGTGGGTTTGTCATATATGGCCTTTATTAAGTTGAGGTAAGTTCCCTCTGTGTCTACTTTCTGGTGAGTTTTTATCATAAGAGGGTGTTGAATTTTGTCAAAAGTTTTTCCTGCATCTACTGAGATTATCATATGGTTTTTATCCTTCTGTTTGTTAATATGGTATATCACATTGATTGATTTGCATATATTGAAGAATCCTTGAATTCCTGGGATAAATGCCACATTAGCATGGTGTATGATCCTTTTAGTGTGCTGTTGGATTCTGTTTGCTAGTAGTCTGTTGAGGATTTTTGCATCTATGTTCATCAGTGATATTGGCCTGTGGTTTTCTTTCTTTGTGACATCTTTGTCTGGTTTTGGTATCAGGGTGATGGTGGCCTCCTAGAATGAGTTTGGGCATGTTCCGCCCTCTGCTATATTTTGGAAGAGTTTGAGCAGGATAGGTGTAAGCTCTTCTCTAAATGTTTGACAGAAATTGCCTGTGAAGCCATCTGGTCCTGGGATTTTGTTTGAAGATTTCTGATCACAGTTTCAACTTCAGTGCTTGTGATTGTTCTGTTTATATTTTTTATTTCTTCCTGGTTCAGTCTTGGAAGGTTGTGCTTTTCTAAGAATTTGTCCATTTCTTCCAGGTTGTCCATTTTATTGGCATAGAGTTGCTTGTTGTAATCTCTCATGATTCTTTATATTTCTGCAGTGTCAGTTGTTACTTCTCCTTTTTCATTTCTAATTCTATTGATTTCAGTCTTCTCCCTTCTTTTCTTGATGAGTCTGGCTAGTGGCTTATCAATTTTGTTTATCTTCCCAAAGAACCAGCTTTTAGTTTTATGTATCTTTGCTATCGTTTCCTTCATCTCTTTTTCATTTATTTCTGATCTGATCTTTATGATTTCTTTCCTTCTGCTAAGTTTGGTGTTTTTTTGTTCTTCTTTCTCTAACTGCTTTAAGTGTAAAACATCTCTTTATTTGAGATGTTTCTTGTTTCTTGAGGTAGGATTGTATTGCTATAAACTTCCCTCTTAGAACTGCTTTTGCTGCATCCCATAGGTTTTGGGTTGTCATGTCTTCATTGTCAATTGTTTCTAGGTATTTTTTGATTTCCTCTTTGATTTCTTCATTGATCTCTTGGTTATTTAGTAGCGTATTGCTTAGCCTCCATGTGTTTGTAGTTTTTACAGTTTTTTTTCCTGTAATTGACATCTAGTCTCATAGCATTGTCATCAGAAAAGATATGTGATATGATTTCGATTTTCTTAAATTTACCAAGGCTTGATTTGTGACCCAAAATATGATCTATCCTGGAGAATATTCCATGAGCACTTGAGAAGAAAATGTATTTTGTTGTTTTTGGATGGAATATCCTATAAGTATCAATTAGTTCATCTTGTTTAATGTGTTATTTAAAGCTTGTGTTTCCTTATTTATTTTCATTATGGATGATCTGTCCATTGGTGAAAGTGGGGTGTTAAAGTCCCCTACTATGATTGTGTTATTGTCGATTGTGTTATTGCCATAACCCTTTTATGGCTGTTAGCATTTGCCTTAAATATTGAGGTGTTCCTATGTTGGGTGCATAAATATTTACAATTGTTATATCTTCTTGGATTGATCCCTTGATCATTATGTAGTGTCCTTCTTTGTCTCTTGTAATAGTCTTTATTTTAAAGTCTATTTTGTCTGATATGAGAGTTGCTCCTCCAGCTTTCTTTTGGTTTCCATTTGCATGGAATATCTTTTTCCTTCCCCTCACTTTCAGTCTGTATGTGTCCCTAGGTCTGAAGTCAGTCTCTTGTAGACAGCATATATATGGGTCTTGTTTTTGTTATCCATTCAGCCAGTCTGTCTTTTCATTGGAGCATTTAATCCATTTACATTTAAGGTAATTATTGATATGTGTGTTCCTATTACCATTTTCTCAATTGTTTTGAGTTTGTTTTTGTAGGTGTTTTCCTTCTCTTGTGTTTCCTGCCTAGAGACGTTCCTTTAGCATTTGTTGTAAAGCTGGTTTAGTAGTGCTGAATTCTCTTAACTTTTGCTTGTCTGTAAAAGTTTTAATTTCTTCGTCAAATCTGAATGAGATCCTTGCTGGGTAGAGTAATCTTGTTTGTAGGTTTTTCCCTTTCATCACTTTAAATATGTCCTGCCAGTCCCTTCTGGAATGCAGAGTTTCTGCTGAAAGATCAGTTGTTAACCTTATGGGGAATCCCTTGTATGTTATTTGTTGCTTTTCCCTTGCTGCTTTTAATATGTTTTCTTTGTATTTAATTTTTGACAGTTTGATTAATATGTGTCTTGACATGTTTCTCCTTGGATTTATCCTGTATGGGACTCTCTATGTTTCCTGGACTTCATTGACTATTTCCTTTCCATTGTTAAGGGAAGTTTTTAACTATAATCTCTTCAAATATTTTCTCAGATCCTTTCTTTTTCTCTTCTTCTTCTGGAACCCCTATAATTCGAATGTTGGTGCATTTAGTGTTGTCCCAGAAGTCTCTGAGACTGTCCTCAATTCTTTTCATTCTTTTTTATTCTGCTCTGTGGTAGTTATTTCCACCATTTTATCTTCCAGGTCACTTATCCATTCTTCTGCCTCACTTATTCTGCTATTGATTCCTTCCAGAGAATTTTTTTATTTCATTTATTGTGTTATTCATCATTCTTTCTTTGCTCTTTAGTTCTTCTAGGTCCTAGTTAAACGTCTGTATTTTCTCCATTTTATTTCCAAGATTTTGGATCATCTTTACTATCATTACTCTGAATTCTTTTTCAGGTGGACTGCCTATTTCCTCTTCATTTGTTTAGACTGGTGGGTTTTTACCTTGCTCCTTCATCTGCTGTGTATTTCTCTGTCTTCTCATTTTGCTTATCTTACTGTGTTTGGGGTCTCCTTTATGCAGCTGCAGGTTCGTAGTTCCCGTTGTTTTTGGTGTCTGTCCCCAGTGGCTAAAGTTGGTTCAGTGGGTTGTGTAGGCTTCCTGGTGGAGGGGACTAGTGCCTGTGTTCTGGTGGATGAGGCTGGATCTTGTCTTTCTGCTGGGCAGGTCCACGTCTGGTGGTGTGTTTTGGGGTGTCTGTGGCCTTATTATGATTTTAGGCAGCCTCTCTGCTAATGGGTGGGGTTGTGTTCCTGTCTTGCTAGTTATTTGGCATAGGGTGTTCAGCACTTTTGCTTGCTGGTCGTTGAGTGGAGCTGGGTCTTAGCATTGAGACGGAGATCTGTGGGAAAGCTTTCACCATTTGGTATTATGTGGGGCTGGGAGGTCTCTGGTGGACCAATGTCCTGAACTTGGCTCTCCCACCTGAGAGGCTCAGGCCTGACACCAGGCAGGAGCACCAAGACCTTGTCAGTCACATGGCTCAAAAGAAAAGGGAGAAAAAAAGAAAGAAAGAAAAATTTAAAAAAATAAAAATTAATTAATTAATTAAAATAATTAAAATTAAAATTTTTAAAAAATAATTAAAGAAATAAAAAATTTTAATAAAAAAATGAAAAGTAACAAAGAGAGCAACCAAACCAATATACAAACCCAACAATAACAAGTGCTAAAAACTATACTAAGATAAACATAAAAATCAGAAACAAGTCAGTCACACACAGGAAACCCCAAGCCTACAGTTGCTCCCGAAGTCCACTGCCTCAATTTTGCATTGATTTGTTGTCTATTCAGGTATTCCACAGGTGCAGGGTACCTCAAGTTGATTGCGGGCATTTAATCCACTGCTCCTGAAGCTGCACAGAGAAATTTCCCTTTCTCTTCTTCGTTTGCACATCTCCTGGGGTTCAGCTTTGGTTCTGGCCCCAGCTCCGTGTGTAGGTTGCCTTCAGGCTTCTGTTCCCGCCCAGAAAGGATGGGGTTAAAGCAGCAGCTGATTAGGGGGCTGTGGGTCACTCATGCCAGGAGGAGGGAGGGGTATGGCAGTTATAATTGGAATGCGGGGTGAGCCTGTGGTGGCAGAGGCCAGTGTGACATTGCAACAGCCTGAGGCGCACCGTGTGTTCTCCCATGGAAGTTCTCCCTGGATCACGGGACCCTGGCAGTGGAGGGCTGCACAGGCTCCCAGTGTTCGGGGTTAGGGGGGTGAGACGTGTGGATAGTGACCTGTGCTTGCACACAGGATTCTTCGTGGCTGCAGCAGCAGCGTTAGCACTTCATGCCTGTCTCTGGTGTCCGAGCTGATAGCCACGGCTCGTGCCCGTCTCTGGAGCTCGTTTAGGCAGTGTTCTGCCTTCTGTGGGCAGACAGGAAAGGAATCCCCTCTCCTCGCACACCCCGAAACAATGGTCTCTTCCCTCTTAGACAGGTCCAGACTTTTCTCTGGACTCCCTCCAGCTAGCTGTGGCACACTAGCCCCCTTCAGCTGTGTTCACACCGCCAACCCCAGTGCTCTCTCTGGGATCTGACCTCCGAAGCCCGAGCCTCAGCTCCCAGCCCCCACCCACCCCAGCGGGTGAGCAGACATGCCTCTCAGGCAGGTGAGTGCTGGTCGGCACTGATCCTCTGTGCGGGAATCTCTCCGCTTTGCCCTCTGCATCCCTGTTACTGAACTCTCCTCTGTGGCTCTGAAGCTTCCCCCCGACCACCCCCCGTCTCTGCCAGTGAAGGGGCTTCCTAGTGTGTGGAAACCTTTCCTCCTTCATAGCTCCCTCCCCGAGGTGCAGGTTCTGTCCCTATTCTTTTGTCTGTTTTTTCTTTTGCCCTACCCAGGTATGTGGGGAGTTTCTTGCATTTTGGGAAGTCTGAGGTCTTCTGCCAGCATTCAGTAGGTGTTCTGTAGGAGTTGTTCCACATGTAGATGTACTTTTGATGTATCTGTGGGGAGGAAGGTGATCTCCATGTCTTACTCTTCCACCATCTTGAAGGTCCCCCTCATGTAATAACTTAATGGAGCATAATCTGTAAATATACTGAATTGCTATGCTGTATACCTGAAATTAATATAATATTGTAAATTAACTATACTTCAATTAAAAAAATAACTTTATCTTTTAGGTTTCAACTTATACATCACTTTCAATAGAAAGCTTCCCCTCATCCACCAAGACTGGGTTAAGCACTCTTTATATGTGCACATTTAACACCCTATACTTTTATTGTGGTGGTTGCCTGTTTATTTCCCTCTCAGACTGTAGGATACTTGGAGTCAGGAGCCATAGCTTTTTCAGTATTATACTCTCAATAACTAGCAAATATATATGACATGGTATCCATTTAATCAACAGTTAGTGAATGAATAAGCAAATATGAATACCAAGACTTTAATCTGGTGAAGTTTTATATTGTTCTACTTGCTTGATCTGTAAGGTATGATTAACATTAATAAAGTTGATGAACTGGGACAAAAATCAGAAAATCTAACCAAAAAGACTACCCAATAGTATACACATGTAAGATACACATAACAGTATGAAAATAGTGCTTTGTTGCTGCTAAATAAAACTTAAATTTGTTAGCTAGGACATTTTACAAAGTAAACTACTACATGAAATAAATTGTTTAACATGCAGTAGTTTATTTACTACTTTAACACAGGGTTTCTTGCGTCACACATAGATAAATACCTCACAGTAGACTTTAGATGTTAATCCATGTAAGGTCCCTTCCGGGGTCAAGAATTGATACAATATCTAAGATTAACTTTAAATAATCTGGTTTAAAAAACAGTGGGAATGAAATAAAAGTGGGGATGAAATAAGTTTACCAAAGTATTGAAGATTATTGAAGCTTGGAGATGGGTACATAGAGGTTTATTACTCCTTCTACATTTTTTTTCTTATTTCTTTTACATTGAAGTATAGTTAATTTACAATGTTGTGTTAGTTTCTGGTGTACAGCAAAGTGATTCAGATATATAGAGATATACATATATCTATATATATCCTTTTTCACATTCTTTTCCAGTATACTTTATTACTATAAACTATAAGATATTGAATATAGTTCCCTATGCTATACAGTAGGACTTTGTTGTTTATCTATTTTACAGATAGTAGTTTGTATCTGCTAATCCCAAACTCCTAATTTATCCCTCTCCTACCCTTTCCCCTTTGGTAACCGATGTTTTTTTTCAATGTTTGTGAGTCTGTTTCTGTTTTGTAAATATGTTCATTTATATTATTCTTTAGATTCCACATATAAGTGATATCATATGACATTTGTCTCTCTCTGACTTACTTCACTTAGTATGATAATTTCTATTATCATAGTGAGTAAATGAGATAATGTGTATATAGCATTCCACACAGTACCTGATATATAGTAAGTATCCAATAAATTTGTTACGGTAATGTATTTTGGAGACTTCTGCATTTTATTGGGATATTTTATATTAAACAAAAACTTTAAATTTCACTGATTGTGGGGTTATAACAAAGTGCAAAGAAAATAAAGATATCAAAATTCCGTTTTTGAATGCTCTTTTGGAGCATGCCTTCTCAGTGTCACAACAATTTACTAAGAGACTTTCAAACAAAACCCAGACTTTACAAGAGAAAAAGACAGTCCTTTGAAATTCACTAGGTCTTCTGTATGTAATGTGGAAACATACATACAGAAAGCATGTATTAAAATGTAAAGCAGAGCACAATATTATAACATGTTATTGCTACAGGAATAGAACTGTTTCTCTAGACCAGAGTCAATTTCATCATTCACCACTGAGGGGAGCTGTAACCTAGGAAAAGGTTTATATAGCATTGCAAGGTTAAACTTTCTAGAACCTTGTAATATTGGTTTAATAAATTCTTATTAAAATATCTTTCAAATTAATTTGACAAGTATGCCTGAATTCTCTTTTGGAGACCTTACAAGAAATAATAAAGCTCATTATATCTATGTAACTGTAATAGTGGAATCCCTATCCCCCTTCCTTGCTTTTTCTCTTTAGCACTTACATATTTAACATGTATTTAACATATATTATATATTTATATTATCTAACATAGTATATATTTCCCATATATTAATTTTTATTTTCTGTCTCTCTCTCTCACACACACAAATGTAAACTCCATGAGGAAGAGATTTTTAATGTGTTTTATATACCACTCTATTGCCAGTACCTAGAAGAGTGCCCAGCACAAAATACATACTCAGTGAATTACCTGCTACTGAATGAATGAATGAATATGATGATGTCAAGCAAAGTGAACTGCTACTACCTGAAAAATGTAATGTCTACTTATATTGAATTTAGGTTTAAAAGAAAATTTCTAAGAACAGTTCTTTAATCCTATACATGAGTATATAGAGAGATCCCATGAGAATGGCTTAGTATACATTCATAGTAGAATCCCTCTTAAATCATCTGAATGTCACAGAGAATTGGTCAATTAAAGGGAAGAATTATAAATACTGATACACAAACATTTTAATTTTGTTTAATACATATTAATGTGTTTCATTCACCAGTTTTCATGGGCTCTTCTTTGAGTATAATTTCGTTGACTGCCAATTTTCTCATAATCAACAGCCATAACGTATCATTAGTGTACTTCAATCACTTTTAAATGAAATCAATATATACGGAAAAAAGAGAAATAATCTGAATGCAAAATCCTTTCAGATTTTCATAAATTTTCCCAATTTTTTACAGTTGTATTTCCACACCAGATTTGAGAGCAGTTTTAACAACTCACTTCTATCAACTCTTTCTAAAGCATTTTAATGGTTTTCATGAAATAATGCCTCAAACTGATATTTCACTGGCCTAGGAAACATCTAATTAAATTATATAATTACAATAACGGGTCAACAGCATTACACGAGGTCTTGTAAGGGGTCAAACTCAACTTACAACTCACCTGTGAGAGAAGTGTGCAGAAGTGTGTCAGAGAGTAGCCTACTAACCATGTTGACACATATGGGATTAAAACCAGGACCTTTTACAGACAGAATGGAAAGTATGAGGTAATCCATGTAAATTAACTAGAGACTGATCAGGAGAACCTCTACTGTAATGACATATGGATCCCTCACATAATATCTCACTGCCACTAGAGTCTACTTTTTGAATTTTTCTTCAATATAGTTGATGAATGCTAATTCCTGTCTTAAAAAGAATAAACCTTACAGGATACTGAGTTTGAGTATAATCATTTATTCACTCACTCCTTCAACAACATATAATATATTGAGTACCTAGTACACAAAAGGTACTATGTAAAAAAATTGTGATAGCTACAAATGTAAGTGGAACAGAACTCTTCCCCTATTACTTTGCCAAGCAAGAGTCCTTTTAGCACCTCAGAAAACTGACCTAGGTTTTCCAGAAGAGGAAAAAGAGTTAACACACCTGGATAGGTAGAGAAAAAAAATATTCTCAAAATTCATTTTTTTCTCACCATACAGAAGTTGGTCCCAGCAGAAAAAAATTAAGTTCCTCCTGAAAACTAAAGAGGGAGACATGCCCAATTCTAGTCTATCTTCCATGTGAGAATACACCACTTTTGTTTTGTTTTAGGGTTAATTATATAAACTCATCCTTTCACATTAAATAGTTCACAATTTATGATAGTCGCCCTAATTTAAAGTATGTAAATTACTGTGTTCTCCTTTAAGTTAATGTATTTTAAATGGTTTAGTCACAACATGTGCATTCATGCTCTTTCCCATGCATTAATAAGAGTAAAACAATTTCACCACAGTTCCTAAGTCTGGTAACTTTATACAATGTAAGTAAATAATGGATGCATTTAATACTTACCTCTTTTAAAAAATAAACATTAGGCTAGTAAAATAGGTCAAATCCCATAAATGTCTCTTCAAAAACAAAACAAAAAAAACCTGCTGTAAAAACAGGCAAAAGTCAACAATAAATAATCATAAGAAACTCATCTAATAAACTATTTGTTATTTTCTTGCATTAGGTTCCTAGCAATCATCATTATTGCTGTCACTATATTATTAATAGCTAAGGAATTAATTGTGTGTTCCTCTCACATTCTGATTAATTTTACTTCTCTTCAAATTAGGTCTTCAATACGTAGGTTCCCCTAAGTTCTGATCATCTCTTTAAAGATGGCGGGTTTTGTTTTTTGTTTTTTTAATACCCATGGCTGAGAAGTTAGGTTTCTACTACAAAGGCTAATACGTGAAAAGTATGTTTACATGAAAAGCAAGTTGAAACCACAATTCAATTTTCTTTCTTTCATTCTTTGTTTTTTTTTTCCCCCTAATCCTGGCATAGGAAATAACTATTATAGCAACAAGGAGTAGGGGGAAAGAACGGTTGTGCTAAAAAAGTTCAGAATAGGAAACTTGCAATAATACTCATAATCCATTCCAGAAATAAAAATATACAGAAAATATATATGCCAATATTGATTGCTTAAAGAAAGATATAAATTAGGGAGTTATTAATTGATCCCAAAATGACATGCCAGATAACTCTTTTAAATATTTCATTCTCCAAGAACTTGAAAATCAAAAATTTGATCTACAAAAAAGATAATTTCCAAAAAAGTTTATAAAAATATTCCTATTGACTGAAACAAAGTCATGGACCTCGAAAATCCCTCTGAGATCATTTAGTAGAAACCTTTCATTTTACAGATGAAGAAATTAACTCCTAGAAAATAATCTCAAGGTCACCAGCTTTGAAGGCACATCAGGATTTATACACAATTCTAACCAATCAAAAGCTCATGTCTTCTCTATACTATGATATGGGAGAAAGGAAAATGCATTTTTTTCATATAAGAATATGAGGAGGCAGAATGACAAGAAGGTAGAAAATCTTTCAGCTATTAAAAAGCATAATGATGGCTGGAAATCTCCGCAAATGCAATGTTCTCTCCACAAGGTAACTCAGAGTAAGGTCTCCAAAATCTTCTGATGACAGAGTAAAATTTAACCTCTAGTAACAGTTCAATTAAAATTTTGGTTTTATAAAGTTTTATAAACAATATGAATAGTTAAAAGTCATCTATATTATTTTTATTAGATTTTTGTGAATCTAATTTAATAATAAACACTTGGAAAGAAGAATTGCTAATGTATTTTATTTTCCATTTTCCTCCTATGGCCACTCCCTTACCTAAGATTTCTAGCAACTTCAATCACTTGAGTAATAAATAGGCAAATGAGCAAAATAAGCTGCTGGGCTTAAATATATTTTTCATAAAAAGGATATAAATGTACACTTTGACTTGAGAAACACATACCCCAACATGGAAAGTATAATCCAAAATATACCTCTTTATCTCATGATCCATTTAAATCTCACTGTTTTAATTTTAGTATTTCTCTATAGACCTTTAAAATATTTTTATAAAATATATAACACAGAACTTAAAAATATTTTTCCTAAAATCCTACAGATTTGAATGCCTTTTGCATCCAAACCTGATCTATATCATATAGCTTTTTTTTTTTACTTGTACCTTTCAGTAACAGCTTATAACCTATTGCTCAGAAATTTAGAACTGCTGTGCCTCTATCCTAAGATTAATTAGAGGAGTAATAAGAACACCTTTCTAAACAAATATAAAGTTAGTGTTTACATACTTCTACCATTAATTACAACCCCAAATTAACTGGCTAATTCTTTAGTACATCAAATTAACAAAGATGTATAACAGAGCCGCAGGTATTGAAAACCGTAAAAACATCCATTGGGGAGAAGCTCTTAACATAATGAAAGCTAGATTTTTAAGGCTGCAACCAATTTCAAGAAGTGTAAGTTTGTTTGTTTTTAAAACCTCAATGCTATTCCAAGTATAGTGTTCAAACCTATCACTATAGAAAATCCAGAACTGTTAACATGTGTGAACCATAACACAATGACATTGGCTTGATATCCAGCCATCAGAACTCCTTCCACTGTGTTTGGACCTGATCTCCTTCCCAAGCTTCCCAAATCTTCATGTCTAAAAATGGCCCAGCTATTGCTGGAAAAAGTATAAGATTCCTTTCACCACTGAGATATAAAACAAAGTCAGGCACAGAAAGGAAGAATATGCTGTTATAAAGCATGTTATAAAACTGTTAGAGGGCTTCCCTGGTGGCGCAGTGGTTGAGAGTCCACCTGCCGATGCAGGGGACACGGGTTCATGCCCAGTCTGGGAAGATCCCACATGCCGCAGAGCGGCTAGGCCCGTGAGCCATGGACGCTGAGCCTGCGCGTCCGCAGCCTGTTGCTCCGCAACGGGAGAGGCCACAACAGTGAGAGGCCCGCGTACCACGGAAAAAAAAAAAACTGTTACGAATATATTTTAGAACTTTAATAACAATCATGGTAATGATGTCAATGACAATGATAAAAGCTAATATTCATTGAAATTATTTAATCCTCACAAACCTGTAAATTGATTGCTGAGAAGTTAAGAAACTTACCACAATCACAGAGCCTATAAATGGAAGAGCTACGGCTTGCAATTAGGTCTATCAGACTCCAGAATCCACATTCTTTCTCACTGTATCTTCATGGCCTGTCTTCCCTAATCTCCATTCAATAAACATTTATTAAACAACTACTATATGCCTGCAAGTCACCTGGGACTCCACAATATGTAAACTAATTGAAGATGATTATTAAAGTACCACTCTAGAATCCCTCAACCCAAAGAGTTAAAGCATATACTTTTTTTTTAAAGATTTCTAAGATCATTCATAGTTTCATTCAACAAATGTTTCAATGAACATTTGTTATGTGAGAAGCACCATATCAGATGCTAAATAGATAAAAAGATGAATAAGACATGATCCTTCCCTCAAGCCCCCAACAGAATACATAGAGCATATACATAATTCAGCATTGAAGAGTATTTTTACGTCTATATTTTTAACAAAAATATTTACAAATAATTCTGCTACCGGCTATCATTTCATTTAAAAAATTCTAAAAGTTACAAATCACTATTTAATTTTTATAAGGCAACATTTCTCCTACCACCAAAATGCTAATGTACCTTAGTAATTTATACAGTCAAAAATATGAAAGGTGACAGAATTTACGATTAGCTTACATTTTCTATGACAAATGTCCACTCTTTATCTTCAAATTCCTCTGCATGAGGATCCTGTAACAAAAGTAAAATATAAAGTTGAAATACGTTTCTTAATTCAGTCAATCCAGTTAAAAAAATACAAACAGCCTTGCTCCTAGCTTTTTCCAACTTTTTAAAAAAGGAGAGGCAGAATGGCCTACTCTTAAGAAACTTCCATAACTTACCTAAATTTAAATCATTATTTTTTACTAAGAAATTCTCTATTTTACTTATGTTAATGCATATCATTATCTTCTATCATTGCATCTAAAACAATACAAAAAGAAACTGAGGGACAAATATATGATATCACTTATATGTGGAATCTAAAAAAATTGGTACAAATGAACTTATTTACAAAACAGAAATAGAGTCAGAGATGTAGAAAACAAACTTATGGTTATCAAGGGGGAAGGGGGGTGGGAGGGATAAAATGGGAGATTGGACTTGACATATACACACTATATATAAAATAGATAATTAATAAGAACCTACTGTATAGCACAGGAAACTCGACTCAATACTCTGTAATGACCTTCAGGGGAACAGAATCTAAAAATGAGTGGAGAGAACCAACAGGAGGATGGCGGAAGAGTTAAGACACGGAAATCACCTTCCTCCCCACAGATACATCAGGAATATATCTACACGTGGAACAACTCCTACAGAACACCTACTGAATGCTGGCAGAAGACCTCAGACCTCCCAAAAGGCAAGAAACTCCCCACGTACCTGGGTAGGGCAAAAAAAAAAAGAATAAACAGAGACAAAAGAATAGGAACGGGACCTGCACCAGTGGGAGGGAGCTGTGAAGGAGGAAAAGTTTCCACACACTAGGAAGCCCCTTTGCGGGCGGAGACTGCAGGTGGCGGAGGGGGGAAGCTTCGGACATAGAGCCACGGAGGAGAGCACAACAACGGGTGCGGAGGGCAAAGCGGAGAGATTCCCGCACAGAGGATCGGTGCTTACCGGCACTCACCAGCCCGAGAGGCTTGTGTGCTCACCCGCTGGGGCGGGCGGGGCTGAGAGCTGAGGCTCCAGCTTCAGTCAGAGCGCAGGGAGAGGACTGGGGTTGGCGGCATGTACACAGCCTGCAGGGAGTTAGTGCACCATGGCTAGCCAGGAGGGAGTCCGGGGAAAAGTCTGGACCTGCCGAAGAGGCAAGAGACTTCTTCTTCCCTCTTTGTTTCCTGGTGCCCGAGGAGAGGGGATTAAGAGCGCAGCTTAAAGGAGCTCCAGAGCCAGGCTCCAGCCGCGGCTAACAGCGCAGACCCCAGAGATGGGCAAGAGATGCTAAGACTGCTGCTGCCGCCGCCAAGAAGCCTGTGTGCGAGCACAGGTCACTCTCCACACCTCCCTTCCGGGGAGCCTATGCAGCCCGCCATGCCAGGGTCCCGGGATCCAGGGACAACTTCCCCGGGAGAACGCACGGCGTGCCTCAGGCTGATGCAATGTCACGCCAGCCTCTGCCACCACAGGCTCGCCCCGCACTCCGTACCCCTCCCTCCCTCCGGCCTAAGGGAGCCAGAGACCCCGAATCAGTGGCTCCTTTAACCCCGTCCTGTCTGAGCGAAGAACAGACGCCCTCCGGCGACCTACACACAGAGGCGGGGCCAAATCCAAAGCTGAGCCCCGGCAGCTGTGCAAACAAAGAAGAGAAAGGGAAATCTCTCCCAGCAGCCTCAGGAGCAGCGGATTAAATCTCCACAATCAACTTGATGCACCCTGCATCTGCAGAATACCTGAATAGACAACAAATCATCCCAAATTGAGGAGGTGGACTTTGAGAGCAAGATTTATTATTTTTTCCCCTTTTCCTCTTTTTGTTAGTGTGTATGTCTATGGTTCTTTGTGAGATTCTGTGTGTATAGCTTTGCTTTCACCATTTGTCCTAGGGTTCTATCCGTCCGTTTTTATTTTACTTTTTAAAAAAAATTTTTTCTTAGTAATTTTTTATTAATAACTTTATTTTATCTTACTTTATTTTCTTTTATCCTCTTTCTTTCTTTCTTTCTTTCTACTTTTTCTACCTTTTATTCTGAGCCGTGTGGATGAAAGGCTCTTGGTGCTTCAGCCAAGACTCAGCGCTGTGCCACTGAGGTGGGAGAACCAACTTCAGGACGCTAGTCCACAAGAGACCTCCCAGCTCCACGTAATATCAAATGGCAAAAATCTCCCAGAGATCTCCATCTCAACACCAACACCCAGCTTCTCTCAACGACCAGCAAGCTACAGTGCTGGACACCCTATGCCAAACAACTAGCAAGACAGGAACACAACCCCACCCATTAGCAGAGAAGCTGCCTAAAATCATAATAAGTCCACAGACACCCCAAAACACACCACCAGACGTCGACCTGCCCAGCAGAAAGACAAGATCCAGCCTCATCCACCAGAACACAGGCACTAGTCCCCTCCACCAGCAAGCCTACACAAACCACTGAACCAACTTTAGTCACTGGGGACAGACACCAAAAACAACGGGAACTACGAACCTGCAGCCTGCAAAAAGGAGACCCCAAACACAGTAAGATAAGCAAAATGAGAAGACAGAAAAACACACAGCAGATGAAGTAGCAAGATAAAAACCCACCAGACCTAACAAATGAAGAGGAAATAGGCAGTCTATCTGAAAAAGAATTCAGAACAATGATAGTAAAAATGATCCAAAATCTTGGAAATAGAATAGAAAAAATGCAAGAAACATTTAACAAGGACCTAGAAGAACTAAAGATGAAACAAGCAATGATGAACAACACAATAAATGAAATTAAAAATACTCTAGAAGGGATCAATAGCAGAATAACTGAGGCAGAAGAACGGATAAGTGACCTGGAAGATAAAATACTGGAAATAACTAGTGCAGAGCAGAATAAAGAAAAAAGAATGAAAAGAACTGAGGACAGTCTCAGAGACCACTGGGACAACATTACACGCACCAACATTCGAATTATAGGGGTTCCAGAAGAAGAAGAGAAAAAGAAAAGGACGGAGAAAATATTTGAAGAGATTATAGTTGAAAACTTCCCTAATATGGGAAAGGAAATAGTTAATCAAGTCCAGGAAGCACAGAGAGTCCCATACAGGATAAATCCAAGGAGAAACATGCCAAGACACATATTAATCAAACTGTCAAAAATTAAATACAAAGAAAACATATTAAAAGCAGCAAGGGAAAAACAACAAATAACACACAAGGGACTCCCCAAAAGGTTAACAGCTGATCTTTCAGCAGAAACTCTGTAAGCCAGAAGGGATTGGCAGGACATATTTAAAGTGATGAAGGAGAAAAACCTACAAACAAGATTACTCTACCCAGCAAGGATCTCATTCAGATTTGATGGAGAAATTAGAACCTTTACAGACAAGCAAAAGCTGAGAGAGTTCAGCACCACCAAACCAGCTTTACAACAAATGCTAAAGGATCTCCTCTAGGCAAGAAACACAGAGAAGGAAAAGACCTACAATAACAAACCCAAAACAATTAAGAAAATGGGTATAGGAACATACATATCGATAATTACCTTAAATGTAAATGGATTAAATGCTCCCACCAAAAGACACAGACTGATGAATGGATACAAAAACAAGACCCATATATATGCCATCTACAAGAGACCCACTTCAGACCTAGAGACACATACAGACTGAAAGTGAGGGGATGGAAAAAGATATTCCATGCAAATGGAAACCAAAAGAAAGCTGGAGTAGCAATTCTCATATAAGCCAAAATAGACTTTAAAATAAAGCCTACTAGAAGAGACAAAGAAGGACACTACATAATGATCAAGGGATCGATCCAAGAAGAAGATATAACAATTGTAAATATTTATGCACCCAACATAGGAGCACCTCAATACATAAGGCAAATACTAACAGCCATAAAAGGGGAAATCGACAGTAACACATTCATAATAGGGACTTTTAACACCCCACTTTCACCAATGGACAGATCATCCAAAGTGAAAATAAATAAGGAAACACAAGCTTTAAATGATACATTAAACAAGATGGACTTAATTGATATTTATAGGACATTCCATCCAAAAACAACAGAACACACATTTTTCTCAAGTGCTCATGGAACATTCTCCAGGATAGATCATATCTTGGGTTACAAATCAAGCCTTGGTAAATTTAAGAAAATTGAAATTGTATCAAGTATCTTTTCCGACCACAACACTATGAGACTAGATGTCAATTACAGGAAAAGATCTGTAAAAAATACAAACACATGGAGGATAAACAATACACTACTTAATAATGAAGTGATCACTGAATAAATCAAAGAGGAAATCAAAAAATACCTAGAAACAAGTGACAATGGAGACACGACGACCCAAAACCTATGGGATGCAGCAAAAGCAGTTCTAAGAGGGAAGTTTATAGCAATACAATCCTACCTTAAGAAACAGGAAACATCTCGAATAAACAACCTAACCTTGCACCTAAAGCAATTAGAGAAAAAAGAACAAAAAAACCCCAAAGTTAGCAGAAGGAAAGAAATCATAAAGATCAGATCAGAAATAAATGAAAAAGAAATGAAGGAAACGATAGCAAAGATCAATAAAACTAAAAGGTGGCTCTTTGAGAAGATAAGCAAAATTGATAAACCATTAGCCAGACTGACCAAGAAAAAGAGGGAGAAGACTCAAATCAATAGAATTAGAAATGAAAAAGGATAAGTAACAACTGACACTGCAGAAATACAAAAGATCATGAGAGATTACTACAGGCAACTCTATGCCAATAAAAATGGACAACCTGGAAGAAATGGACAAATTCTTAGAAATGCACAACCTGCCAAGACTGAATCAGGAAGAAATAGAAAACATGAACAGACCAATCACAAGCACTGAAATTGAAACTGTGATGAAAAATCTTCCAACAAACAAAAGCCCAGGACCAGATGGCTTCACAAGCGAATTCTATCAAACATTTAGAGAAGAGCTAACACCTATCCTGCTCAAACTCTTGCAAAATATAGCAGAGGGAAGAACACACCCAAACTCATTCTACAAGGCCACCATCACCCTGATACCAAAACCAGACAAAGATGTCACACAGAAAGAAGACTACAGGCCAATATCACTGATGAACATAGATGCAAAAATCCTCAACAAAATTCTAGCAAACAGAATCCAACAGCACATTAAAAGGATCATACACCATGATCAAGTGGGGTTTATCCCAAGAATGCAAGGATTCTTCAATATATGCAAATCAATCAATGTGATACACCATATTAACAAATTGGAGGATAAAAACCATATGATCACCTCCATAGATGCAGAAAAAGCTTCTGAGAAAATTCAACACCCATTTATAATAAAAACCCTCCAGAAAGTAAGCATAGAGGGAACTTTCCTCAACATAATAAAGCCCATATATGACAAACCCACAGCCAACATCGTCCTCAATGGTGAAAAACTGAAAGCATTTCCACTAAGATCAGGAACAAGACAAGGTTGCCTACTCTCACCACTCTTATTCAACATAGTTTTGGAAGTTTTAGCCACAGCAATCAGAGAAGGAAAGGAAATAAAAGGAATCCAAATCAGAAAAGAAGAAGTAAAGCTCTCACTGTTTGCAGATGACATGATACTATACATAGAGAATCCTAAAGATGCTACCAGAAAACTACTAGGGCTAATCAATGAATTTGGTAAAGTAGCAGGATACAAAATTAATGCACAGAAATCTCTGGCATTCCTATACACTAATGATGAAAAATCTGAAAGTGAAATCAAGAAAACACTCCCATTTACCATTGCAACAAAAAGAATAAAATATCTAGGAATAAACCTACCTAAGGAGACAAAAGACCTGTATACAGAAAATTATAAGACACTGATGAAAGAAATTAAAGATGATACAAATAGATGGAGAGATATACCATGTTCTTGGATTAGAAGAATCAACACTGTGAAAATGACTCTACTACCCAAAGCAATCTACAGATTCAATGCAATCCCTATCAAACTACCAATGGCATTTTTCATAGAACTAGAACAAAAAATTTCACAGTTTGTATGGAAACACAAAAGATCCCGAATAGCCAATGCAATCTTGAGAACGAAAAACGGAGCTGGACGAATCAGGCTCCCTGACTTCAGACTATACTACAAGGCTACAGTAATCAAGACAGTATGGTACTGGCACAAAAACAGAAATATAGATCAATGGAACAGGATAGAAAGCCCAGAGATAAACCTATGCACATATGGTCACCTTATCTTTGATAAAGGAGGCAGGAATGTACAGTGGAGAAAGGACAGCCTCTTCAATAAGTGGTGCTGGGAAAACTGGACAGGTACATGTAAAAGTATGAGATTAGATCACTCCCTAACACCATACACAAAAATAAGCTCAAAATGGATTAAAGACCTAAATGTAAGGCCAGAAACTATCAAACTCTTAGAGGAAAACATAGGCAGAACACTCTATGACATAAATCACAGCAAGATCCTTTTTGACCCACCTCCTAGAGAAATGGAAATAAAAACAAAAATAAACAAATGGGACCTAATGAAACTTCAAAGCTTTTGCACAGCAAAGGAAACCATAAACAAGACCAAAAGACAACCCTCAGAATGGGAGAAAATATTTGCAAATGAAGCAACTGACAAAGGATTAATCTCCAAAATTTACAAGCAGCTCATGCAGCTCAAAAAAACAAACAACGCAATCCAAAAATGGGCAGAAGACCTAAATAGACATTTCTCCAAAGAAGATATACAGACTGCCAACAAACACATGAAAGGATGCTCAACACCATTAATCATTTGAGAAATGCAAATCAAAACTACAATGAGGTATCATCTCACACCGGTCAGAATGGCCATCATCAAAAAATCTAGAAACAATAAATGCTGGAGAGGGTGTGGAGAAAAGGGAACACTCTTGTACTGCTAGTGGGAATGTGAATTAGTACAGCCACTATGTAGAACAGTATGGAGGTTCCTTAAAAAACTACAAATAGAACTACCATATGACCCAGCAATCCCACTACTGGGCATATACCCTGAGAAAACCATAATTCAAAAAGAGTCATGTACCAAAATATTCATTGCAGCTCTATTTACAATAGACAGGAGATGGAAACAACCTAAGTGTCCATCATCGGATGAATGGATAAAGAAGATGTGGCACATATATACAATGGAATATTACTCAGCCATAAAAAGAAACGAAATTGAGTTATTTGTAGTGAGGTGGATGAACCTAGAGTCTGTCACACAGAGTGAAGTAAGTCAGAAAGAGAAAGACAAATACAGTATGCTAACACGTATATATGGAATCTAAGAAAAACAACTGTCATGAAGAACCTAGGGGTAAGATAGGAATAAAGACACAGACCTACTAGAGAATGGACTTGAGGATATGCGGAAGGGGAAGGGTAAGCTGGGCCAAAGTGAGAGAGTGGCACTACCAAAATGTAAAATAGATAGCTAGTGGGAAGCAGCCGCATGGCACAGGGAGATCAGCTCGGTGCTTTGTGACCTCCTATAGGGGTGGGATAGGGAGGCTGGGAGGGAGGGAGACGCAAGAGGGAAGCGATATGGGAACATATGTATATATATAACTGATTGACTTTGTTATAAAGCAGAAACTAACACACCATTGTAAAGCAATTATACTCCAATAAAGATGTAAAAAAAAACCAACAGGAAATTGATTTAGCCTCTCTTAGATTAATTTGGACATTAAAAAACTGTTCACTAAGGGTTGGGAAATCAGAAAGTAAAATGTGGAAAATGTGCTTACTTTTTGTACAGGGACTGCTGTTGTACTCTGATATCTGCTCTTCCCTTCTTATATAGTAATAAAATCCCCTATTTTTAAGCTGGGCACAGGGCCCTCCAAAATATTTCTCAGTTAGGACTGACTATGTTACTAAATTCTGGCCAAATCCATGTCAAGGGAAGAGTCTTTGAAGTGTCAGAGAGAAGTCCCTTCTTCCCCCTTTCCTCCTTCCTGCTGACTGGAATGTGAATATGATAGCTTGAACTCAAGCAGCCATCTTGGGCCATGAGGTGGGAGCCACAGGTTGAGGATGTGGAGCAATAAGATAGAAGGAGCCTGGGTTCCAGATGATTGTGGAGCTGCCACACCACTCCTGATTACTTATCTCAAAACGTTGTTTATATAAGAAAAATAAACTTCTATCTTGTTTAAGCTAAAAAAAAAAAAAGAGTGGATATATGTATATGTATAACTGATTCACTTTGCTGTACAGCAGAAACTAACACAACATTGTATATCAACTATACTCCAATAAAAATTAAAAAAAAAAAAGAAACCCAGGTTCAGATAACTTAGTGAGTGAACTATTAAGAAGCACTTTATTAAGATATTAAATGCCCATATGAAACTCTGCCCTCATTTCTATACCTCTAAGTATTTTAAACTCAAAGTATCACTTGAGGCAAGGTTTTCTTGGTGCAGAGGTTATATAAACATCTGGAATTTCAAAGTACCGCAAAGGACTTCATAATCTACACAAAATGGCAAGTTGGATGTTGATACCCCCATCCACCCTCCACCACCAGAAACCTGAGAAAGGGTAACAGATCCCACAACCAAATGCAGCTTTTTTCTATATGAGGCATACTTTTGCAAGTATTTGACAAATATTTATTAGCTACTTATTATACAAGGAATTGTAGAGGTGTTATATGGATTCAAATATAGTTGTCCTTGCCTTCGAAGACAAACAACTAATGTAAATACATATATGATGAATGAAATACATGGTTTTACTAAAGAATAGAAGACAATACATTTCTTAGAGGAATGAACAATAAAAGCTTGATGAGTGAGGAAGCATTTGCACTAGGTGGGATTGTACAGAATTTCCACAGATATTAGAATAAGTAAAGGTAAAAGGCAATAGATTATAAGACAGCCAGGTCTGTCTGGCTTTTAGCCCTGTTGTTGGTTCAGTTTTATCTCTGCGGCCCCAGGACCTAGAAAAGTACCTGGCACACAGTGGTTTCTCAAGAATACTTCATGAATGAATTAATGAATATATATCTTACAAATTAACAAATATTGAACAGTAACTTATATATGATATACATTAATTCTCAAAGCTGATGAAACATTTTTTAGAAACAGAGATGATATATTACCCTTAAAAGAATAATTTTAATGGGACCAAGGGACATATCTGATAGGGCAAAGTCACTAAAAAGATGTAAAGGAGCAACAATAATGTTCATTTTGGACTATGTACATAATTAACTAATTATATTATTGACTAAACAAAAACATTTGTAGTAAAAATTGCTTCTAGCTTGAATCAACTGTCTTCTTTATATCCTACTCTCTACCCTCTAGTGTCTCTTTTACTACCATTGCACTAAAGAGAAAAATTGAAAATGGCTTAAAGAGCTGTTTTCCTTCTCAAAACCCTAAAATAGGCTTTTTTTTTCATTTACTAGCAATAGCTATTTTCAATCTAATTCAAATTTCAAAATCAAGCATGCAGGCTAAAGAAATTAATTTCTGGTTAAGTCAGAGAGAAATTAAATACATTGATAACTTTTTTAAAAAGTACGTTGTCTATGAGCACAACTCTGAATACCAATACCTAGGACAAAAAGGATTCAGAGCAGTCCTTTCCTATTTACAAGTTTCAGGATTAAGTAAATTGTGAGACTTTAAGTAAAAGGAAGGGGGAAATATGAAAGAGTTTTCCACTTGAATATTTTAAATGCAAGATCAAAAAAAATTACCATGAAAGAACGAAAAATTATTTTGTTTTACTTTTCTGCTTTTCTATGGAACTCTGGGAAGACATAGAGTAAGGAAGATAAAGTTATTTATCTAAGTATTTATTTAAGTATTTTAAATGGTCACAAGTTTGCCTCCATAGCACAACTGAAGAGAAATGTGTGTAATACAGCAAAATGGGGAGGAAGGGGTATTTGGGTTTTTTCCCTACAGACTAACACTTAAAGACATAAGAGTTCAGTGATAGGATATGCTGAACATTCTCATCAGCACTTGAAAACTACACTCACCTCCTAATCCTCCAAGTAACACATTTCAACAGCCACTTTCAACTCAGAATCACTCAGTGCATATCCTTTGCCCAAACACATGGCTGTCAGCCATTTATTGGCTCTCTTAACCCCTTGTTCTCTATCATCATTTTTTTTTTAAGTTGTGTAACTATGTCCATTCACTTGCTTTACCAATATAAACAGACTGAATCAAAAACACACAAGAGATTACTTAAAAGTCTTCCTCAAGCATGTCAGAGATTTTGCTGTTGTAATCTATATTCAGAATGGTTTGTATTACAGAACAGGCCATACAATGTAAAACAAAATCAAAAACAAACAAACCACCACCACCCCAGGGCTAAATCACAGTGTGACTGGGCAAGTTACCTTCTTCTTTAGTCTCAGTGTCCTTATCAGCACAATGGGAATAATTACAGAAGAATTAAATGAAATAGTACTCTAAAGTACTAAGAATTAAATGAAATAGTACTCTAAAGGTCTTGTTAACTACCAATCTTACTATATCATTTCATTAGGAGAGGTATGGTTAAGGGGGGTTTAATAATAGGCTTTGAGGACAGCTGACTAAAGGGTAATAGGATGGTTCTGATCTTTCCTGAAAAAAAAGGAAGAGCAGCTACAGTCTCATCCCTTATTTCTCCCTGGGCAAACAAATCAAGTATTGTGTATACATGATAATAATCAAGTAAGTTATAATAACAATAATATCAGAACTATAAAGGATCCAATAACAATGATATCAAAACTATAAAATATATATAAAGTGTTAAGAATCTCTGATAAAACAGAGTATCTATGAAACAGAGCGTTTAAAAGTAGTGTCCCATTCATGGGTTAGTACATCAACATTCAACATACTGTTTTGTTCTATTGATCCCTGCAGTAGTTCCAGAACATATGAATTAATATACTGGATTACAAAATCAAAAGTATTTTTTTACACAGTGATTTCACACTCTAAGCCATATAACTTTGCTCAACTTAGATTTTATATCCTAAAGTATTTTAGTGGATTTTCACAAACTTTATGTTTGTGCTTAATGAGATGTCTTCCTTCATTCTGTCCTTCTGCAAAAGTAACGTCAACACAATTGGAAGGATTCAAAGAAGAAATAAAGCATTTGTTTCCTAACTGCACCACTTTCAAGAAGGCTGAAACTGAGACATACTGGTCTCCACCTTTTTTTTTTTGAGCAGGTAAGGAATTGGTTAGGAAAGTAAATATTCTAGTGCATAACTGTCATATGTGTGAGGACTATTTTATAATGTTAAGAAATAAGGAAAACTTTCAAGAAAAAACATATATAAAAAGAGTTAGCTATATGCACAGCTATGTTTTTGGACCTGCACTTGGAATTTATTATCAGAATTTTTATTTTAAGCTATAGTATTTATAAAATATTAACATTTATAAAATATTTATCAAAAATCAATTTTAAACTTATCTTCTTATATTAACATCAACAAAATATTTATCATATACTAATTTAAAAATCTATCTTGTTATTAGTCAAACAAGGCTAACAAAATGAGGGTCAGGACTAAGAATTCCACAAACCTCAGCTTTCCACAGAAAAAGCACTTTAAAGTTCCCTGTGGGGAGAATGTAAGAAGTAGTAAAAGAAGTATTCCAACTGATCTTAATTGGAATAATTTCAAAAGGACTCCCAAATTATTTGGACTTTATAGACCATGAAACACCCTGATAGCCTTACATTGTTATAAATTGCTATACCTCTAAAAATAACGCACATTAAGGTCCTTACTGCACATTAAGGACCCAAATGTATAGAACAATGAATACTGAAATATTCCATCATTTAGAACTATGATTATATAATAAATCCTATAACTTATAAAACTGGAACTTACCTTAAAAAGTGTCACAGTGATTTCAATGTTTTCAGGAACAGGCCACACTACAACACCACGGTATGGATTTTTTATTCCAGGCTGCCAGCTATGAGCCTACCAGAATAAAAATAATGGCTTCAATTTGAAGTACAGGAAATGCAATGTTAATAATTTATAAAAATATATTGACCCTATTTAACTATCCATTAGATCTCCCTAAAACAAAAATGATTAGTCAAATAAAACTTTTCAAGCATTAAACTTGGGCTATGACGGTTATATCACATGGTAGCTACAGATTACTATCTGTAAACAAACCTTTACCCTCTCCCACGCACGCGCGCGCGCACACACACACACACACACACACACACACACACGAAGATGCAAAAATGAGGTGCCTCATATTTTCAAAAGCTATTTAGGATTGAATAAAAACCTTATTAGGAGAAACATTTTTGAAATTACTTTGTTATTTAGGAACTTAAGGGCAAATTCATTCTTTAAAAGGAAAAATTAATTGTATAGTCTGCATTTAAGATCATTTCCCACTAAACCATAATGTTTATTTGGGTCAAGTAAAGAAGAAAGCAGTTTGTACAGTTAATGTTTCTAGTGCCTATAATTTTAAAGACTTTTTTCCTTGTAAATATTGATTATCAAGGTTCCCTAAGGAACCCCCTGAAATGTGGGGTCACCACTCTAGGTCTTCCGTTGTGGTGGCGTTTCCAGTCAAAGCTAATGCATAATGGTATGCCAGGACAGCTCAACTAAATCTTCATCTCTCTGGGCTTCAGAACTGGTCCGTGGACATGCTATGAAGGTGGTAATAAAAGCTGACACTTAAGAAGTACTTTCTATATGTCAGTGCATATTTGGAATTTACTTATGTTTAACTCATTCAATCTGCATAAGAATCCTATGAGGTAGCTACTATTCATTCATTCATTCACTCATTCACTCACTCAATTGATACTATCTGCCAAGCATTGTCTAGGAACTGTAGTTAAAAAAAAAAAAAATCTGCCTTAGTGGAGTTTTCAGAATAGTAGGAAGAGACAGACAAACAAAATAATTAAGTAAAACAGACAGCATGTTAGGTAGAGAGAAACGCTGTGGAGAAAAATGAAAGTAGGGAAGAAGGATGGAAGGGGCAAGAGAAAGTAACAATTTTCAACAGGTTAATCAGAGAGAAGTGTCAATGAGCAGGTGACGAGAGAAGACCGTAAGGAATTGAATCAGATATTTTAAAACATGGAAAGAGCTTTCTAGGGAGATGGACCAGCAACTGGAAAGGTGCTGAGGCAGTTAGATAACAACAATGTCAATGTGGCTGGAGCAGAGTGGTCAAAGAGAAGAGCAGCAGGAGATAAGACTAGAGAAATCACAGAGGGCCCAATCATATGAAGCTCTGGCAGCCCATTCCAAAGATTTTGGTTTGTAATTTGAGTGAGATGGGAAGCCACTGGAGGATTTTAAGCAGAGGAATGATGAAGTTATGTTTTTTGACTCTAGCAAATGTATTTAGAATAGGCTTCAGATGTAAGAGAGGAAACAGGGAGACCAGTAAGCTACTGCAATAATTCTTTGGAGAGCTAATGGTGACTTGGCTTGGGGTGGTACAAACTAGTCAGATTCCATATATTTTTTCATAGTTTCAAGATAGAATCAATAAGGTTTTCTGTCTGATTGTATGAAAGAAAGTAGCCAAGGCTGATTCTAAGGCTTTCGCCCTTGAGCAAGTACATAAAAGGAATTGCTATTAACAGATATGAGGCAAAACTGCTGAAGGATCAAGTTTGGGAAATAAGATTAGGAACTCAGTTTTATACACATTAAATCTAAGTTGCCTTTTAGATATTCAAGTGTAGGTGTTTAAATAGGCAGCTGGATGTATGTGCCGGGAGTTATAAATTTGGGAATCATCAGCGTGCAGGTGATACTTAAAACTTGAATGTGATCCCAAGGGAGTGAGGAGAGAGAGGGAGAGGGAGGGGGAAAGAGAGAGAGAGAGAGATAAACGCTCAGGAACTGAACCTTGGAGCACAACAATAACAGGTCCAGGAAATGAGGAGGAATCAGCAAAGAAGGGTCAGTAAAGCAGAAGGAAAAGCAGAGGCATGTGGTATTCTGAAACTCTAGAGGAGAAAATGTTTTAAGGAGAAAGGAACAACCATCTGTCCCAAATCTTGGTGACAGGTCATATAGGATGAGGTCTGGAAAATGACCCCTGGATTTAACAAAGCAGAAGCCATTACTGACCTCACAAGAGCAGTTTCAGTGGAGTGACAAGGGTAAACACCTGACTGGATTAGCATGGATTCAAGAAAGAACAGGAAGAAAGAAACTAGCAAGTACATTCAACTCCTCTGAGGTGTTTTGCTGAAAGAGAAAGGGAGAAATAGGTTGGTGCTAGTGGGAGAAATAGTGTCAGAAGAGAATTTTTTAAGTAAGAGAAAAATATTTTTAGGCTGATGAGAAATATCCAGTTAAGAGGGAAAATTTAATGATGCAGAAGAGAAATAATTTCTAGAGTAATGTCCTTAACAGTACAAAAGGAGACAGATTGGCCTTTGCTCGGAGCACAGACGATTCTTCCATAATAATAGGAAAGGAGCTAAAGTATATGAGTGCAGGTGCATGTCAGGGAGCAGATTTAACACATGAAGAAACTGAGGCACAGACTGGCCCAGGATCACACAGCAAGTAAGTGGCAAAAGTTGGATTTGAACCCAGGAAGTGGAACTGAGAAGGGATCAAGATCATGGAAACTTATGTCCGTGCAAATCTTATCATATCTTGTTAGTTAAAATACCAGCAGAATATTGTAAGTTAACTATACTTCAATAAAAGATAAAATACCAGCACAAGATATAGGTTTAGCAGCACTAAACTACTCCCACTCCAGCTAAATTGTCAATAACTCCCTCTCTATTCTCTCTTCATTGCCCCCAGATCACAAAACTTCAGGTGAGGAAAGGGAAGTAGTGACTCACAAGAGACTTAGCACACCACAGCCAAAGGTAAAGAACTGAGTTTTGCTGATTAAAAAACATCTCCAGGGATTCCTCTATTCCCCTGCCTATTTCTATGCCTGTTGACAGTCCTAGAACAAAAACTCCACAAAGTAAACAATATCCATTCTGAAAAGTAAATTGCTGCCCATCTTAGAAAATCTTTTATCAAAACTCTACACAGTCTACATATTTAATTCTTAAGATTTATGACAACTCTAATTCTCATGTACTGTCATGGTAGATCAAGCAATTTCTCTGGTCTCTTCAAACTTCCCATAATTATATTTTCATAGTCGCCCGACACATTAAAAAAAAAAAGACCATAATAACTGAACTTTATTTATTAGCCACGGCAGAAAAGATAGAGTTTTTGTAAAATTTGGAATGAAAAAAAAGACCATCAAAGAATTTTAGGCCTGAAAATATCTTTAGGAGATCTAAACCAGGTCCAGATAAGGAAACTGAAGCAATTAAAGAGTAAATGGCTTGCCTGAAGCCATACTAATAATCAGTAGGAGAACCAACTCCATGATTTTCAAGTTCAGAGTTCTTAACCCAACCGACATCATAGCAAACTCTATTTCTGATTCACACAGTATTCAAGAAAATAGTCTTCTATCCCTAAGGTCTTAACATTTACGTATATGACACAGAGGTCAAGAGTGGGAAAAGCAGGGAATGTGGAGACCAACTAACAACTGGGCAGGGTTAGAAGATGGTGATACCATGTAATTTCCTCAGGTATCCTAATGCTGCTCCTCTAAATGACCTCTTTAAATTCTCAATCTTGGATCAGGGAATGGTAATTAGACCAATAAACAAACAAAAATACAAACTGCTTAATGAATTAAAATATTTTTTTTCTTTTTTTTTTGCAGTACGCGGGTCTCTCACTATTGTGGCCTCTCCCGTTGCGGAGCACAGGCTCTGGACGCGCAGGCTCAGTGGCCATGGCTCATGGGCCCAGCCGCTCCGCGGCATGTGGGATCTTCCCGAACCGGGGCATGAACCCGTGTCCCCTGCATCAGGAGGCGGACTCTCAACCACTGCGCCACCAGGGAAGCCCTCTTTCTTTTTTCTAATAAAAAGAGATGGAAAGGTGCTAGTTCCCAAGCTGCTAGTATGCTGCCATTTTCTGACCATTCTATCCAGCAACCCTTCCCAGCAAGAGAAAAGGTCAAACTAAGACAGAGCTCTGGCTTTCTGATAGTCTTTTTAGGGACTGTACACCTAGCTAAGTTAGGACAGTGTAACAATACCAATTAGTCCAGCTGAGTATCTGGCAATGCCAGCTTTATAATGTTAGCTAATTATTATATACTAGGCAGAATCAGTAAATTTTGCTGGAGAGGAAACTATGGATGTACATAGCAGCAAACCTGAAGGAAAAAAAAAAGTGTTCCTAGTCAGAAGAGCTTACTACAACTTCTACCTCAAACAGAATTAAAGAACCTGAAGCTAGAAAAAGAATGAAAAGTCTAATACAGGTAACTAAAAATAGCTGCAGTATTAAACATCTAACTGTACAAATCAACTGAGACAGGAATTTAGGTTCTTAAGAACTTTATTTTTTAAAAAGCACCTCATACTGGCACTCATCAGCACTACAAGAACCCTGATCAGTTTTTATTCAGAGTAACAGAAAGGATTTCCCTAGAAAATAATTTGGTACAAAACACATACAGCTATTTAGCTAGCTCCTTAGTAGAGTCAGGAAAGGCAGGTTATTTAATCATTTGCCAGCATCCTAGTACAGTTAACGACAGAAAGGATGAAGCCACATTATCCAGTTCCATTCATATTTTTTTTCACTTTTTAATCATATCACAGATCCTTTAGCAAAGGCAGACCTAAGGAAAAGGTAACATTTCTCAATTTTGAGTAATGACTCTATAAAATGCCTTATTTTCAAATTATTTCATATCATATCTTACCTAAAAGACTTGTACCTAATATGGAACTAAACACAGAATAAATATTCACTTGTTACTTCTGATTCCTACAAAATCAAAATATTTCACTGAAAATTTATAACTGTCAATTTAGTTTTTAAATTGATGATTTTCAATTTATAAAACTGCATCTACCCATAGGTTTAAGATGTCACACATAAATTTACCTTAGAGTTGTCCATATCATGGTCATAAGTCAAAGCTCTACAACTATACCCACCCCTTCATGATACCACAGCACATTGATAAAGGCTATAGTACAACCACAGAGCAGGGAAGTAGAGGTGGTAATGCCATCCAAAAGCTGGTGAGGACTTTCAAGCTCTTGTTTCCCTTTGGAGCTCTCCCATCTCTCTGTGAGTTTAAATTTACAAAACTAGATTTAAGGCAACAGACTACTCTGCCATAATTCTTCTTGACTATCACAATCTCCCTGCTTCCTATTGTCAAACACTGTACTGAAAAATAATTTATTTAAGCATATACAAATCAACTACAGCCTGAAAAAATCTCTGTTATAAATGCCATGACTTGAGGATAAGAGGCGGGGAAGCTGCATATTGGGATAATTACTCATAGTTATTATTTTCTCGATAAAAAAGGATTCAGCAATGAGTTCTTTATATATTTAACTAGAAAAATAGACATGTACCCAAAGAAAGTGAGCAATAAATTGAAAACTAAACTTTAAATTAAATAAGGCAATGTGCCTTATTATTTTACTGTCTAATCTGTTATCTGGGTGTCAGTTATAAATTTCAATCCACCAATATAAAAAAGGTAGATAATCAACTATACTTCAATAAAATAATTTAAAACAGCAGATATACTCAGAATCAGGCAAGATAAATAATAACTTATACAGATAACCAAAGAAAATTAATTACTGCGTAGTTCAAACTCTTTCCAGAAACACAGTTAAAAGTAAAAACTAGACTATTTTCTGGCCAATGGTTGCAGAAATCTGCTTTCCCCCTAAGTGATTTCAAAGGGACTTAGCAAGCAAATAATATTTCAAAGGAAAAATGTCAGAAAACAGAAGAGTCTTTCAGAAGAAAACAATGGTTCTAGTCTGTGGATTTAATATAACTGATAGCTAATTTTTAAAAAATAATAGCTGGGGACAATTTTATTTTTTTTTTAATTCCAAAATGCCATGGATCTCAAGCTTCTCAAGATTAAAAAAAAAGTTATTTGTTTAATTTTCACAATAATATCATTAGCATTTCTTTCATAGCTTCTGGAACTGATTTTTACATCCTTATTTAGCTGTTGTGAACAATTTACAGAACAGCATTTCACATATACATGAACATATTATGTATATGCTATAATAAACAACACACTGTAACTTCTCATAAACTTTTCAAAAGTACACCTATAATGTTTCAAGAGAAAATACAATGATTCTAAAATATCCAGAAGGGATCTGAAATATTAAGAGCATCACAACTGGAAAATTAGTCCAATAAGAAATAGTTCCTTCTAGAAAATATTATATTTTGAGAAAAATCAACCTGTAGCCTATGTTTGTATTTCACCATCTGGATTCAATCAATATTTGATACAATATAAAATAGAATCTGGACCTAAAATTTATTTGACTGACTTTCAAAAATGTAATTAAATTAAAAGTATACTTAATTTCAAATATGGGTATTCTGAATTGACCTTTAATCTAAAGTATTTCATTATGTTTCATAATGTTTTAAGAAAACAGTATCTAGTTTCTAAAAGAGGGACATCACTTTTTGTTGATAGCTAAAAACATTTAGGGTCGATTTCTAATGTTTATAGTTATATTCAGATTCTTCTATCACACTTAGTGGATGGCCTAATATTGTTCCTTTTCACAAAAGCTTAAGACCCACTGAGCAAAACTGACAGACGACCCTAAGTCTCTTTTTAGAACCCCTTCTCATAAATAGATAAGAAAATATTACATGTCCAAAATATAATGCCCCCAAACTACAAATGTATGCTTTGAAGAAAATGCTATTCATGAGGTGAAGCAACTGGACCTTTCCTATATTGCTGGTGGGGGTATATTAAAAGTTCAAAATGTATGTACCCTATTACCCATTGATTCCATTCCAAGTTATTCGTCCAAGAGAAAACATTTGTCCCCCAAAATACTTGAACAGTAATGTTTATGACAGATTTATTCACAATAGTTGAACACTCAGAATATTCACTGGAAACAAATCAAATGTTCATCAACAGATGTATAAAAAATCACACTGCAGTATATGTGCATGATGGAATACTGTTCAGCAATGAAAAAAGTTAAACTACCAACATTCACAATACCATGAATAAATCTCGAAAACATGCTGTACAAAAGAAACCAGACATAAAATAGTACTTTTGTATGATTCTATTTATGTGAAATTTAAGAACAGGCAAAAATAGCCTACGGTGATAGAAAAATCAGAATAGTAGTTGCCTCTAAGGATTGGGAATTGACTGGAAGAGGACTCAAAGGAAAAAGGTGATGAAAATTGTCTATATCTTGATAGCAGTGGTAATTATACAACTATATATTGATCAAAACTCATAAAATTGTGTACTTAAGATCTGTGACTTATACCGTATATAAATTTTAATTCAATAAAAATAAAATTTAAAAAGATGCCCTTAAAAAATTTTTAATTCTGAAATTTAATTAAATTAAAATTTAATTTCAGTTAAAATGAATAAATTTTTCTTTACGTAAGTCTACTTACGGAAAAACCAACATTCAATAAACATGCTTGTAGTTATCGTGTGCTTATAAAAATATACTCATACTTACTTGTCTATAGATTGGAATTTTTAAAATACTTAAAATTGTTACTGAACATTTTAAAATTCTGTTCTCGGCTTCCCTGGTGGCGCAGTGGTTAAGAATCCACCTGCCAACGTAGGGGACAGGGGTTTGAGCCCTGGTCTGGGAAGATCCCATGAAGTTGCCACAGAGCAACTAAGTCTGTGAGCCACAACTACTGAGCCTGTGCTCTAGAGCCTGCGAGCCACAACTACTGAGCCCATGTGCCGCAACTACTGAAGCCCGTGCACCTAGAACCTGTGCTCTGCCACAAGAGAAGCCACCACAATGAGAAGTCCATGCACCGCAACGAAGAGTAGCCCCCGCTCGCCGCACCTAGAGAAAGCCCACGTGCAGCAACGAAGATCCAACACAGCCAAAAATTTTTTTAAAAAATTATAAATAAATAAATAAAATTCTGTTCCACTCCTCACAAAGCCATAAGAACAAAAAATTAAAACCTTTGAAAAATCCAACTCCTCTTCAGTAACCCAGCAATGGACTCAGATAACTCATCATTCCTTATGTGTGTCCTAACTTCATCCTCTTGGAATCTGAATAAAGTAATCCTAGGTATAATTTTGTAAGTGATATTTATTTAATCATTATTTCATGATATCCTAGCACAGAGAAGTTAAATAACTATTATGTTATTCAAGGCTACCAAATCCAAAATCAAAACTCAGGTAACTGGCTCCTGCTTTAGGAACTGCAGTAACAAGATTACATACAGCGCCTGATCAATCATTTTAGTACATTAGATAATAAGAAATAACCTAAAATATCAAGTAATATTTTAAAACATTCTTCACTGGGACCAGAGAGGCTTAATAATTTGACCAAAAGTCAAATTCAATATTTGGGTAAGAAATTTAGAAAACAGACAAACCTTGGAAGACTTCCTTCGGCTTCTTCTCGTCCAAACTACCACCAGTTTATCTGGTTGCCTGCCAAACAAGAAAAAGATTACGTATAATTTATCTTAAATCAAATAATAAAATTTAGTTCTGGCGCCTTTAAAAGAACAAAAAATCATCTGCTTTAGATTACATAGAACCGTTGCACTTACAATAAAGCTCTATAAATTATTCATATATAGTAGATGTTGAATACAGATATGATCTAATTTAAATGACTAATATTTCATCCACATGTTTTTCTAAAAATACTTTACCAAGTAAATTCATTGGGACAAACCAAGTAAAATTAAATACTTAGACTATTTTAAAAAGAAAAGCAGGGGCTTCCCTGGTGGCGCAGTGGTTGAGAGTCCGCCTGCCGATGCAGGGGACACAGGTTCGTGCCCTGGTCCGGGAAGATCCCATATGCCGCGGAGCGGCTGGGCCCGTGAGCCATGGCCGCTGAACCTGCACGTCTGGAGCCTGTGCTCCGCAACGGGAGAAGCCACAGCAGTGAGGCCTGCGTACCGCAAAAGAAAAAAAAAAAAAAAACTCCTTTAAAACAATACTCTATTTCTAACACATTATCCACTTTAATTTAGAGAAAATAAGCATAAAAACGATACTTCCAAAGTAATTTAAATCTGTGGTTTACACTACTCTTGCATCTCTGTATCTTATGACCAATGCTTATGGTTTTCAAAAACTTTTTATAATCAATCATCTCAACTATCTTCATAAAAACAATATAATACCAAAAAATAGGCAAGGTACATTCTGGCAAAGTTACATAACTCATCGAAAGTTCTGGCAAAACCAAGACCAAATGAAATACAGGTCTTCTAATTCTCATACCTCTCTTCTTTATATTCTGCCAACATAAAGTTAAAAACAAAACACACTCACATTTTCAGATAATACAACTAAGTTCTCTTTAATGCTTAGGGAAAACAGAAAAACTATGATTATCAGTTCTTTTACTTAGATTTTTATTTTTAAAAATCTTAAAAGCTTTTTAACCAAGAAATGAATGATATTACTCATCTCAGTGACCTTCACCACTTTCTCTGTCTCCTTCATTTTACCCTGGTATCTTTCATTATCAGCAGATGACCTGTCCTCCTATTTAACTACCTACCTACCTACTTACCTTCCTACCTACATACATATATTATAAAAGGTCACCAGCCATAAACTCCTGATCCAGTGATTTACCTAGAAACCTGTCCAAAGAGCAACAGTTGTCTAATGAAAAATATTACTGAGGAACTGATCCTGAATGTAGTACAGAGAAATAAAGTGGTAATATTTTTAAAGAAGGTAAGAGACATAGAAGATAGATTGAGAAGTACACACACCTAACAGAAATTCTAGGGCTTCCCTGGTGGTGCAGTGGTTAAGAATCCGCCTGCCAGTGCAGGGGACACGGGTTCAAGCCCTGGTCCGGGAAGATCCCACATGCTGCAGAGCAACTAATCTCGTGTGCCACAACTACTGAGCCTGCACTCCAGAGCCCATGTGCCACAACTACTGAAGCCCACATGCCTACAGCCCGTGCGCCGCAACAAGAGAAGCCACCGCAATGAGAAGCCTGCACACCACAATGAAAGAGTAGCCCCTGCTCGCCGCAACTAGAGAAAGCCCGCACACAGCAACAAAGACCCAAAGCAGCCAAAAATAAATAAATAAATTTATTTTGAAAAAGAAATTCTAGAAGTTTAGAATAGTGGGAATGGCAGAGGCAATACTAAGGAGAAAAGGCTAAGAATGTTCCAATAAAGATAGGAGTCCTTAGGTCGAAAATATATATTAACAAATAAACAGGATAAATAAAAAACTAATCTATGTCTAAATACCTCGCAACTACGGAACAGCAAGAATAAAGAGAAAAATCATAAGAAAAGATAGGTTACCAGCAAAGGCGTAATTATGCTGACAACAACTTCTTAGCAGCAACAGCGCCCAAAATACAATGAAGCTAATGATCTTCAAGTGCTAAGGGAAAATAGATGCCATCCTGGAGTTTCATATTGGCTAAACTACCATTTAAGAAATGGTTTCAGACATAAAAGACTAAGAATTTACAATCTATATAACCCAGCTAAATACAGGAAGGAGGAGGATGCAAGAAGCAATATAAATGTGGTAAAATGTTAATACTTGTCATTTTCAGTGATAGGACCTGAAGAAAACAAGAGTAGACAAAAAAACAAAAGTAAGGTTCCAATGAAACTATTTCATCAAGGCATCTTCTAAACAAATGCAGTGTGTTTCTGATGGTGATAGTAACCAGCATAGTATAAAAAAGAAAAATGGTGGTTCTCCACCCAAGACTAAACCAGTTCCCAAAGAGTGTCAAGCTTTGAAGACAACAATTGTAAAAACCAGTAGCTTGCTTTGGTGAATCTTTCCAGCGTGAGATGTTGGGAGCAGGAGCCAGATGCCAAAGTGCTAAATTACAGATGAAATAGAAGAAAGTTTCTATGAAACATCAGAGTGTTCATCTAAGAATCTGAACCAATGGAGAAACAAACAAAACCTTGTTCAACACACAGAGAAGTAGAACAGGACAAATGACATGAAGATGGGGAGCAGTATAGCAACATGACAACAGAGCTGGGCAGAGGGTATGATCAATGATGGCAGCTTAACAGCAGAGGGACTGCGTAGCCAACCAGTGCAAGCTACCTTATTTGAAAGCATTGGTGGCTTGCTGGAACCCTTTACCTAGATTACTACACTAACCTTTTTACTATGTTCTCACCTCCACATTTCCAGCCCAACCTCAACCCTTAGTTATATTTCTGCAATAAATGCTATAAATGCTATAAAGATCTTACTGATTTTCCTTATTATCCTTACTGGGCTCTTATACTGAAGGTACTACAGACTGGCACTTGAAGGTTGAATTTCACAGATTTATTTGACCTAAACAGTATTCCATTTTAGTTTAAATTTAAACTTTAAAAAACATTTCTTACTTAAATGTCTTTAAACAAGGTCCATGCTACCCAGATTACTAGAGCCTTCAATGCTATCAACTGCTTCACACCTGACCAGCTTCACTCTTAAGATGATCTACTTAGTCCCTGTATGCATTTGACCCTGTGACACCATAGCATGCAAGATAACATCCATATTCCTGAATGTGGTTTATAAGGCACTTCACCACCTGACTCTGATCTACTTTTCTAGATGCAAAACCTACAAATATCTCAAAGGCATCTTGCTTTCCAATCAATCCCTGAACACTTATTCAATTTCTTCAAATCTTTGCATGTTACAAACTTTTTAAAACCTCCTCTTTTCTCTCCTTTTCTACCTGATAAACTCTTAATTCATCACTTCCTCTGTGAAAACCTGACCATTTCTCATTCCATTCCCACTTCATCCCACATCCTAAACCTCAGGCAGAGTTAACTGCTCCTTCTACTGTATTTCCAGTAATACTCTAGACACCTCTTTTTTAATATCCTATGCACCCTGTATTACATTATTTGTTATTATTTCTATCTCCTCCACTAGACTGTGCTCCTTTATCAACCATATCTTATTTATCTTTCTATTCCCAGTAACTAATAAGAATCTGGTACAAGATTGAGGCTCGATGTACATTCACTACTGAATGAACCTTAAATTTCATCCAGGAATTCCCAGTTGGTTAATTATAATTGATGAGGTCCAACTAAAGCCTGTAGCTACATCATACATTCTCTCTGCAGCTTATTTGAGCTTTGCAAGCATCCTCACCTTGGCTGCACATTGGAATCTCCTGGGAAGGGAGAGTGCAAAGCAATCCCCACACCTCCCGACTTGGAACATTAGTGAGGTATTAGTTGTGATGGCAGTGAGGGTGTCTCCCCTCCATGATATTGTCCTAGTGCCACCTGCACAGTTGCCTCCACCTAACTTGGCCTCTCAGCATCTCCCTCCCCTCAACCCGTTCTGATCTTGTGTTTCAGAAAAGGGAAGCCACTTACTGTAAAAAATTAGGAAGGGTGGTCTCCTAACCTATATGCCTGAAGTTCCAAGTATGTAAATATAACATAAATTACTTATTTGAGAATGTCTCCAGAGATGAATAAACTTTTTTGTAATTCTAAGTCATGTCCAATTTTTATAATGTCTTCATTAGAAATCAGCCCACCTTTACATTATCAGGGACAAAGCAAGGCAGAATGTTCTAAAATAAAGAACTGTGCTGTTATTGTTCTCATAGAAGAACACCAAAAACCACACAACTGGTTGACCACAATTAATATTTTAAGCATCCATGCTGTACTAGAAAAGAACCATTAAATATTTACTTATGTGCTCCCAAGAGGCCAGGGATAGAGCAATTGTGAGAGTTTTATCCAACTACCAAAGAACCTATATAACTTTCTATCAAAAAAGTCAAGACAACCTGATAGAGCCCAGATTTTAGAGAGAATCTAACAATCACGTACTTAACATTTCTACCCCATTACCTAAGTAACCAGGTAGCACTACACATACAGATATATAAACATACACACATATATTTATATACAGATATTTACATATATAAACATTTTATATACATACACATAAAATGTACACAGACACACTGCCTGAGTTCCACTGGAAAATTTGTAGTTTTTTGGTGGGCTTATGCAGCAGAGGAAACTTTACAGTTAAAAATAAGGGACTTAAAATAAATAAATAAATAAATAAAATAAGGGACTTCCCTGGCAGTCCAGTGGTTGAGACTCCACGCTTCCACTGCAGGGGGCATGGGTTTGATCCCTGGTCGGGGAATTAAGATCCCACATGCCGGGCAGTGCGGCCAAAACATGAATGAATGAATGAATAAAATAAAAATCGACCTTCTATCCTACCCTCAGAGTCCTTAAAAGGCAACAAGTTGAATCTGAAGGTGGCAAGACTTATCTCATGCTATAGTCCTGATGCTAAATTCTGTAGAGGAGGAAGGACAGGAGGAAAATGGAAGTGGAAGGAGGAAAAGATATGAGAGCTACAATGAACCAGCTTATAAAGCAATAAACTGTATCTTTCTTTTGTCTGCAACTAAGTTTTGGGCCCTTCTCTTTGTCACTAGTGATCTACTGTGATCAAAGTTAATTTAAAGAAAAACATTTCTGGCTTAAATTTAGATTCCCTTACTCTTTCCTACTCCTGCATGTATGTCACTTGTGTGAGGTGAGACACAAAGCCATGAGAAAAATTCCAAAACCATCATGTGAAAACCAGCCTCATCACTCTCCAGAATCATAATAAGCATTCAACAAATATTTTATTGAATGCCTATTACATTCCTGGCACTGTGGTGAGCCATGGAGATGAAAAGTCAAAAGAAGACAAGCCTTGATCCTCTGGAAGTTTACATTCTAGTGGAGACATAAACAATTAAACCAACTACCCAACTCCAGGCACAACCTGTGATAACTGTGGTTACTATTAGGAAATGAAATTACATGTCATTTAAAGAATATACTTTTCTGTATTTTCTACAATGAATTCATATTACTTTATGGTGGGGAATTATTTAAATGTGGAGGGGGAGTTATTTAAAATAAAATAGCACTTTTAAGTTTGGAATTACATATGAACAGACAGAATTAAACAATTAAATTTTAAAATTTCATTGTATTTATTTTTTTATTTTTAAACTTTTTATTTTATATTGGAGTATAGCCAATTAACAATGTTGTGATAGTTTCAGGTGCACAGCAAAGAGACTCAGCCATAGATATACATGTATCCATTCTCCCCCAGACTCCCCTCCCATCCAGGCTGCCACATAACACTCAGCAAAGTTCCCTGTACTATACAGTAGGTCCTTGTTGGTTATCCTTTTTAAATATAGTAGTGTGTACATGTCAGTCCCAAACTCCCTAACTATCCCTTCCCTCCATCTTTCTCACACTGGTAACCATAAGTTCATACTCTAAGTCTGTGAGTCCATTTCTGTTTTGTAAATACATTCATTTGTATAATTTCTTTTTAGATTCCGCATATAAGCGATATCATAGGACATTTCTCTTTTTCTGTCTGACTGACTTCACTCAGTATGACAATCTCTAGGTCCACCCATGTTGCTGCATTATTTCATTCTTTTTTATGACTGAGTAATATTCCATTGTATAATATATGTACCACATCTTCTTTATCCCTTCCTCTGCTGATGGACATTTAGGTTGCTTCCATGTCTTGGCTATTGTAAACAGTGCTGCAATGAACACTGGGGTGCATGTATCCTTTTGGACCATGTTCTCTGGATATATGCCCAGAAGTGGGATTGCAGGGTCATATGGTAGCTCTATTTTTAGTTCTGTTCTCCACAGTGGCTGTATCAATTTACATTTCCACCAACAGTGTAGGAGGGTTCCCTTCTCTCCACACCTTCTCCAGCATTTATTGTTTGTGGATTTTTTTGATGATAGCCATTTTGACTGGTATAAGGTGATACCTCATTGTAGTTTTGATTTGTGTTTCTCTAATCATTAGCGAAAAATTGCATTGAATTTAAAGACCTCTCAGCTGAATTAATCTGTTTTCTAAGTCAATAGAAGTGGAAGAGGTGTACTCTTTGTCTTAAGTTAACATAAATGTTCCCTCAGGTCTGAGCTGGCCATAGACAAAATTTTGAAAGAGGCCCCACTTGACTCTGCAGCCCTCCTTTACCTGCAGCCCCTCCAACGTCTGGGGCATTCTTCCTTGGGCCTGCAAAGTCAGTATGGCACTCCATTACAGGACCCAACAATAACAATATGACAAATGCTTTTCAGATCACTAATTCTCTTCTATATCAATTAAAATCCCCCTTTCTCCAGGGTAAGTATCTTAGGAAGGTAGTCAAAGGAAAGAAAACTGGGGAAACAATTTGTATTAATTTAGGAGATATGAATTTGTAAAAGAAGGCTCCTCAAAGATGACATAGTACAGAGGAGAGATTACTAGACTGGAGGTTGGGAAACTTGTTTTTCCTAGTTCTGGCACGTAGTGACCTTAGGAATGCCTCTCCATATCTCTGAGCCTATTCCCTAATTTATCAAATGAAGAGATTGTACTAAGACCTCAGCTAGTTCTAAAACTATGATTCAGTGACCATATGATTAAATGACTCAAATTGGTTAAATATTTTGTGGTTTAAAATGAAATGAGAAATTAAAGAACAGGGTAAAGAATTTGTGGCACAGAGTGCTTTGCCTCCTGTTTTCTGACAACCTAGAGGTAGTTAATAGTACCACCTTTGAATAGTATTATGAAAGGGGAAGTAGTATCTTTTAGCAGAGAAGTAAATGGACCACCGAAGATTCAGGCTCCCTGTCCAAAGCACAATGTTAAACCTGGGAGATGTTGCAGGAAGCCCCTTGTCCCCAACCACCACCACCACTCCCAGCATGCTGACACTGCGATGGAACAACATGATACCTCTCACCAGTGGTGTCACTTCTGGAGGAGAGTGGATAATAAATGAGTATGCCTTCTCCACACCAGCTGAATGGGGAGGATTCCAGAATGCAAAGAGGGCAGAGTCATAAGATAAAAGGTGTATGGGCTCCTGAATGACCACGTGGAAGTCCAGTCAACCTCTCTAGACTGAAAAGTGAGCAAGAAATGGACTTTTATTGGGTCAAACCACTTTGATTTTGGGGTGTGTCTGCTACAGTAACTCCTCAACATATAGAAAATTCAAAAGACACACATACATAACAATAAAGCAGTTGCTGTCTTGTAGAAGCTTACACTGCAAAGTGCTGAGACCAAATTTAACCTTTTTATGTCCTACTGGTTTTCACATATATGAAATTGATGTTTCCGAAGATAAAAGACAACTATACCTCAGAACTTAGTAATTAATATTTATGCCTTTGAGCTTTTCCTAAATTATAAATAAGAAATCATAAGCCTTTAGAACACAAAAAGTACAGCATATTCCTCTCACCAAAGAATACAGGAGGGGCTTCCCTGGTGGCGCAGTGGTTGAGAGTCTGCCTGCCGATGCAGGGGACGCGGGTTCGTGCCCCGGTCCAGGAAGATCCCACATGCCGCAGAGCGGCTAGGCCCGTGAGCCATGGCCGCTGAGCTTGCGCGTCCGGAGCCTGTGCTCCGCAACGGGAGAGGCCACAACAGTGAGAGGCCCGTGTACCGCAAAAAAAAAAAAAAAAGAATACAGGATATGCTTACAATGAGGAAAAGAAAAGCTCATAATATTAACCCTGATGTTAATGTGAATAGGTACTTCACTAAATAACAAGGTTATTCCTTTTAGGGGAAAGGGCTCTTAGCCATAACTGAACATTTCATGGTGGGATGTTGTGAATATTGAAACGAAAGGGGGAAAATTGTCTTATCACAGAAATACTCTAACTTAACTATTTCTCAAGTAATTATTTTTATCCTTCAGTAGGTACACCTGCCTCCTATTGTACTATCACTGCTTGTAGCTCCAGTTAATTATACTCCTTTATGCTTACTTCACAAGAGTTATTTAGCAAGCTGTAATAATTAATTCAATAGGAAAAAAAAATTCTACAAGACAAAGTACACATACACAGTATATATTTCTTTTCTGTAAAAATGAAAGGACAGTTCTAATAATAAGAGATGTAAATCTTTGTCACTCAAATAAAAATATTTTTTAAAAAATTATATTTTGCCTCTTCCTACCATCTTTAAAATATTTTCATAGAGTGATTGCTTTTGGTTAAAAATGTTTAACTGGTGACACATATGGACTTACACTGACAGGGATTCTAATAGCTCTGTATTTAGGAACAGCACCATTCAAACTGAGGAAGTGCAGTTTGACAAACTTGAGCTAAGTAAACTTCCTGAGAGGCCATCAAAAAATACACACACATGTATATATAATTTTTTTGCTATACTATTAAACAGTATAAAGGGTTTTTAATTTCTAATATAAAGATATTTGAGAGAAATAGTGTTATAATCAATCACTGCTGTATCATGTGTGCAATACTGACCTTCCCAAATAATACTTCCTACTTTCTTTACTGTTTTATAAAATCACCCATGATGCTTCCTTTAATTTAGCTTATTACTTACTACTTCTTTTTTTCTAGTCCTGTTTGAACAAGCCTCACATGTCACTCACATAAATATTAATATTTCCAAGTCATGTACCGGGCTTCCTGCAAAAGAGATTAGTAGAAAAAAAAAGGATACATCACTCAGACCATTCCCCAGCCCTCCTAAACAATCATATTCACCATTTTCTCTCAACACAATTCTGTAATTGCTGTCATTTTGTGTTTGGATGATTACATTTGTCTGTCTTGTTTCTATCTGACTTTAAGGTTCTCAAGAGTTTTCCTGGTATTCATAAAGCGTTTTCCTGGTATTTACAAATCATTTACTGGGAGGGAGGCAGGGAAACAGAATATCATGGATAAAAAAATCATATGAAGGCAGACAGATCTGGGTTCCCCTCCTTTGGGTTGTACCATCTAAGCCTCAAGATGTTCCTCATTTGTGAAATTAGAACCTCACAGGACCAATGTAAAGATCTGTTAAGATAATGCAAATGAAGTACTTAGATCAGTGCCTGTCTTTCAGCAAATTTTCAGATAATGTTAGCAACCATCCCGTGTCTATGCTTCCAAACAGCTTTGTATAGTCTCCCTCTTAAATGTGAACAAACGAAGGATCATCTGAGGAAAGTTTCTAATACAAAAGGCAAGTGGCTAAAAGAGAGAAAAATTCAACTTGAAAGAAACTGAAGACATGATCACTAATAACCTTGGAAATACAGAAGATACTGTACCCATGAAAAATATAAAAGGAAAATTAAAAGAATAGTAAAGAAATCTGGAAATTATGTTATGTCATCCTTTTTCATTTAGGAAAGTAAAAACTGAAGAGTCTGAAGATAAAGTTGAGGAAATCTTCCACATCTAGAATAAAGTAACAGAGATGTTCAATGGGAGAGAAAAGACTAAAATTTAGATCAATCCAGAGGTTAAAAGTCTCACTAATTTCCCAAGATGACAGTGAAAAAAGGTCTCAAGATATCATCTATGCCACAGGCCTAGAAAGAAATCATTCCAAAGTGGAATAGGACACTGGAAGACTCCAGGAGAAAAAGGAATTGATGAGTCACCAATGTTTAACTGTTTTGAGAGGGATATTGAGAGGGTGACAGAAAAATTTGGAAATAATAGTGATATATACATGAGGGGAAAGGGGAAAAAAAGTAATTTTTAACCCAAGAAAAATCAAAAGAAAGAAAATGTAATCATAATACCATAGCGCTCGATGTAAACAATACTAAGTCATAACAATGAATTCTGACCTAGCTCTGGTAGAGCTGATTGAAGACTAGGAAGGATGGGGAAAGGGAAGGGTAAGTATGCTTCAGGGAGGAAGTGGTAGACAGCTAAACCCTCACCTACCATATCAAGAAGCTAATAGATAAAGTCTAAAATCAAAAGGTTAAAAGAAAAAGTTGAAAGTATATTGTTGAACAATGAAATACCACTTCACACACCTATCAGGAAGACTATATCAAAAAGACAGATAATAACAACTGTTGATGAAGATATGTTAAAATTGGAACCCTTACACATGGCTGGTGGGATTGTAAATAGTATAGCTGCTGTGTATAACAGTTTGGCAGTTCTTCAAAAAGTTAAACATATGGAACAGGATAGGGAGCCCAGAAATAAACCCACATGCTTACGCTCAATTAATCTATGACAAAGGAGGCAAGAATATACAATGGAGAAAAGACAGTCTCTACAATAAGTGGTGCTGGGAAAAATGGACAGCTACATGTAAAAGAATGAAATTATCAATAGAACATTCTCTTAACACCATATACAAAAATAAACTCAAAATGGATTAAAGACCTAAATGTAAGATTGGATACTATAAAACTCCTAGAGGAAAACATAGGCAGAACACTCTTTGACATAAATCACAGCAATATTTTTTTGGATCCGTCTCCTAAAGCAAAGAAATAAAAGCAAAAATAAATAAAGGGGACCCAATTAAACTTAGAAGCTTTTGCACAGCAAAGGAAACCATGGACAAACTGAAAAGACAACTTACTGAATGGGACAAGATATTTGCAAATGATAAGACGGATAAGGGATTAATATCCAACATATATGAACAGCTAATACAACTCAAAATTAAAAACAAACAAACAACTGAATTAAAGAACAGGCAGAAGAAGTGAATAGACATTTTTCTAAAGAGGAAATGAAGGTGGCCAAACAGGCACTTGAGAAGATGTTCAACGTCGCTTACTAATCATCAGGGAACTGCAAATCAAAACCACAATGAGATATCACCTCACACCTGTCAGAATGGCTATCATCAAAAAAACACAAATAACAAATGTTAGCAAGGATGTGGAGAAAAGGGAACCCTCCTACATTGCTGGTGAGGATGTAAATTGGTTCGGCCTATGGGAAACAGTAGGGAAATTCCTCAAAAAAACTAAAAACAGAACTACCATATGACCGAGCAATTCCACTCCTGCATATATGTAAAAAACAAAAACAAAAACACTAATTCTAGGGCTTCCCTGGTGGCGCAGTGGTTCAGAGTCCGCCTGCCGATGCAGGGGACGCAGGTTTGTGCCCCAGTCTGGAAGGATCCCACATGCTGTGGAGCGGCTGGGCCTGTGAGCCATGGCCGCTGAGCCTGTGTGTCCAGAGCCTGTGCTCCACATCGGGAGAGGCCACAACAGTCAGAGGCCCGCGTACTGCAAAAAAACAAAAAACAAAAAAACACTAATTCTAAAAGGTATGTGCACTACAATGTTCATAGCAGCATTATTTACAATTGTCAAGATATGGAAGCAACCTAAGTGCCCATCAACAGAGGAATGGATAAAGAAAATGTGGTATATATATACAGTGGAATAGTACTCAGCCTTAAAAAACAGAAAGAAATTTTGCCATTTGCAGCAACATGGATGGACTTGGAGGGCATTATGTTAAGTGAAATAAGTCAGAGAAAGACAAATGATATCACCTATATGTGGAACCTAAAAAAATACAACAAACTAATGAATATAACAAAAAAGAAGCAGACTCAAAGATACAGAGAACAAACTAGTGGGGAAAGGGAAGAGGGGAGGGACAATATAGTGGTAGGTGATAAGAGGTACAAAATATTAGATATAAAATAAACTACAAAGATATATTGTACAAAACAGGGAATATAGCCAATAATTTATAATGACTATAAATGGAGTATAACGTTTACATATTATGAATCACTATACTGTACACATGTAACATATAATATTGTACAGCAACTATACTTCAATTAAAAGAGACAGAAAAATTTTTTTTAAAAAGTTAAACATAGAGTTACCATATCATTCAGTGATTTCAATTCTAGGTATATACCCAAAAACTTGTACATGAATGTTCATAGCAGCATTATCCATAATAGTCTGAAAGTGGAAACAACTTAAATGTCCACTGACTGATGTACAGGTAAACAAAATGTGGTATATCCATGCAATGAACTATTATTTGGCCATAAAAATGAATAACATACTGACACTTGTTACAACATGGATGAGCCTCAAAAACATGCGAAGTGAAAGAAGCCAGACACAAAAGGCCACTTATTGCGTGACTTCATTTATAGGAAATGTCCATAATAGGCAAATCCATGGAGACAAAAGTAGATTATGTTTGCCAGAGGCTTGAAGCGGGAAACAAAGATGGGGAATGACTACTAATAGGAACAGGATTTCTTTTTTGAGTGATGAAAATATTCTGAATTAAATAGTGATGATAGTTACACAATGTTGTGAGTACACTAAAAGTCACTGAATAGTACATTTTTAAAAGGTAAATTTTATGGTACATTAATTGTAACTCAATAAAAAATAAAGAAAACAAAAATATGTTACTGAAGAATACAGAGTACAGCACCAGAAGAACCAACGGGGTTGAAAGTGGTTTTCTGTAGGGAAGGAGAGTCAAGGTGGGGCAGGGTGGGGCAAGGAACCGTTGCTTTCTCTGTTATAAGCTTTGCGGTACTCTTTGAATTTGTAAACCATTTAAATATATCACTTTGTAAAATTTAACCTTAAATTTTTAAATGATGAATCTCAATTACAAAGAAGAAATTTGGGCCCAGAAATAAACCCATGAATATATGGTCAATTAATTTATGACAAAGGAGCTAAAGAATATACACTGGGGAAAGGGTAGTCCCTTCAATAAATGGTTTTGGGAAAACTGGACAGCCACAATCAAAAGAATGAAATTGAACCTCTATCTTACACCATACACAAAAAACAACTCAAATGGACTAAAGAATTGGACATAAGACCTGAAACCATAAAACTTTTAGAATAAAACATACAGGGTAAGCCCTTTGACATCAATCTTGGCAATGATTTTTTAGATATGACACCAAAAGATCAAGGAACAGAAGGAAAAATCAACAAATGGAACTACATCAACCTAAAAAGCTTCTGCACAGCAAAGGAAACTATCAAGAAATTAAAAAGGCAACCTATGAAGTAGAAGAAAATATTTGCAAATCATATCAGACAAGGGGTTAATATCTAATATATACAAAGAACTTATACAACTCATTACCAAAAAAAAAATTCCAGTTAAAAAATGAGCAGAGGAACTAAACAAACATTTTTTCAAAGAAGACATACAAATGCCCAACAGGTACATGAAAAGGTACCCAACAACACTAATCATCAGGGAAATGCAAATCAAAACCAAAATGAGATTATCATCTCTTACCTGTTAAAATGGGTATTATCAGAAAGACAAGAGATAACAAGTTTTGGCGAGGACGTGGGAAAAGTGAACTCTTATACACTGTTGGTGGGAATGTAAATTGGTTCAGCCACTATGCAAAACAGTATGGGGATTCCTCAAAAAATTAAAAATGGAACTACCGCATGATCTAGCAATTCTACTTCTGGGTACTTATCTGAAGAATACAAAACACTAACTTGAAAAGATATATGCACCCCAATGTTTACTGCAGCATTATTTACAATAGTCAAGATATGGAAATAACCTAAGTGTTTGTCAACAGGTGAATGGATAAAGAAGATGTGAGGTGTGTGTGTGTATATTCTTTATATTATATACACACACAATAGAATACTATCAGCCATAAAAAAGAAGGAAATCCTGACATTGGCGACAACATGAATGGACCTTGAGGGCATTATACTAAGTGAAATAAGCCAGAGACAGAAAGATAAATACTGCATGATCTCATTTACATGTGGAATATAAAAGCAGTGGACTACTCACAGATACAGATAACAGATTGGTGGTTGTCAGAGGTGGGTGTTGGGGGTGAGGGAAATGGGTGAAGGTGGTCAAAAGGTACAAACTTCCACTTATAGGATAAATAAGTTCTGGGGATTTAATGTACAGCACAGTGACTATGGTTAACAATATTGTATATATATATTTTTTGTATTTTCATGATCAGCTCTATTCATGTTCTGTGCCAAAGCATTTAAATACCCTGTGCTACTCATCACATAACGTGGGTGGTAAAAGAAGCCATCCTTAATTCAACGTGTTATTCCTAAAGCGTCTATTCCTGTCAGTGCTGCAAAGATACAATTAATTTGTATAACCCAATATCCTGAGGTTGAAACACAAAGCACACAGAGCAAAACATTCTCTTATGGAAAGAGAAAAATATAAACTCTGCTTTATGCAATTGCCCAAAGCTATTTTAAGTAAACAAAATAATTTTAATTAACAAATTATTGTAGTAAATCATTTTTATGAGATATACCTTTTTAAATGAGATATAATTGTCATATAACATTATATTAGTTTCAGATATGTAACATGATTCAATATTTATACATATTGTGAAATTATCACCACAATAAATCTAGTTAACGTCCATCAATCACCATACATAGTTACAAATTTTTTTTCTTATAATGAGATTTACTCTTAGCAACTTTCAAATATGCCATATAGTATTATTAACTATAGTCACCATGCTGTACATTATATCCCAATGACTTATTTTATAGCTGGAAGTTTGTACCTTTTGACCTCCTTCACCCATTTCACCCACCTCTGCCTCTAGCAAACACCTATCTGTTCTCTGTGTCTATGAGCTCAGTTTTGTTTTGTTTTTTAAAGATTCCACATATAAGTGAGATCATCTATATGTCTTTCTCTGACTTATTTCACTTAGCATAATGCCCTCAAGGACTATCCATGTTGTCACAAATAGCAGGATTTCCTTCTTTTTATGGCTGAGTAACATTCCTCTGTGTGTATGTATGTGTCTGTGTGTTTTCTTTAACCATTCATCCATCGATGGACACTTAGGTTGTTTCCTTATCTTGGCTACTGTAAGCAATGCTGCAATGAACATGGGGTGCATATATCTTTTAAAGTTAGTGTTTGGTTTCTTCTGATAAATACCCAAAAGTGGAACTGCTGGATTATACAATAGTTGTTATTTTTAATTTTTTGAGGAACTTCCATACTAGTGGATGAACCAATGTACATTCCCACTAACAGGGTACAAGAGTTCCCTTTTCTCCACATCTTCACCAACACTTGTTATTTCTTATCTTTGATAACAGTCATTCTAACAGGTGTGAGTTGATATCTCACTGTGGTTTTGATTTGCATTTCCCTAATGATTAGTAACGTTGAGCACCCTTGCAAGTATGAGGAGGCTAACAATACTGTATTGTATTTGAAAGTTGCTAAGACATTAGACCTTAAAAGTTCCCCTCACCAACATTTGTTATTTGTTGACTTTTGATCATAGCCATTCTGACAGTAGTGAGGTGATATCTCACTGTGGTTTTGATTTGCATTTTTGTAATGATTACTAATGTTGAGCATCTTTTCATGTGTCTGTTGGCCACCTGTATATTTTTCATAGAAAATGTCTATTCAAGTCCTCTGCCCATTTTTAAATCAGATTGCTTGTGTTTTTTTTGATATTGATTCATGTGAGTTCTTTACATTTTTTGGATATTAACTCCTTATCAGATATATCATTGGCAAATATCTTTTCACATTCAGTACATTGCCTTTTCATTTTATTGATAGTTTCCTTCACTGTGCAAAAGCTTTTTAGTTGATATGGTCCCATTTGTTTATTTTTGCTTTTGTTGCCTTGGCTTGAGGCGATTTAGCCAAAATTATACTGCTAAGACCAACACCAAAAAGCATACTGCCTGTGTTTTCTTCTAGGAGTTTTATGGTTTCAGGCCTTACATTTAAGTCTTTAATCCATTTTGAGTTTATTTTTGTAAATTGTATAAGAAAATGGTTCAATTTCATCCTCTTGCATGTAGCTGTCTAGTTTTCCCAACACCACTGATTGAAGAGACTCTCTTTTCCACTGTAAATTATTGTCTTCTTTGTCAAAAATTAACTAACCATATAAGCATGGGTTTACTTCTGGGCTCTCTACTACATTCCATTGGTTTATGTGTCTGATTTTGTGCCAGTACCATATAGTTTTGATTACTATAACTTTGTAGTTTAGTATGAAATCAGGACATGTGCTGCCTCCAGCTTTGTTCTTTCTCAAGGTTGTTTTGGCTACTTGGGGTCTTTTGTAGCTCCATACATATTTTAGGACTATTTGTTCCAGTTCTGCGAAAAATGCTGTTTGTATTTTGATAGGAATTGCACTGAATCTGTAGATTTCTTTGTGTAGTATGGATATTTTAGCAATATTAATTCTTCCAATCCATGAGCACAGTATTCGATCTGTGTTTGTATTCAATTTTGTTCATCAATGTCTTATAGTTTTCAGAGTATAATTCTTTCACCTCCTTGATTAAATTTATTCCTAGGTATTTTATTCTTTTTTGATGCAACTGTAAATGCGACTGTTTTCTTTATTTCTCTTTCTGATAGTTCATTACTAATGTATATACAGAAAGGCAACATGTTTCTGTATACTGATTTTTCAGTAAAGTTGCAGGATACAATTTATTTATTAGTTCCAATAGTTTTTTAGTGGAGTCTTTAGGGTTTTCTATATAGTATCATGTCATCTACAAATAGTGATAGTTTTACTTCTTCCTTTTCCATCTGAATTCCTTCTATTTCTTTTTCTTAACTGTTTGCTGTGGCTAGGACTACCAATACAATGTTGAATAAAAATGGTGAGAGTGGGCATCCTTGTCTTTTCCTGATCTTAAAGGAAAAGCTGTCAGCTTTTCAACACTGAGCATGATGTTAGCTGTGGGTCTGTCATATATGGCCTTTATATTATGTTGAGGTATGTTCTTTCTATACGTATTTTATTGAGAGTTTTTATCATAAATGAATGTTGAATTGTGTCAAATGCTTTTTCTGCATCTATTGAGACGATCATTTGATTTTTATCCTTCGTTTTGTTAATGTTGATTGATTTGTGGATACTGAATCCTTGCAGCCCTGGAACAAATCCCACTTGATCATGGTGTATGATCCTTTTAATGTATTGTTAAATTAAGTTTGCTAATAATTTTGTTGAGGATTTTTGCATCTATGTTCATCAGAGATATTGGCTTATAATTTTCTTTCTTTTTGTAGTGTCTTCATCTGATTTTGGTCTCAGGAAAATTCTGGTCTCATAGAGTGAGTTTGGAAGCATTCCTTCCTCTTCAATATTTTGGATTATTTTGAGAAGGATAGGTATGAACCTTTCTTTAAATGTTTGGTAGAGTTCACCTGTGAAGCTGTCTGGTCCTAGACTTCTGTTTGTTGGAAGTTTTTTGATTACTGATTCAGTTTCATTACTACTGATCGGTCTGTTCAGATTTTCTATTTCTTCCTAGTTAAAAAAAATTTTTTTTTAAAGAGACTTTTCTAATTGGAAAAATGCTGGTGATGGAGAACAGGGACTTGGCGGAGAATAACTGTATCTTCAGGATCACCTTATAATGGGCATACAGAGTAGCTAGCCTCCAGAAAAAAAGCCCCACGGCTGAAGAAAATGCCCAGAAGTATTTGCTGCACAGTAAAATAGAAAATAATAGCACTTCTTGATGACTTTCAGGCACATAAATAACATCTACCAATCAGCAGTCTGGTCCACAGCTTAAAATAACCCAGTTCAATACAGTCTAGTTATGGCCAAAGAGAAACAGAGCTGTGCTATTTTCAGCTGTAGCCCCACCAAGAAGTTGAGTATGTTACATATATCCAATAGTCCAGAGACGTGTATCTATTTCTAGGGCCAAAGATTAGCAACAACCAGGAAGAACTAGTTCCCCTGGTACTAATGACCTACCTTATATGCACCTCACTTAGCTGGAAAGGAATTCAATTTTTCAAACACAAAGGAGATACCAGCTCTCTACCCCATAGAATTATTATTTCATTATCCTTTTTATGCCTTACTGCTGTCTAGAGAATAAAATTCAAACTCACTTAAAGCCTTCCCCCATTTGACCTCTGCCAATCTTCTCGTCTAGTTTCCTACATTTTATGCTGCAAACAAATGACACCAGTCACTGTTCCAAAACATGTATTTTTCCTGTATTTTTCCTCCTGTGTCCTCCATGTTTCTAAATGTAATAAATATTTGGGCTGGGGGGGGGGCGGTCCTCATCTTATCTTATCTCTTAGCAACACTGACATTTGTCCATTTTTCCCTCTTTGTGGAGGTTAGCCTCCTCTCCCTGACCAGGCAATATTGGGAAGTTTCCAAAAATTGGCCATACTCTTACCTTACACCATAATCAAAAGTTAAAACAGATAAAAAATCTAAACATAAAAGCTAAATCTATAAAATTCTTAGAGGAAAACAGAGATCAAAAGTTTCATGATGTTAGATTTGGCAGTGATTTCTTGGATATGACAAAAGCACAGGCAACAAAAGTAGATAAAGTGGACTTCATTAAAATTAAAAACTTTTGTATATCAAAGGACACTATAAGTAATGAAAAAGCAACCCACAGAATGAGAGAAAATATTTGCAAATCATATATCTCTTAAGGGATTAATAGCCAGAATATATAACGAACTCCTCCTATAACTCAACAACTACAATATACACACTATAAAAACCCCAAATGAGAAATGGGCAAAGAATTTGAATAGACATTTCTCCAAAGAAGATATACAGATGGCCAATGAGCACTAGAAAAGAAGCTCAATATCGTTAATCACTAGAGAAATAAAAATCAAAGCCAAAAGCTGGTTCTTTGAAAAGATAAATAAAATTGATAAACTGTTAGAATGATCAGGGAAAAGAGATGACACAAATTACCAATATCCAGAATGAGAGAGGTGACATAATTATAGATATTAAAAGATAAAGAAATGTTATGAGCAATTTTATGTCAATAAACTTGACAACAGATGAAATAGACAAATTCCTGAAACACACCAAGCTCACTCAAGAAAAAAAATTAGATAGTGAATAGTTCTCTAACCATTAAAGAAATTAATTTTGTAATTTAAAGCCTTCCTACAAAGAAATCTCCAGGCTAGATGGCTTCACTGGTGAATCCTATCAAACATTTAAAAGAAAAATAATACCAGTCCCACACAAACTCTTCTGGAAAACTGAGCAAGAAGAAATACTTCCCAACTCATTTAATGAGGCCAGCATTATCCTGATACAAAAACCAGGCAAAGGCTTTAAAAGAAAACAGAAACAAAAAGAAAACACTACAGAGAAATATCCCTCATAAACACAGATGTAAAAATACTAAATAAAATTTTAGCAAATCAAATCTAACAAAACATTAGAGGGATAATATATCATTACCAAGTTGGGTTTATCCTAGGAATGTAGGGTTCCCTTAACATTAAAAAAAAAATCAATCAATGTAATTCACTATATTAGCAAACTAAAAAAAAAACACCGTATGATAATCTCAACGGATATTTAGAAAAAGCATTTGATAAGATCCAACAACCATTTCTGATGAAAGCTCTCAGCAAACTAGGAACAGAAGAGAACTTCCTCAACCTACTAAAGAACATCTACAAAAAACCTATAGCTAACATCATATGACTGGTGAAACATGGAATGTTTCCCCTAAGATCAGGAACATAACAAGTCTCTCCATTCTTATCATTTCTCTTCTGTGTTGTACAAGAAAGGCTAAGCCGTGCAATCAGGTAAAAGAAGAAATAAAACATCCAGATTAGCAAGGAAGGACTTAAAATGTCTTTATGTGGATGATATGATCTTTTATGAAGAAGACCCAATGAAATCTACTAAAAAAAAAAAACCACTAGAACTAATAAGTGAGTTTAGCAAAGCTGCAAAATACAAGATAGATGAACAAATATCAATTCTATCTTTATATACCAGAAGTAAAAAATCAGATATAGGAATTTAAAAATATTTTTACAATATGAAAAACACTACTTAGGGATAAATCTAACAAAAGAAAGTAAGTGTAACGGGTGATACACTGAAAATTACAAAGCACCGTTTAGAGAAAGTAAGACCTAAATAAATGGAGAGATGTACCTTGTTCATGGATTTGAAGACTCATCGGTCTTCCCCAAATTTAACCACAGATTCAATGCAATTCCAAATAAAATCCTTGCAAGCTTTTTTTAATAGAAATTGACAAGCTAATACTAAAATTCATATGGAAATGCAGTTTTTATGATGCTTTTTTAGAGTATATACTTTTTATAAGAGAAAGACCTTTTTAAGATATTTACCGTTTAAAACTGACACATTTAAGATCAATTTTCCAACATTTCCAGGACATTTATGATGCACATTTAACCTCTAAATTGGGAAATAAGGAATTGTACCTTATTTCCTTTATCTATAGATTCTCAAATAGTGAGTCTATTATATGAATTTGTAAATTACTTTTGACAATGTTTATTGCCTATATTTGTGTTTTCTTCTATTTTACAAATGCTTAAAATGTGTATTTTTATAACAATGCATATATTCCTTTCCTTCATTTTCTAAAAGTCACCCACACTCTCACTATAACACAAATCTAATTGTAATCATACTATACACAAATGTGTGTCCTAGGTTTTCACTATATGATTTGCCGTAAGTTGTATGTTCTTCTAAGGTGCTATACAGAATCATTTAAATATACTTTGATTCTTGTGAAATCATGCATATAAGAATAAAAAAGTACAGGAAATACTAAATAAAAAGTATAAATCTCATTTCTTGGACCACCTACTGGCTTTTTACTAAAATGTGTGTCCTTGTGTGCCCCAGTATTTCTTCTTTTCCCAGATGTCCCAGCCTCTACTTCCATATCATCATTTTCACGTTTTCAAGATTTGTACCCTGCACATTTTGTGCTATTATAAATAAGTATTTTGTGTTTTGGCTAAGAGTTATTTCGTAAATAGAAAACAAATATCTAGGGCCCACAATATCAAATATATAACTCTCACTCAGAATCAAACAGCGTTTGGACATAGAGAGACATATTGTTAAATATACACCACTTGACGAAAAAAAATGGATTAATAAGAGGGGTGAGAAACAAGAGGAACACATTCTTTTTTATTGACTATATAATGCGTTTTTACCTTCTGAGATTAATTAGCTTCTTCACCATAAAGAATAAAGTTATTCTTACACAATCTTCTTGGACCTTCAAACCTCCTGTTCTAATGTGAAACATTTGCTTTTTAACAATACCTGCTCTACAGGTGTCAACCTAGGATTATCATTTTGTTTTGTTGTGTGTGTGTATGTGTGTGTGCCTGTGTTTTTGAGGGAGGGGCACTTCCGAGATTTTATACACTGTTTTCTTGGAACTCAGGACTTTATATTTCTTGAGTTGTTGTTGCTTTTAAATTGGAGTAAATCCTCAAGTAATTCTTTTAGGAAGTGAGAGTGGGTGATTTTATCAATCATGATCCAGTTAAGAAAACAGAAACTCCACTAGGTTATGCTAAGAACAGTGATTTAAAAATACAAAATTGTTTAAACATGTGATAATGGACTAAAAGAACAAAAAGGTAACCTAGAAGTAATAACTGCAGTAAGCAGCTAGCACTCCTAGGGCTATGGGAACAAAAGGTAAGAGGTTGGTGTCATCAAAACCTAAGAGTTTAGAGAAGGAGGCAGTGGGCACAGCCCAGCTGCTGCAGGTAACTCAACAGTGTCAAAATGAGGACAGTTCTAGCAATATCAAAAGAGGCTAGCAGATGGAATCCACTATTACTGCTGGGGTAACATTGACCACAATATCAAGAAAACAGGTAGGAAGTCCCATCTCTTCTTTTCTTGCCTGTCTCCTAATGGTAGAAACTAATACCAAGCTAGTTAACAACACAGTCTGAGAAATATAATTTGCATAATCCCAGCCCAGCATCAGAGTAGAATACAGAAGGGTGTATTTGCAGCTTAAAGAACTTCAAAGAACCAGCATAGTTCTTATTTTTAAAGCTTCGATGAATAGAGAATTCTAGATCCAAAATCATCTTCCCTTATAACTCTGAAGTCATCTGTTACTTTGTCTTCTATCATGCAGTGTTACTTCAGAAGTCTAATTCTCACTATGGTGATCTATTAGATGTTCTTATGTTTCACCACCTACATAGACCAATTAAAGAATGAACAATTTACTCTTTTGATTACTAAAATAGTAAATGATTTAATAATTAATATATATGATATAAAAATATACTTTAGAAAAACAAGATCATATTATTACTACTATCTAACATTTCATGAACCTGTAAAATATAGTAAGTATTCTTCTACACTGTAATGGCCACAAAGTATTCCTTCATATGGATGGCAGCACAATTTAACTAATCCTCCAATTACAGACATAAATGTCAGTCAAGCTTTTTATTATTATAAATAACACAAAATAACTTTTTTATAGACGAATATTTGCACAAGCCCATGAGTATGCTTTTAGGATGAATTTCTAAAAATAAAATTGCAGGGTCAAAGCATATTTTTAAGACTTTTGATACATACTACCAAACCTCTATCCAAAAAGGTCATACTAATTTATATTCTCATAAGCAGAAGAATCAAAATTTTTCCACACTACAGCAAGCAGCAAGTATTTTCGTTATTTTATAAATATGAAGAAAATTATAAAATCCTACCAAAGCACATAAAACAAACCTAGACAAATGGGAAGACATGTCACATCCCTAAGTCTGCCACTTTTGACATTACAGCAGACTAGATAACCCAAAGGGTCCATCCACTACAAAACAAGTAGATTCTAGGAAAAAATACAGTATTTTAAACATATTGGTGGGCTCTCTAAAAGTAGGGGGATTCTCTAAGGACCACACCCTAGCTTTCCCCCAACTATTTCAAAAAAAGGTGATAGGTAAGGGACACAAACCATGAGTCTAGCTAACATGGAAGCTGGGAGCTCTGATCTGTAGGAGAACTGAGGAAAAGCGTGCCTTGAGGGCAAATATCAATACCAGCACTGCAACTGGGGTCCTAAGGTTGAGGCCAGAAGCAAGTGGTGAAACTGGTGGTTCTTCTACATTGAGTCTGGCTCTTCTGAAGAGGGCTAAAGCGGGTCCAAGTCAGTAGCACTGCCAGATCCCAGAACAAATCTTTGGAGGAAAGAATACCCAACTTAGGTCCTTAGCAGTCCCATAGATCAAGGGGGGAAAATACATGTTCACAGAAAGATCAGTCAGCAACTGAGGTGGCAAGCTAAATTTAGACACCTTCCCCCAATAAGAGAACAATTATTTTAAGGTGTCCATATATTTTATTTAAAAGCACATAGAACACTTATTTATATTGTATAGATGTATATACATAATGAGTTAAATTCAAGAATGATCACCACTAGATTAATGATGGTTATATTCAAGCGACCATCAATTTCTCCTTACACTATTACAATAATGTTTCAATTTATTTAATGAAAATATACATTTTTTTATTTATTCATTTAAAATCTATTTTAATTATAAGGGGGAAAATTTCAGTGTTATTACTGGCCATTTCCATATCCTCTCTTATGAAAAACTCATGTCCTTTGCCTGTTTTTCTGTAGTACGGTCATCTTTCTTATTGACATATATCCCCCAGTTTGCTGATTGCCATTCAATTTTGTTTCCAGTTATCTTAATACTAAAAACCTTTAAATTATTAACCAGTTATATATATCAATACTTTCCCTCATGGTTTCTACTCTGATGAAACTTTAACTTCAATCTCTCTTTTCTTTCTCCATCCAATACTTAACATCATAAAAAGGAAGCAAGGATATTGAAGAAGATTTTAGAAAAGTAAAGAGATAGTTCATAATGTTCTCCACTGTTGATCTCTGATAGATAATTTGTTCTCTGTGTCTCCTTCAATTCCTACTCATTTGTGTTTAGTAACTACATGCTGACAAATTCTCTCTGTAGACCTGAAAATGCTCACATACTGTATATATATAGTAAATTTACTTTTGCAATTATAAAGCAACTCTAAATTAATCTAAGCACCACTAAATTAATCTGGATCAGGAACATTGTTCTCAGCTGATTAATCAGGCATCCTCATAAATGGTGTCACAGATAAGCAGGAGGTCAGGATAAAAAATCATCAAAGAGCTAGACTTCTATTTCTAGAAAGACAGAGTATACACTTCTCCCTATTCCTCATACTGGGTACAACTGAAAACATTGTCCATTATATATAAAACAAACATAAGAAGACTCTGAAGGCTGGAGAGAAGGCAGACTGCAAGGAATCTAGCCTCAAATATCCCAGACTTGGAGCTGAAGAAACCAACAACCCCAAAACACCAGTGGGTTCACATATAAAGAACCCCAACTGAAGTTAAAGGGCCAGGAAAGGGACAGTCTCACAAGACAAAAAGCTTTTAGAAAACAGCCACTCTACATCAGCCGAACATCACAGAAAATCTGTGACCCTTATGCCTGTAAAGACCAAGTGGGGTACCTAGAATTCTCCTTTCAGGAGACTGTAACAAGGTGCCCACTGGGCTGGTGTCAAAGGAGGCCAAATAGCCAGGATTTTCATCTCTGCCAGCCAGTATCCAGGTTTTACCCACATGCAGTGCCAGTGGAAACCATGCGTGGAACCTGGACTCTCACCCCCATCCAGTAGTAATGAGGCTCTTTACTGACCTCTCTTGACAGGGGGGACTTCTTGTTACTGGGTGGGGTTGGGAATTCTCAGTACTAGTGGGTGATGATAAAAATTCTGACTCCCACTATGCCTCTGACACTGACCAAGTGGGGAGTAGAAGGGGTGTCTTCCTGCTGGGTGGGGGTAATAAATTGTATGTATATAATATATTAACTAGAGCAGCCACTTAAAAAAGCTATAACAAAGAGGTACACTCAAAAATACTATAGATAAATTAAAATTCCAAAAAGTATTCAAGAAACCCACAGTAAAGAAAGAAAAAGAGGATTTCCCTGGTGGCACAGTGGTTAAGAATCCGCCTGCCAGTGCAGGGGACACAGGTTCATGCCCTGGTCTGGGAAGATCCCACATGCCATGGAGCAACTAAGCCCATGCGCCACAACTACTGAGCCTGCGCTCTAGAGCCCAAGAGCCACAACTACTGAGCCCAAGTGCCACAACTACTGAAGCCCGCACACCTAGAGCCTGTGCTCTGCAACAAGAGAAGCCACCCAATGAGAAGCCTGCGAACCGCAACAAAGAGTAGCCCCCACTCGCTGCAACTAGAGAAAAGCCCGCGCGCAGCAGCAAAGACCCAAGGCAGCCAAAAATATAAATAAATAAATAAATTTAAAGAAAGAAAAAGAAAACAGAAATGAAAAACAGAGAAAACAAAAACTAAAATAACAGACATCAGCCCTAACATATTAATACTTACATGACATGTAAATGGTTTAAATACAAAAAGTAAAACATAGACACTGGCAGAGTGAGTTAAAAAACATGGCCCAGCTATAGGCTGTCTGCAAGAAACTCACTTCAAATTTAATATAAGCAAACAAAGTAAAAAGTAGGGAAGAGATTTATAAAGGAAAAATTAGTCAAAGGAAAGACTACTAATACCAGAAAAGGAGATTTCAGAGCATAGAAAATTACCAGACACAGAGAGGGACAATATATAAAATTAAAAGGTAAACCCAAAAGAGATATACAATCCTAAATAAGTATACACCAAAAAACCAAGCTGCTAAATATGTGAAACAAAAACTGATAGAACTGAAAAAAGAAATAGATAAACCTACAATTATACTGGAAATGTCAACATCTGTCTCTCAAAAATTGACAGAATAACTAGACAGAATATCAGGAAGGTTATAGAAGAACTCAACAATACTATCAACCAACAATATCTAATCAACATTTATAGAGTACTCCCCCCAACAAGAACAGAACATACGTTCTTCTCAAGTGCCCACAGAATGTATATCAAGAAAGACCGTATCCTGAGCCAAAGCAGAAACTTCAACAAACTTAAAAGAATTTAAATCATAGAGTGTGTTCTCTCTGGTCATCATAAAATCAAACTAGAAATCAATAACAGAAAAATAACATGATAATCTCCATACCTGGAAACTAAACAAAACACTTGTAAATAATACAGTAAGTCCCCTACATACGGACCTTCCAGTTGTGAACTTTCAAAGATGTGAATATGTGTTCCATGAACATCAGGCATGAGTGAAATTGCATCCTGCCCTCCATCTCCTACTGCTGACTATCCTTAAGCCCTACCAACGCCCACCTCCCCTCCTTCCTCCAGTCAGTAACTCCTCTTGCCTGTTCACTTGATGCCAGACCCTGTATGCCTGCTATTGTACTGTACTACTGTACTTTTCAAGGTACTGTACTGTAAGATGAAAAATGTTTTCTTTATTTTTTGTGTTTGTTTTTTATGTATTATTTGTGTGAAAAGTATTATAAACCTATTACAGTACAGTACTATATAGCCGATCGTGTTAGTTGGGTACCTAGGCTAACTTATTGGACTTATGAACACACTCTCAGAACAGAACTCATTCACATGCAGGGGACTTACTGTACCTGGTCAAAGTGGGTGTCTTAAGGGAAATCAAAAGATATATAGACCTGAATAAAAAGGAAAACACAATATATCAAAATTAGTGGGACATAGGAAAGCAGTGCTAAGAAAGAAATCTGTAGTACTAAATGCATACATTAGAAAAGAAGAAATGCCTCAAATCAACAATCCAAGATTCTCCATCAAGAACCTAGAAAAAGAAGAGCAAATAAACTAAAAGCAAGCAGAAGGAAGGACATAACAAAGAGCAGAAATCAATGAAACTGAGAACAGAAAAACAACAGAGAAAAAAATCAATAACATAAAGCACTAGTTCTTTGAAAAGACTAATGAAATTGACAAATTTGTAGCATAACTGACAAAGAAAAAAGGAGAGAGGACACAAGTTACCAATAACAGGAATGCAACCAGGGATATCACCACAGACCCTGCAGACACAAAAAAGATAATAAGAGAATACCATGAAAAAAATCTACACACAAAAGCTTGACAACTTCAATGAAATGGACCACTTTCTCAAAAAACACAAACTACCGCAACTCAACCAATATGAAATAGATAAGCTGAATAGCCCTAAAAATTATTTTAAAAATTGAATTCATAATTTTAAAACTCTAAAAGAAATCTTCAGACCCCCCTTTTCACTGGAGAATTCTATGAAACATTTAAAGTAGAATAAACACCAATTCTACACAATCTCTTCTAGAAAACAGATGAGGAGGAGACACTTCCCAAATCCTTTATGAAATTAGTATTACCCTGATACCAAAACCAGACAAAGACAATACAAAAAAGAAAACTACAGGCCAATATCCCCCATGAATATTGCTTAACAAAATATTATCAAATATAATTCAGCAATATATAAAAAGATTTATATACCATGAACAGGAGAGGTTTATTCCAGGAATTCCAGGCTGTTTCAATATTTGAAAATCAATCAGTATAATCTACCATGTCAATAAGCTAAAAAATAAGAATTAGATGATCATATTAATCAATGCAGAAAAACATCTGACTAAATTAACACCCATTCACGATAAAAACACAAACAGAGTGGAACTTCATTAACTTTATAAAGAGCATCTACGAAAACCTATAGTTAACATTATTCTTTTTTTTAATTGAAGTATAGTTGATTTACATTGTTGTGTTAGTTTCTGGTGTAAAGTGGTTCAGTTATACATACATATATTCTTTTTCATATTCTTTTCCATTATAGTTTATTACAAGATATGAATATAGTTTCCTGTGCTATACAGTAGAACCTCGTTATTTATCTATTTTATATACAGTAGTTTGTATCTGCTAATCCCAAACTCCTAATCTATCCCTCCCCCCCTCCCCTTTTCCCCTTTGGTGTAAGTTTGTTTTTAACATTATTCTTAATGGTGAAAGACAATGCTTTCTCCCTAAGATTGAGAACAAGGTAAGGATATCCACTCTCTCCATTCTTACTCAACACAGTGCTGGAAGTTCTAAAGAGTGCAATAAGGGAAGAAAAGGAAATAAAAGGCATACAGATTGGAAAGGAAAAAATAAAGACTATTCCTCTTTGCAAAGGATGTAACTGTCTACATAAAAAGAATTCCAAGGAATCTACAAAAAAACTCAGAATAACTGAGTTTAACAAGGTTACAGGACACAAAGTAAACATACAAATGTCAATTATATTTCTATGTACACCACCAAAATTAAAAATACAATACCATTTATAACTGCTAAAAATAATGAAATACTTAGGTGTGAATCTAAGAAAACATACAAAGGACTTGCATGTTGAAAACTATGCAATGCTGATGAAAGAAATAAAAAGTGATCCAAATAAATGACAAGACATACCTTGTTTATGGATTAGAAGACTCAACACAGTGAAAATGCCTTTCAACAGGTGACTGGTTAAACAAATGGTAGTACATCTATACCACAGAAAACTGCTCCACAATAAAAAACAAGGACCTATTGATACATGTAACAACCTGTATAAATCTCCAGAGAATTATGCTGTATGGAAAAAATGCCAATCCCCAAAACGTTACATACTATATTGTCCCATTTAACATTCCTGAAATGACAAAATTACAGCAATGAAGAACAGATTGGTGTTTGCACAGGGTTAAGAAGGGAGGGGTATGGGAAGGAAATGGATATGACTATAACAGAACAACATGAGGGATCTTTGTTGTTATGGAAATGCTCTGTATTTTGAGTCTATTGATGTCAATATCCTGGTTGTAATATTGTACCATAGGAAGAAACAGTTAAAGGTCTATAGGATCTCTATTATTTCCTACAACTACATGTGAATTATCTCAAAATAAAAAGTTTAATAAAAATAGGCTTCAGAAATACATTGTGGTAGCTCCTCTCCTTGCTGTACGCGCATGTCATTCCTTCATGGAGAAGTGGAACCTATTCCTTCCTTCTCCTTGAATGTGGGCCAGTCTTAGTGATTTGATTAATTTATAGAATTTTAGGGGCTTCTACCTGCTCTCTTGGAAAACCTGCCCTGGTGGAAGCCAGATGTCAGATAAGAAGTTCGATTACCATGAGACAGCTATGAATAGAGTAAGTGATGCTAGCTGGTCCCTACCTGTGAAGGGAAGAAGCCATCTTGGATATTCCAGCCCCATAGTTTCTTGGGAAAAAAATCAAGGCCCCAGATATATGGTCCCAATCAAGTTTTCCCAGCTCTATTTTTTCAAGCCAACCCACCAGATGCCCCAAATATTATGGAGCACAGATAAACCATCTCATGTCCAAACTACTGCCCCATAGATTTTTTTTACACCATGAATTGGCAAACATTGTCAGTAAAGGGCCAGACAGTAACTTTATAGGCTTTGAGAGTCACCAATCTCTCACAACTACTCAACTCTGGTATAGTAGCACAAAAGAAACCATAGGCAATATGTAAATGAATGAGTGTGGCTGTTTTCCAAATTTATGAACATGGAAGTCTGAATTTCATGTAATTTTCATGTGTCACAAAATATTCTTGAGGGTTTTTTTTAAAGCATTTAAAAATGTAAAGTCAATTCTTAGTTGGTAGGCTGTACAAAACAGGTAGAAGGTTGGGCTCCTGACTTACATGTTCTTTCATTTTGCAATCCTTACTTACTTAAGGATTAAGGTATTGAATTGCATGCTCCAGATTGCCTCTGTCATTTTACTGAATCCTAAACTCTTAGACTTGGAAAGAATTTTAAAGATCAATTTGATAGTCTAAACACCTACTTAGTCTAAATACATGAATCCACTGCATACTGTGCCTGCCAAGCAGATACCCAGATCCTCCAGCAATAGGGAAACCATCAGCTCCACCTAAACTGCCCAGTCTACCTTCAGACAACCCTGATTTTTTTCCCCTATGCTGAGGGAAACCTGTCTCCCTATAACTTCTATCCATTGATTCTAATTCTGCCTCTTGGTGTCAGGCAGAATACACCTACTTCCATTTTCCAAAAACAGGCTTTCAGATACTTCAAATAGCCACTCTGTCTCCTGGAGTATTTTCTTTTCTCTAAGCTAAATATCCCCAACTCCTTAAACCTAACCTTGTATAATCTCTGAACTTCCTTTAACCATCTAAAACTAGGATGCCCAAAACTGAAGATAACACTCCAAATGTAGTCTGACGAGAGAAGAACCACTAACTCCCTTTTTCAGAAACCTCCATTATTGTAATTTGAAAACACATTTGTTTGTTTTGCTTTGGGTTTTTTTTTTGACAGCCACATCACATCAGACTTATGGTAAACTTACCACTGATTAAAATCTTTTCCTTACATGGTAAGTCAAATCTCTTCCACTAGACACTCACATGGAAGAAATCTTAGACTCAAGTACACAACTTTATATTTATTCTATTCAATGTAATCTTGTTAAATCCAGCCCCTGACTCCAGACAGTTGAGATCTTTTGAGATCCTAGTTTTTGCTTCACCTATTTACTAACCCCAGAGTTCACCATGACCTGCAAATTTGAAACATATGCCTTTTATATAGCATACAAGTAAAGTAATTGACAAAAATAAACAGAACAGGGACTTCCCTGGAGGTGCAGTGGTTAAGACTCCACGCTCCCAATGCAGGGGGCCGGGGTTCAATTCCTTGTCAGGGAACTAGATCCCACATGCATGCCGCAACTAAGGAGCCTGAAAGCTGCAACTAAGGAGCCCGAGAGCCGCAACTAAGACCCAGCACAACCAAATAAATAAATTAAATTAAATTAAATAATAATAAAAAACAGAACAGAGGCAAGTACCAAGTCCTATGGTAAGGCTGTAGAAATGTCCCTTTAGTCCTAAAATAATAAATTATATTACTTTTTCCATCTTGACAATATCACCATGGAACTTAGCAAACCTTTTACTAAATAACTAACAACTTTCGTTGTTAACTACTTATAAATAAATCATGGTTTTTGTCATCTTTTTTTTTTTAATCTTCCTAAGGCTCAGTGTTAACTTGTTTAATCCATTTCTTGAAGAAAAACAAACAAAAATCACCCTTGCCCATCTCTAGGTTTCTTTTCTAGATCTCTCTTGATCCTTTTGGTTCTTCAAAAAAATAATCCATGGAAATGTAGATTTTTCTTTTTCCTCCTTTGAAGTTTTTGAACAAAAAAGCCTTAGTGCAGTGATATTTCTTTTTATTTTTAAACCTACCTTTCACATGCTTTTTATTACTTTTTTCTCTTCTTAGTAAATTATATTTTAAAGCTAGAAATTTTTATAGCCCTCAGTCTGGTATCAACTTGGAACTACCATGGCATTTTGCCTGGAATCCAATTATTTTTTTCGATGCTTATCTAGTTTGTATTTTAAATTGGGTTATCTTAATTCTGAATGCTAATATTCAATATCTCAAAATCTGCTTGTTCATAAAGGCAATTACCACATTTATTTGTTTTCAATAAAAACATCAATTTTGCTTCATGATCAAATCTACATGATTACTATCTTGCTATTTCCGATCACATACATTAAGAACGAATATCCCACACTGTAACAAATAAATATCTATATGGAATAAAAAGTGAACCTCAACCTTTATCTCATATCACACATAAATATTAACTTGAAAATGGATTATACACCTAAATGTAAATGCTAAATCTATAAAGCTTCCAGAAAAAAAAAAACAGGAGAAAATCTTCATGACCTTGCAGTAGACAAAGATTTCTTAGCTAGGACACAAAAAACACTAACTGCAAGAGAAAGTATTTATAAATTTTATCAAAAATAAAAATTGTTGGGCTTCCCTGGTGGCGCAGTGGTTGAGAGTCCACCTGCCGATGCAGGGGACACGGGTTCGTGCCCTGGTCCGGGAAGATCCCACATGCCGCGGAGCGGCTGGGCCTGTGAGCCATGGCCGCTGAGCCTGCGCGTCCGGAGCCTGTGCTCCGCAACGGGAGAGGCCACAACAGTGAGAGGCCCGCGTACCGCAATAAATAAATAAATAAATAAATAAAAATAAAAAAAATAAAAATTGTTTTTAAAAATATTATGAACATGAAAAGGAAAGACAGAATTGGAGAAAAAAATATTCATAGTGCTTTCATCTGCCAAAGTGTTGGTATCTTGAATATTAAAGTTAATAATAAGAAAGCAAACAGCCCAATTTTTTTTTTAAATGGGTAAAAGAGTTGACAGCTCAAAAATAAGATAAACAAATGGCTAATAAGCACATGAAAAAATACTCAACAGCATTAGTCATCAGGAAAATGCAAATTAAAAGTAAAATAAGATATCACTAACATACTTACCAAAATGGCTAAACTTTTGATTAAAATTTTTGATATATAAGTTGATTACAGATCTCCTTAACAATACATAGAAAGCAAATTTCAAGGTGGAAAATTACGTTTCCATTGACATTTCTATGAAAAAAAACCTAATTATATAAAGTTCCACTCAATATTAAAATAACATTCATATCTAACAATTTGTTTAATATATCAATTAAATGTGACCTAATTTAACCACTCATTTAAATATAATTAGGAGCATCATATGCAGCGGGAAAACTGTAGCAGAAGAATCTTTTCTCTTTCTTACCTCTATAAATTAACTATTTAAGACCTTAATCATTTCTCTTAGTAAATACTGAAAAAGTGAATAATTCAAAGTTAAAATACATTCTATACCAGTGAGTAAAACATTTATTAAGTGCCTATTTACATACTATGTACACACTTGATTAGTCAAATCATTTTCTAAAAGGTTTTACAGTCAAAGGTAGAAAAAAATAAATTGCACGCAAAAGCATCAAATATTGGAACTCAAATCCCATTGTGCTAGATATGTTAAAACTTCCCCCAACAAACACAGTGCTGGATAACATTCTTCTCTTTTCCTCCTTTCCAGCCCTCTCTCCCTTTTTTTTTTTTTAATGATAGCCATTTTAATTATAGTAGCAAAGCCCTTTACTTTGTTACTTTAGGAAGGAGAAGGTGCTCAAATTATAACAGTGAACCTCTTTTATGTGGGATGGAGGCTATATATAATCTTTGTGATCCAATAAAACTTCTGTCACATTTATATCATAATCCAGTTTCTTTCAAGTAAATCTGTCATCTCCAATATACTTGATACACCTGGAAAGTTAACGTCTCAACAAATATTTTACATATTTGAATAATCAATGGTTTGCTATCGAGACCTGTTTATTTATTTATTTACTTTGAGATTGCTTCAGAGACCTCATCCCCAAATTTCATGTAGGAGTCATTCTAAAATGCAGTAAGTTTCTTTGTGAAACAGGAAATTCAGGATCTTGTCCACAATAGACACATAAGAACTTTGCCCACACATGTAAACAATCTGACAAATTATGGCCTGAATCACAATTTTAAATTGAGGATCCTGAGTGGTAGAGAGGTTTATTATAGGATAGCCAACATAGAACCAGTAGTGATTACCTTATTTGTTTCAGTAAAGATGCTATTGAAGATGTCTGGCTCTATTTCATATAGGTCAATTCCCTTCCTATTAAAAAGCACTCACTTTCCACTCTTAGACCAGACCCACAATTTCTGTCAAAAGTCTCATAATGAATCAGGAATAGGAATGCCACAGCATAAATCAAATCCTTCTACCAGAACAACAATTCAAAGTCCATAAATAATTAAGACCGAATAAATCTTCCAAGATTCAAAAAAAGCGGCGGGGGAATACTGAGAAACTGTCCCAGATAGCTAAATACAACGTGGCATCCTGGATTGGATCCTACAACAGAAAAGGGGCATTAATGGAAAAAACTAGTAAAATCGGAACAGAGTCTGGACTTTAGTTAATAGTAGTACACCGACATTCATTTCTTAGTTTTGACAAATGTACCACGGAAATATAAGATGATAACATTCGGGGAAACTGAAGCTGAGTAAAGAGTGTACAGAAAAAGTTCTCTATTATCCTTGCAAATTTTCTCTAAATCTAAAATTATTCCAACAACAACAAAAAACTCCACAAAAAAACAGAATTAGAAGGAGTTGTATGTAGACTAAAAGGCTTTAAAATCTGAAAACAAAACAATAGAGCACACCTATCAATTGGAAAAAAATAAAGACTCCAGTCAGTAGTAAATATATAATAATGCACAGGTGAGTTATAAAAGAGGCAAGGCAACTAGTTAATGAATAAAAGAAAAATATTAAATTTACAAACAAAAAATTTCTAAAAGGTGAAACCATTTTTCACATATCAAATTAGCAACTTTAAAAATTATATTATTGGTAAAAGTATGGTGACTCTGGCACTGCCATACATTGCTGACTACAGGGTACATTAAGATAATTTCTATAAAGCAATTTGGCACAATATATCACAAGCCAAAAAGTAAACTTAGTAATCCAACTTTTGTGAAAATAAACTGAGGAAATAAGATGGAACATAAAAAACCTTTATACAAAATATGCTAACTAAAGCATTCCTGATATTCAATTTTTACTGAAACAACCTGTAAGACATCTACCATAGGAAAATAGTTAATTATGGCTCATCCACTTAATAGGCAGTTATTAACAATGACATTCACAGAGCTCATACTAAACTTAAGAAATTCAGATTGAGAATTGTAAACAAAGCATCATAAAAGGTAAAATAATGAACAAAAATTATGCTTGTAAAAGAGACTGGAAGAAAGTACACCAAAAACATGCATAATAGTTATCTCTGGGTGATGGGATTATAGGTAATATCTCCTTATATTTTTCTAAATTTTATGATTTTTATTGTAAAGGACTTGCTTTTAAATAGGGAAAACTACATTTTTAAGAAACCAAAGTGGAGGAAGCATAATTTAATATATCATGTATATGGATGGTTTTACTTTACAGATAACAATCATAAAATATTTTTGTACATATCAAAAACCATTTAAATTATTTTATATATATATATGTAATCATTACTGAACTTCCTATAAGATATTCTGGTACTCCTCAAAAACTATCAGCATGCATTTTGGCTCATATTAGAAATAAGGTCTTACCCTCAATGATTTTACAATCTAGTAAAGATTAAGTTACAAGAATGAGAAAAAAGAACAAAAAAAGAAGTTAAATATTTAAATACTAACAAAGTGGTTGAGTATAGACTCTGTAATCAGATAGACCTAACCTGAATCCTGGCTCCAATAACTGTGTGACCTTGGGCAAGTATCAGCCTCTCTAAGCCCAAGTCACCCTGGTTTGTCATTTGAAGATTAACAGTACTGACTTTGCAGAATTAATGTGAGCACTAAATGAAATATTCAAGGAAAACACCTGGCAAAATGTCTGGCACATAATCAGTATGTAAATTTAGCTTTTTTTTTTTTAACTACTCTTAGTGGTATTATTGACTATCAGGGTTTTAAATGGTCAGAGGAACAAAAAGAGATCATTAACAGCAAGAATTGAGGAAGGCTTTAAGAATTCTGCTAATCCTTGAAGAAGAGTTGAACACGGTAAGACTGGGCAGAGATGCAGAGCAGTATTAAAAACTTATTCAAGCAGAGATTTGAATAAGTAGGCCATGTTTATAGAACAGTGAAGTGAACCATCCAACTATAGCAGAAGAGACATAGAAACACTTCTTATAGAAAGAAGTGAAATAAGATATTTTTTAAAGAAAAAATAAAAGATTGTCAATTAATAGCATTTGTGTTATTCAACACAGAGTTATCATCAAAGGAAAAAATTTAAAGTGCAAGTTAAATTACAGTATCTCAAACATACTATATAAAAATCACTTTAACAAAACAGTAATTGACCTTGTAATATTTAACAACTAAAGTCTTCCAAGAAAAAAATACCCAAAATAACCAACAGCTATTAAATAAAGAAATATTCATGTGCACTGGAAGAAAAGAGGGAAGGAGGTAAAAATACAAAATAAAAACTAGAAGTATTTTTGTACATACTAAGAAATCTAAGTATGTGAAAAATAAGATAAAGATGGTATTTAAGAAGGATGTACAATTAAAATTCCTTAAATTTTATGCATATAATTTCATGCATATAATTTTATGATTATAATTGTTCTTGCCTATTACATATATGTTGCAAAATAACTCAATAAACTTGAAATAAGAAAAATTATTTCTAAATTAATGAAATGGCAGATTTTCCTGATTTACAGAAATCTATCTTTTCTAGACAACGTATTGAGAACCTATTTATTTATCAATCCTAATTTAGTAGAATTAACATAATTTTATTATTATGGTGAACTTTCTTAAATTATCTTTTTGCAAAAGGAACTACACACCATTTTCTCTTGTAGTAACCTCCTACTGCCCTAGTGGAAATACAGGACACATTATTAATCATTAAAAATAACAAACTATTGGGAATTCCCTGGCGGTCCAGTGGTTAGGACTTGGCGCTTTCACTGTTGGGGCCCAGGTTCAATCCCTGGTGGAGGAACTAAGATCCCTCAAGCCATGCGGCATGGCCAAAAAATAATAATAGTAATAATAAACTATTAAGCCCAATACTATGACCTTGACATTTATCAAATATTTCTAAGTAAAATTAAAACAAAACAAACCAATTCACTTAAGAACTCAGAAAGCTTCAGTAAGCTCATTACACACACACATATTGGCTAAGAAAGCAAGCTCTGGAGTCAGGCTGCTTTATGGGTCTGAGATTTATGAGTTTACATCTCAGTTCTAAGCCCCATTAATAAGCTGCATATGTTGAGAAAATTATTTAATCTTCCTATGCCTAAGTTTCTTCCTCTGTAAAATGGGGACAGTAAGTAATAGTGCCTTCCCTCATAAGGTCACTATAAGGATTAAATGGCATAATGTGTATAAACCATATATCACAGTATCTAATCTAGTACAGAGTAAGAGCTTCATACGTAGAAATTATCATTAATCATCATTATGTGTTTCTATAATACATAATATTTCAATATATAGGAAACCCCAAGACAACAAGGAAGATTTAAAAATAAATAAAAGGTACACAGAGGAAATTTTAGCTACAACAAACAGTAAACACAACCTACTCCTATCCAGATAAAACCTTACAATAAAGGCTTATTTGCCTCAGTTCCATTCATTCAGTACATCATGACCAGCTTTAAACAAAAAAATTACAAAGCATGCTAAAACACAAAAAGTACAGTTTGAAGAGACTGAGCAAGCAGTAGAGAACCAGGCTCAGATGGCAGAAATGTTGGAATTATCAGACCAGGAATTTAAAACAACTACAATGAATATGCTAAGGTCTCTAATGGAAAAAGTAAGACAACATTCAAGAACAGATGGGTAATAAAGCAGAAAGATGGAAACTCTAAGAATCAAAGGGAAACGTTAGAAATCAAAAATACTGTAACAGAAATGAAGAATGCCTTTGATAGGCTCATCAGCAAACTGGACACAGCCAAGTAAAGACTCAGTGAACTTGAAGAAATGTCAGTAGAAACTTCCAAAACTGAAATGGAAACAGAAAAAAGCATGAAAAAGAACAGAATATCCAAGAACTGTGGAGCAATTACAAAGGGTATAACATACACATAATGAGAATACCAGAAGGAAAAGAAAAAGAGAAAGGAACAGAAGAAATATTTGAAGCAATAATGACAATTTCACAAAATTAATGATAGATACCAAGCCTCAGATCCAGAAGCTCAGAGAACACCAGGCAGGATAGATATTTAAAAATCTATACCTAGGCATATCATATTTCCACTGCAGAAAATCAAAGATAAAGTCTTAAAGGAGGCCAGAGGAAAAACACTTCTATAGAGGAAGAAGAGTAAGGATTACATCGGACTGCTTTTCAGAAATCATGCAAGCAAGAGAGTGAAATAAAGTATTTAAAGTGCTGGGTGTGGGGGGGGTGAGGGGGATGGAATGCAACCTAGAATTCTTTATCTAGTCAAATTATCCTTTAAAAGTGAAAGAGAAATAAAGACTTTCTCAGGCAAACAAAAGTCGAGGGAATCCGTCACCAGTACACCTCCCTTGCAAGAAATGTTAAAAAAAAAAATCTTCAGAGAGAAGGAAACATATAGGTCAGAAGTCGGAAACTCAGATCTACATGAAGAAAGGAAGAGCGCTAGAGAAAGAAAAAATGAAGGCAAAGTAAAATTTTTCTTATTAATTTATCTAGCATATAATAGTTTGTTCAAAATAATAATAGCAACGATGCATTTGATGATTAGAGCCTATAGATAAGTGAAATGAATGACAGCAATGTTATAAGGACAGGAGGGAGGAACTGGGAATATGCTAAGATACTTGCACTATCAGTGAAACAGTGTAGTGTTACTTGAAAGAGGACCTGGATTAGTTATAAATGTATATTGCAATCTCAAGGGCAATGACCAAAAAAAAATCCTTTATGAAATAAAACTGATATGCTAGGAGAAGACAAATAGTAGAATCATATAAAATGCTCAATTAAAACCAAAGAAGGAAAAAAAGCAAACAAACAGAGGCAGAAAAAGAGTGGAAAACAAAATAGAAACAAAGAATAGGGCAAAGAATAGAAAACAGTAATAAATATGGTAGATGTTAAACCAACTGTATCAGTAATCATTTTAACATGAATGGTTTAAATAAATCAATTAAAAGACAGCCTTTCAGAATGGATTAAAAAAAAGATGCAACTAAACTTGAGTCTACTAAATAAATGTTGTCTGTGATAAACTAACTTTTTTTTTTTTTTTTGCGGTACATGGGCCTCTCACTGTTGTGGCCTCTCCCATTGCGGAGCACAGGCTCCAGACGTGCAGTCTCAGCGGCCACGGCTCACGGGCCCAGCCGCTCCGCAGCATGTGGGATCCTCCCGGACTGGGGCACGAACCTATGTCCTCTGCAGCAGCAGGCGGACTCTCAACCACTGCGCCACCAGGGAAGCCCTAAACTAACTTTTAATATAAAGACACATATAGATTAAAAGGAAGGGATGGAAAAGATATGCCATGTTAACACTAATCAAAAAAAGCTGGAGTAGCTATAGTAATTTCAGACAAAGCAGACTTTACAGCAAGGAATATTAACAGAGATAAAGAGGGGCATTACATAATGATAAAGGGGTCAGTTCTCCAAGAAGACATAACATTCTCTAATTTGTATGAGCCTAACAACAGAGCATCAAAATATATGAGACAAAAACTGATAGAACTGTAAAGAGAACTGGATGAATTTACTATTATAGCTGAAGACTTCCATACACCTCTATCAGGAATCAAAAGATCAGCTGGCAAAAAATCAGGTAAGGACACAGTTGAACTGAAAAGCACCATCGATCAACTGGATCTATAGAATACTTCATCCAACCAGAGCAGAAATACACATTCTTCTCAAGCTCACATATAACATTCACCAAGACAGAACATATCCTGGGCCATAAAACACATCTTAACAAATTTTTAAAAATTGAAATCATACAAGGTATGCTCTCATACATGATAGAACGAAATTAGAAATAAATAACCGATAGCTAGAAAACCCAAAAAAACTTGGAGATTAAACAGTGAACTTCTAAACAACAGATGTGTCAAAGGAGTCTCAAGAGAAATTTTAAAATATTGAACAAATAAAAATGAAAATGTAACTTATTAAAAGTCGTGGGAACCAGAAAACCAGTGCTTAGAAGGAAATTAATGGCATTGAATGCACAATATTGAAAAAGAAGAAAGATCTAAAATCATTAATCTAAGCTTCCAATTTAGGAAACTAGAAAAGAGCAAAGTAAATCCAAAGTAAGCAGAAGGAAAGAAATAATAAAAATTAGAGCAGAAATCAATGAAACTGAAAACAGGAAATCAACCAAAACCAAAAGTGGATTCTTTGAAAAGATCAATAAAATTGATACATTTCTAGCCAGGTTAACAAGAAAAAAAAAGAGTAAACAAATTACTAATACTAGAAATGAAAGTGGGCCCATCAGTACTGATTCTGTAGACATTAAAAAGATACTAAAGGGGGGCTTCCCTGGTGGTACAGTGGTTAAGAATCCACCTGCCAGTGCAGGGCACACGGGTTCGAGCCCTGGTCCACGAAGATCCCACATGCCGCGGAGCAACTAAACCCGCGTGCCACAGCTACTGAGCCCGCAGGCCACAACTACTGAAGCCCGCGTGCCTAGAGCCCATGCTCCACAACAAGAGAAGCCACCGCAATGAGAAGCCTGCACACAATGAAGAGTAGCCCCCACTCACTGCAACTAGAGAAAGCCTGCATGCAGCAACGAAGACCCAACACAGCCAAAATAAATAAATAAATAAATATTTAAAAAATTGTGAATCACTACGTTTAAAAAAAAAAAGGGCTTCCCTAGTGGTGCAGTGGTTGGGAGTCTGCCTGCCGATGCAGGGGACGCGGGTTTGTGCCCTGGTCCCGGAGGATCCCGCGTGCCGCAGAGCGGCTGGGCCTGTGAGCCATGGCCGCGCCTGTGAGCCATGGCCGCTGAGCCTGCACGTCCGGAGCCTGTGCTCCGCAGCGGGAGAGGCCGCCAACAGTGAGAGGCCCGCATACCGCAAAAAATAAATAAATAAATAAAGGGCTTCCCTTGTGGCACAGTGGTTAAGAATTTGCCCGCCAATGCAGGGGACACGGGTTCGAGCCCTGGTCCGGCAAGATCCCACATGCTGCTGAGCAACTAAGCCAATGTGCCACAAGTACTGAGCCTGCGCTCCAGAGCCCGCGAGCCACAACTCCTGAAGCCTGGGCACCTAGAGCCCGTGCTCTGCAACAAGAGAAGCCACCGCAATGTGAAGCCCGTGCACCGCAACAAAGAGTAGCCTCCGCTCATCGCAACTAGAGAAAGCCTGCGCACAGCAACAAAGACCCAACGCAGCCAAAAATAAATAAATAAAATAAATAATTTTTTTAAATACCTTAAAAAATATACTAAAGGAATATTATGAACAACTCTATGCCCATGAATTTAATTACCTAGATAAAGCAGACCAATTTCCTGAAAGACACAATCTACTAAACCCCCTATAATGAGAAATGGGTAAGCTGAATAGTCCTGTGTCTATTAAAGAAATTGAATTAATAATAAACAGCCTTCTAAAACAGAAAGCACCAGGCCCAGAAGGGTTCACTGGTGAATTCTACCACACATTTAAGGAAGAAATTATACTAATTCTCCAGACAATCTCTTCCAAAAAATAAAAGCTGAGAGAATACTTCTTAACTCATTCTATGAGGCCAGCATTACTGTAATACTCAAACCAAAGGCATTATAAGAAAGGAAAACTAAATACCAACATCCCTCATGAACACAGATGCAAAAATCCTCAAGAAAATATTAGTAAATTAAATCCAACAATGCATTTTAAAAAAACGGGCTTCCCTGGTGGCGCAGTGGTTGAGAGTCCGCCTGCCGATGCAGGGGACATGGGTTCGTGCCCCGGTCCAGGAAGATCCCACATGCTGTGGAGCGGCTAGGCCCGTGAGCCGTGGCCGCTGAGCCTGCGCGTCTGGAGCCTGTGCTCTGCAACAGGAGAGCCCACAACAGTGAGAGGCCCGCGTACCACAAAAAAAAAAAAAACTACACACTACAACCAGGTGGATTTATTCCAGGTATGCAAGTCTGGTTCAATATTTGAAAATCAATTAATGTAATCCATCACATCAACAGACTAAAAAAGAAAAATTACATGATCATATCATTAGATACCAAAAAAAGCATCTAACAAAATCCAACACTCATTCATAGTAAAAACTCTCAGCTAACTAGGAGTAGAGGGGAGTTTCCTCAACTTGGTACAGAACATCTACAAAAAAACTATAACACCATATATAATGGTGAGAAACTGGATGCTTTCCCAGTAAGATCAGGAACAAGGCAAGGATGTCCACTCTCACCACTCCTATTCAAATCATACTGGAAGTCCTAGCTAATGCAGTAAGATAAGAAAGGAAAATAAAATGTATACAGGTTGGGAGGGAAGAAATAAAACTATATTTGTTTACACATGACGTGACTGTCTATCTATGTACAACATCCCAAAGAATCAACAAAAAATCCTAGAAGAAATAAACAATCATAGCGAGTTGCAGGATTCAAGGTTAATATACAAAAATCAATTGCTTTATTGTATACCAGGAACAAACAATTGTAATTTGAAACACAATACCATTTGAATTAGCACTTAAAAATGAAATACTTAGGTATAAATCTAAATAAATAAACACACACACACAATATCTATATAAGGAATACTAAAAAACTCTTAAGAAATTTTAAAAAATCTAAATACATGGAGAGATTCCCTGTACACGGATAAGAAGACTCAATATTGCCAAGGTGTCAGTTCTTCCTAACTGGATCCATAGATTCAATGCAATCCCAAGCAGAATATATGTGTGTGTGTATGTGTTATGTGTGTGTGTGTGTGTGTGTGTGTATTTAAAACTGAATCACTTTGTTGTACACCTGAAACTAACACAATATTGTAAATCAACTATACTTCAATTTAAAATAAAAGAAAGTGAGGACAACTCATTGAATGAGAGAAAGTATCTGCAAATCACATCTGACAAATGTATAATATCTAAAATATATAAAGAACTCTTACATTGCACCACTAAAAAGATTAAAAACACAATTAAAAATGGGCAAAGGATCGGAATACACATTTCTCCAAATATATATATGTAAATGGCCAATAAACACATGAAAAGATCGTGGCTAAACATCATCCAGCAATTAGAGAAATGCAAATCAAAGCCACAATCATATACCACTTTATACCCACTAGGATGGCTAAAATAAAACAGACAATAAGATGTGTTGGTGACGGCTGGAGAAACTGGAACCCTCATACATTGCTGGTGGGAATATAAAATGATGTAGCCCCTTTGGAAAACGTTTTGGCAGCTCCTGAAAAAGTTGAAGTTATCACATGACTTACCAGTTCCACTTCTAGGTATAAACCCAGGACGGAAATGTTCATATCAACATTATTCATAATAGCCAAGAAGTGGGAACAACCCAAATGCCCATTTAGAATAAATAAAATGCAGTATATTCATACAATAGCATATGATTTGGTAAAGAAAAGTACTGATACATGCTACACGTGGATGAATCTTGAAACCATTATGTTAATTGAAACAAACTAGTCACAAAAGACCATATAGTATGATTCCATTTACATAAAATGTCTGGAATAGGCAAATGAAGAGAGAAAAGTAGAGTAGTGGTTGCGGAGAGCAAGGATAGGGCAAGAGCAGGAAACAGTGTTAAGAGGAAGAGGGGAGGGGAGTTCCAGAGGAATAGGGAGTGACTGATAATGAGTATGGGTTTCTTTTGGAAGTGATGAAAGTGTTCTAAAATTAGATGGTGATGACGGTTGTACAACTCTAGGAATACACTAAAACCATTGAATTGAGCACTTGAAAAGGGTGAATTGTATAGTATGTGAATTATCTCTCAATAAATCTGTTTTTAAAAATAAGAAGAAACCCAGAATAATGAAACTAGCTACATTCAGGGGTTGGGTGGAACAAGGGAAAAAGGACAAGGCAGTGGGAACAGAATAGATGGGATGGGGAGATATACCCTTTAAAAAATAGCTCTTATTTGGGGAAACACATTAGAATTCCATTAATTAATAAGTTAATTAATTCAATAAGAACTGGGGGGGGAGCTTTTCTAAAGTGGGATGCAAGTAAAAACAAATAAACCTATCGGTGTTTTGAATTAAAACATAATCACACTGAACGCTAAAACTAGTGGATGAAAGTTTGATAAGGAATAGGATATTTACAAAGAAAAAAACAGTAACTTTACAACTGGAGAAACTTGTTAGACAATATTTTAAGCAAGTGATCAAAGTTAACATCACCAATAATGGGACCAATCAACATCATGTGACTTTTTTTAAAAAAAGTTCTTATTTGAGGAACAACATTAAAATTTCATTAATTAATCAGTTAATTACTTCAACAAGGATAGAGGGATTTTCTAAAGTGAAATACAAATAAAAATGAATGAACCTATCTGTTTCGAATTAAAATATAACCACACTGAATGCTCAAACTAGTGGATAAAAGTTTGATAAGGAATAGGATATTTATATACACACACACATTTGATATGATGTAGTGAGTATGCAGCATCACTTTGGTACTCTTGCCAAATACTCATAATCTGAACCTAGTCACAGGAAACAGTAGACAAAACCAAATTCAGCAACATCTTCAAAAGTATCAAGATCAAGAAAAACTGAAGAACTCTATCAGATCAGAGGAGAGTAAGAGATGTGACAACTAAATGTAATGTATGGACCCTGGAAATTCTTCTTTTGCTATAAATCAATGTTTATTTCCTGATTTGGTAAACCGAACCTTGGCTAGGTAAGAAAATATCCTTGTTTTTAGAAAATATACATTTAAGCATTTATGGGTAAAGGGCATCATGGTTAATGTTAAGGGGGAAAAAAATGACATACAGAGAGCAAGAGAGAGTGATAAAGCATGTATGATAAAATGTTGCCACCTGGGGAATCTGGGTGGCAGGCATATGGGAATTAATTCTTTGTATTACTTTTGCAACTTTTCTATAATTCTGAAATTATTTCAAAATAAAGTTTCCTTTAAGAAAAATGTTGCAACAATATACCCCCTACCAGAACCTTAGTACCAAAGGCAGTAACAATATCAAAAAGTTATTTTATAAATATAAGTCCAAACTGGTATAAATAACATAACTGAATAAATAATGAGAAAGGTCAACTCTGCCTTACAGAAGAATTCCAAACAATAAAAGAGGAATAAGGGAAATAGAAAATCATCATTAGAACACTGTAATAAGTGCTGCAGGCAAAACCTACTAATGAATTGGAAATTAGTGATCAAAACTTTAAAGAGGGGCTTCCCTGGTGGCGCAGTGGTTGAGAGTCTGCCTGCCGATGCAGGGGACACGGGTTTGTGCCCCGGTCAGGGAAGATCCCACATGCCACGGAGCGGCTGGGCCCGTGAGCCATGGCCGCTGAGCCTGCGCGTCCGGAGCCTGTGCTCTGCAGCGGGAGAAGCCACAACAGTGAGAAGCCCGCGTACCACAAAAAAAAAAAAAAAAACTTTAAAGAGAAACAGGATATTTACATAACCTCAAAGTATCTCCCCTCTAAAATTTATTAATTCTGTGGTGATTCTAACATATATCCACAAAGTTTTTAATACCTCTCCTCCCAGGAACTGGAACTTAATTCTCCACGCCATGTGTATATTGGACTTAGTGACTGGTTGCTAGTAAACAGAGTATGGAAAGGGATAGTAACTTAACAGTGGAGGAATCTGGCAGACTCCACCTTAACCAACTGATCAAGGTGAAATCAACTGTAATAAGCCATGTTGATATCATGTGCCCTCTGATATGATGTGATGAGAGCACTTCACCTCTGTGGCGTCTTCCCCAAATCCATAACCCCAGTCTAATAGAAAAACACCAAACTCAATTTGAGGAACATTCTACAAAATAAGCCGCACTCTTCAAAACCATCAAGGAAAGATTGATGAACTGTCTTAGACGGGAGAAGACTAAGGAGATGTGACAACTAAATGCAACACGGTATCCCGGTTTATACCCTCAAACAGAAAAGGGATATTAATGGAAAACTGGTGAAATCCAAATAAGTCTGTACTTTGGCCTAATAGTATTGTACTTAGGTTCATCTCTTAGTTTTGATAAATGGCCCTGGTAAATTTATTTACCCTAATTTCACTCAAAGGAAGCTGGGTGAAAAGAATACAAGAACTCTCTATATTATCTTTGTAACTCTTCTGTAAACCTAAAATAATTTCAATAAAAAGTTTAAAAGTAAATGAATTAACCAATTTTTAAAAGATTATTTTGTAAATTAGAGTATTCTTCAAATTAAAGTTGAACCATTAAACTCAATTTCTAAGCCCACTTATTGCATGAATAAACTCAGTTTCAATTAAGTTACTTTGCCATAGAGTATATTACTACGTGCTCTTTGCATTGAATGATTGTTGGAAGGGGATAGAGGAGAATGAAAGCTAACATGTGAAGGAAATTATTTGCATGTGGTAAACAATCTTTGGAAGCTTAAGGGAAATGATTGGAAAAGACTAGTAAAATAGAATAAAGGTAAACTTAAAAGATTAAAATTACCATACTAACAGCACCCTATAAACAAAGGGGAAATCCAGAAGGTTCCTTTTAGAAGGATAACAATGACAATAATATAGACAAAGGACCAAAAAGAGGCGAGGAAAATGTTAAAGGCTATCACAAAAGCCTATACTAGAGGTTCCCAAACTTTCTGGGTTGACAAAGCCCTAATTAGTGTGTCAGTAATTTTTTCATAGGCCAAAAGAAATACTTAACCATTCTGTTTTTTGGGGGTTTTTTTGCGATACGCAGGCCTCTCACTGTGTGGCCTCTCCCGTTGCGGAGCACAGGCTCCGGACGCGCAGGCTCAGCGGCCATGGCTCACGGGCCCAGCTGCTCCGCAGCATGTGGGATCTTTCCAGACCGGGGCACGAACCCGCGTCCCCTGCATCGGCAGGCGGACTCTCAACCACTGCGCCACCAGGGAAGCCCAACCATTCTGTTTAAATAGTCAGGTCCAAACAACTTTAGAAAAATGTATGTCCTAACAAGTTGTGTTGAGTACTGCTAACTTCTCAACCATTAGATTCAGATTGGACACGACCTTCCCCTTTTCCTGTTTCATATGGATTTTCACATGGTACTTGCTTTTTGTCATAGCAACTACCAAAAACTCAGCTTTGTAAAAATATGGTATCACTGAAAGGAATATAACAATCTAATTTTGCAAATGAGCTACCTCAAGCTTGTAGTTTGTGTGGTTTCCAACAGATGTTGCTGTATTTCCCTCAACATTTTTAAGCATCCCTTGGCACACCTGTGAGTTCTCTGCGGCGCTTTCTAGGCTCCTCAGTGCACACTTTGAGAACCATGCACCCTGGCAAAAGATGACAAAGGATGACACCAAGGCATTGGCAACAGAAAAACTGGAGAGAGAATTAAGGAATCTTCAGAGGAAAAAAAATCAGCAGCTCTAGAGATGGTGCCTGGAAGTACAACAGTGCAGGTACTTGAGAAGCATCAAAACTTTTCTTTAAAAAAAAAAATTATTCTGTCTTTAGCTATCCCCAACAGTCCTTGCTTCTATGGAAGAGAGCAAACTTTTTTTTTAAATGAATAAATGAACTGGTTCAAATGTTTATATTAATTTGACAACTTTATATGTGGCATAGCTAAAGTACATTGCTCTCACTTTTAGCACACACACGCACACACATTACAAAACAGCTGAAACAAAGGAAAAAAATTCAATTCAAATTTTCAACTTAATAATTTCTGGAGTACCAATAGGACCTGTCACCTAACACTTGCCAAAGCTTTACTTTACACAGATATTTGAGGAGGACTCAAATGTGGTAGTTCTAAAACCTGGCTTGATGATCTTAAGCAATTGAGGAACTTCTAAAATGACAGATTTGCCAGCACTATTCCAGACCTACAGAATCAGGACTTTCCAAAGACGACAGCAATCACCTTATTTGCAGAATGCCCCAGCAATTCTGAAATTAGCCAGTTTTGAGAGGAAATGGCTAAAACAGCACTGTCCAATAAAACCTTTTGTGATGATAGAAATGTTCCATATTTGCACCATCCAATACAGTAGTCCCTAGCCACATGTGGCTAGTGAGCCCTTGAAATGTGGCTAATGTGACTGAGGAACTGAATTTTTAATTTTATTTAATTTAAATTTAGATGTAAATAGCAACATGTAGTTAGTTGCTCCTGTATGGCACAGCATAGAACTTGATGATCTATGTTAAATATTCATTCTTCTAAATTTTCCAATGCACACCCTTGATTTAAATTAGATGATCAGAAAACTAGGTTCCTCAGCCATATTCTCTCATACAGGGTTGTTATAAATCGTCAGTATAAACATTATCCTATTTAAAAGTCTGAGTCTTTTGTAGTTTGAGACGTTATCCAATGTCATACATTTTTTTCATAATAAAAATCCTGCTTTAATTAATTTCTAAGAAAAGTCTCTGCAAATGAGTTTGAATATTTTCTTTAGCCAGAAGGTATACTCGGTGAGCCAATGTGCTTCCGTTTTTGCCACAGCTGACAGTAAACTCAAAACCAACTCCAGTGTCCAGCGGTAACTCCTCTTAAGTGCCTAGTAACATGTACTCTCTGCTCCTCTAAGACTATCTCTGTTCTATTTATATCCCTAAATTAGTCAACATAGTGTTATTTTATATTCTCAAGCTGACAAACTCTTTTGGACATAGGCAGAGTATCAACTTTTAAAGTGATACATTCTTTGCATTAAAGTCATTCTTTTTTTATTGTTAATGCAGTAATAAAGTCAATTTTTAGAAGTGGCTTTTTTTAAAAAGAAGTATTTCCATAAAAACAACACTGGGATTAATAACATCAGGAAATTTTTGTTTTGTTTTTGTTTTTGTTTTTTGGTGGTACGCGGGCCTCTCACTGTTGTGGCCTCTCCCATTGCAGAGCACAGGCTCCGGACACGCAGGCTCATCGGCCATGGCTCACGGGCCCAGCCGCTCCGCGGCATGTGGGATCTTCCCGGACCAGGGCACAAACCCGTGTCCCCTGCATCGGCAGGCGGACTCTCAATCACTGCGCCACCAGGGAAGCCCAGGAAATTTTTTAACAGATCAAACTTACCAAAGAAATTCTTTAGGTGTCTATTAGCAAAGCGGCCTAAAAATATCACTGTAAGAGTGAAAAATAAGACACACATATATGGCATTCTGCAATAATTTTACTGTCCCAATTTCACAAACTCAGTTCCGCTCCTTTTAAAAAATATGCAGAATATGAACATCCCTACTGAACACTCAGTTAAAAATGCTTGTACAATTTTTCCTTTAGCACACTAGACTTTTTATGTTATGCAGTGAACTACTTCAGTGACTCTTCTGTTGATATGTTCCACAAAATTATAACAAACACATTGATGCATCAATAGCACATTTCTACAAATGCCTAATTTTAAGTTCCCTGAGCATCTAATTACAAAACTAATATGAAACTAAACTGTCATAAGAGTAGAACATCTTCGCATAATCCCTTACAATTCATTTAAAAAATATACTACCAAAAGACATAATTTATTCCATGGGGCCATTATAAAATTCATGATAGGGAAAGGAAATCTGAAGGAAAATTGTCATAAAAAAATATATCCTAAACATCATAAATAGTCACCACAGGGGACACACACACACACACACACGAATGCTGGCAAGTTAATTCTACTTTGGAGGAACTAAGTTAGTTTCCTTATCCATATTCTTTAGCTGAAAATCACTTACTTAAAGTGGTTATTAAAAAAGAAATAAAGTTATAAAACCATATGAACCCATTTTGCTCCAGAAGCAAAAAGAGGTAGTTCCTTTCCCCAAAAGCCGAAGTACTGTCAAAACTTAGTTCATTTCAGCACAGCGCTTCTGCTATCAGGCTCCTTGGTCTACTTCCACCTCTCGGGTCACTCCAGCCTTCTGCACTAGTTCATCTTTCTCAAACACTCTTAAATGTTCAGGTTATATTTTCAGTCTTCTTCTCAGTCACTCTACTCCTTTTCTCTAGATAGTTCTTTTCACCATGTAATGCTTAAATAATCAGATAAAGACAATGGGCAATATTTACTGAGTGCTTACTATATGTCAGGCACTGTTCTAACCACTTTACATGTATTGTCTCATTTAATCATCAAAACAACTCTATGCTGGAAGCACTGTTATTACCCTCACCATTTTACAGATGCGGTACTAACAGATTAAGTACTAGATTAGTACCAGACTCTAGATTCCACAAACACTAGCTGTAACTCCAATGATTTAGAGTAGAGGTTAACTTTTTCTTAAAGGGCCAGATAATAAATAATTCAAACTGCAGCCATCCAGTCTATGTAACAACTACTCATTTAGCATGGGTAAGACGCCATTTAGTATGACGGCAGCCATAGACAATATGTAAACCAATGGACATGGCCGTATTCCAATAAAATTTTATTTACAAAAGAGGCCGCTTGGATCAGGCCAAAGTTGTCAATGATCTACAGGCATACTGAGCCTGGTGTCAAGGCAACTGTGATGTAAGCACTGCAATATCCAATTATGTCTTTATGGCATAAAGACGCTCCACTATTTTCCTTAACCCATCACAACTGAATTTTGTATAACTGAACTTCACATAGACTAAACATTTAAAATATAGATAAAATACTCTACATTAACAATTCAAGTTTAAAAAAAAATTCAGTCCAAGAAACAAAAATAAAATAACAAAGTAACAACTCAATTTATTCTCTACTAAAATTACATCTACCTCTGACAATTCATCTTGTGGAAAAGAAGACTGTCCTGTTTTGTTTCAAAGAATAAGGTGTTTAACATTCACATAACTTGTAACAGAAAGTTTTGCAAAGTAAAACTTTTTGCCCCACCTCTCCTCTCATTCATTGAGATTTCAGCACCTGACTCCCTGTCTTAACCATTTCTCCTCCAATTATTCTCAGCAATTCCAAGAGCCACATAGATAACTTGTCCCATGGCCTCTAAATTCCCTGATTGCCCTCTTCACTTCCAAAAATCTTTTCCTCCATTTCATCTCAACCACCAACCACCATGGTCATACCCTAACAGCTACAGTCTAAAGAGAAATGAGAGACCCCAGAGGTACAAAAGATGACCCATTTAAATATAGGGGAAAATTCTACTTAAATTTATTTATTTAAAAAAATGAGAAATTAAGGTATACCCATATTTAACATATAAAGCATATTAATTTAAAATATATTAAAAAATATATTGAAGATATGTGCTTGTTTTTTTTTAACTAATAAGCAAAGGAGACCACCAGCTATATCTTGTCATAACTGTTAACCACATCCTCCAAAATCAAACATCTCATTCTGACTCTTACCTCCCAATTTTCTAGCTCATTCACTCTGGTATCCCAATCCCAACAACTATTTAATCTCTTTAAGATCTCAAAATCTTTATCCTCTTCACTCTTCCATCGACCATCCTAACTTTCATGTCCTTATTTTCCTCCTTTTCTATCCTATACGCCATGGTTCATCACTATAACCACTCCCATGCATTCACTCCCAATTTCCTTGCCCTTCTTTTCCTCACTTACACATTCCTAACATAAACCCATCCCTGGTTAAATCCAACTCTGCCTATTCCATGCCTGCACCCAAGCACTGAACATAACATAGCTGAATTAAAATATGCAAACATGCTGGGTGCGTTCACTTTATATCTATGACCACAATGTTAAGAAGGTCCTCAGCACTAACAATCCTACATTTCCCTACTCAATTCATTTTCATTTTGACGATTTCATACTTCCTCTCTTGTCAATCCTTCAATAACTTTCTGTCACCTCCCTCTTGGATGATGACTTCTTAATATTATTTTCCTGAGAAAACAGAAGCCAACAGAAGAGAAAGTCCACATCCTTCCCCACCAAATCTACCAACCTAAATGCTTCCCTACCCATGTACTCTGCTTCCCTCCTTGTAACAATGAATTGTCCCTGCCTCTATTTAAGTTCAAACTTTCCATTTATGTGCTGGATCCTGTTCCCTTTCTCTCATTCAAGGACGTTTCTCCTGAAGTTACTTCCTCTCCCAGCGCATCTTCAGTTTTTCCTGCTTTACCAACCATTTCCATCAGCATTAAAACGTGCTGCAATATCTTCCGTGCAAAAGCTATACCTTACCTCTTGTCCCTCTTCACCTACTACCTAATTCTCCAGTTTGTAGCAAAATTTTCTAAGATAATTACCTATACTGACTGTATCCACTTCCTTTCCTCTAACCTAATCAAATTATGCTTTCATCCCCACAATTCCACCGAAACCATTCCTCAATGTCACCAACTCTTTCCAACTTGCCAAATCTAGTGGTCATCTTGCTCAACCTCTCAAAAGTATTTGACACAGCTAAACACTCCTTTCCTGATACATTTTGCACTTGCTTCCTTGGAAAGCACACATTCCTGATTTTCCTCCTACCTCACTACTGATTGTTTTCAGTCTCCTTTGCTGGCTCTTCCTCTTCCTCCCCACCTCTATATGTTGAAGTGTCCCAAGGCTCAATCCTCAGTCCTCTTAATCTCTATGACACCACAGAAAACTTCCTATAGGCCTATAGTTATAAATTCTATCTATACACTGCAAGACTCTAGCCTCTTCTTTCCCCTGAGCTCGAGACTCTTCAAATTAACTGCTTAATTAAGACCTCCAGCTGGATGTCTTCTTTTCTTAAAGAAAGCAAAGCCAATTCTTGATTTCTCCTTCACGCCAAACCTTTTCCTCCCTGGTGTTCCCCATCACTGTAATTAGTATTACATTTCACTTGTTGCTCAGGCCAAAACCCTGCAGTCATTACTGATCCATCTCTCACTTTACATCATATCTAATCCATCATTAAGTCCTGTCAACTACATCTTCAAAAAATGTATTTCTAGTTACATGGGTTTATACATTTGTCAAAACTTATTGCATTATACACTTAAAATGGATGCATTTTATTGTATGTAAAAGTGTAAGTTATACCTCAATAAAGTGTAGTAGGAGCATGTGTGTGTGTTACCTACATACATCCAATTATTTCTCACCACCTCCACCATTACACTGCTTTGCTACTTGGACTACTGCAATAGCATCCTAGCTTCCATTTTTACTCAGGACAGTTCATATTCCACAAAGTACCCAGAATAAGCTTTTTAAAATGTAAATTATATTACTTCCCTGCTCAAACCTCTACCACGGCTTCCTATCACATTTAAAATCCAAAAGCCTTACCATGATCTCAAGACCATATGTGATCTAACCCCTACCTACCTCTCAAACTTACCTGTTATCACTTTAGCTTGTTCTACTGTGTTGCAGACACACCAGCCTTCTAGATACTCCTAAAACACACCAAGCTTGTTTTCAATTATTATTTTTTTAATGTATTTCAAAAGTAGGTTTTTCACATCAAGGTGGATGTTCCTTTAGCTCACTCCATTAGAGCAACAGAGAAATGCTTGCTTAAGCCACCCAAAGAAGTGGATCTGGATGAGTACTTATTAATGTAATTTGGCCTTCGTAAACTCAAGTTAATACTTACAGTGCATGTAGCATTCTAACATCCAACTGGAAAACTAACTTGGGATCAGTTACAGAGGGCCTGGAACATCAGATTAAGGAGTTCATATTTTATCTAATAGGTCAGCGTCACACACTTAAGCACTGGGAAGAGCTAGTTTTTCACTTTTCAAATCCTGAGGTCACAAGGTTTGCAAAGAGTTGTGGAATAATGGAGAAAATGACGGGTTACTTTCAGGGATATAAACACCTTTATGTACCTCTAGAATTTTGAACCGTGTGATTGTATTACCTATTTTAAAAATAAATTATAATTAAAACTATATTTAAGAAAAAGGAACTCTTACATGACAGAAAAACCAGAAACCAATATATTTATGCCTTTGGGGGAGAAGTTTATAGTACTTTAAATACTTTTTGAATGCCATAACTAAGACTTATATAGAAGAAATATAAAAACAGATAAAATATGTTCATATATGTAGAAGATATATAGATATACACAGAAAATATACATGCTCATAATGGTTCTCATCATGTAGGGGAGCTCCTATCAGAATTGAGCTCTACCACAATGATACCACAACATGCTAACTTTCAAGTAGTTTCCTCAAACACCCGAATAGCCATTGAGAGCTCGTACAAGTGAAGACTTCTCTAAAATCTAAAGGGCTGCAGGTGATAAAAAGGGCTGCAGGTGATAAAAAGTACAGGATAAGAGACAAAGTAAGAGAGCAAAGACAGCACAGTCTCATTCTCTCAAACTCATCTCCAGCGGCCAGTCTCACCACTTGCCAAGAGCTACATCAGTTAAGTAAGATTAATAATTAAATGACTTGGGGACAACAATAAGAGAAGAGGAATATGAACACTTATCATCTCCAAATTTGCTAGAGCCTCTACCTGGTTATCAAGGAGTGATGAGGAATAGGACTTCATAGTATAGTTTCCTTCTCTCAGATGAATAAAAGTCTTTCTGGTTTTTGTTCCTGACCTAACTTCTAGAGCCACTACGCCAAGAAAGAATCATGAATTAGACCCTGTTGAACTAAGGAAACACACCACCTTGGGCAAATGCAAAATACTGTAAGACAGCAACAAAGAAAAGTGTGAGAAAGCAGAAACTCCAAACCCTCTAATGTATAGAATCCATCCTTTGATCAAGGTAAAATGCTGTGAGTTTGCTCATGGCCTACATCTAAAAAAAGACGGCCTCCTGAAACTCTTACCTTCATCCTGTTATCTGTCATGTCCAGGTTCATAACCTATGGCCATGACAAGAGAACATGGGAAACATTTCTCCTCTCCTTAATCACAGAAATAATGCGTTCTCCCTTGGAAAACATATCTTGATTCCCATTAACCTGTTCCATCAACAACCTCTTCCATTCCATGCCTTTCTTGAATCTATTGAGTTTCATCTTCATTCCCTTGAGTTTCAAATTCATGCAGAAATCAGTATACTTTACCCTGGAGTCATGAATGGGCACTTGGTAAGGTTGAAAACATTATTTTAAAATACTGCTTCTTAAACATTAATGTGCATAGTATGTATCTCATTAAAAAGCAGATTCTGATTCAGTAAGCCTAGGGCAGGGCCTGAGGGACAGCAGTTCTAACAGGCTTTTGCAAACTCTCTTGCTTCTCAGAAAACACTTGAAGTAGCAAGATTCTAAAAGGCAATGGCACCTATATACACAGTTTACCTACAAAGGCACAATCCCAATGCAATGCTAACTGTCCTTTCTTTTTGTAGTTTATTCCTTCTTCTCTGATTTATACTAGATCTATTTTCTTATCCTCTCAACACCTACAATTTATCTTCAATGCCTCTTTCCCTTTATTCAGTTGGCATCTCTAAATTTCCTTCCTCTCCTTTTATTTTTCCATACCACCAACACAATACCTAAAATGTAAAAGTAGCTGATAAAATATGTTCTTACAAGGTGTCCAAGTCTGTTTTTATTCTTATGTCCTTTAAATAGATTCTAATTCAGCACACATATCCAATAATTTAAGAATTCTTGCAAGCATCAACATGAGGAATAAAAAAAAAGGATATAAGTATAGAAATTGGGCCTAATCTGTATTTATCACAAGGACCCTATGCAAAGTAAGGCAAAAGGAATACTAACTAAAAATCATAACGACAAATTTGTATGTAATGAAAAGATTTTAAAGCTTTATTGAAGGATCCACCTATAAATAAAATTCCAGGACATCAAACAAATATATTATTCTTTGGGCACTGTCACCTCATTAGCTTTAAACTATATTTTTAAATGAGAGGGGAAAAATGCAAAATATTTAGAACTACATGTCTAAAAATTCTAGAATATCCAAATGTTTCTTGTGTTAAGGCCAGACCTTATCATAAAGATCTAATTTAACAGGTGTACCATAATGTCCAACCCTAAAAATAATTAAGCCATCTATTCACCTATAATCAAGTTAAATTTTCATCCTTGCTTTCACCTTGAGACACATTAACAATAACTTACACACTTTTTAAGGAAAAATAAAATCCAGGGATGACGCAAACTGTGAGGAAGAAACTCATGTTGTGAATAAAGGATCACCTGACATGTTCTATTTCCCTTAAGAAAAGAGATTCAAATTTAACCGTCTTAAAGTTGATGCCCCCAGCATACTGCCAAGTTAAGAAGTACTTGTAATCAGGATTTTCCTCATGTATTCCCTAGTTTAGTTAGTAATACACCCAGTCCTCCAAGCCAGAAATGGGTATCAACCTAGACCTATCCCTCTCCCTCATCCCCACCCTTTCCAGACCCCTACTGAAATGACCACCAAGTACTATCCATTTTGTGTCCTTAAGTGTCCCTCTGCTCTATTCTCTCCATTTCCTCTGCCACTGCCTTAGTCTAAGCCTTTTCTCTCACCTTATCTATTACAATAGCTACCATACCATCCCTGCCTCCAGTTACCTTTTCCACTGATCCTTACTCCACACTGTCATCCAAGTGATTTTCCAAAATATAAACCTAATGTCTCTTCTGCTCAAAACCTTTTCCTATCTCTCCATCACCCACAGAATAAAGTCCACGCCATGTATAACGGCACTTTACTTTTTATTATTTGAATCCTGCCTGCCTCTAAAACATCATAGCCCACTGCACTCCTCCCATCCTGCACTTTAAGCCCCATCATTATCCAACTACACTGCTTGAACTTCCAGCATGCCACATGCCTCCATGCTTTTACATAGGCTGTTGCTTCAGTCTAGAATATCCTTCATTTCTTCCCCTTTAGCTTCCTGGCCAATTACTATGAATCTTTCAAAACTCAACTCAGCTCCAAGAAAGCCATCCCACACCCTACCCTACCCTTAAAGAGTTGATTATTCCCTTGTCTGCCAACTTTGTAAGTAATGATGACATTTTATTGGGCATTTACTATGTACCTGACATTGTTCCAAGTATTTTACATGTATTAACTCATTTAATCTTCACAATAACCCTTCCTATGAATTGGTACCATTATTACCTTTGTCGATAATGAAAACTATCTCAGAGGAGTAAATAACCTGTCCCCAAGGATATCCAACTGTTAAGTGATAGAGACAGATAAAGATCCCTACATCATATTTATATTATTGCACCTATCACAGAGAATTTATTTACATGACTGTCATTACCCTGGACTGTGAACTCCTTGAGGGTGGGGATTATGTCATATTCAACTCTAAAGCCACAGAGCCTACTATAAAGTAGGTAATCAGTACACGCATTTCTTGAATTGCACATAAAGCAACATTCCTAACAAGTTCAAGAGAAAAGCATTCGGAAACTAGTTTCCAAATAAATATTCAAATATGCTTTAAGAGTTCTAGAGTAGAGGAAGCTATTTTTCCGTTTAATAAAAAGGATGTTAAAAAGAGAGATTAACACAGACATGAGATTACAGTCCATGTGGACAAGGAAATGGACTTACTTTTGCAGTAATACTGCTTAATCACTGCAATAAATCAAAACCCAAAGTACCATTTGCTTAAGATTAACTTTTTTCCTCTGACTAAATAAGAATTCTTCTTGCTTATCATTCAGGGCAGTGAAAAGAAAGCCCTAAATTTACTTTACTCAAGTGGAAAGAAGCAAATCATAGACCAGCACTACTAATTGCTTCCTTAAGTCTGGCCAAGAAATGTATCCCATTAGGCAATTAAAATAAAACACAGTTGCCTGACTAAGCACAGAACAAAAGAATTTCTAAGGTTGTATGGACTGGCACTCTATTATGCAAATAATGAAAAGTTATTTTAAGCAAAAAAAATAAAGATCAAGAACAAATTAAAACAGATTATCACCACCCCACAAGAACAGATTTCCGTATTAAAACTCTATTGAAACATAGACATATGTTACATCAAAACATATGCATATATGTTTACAATATTTCAATAGCCATTCTTCATGCCTCCTTAAAGTTATAAAAATCAAAGTTATTCTAAGACTAATGATGAAAGACCTCAAGACCAAATCTACTGTACTTAGTGTGCTCTCATAGTTACAGTCCTCTGAGCCATACTGAAGTGCAGTAATTAAAACCCACAGGGTCGGTACCAGCAGCAACAGTGCACACCACAGTACTTGTTAGAGTAATCTGCACCCCGCCCAGCTTCTACACACTTGTGCACTACAGAAAGGTAAATCTGCTGTCAGAAGCAGCAGAGTTTAGGCCACAGTGAGTTTAGGCCACAGCACAGCAAACTGTACGCCCAGGCACTTCTTACCATTTCTTGGTACATTCAACCATCAGCTCCTGGTAGGAGGCCACAAACTGGAACTTGGATGCGTGTTTTCCCACACGCTGTAGTCTCTTCCAAACTGAAGCCATGATGATCAGTCAAAACAGTGGAGCAGTTCTGGGTTAGCAACACAGCAGCTTTAACAAAGCAGAGGGTCCAAAGCAAAGGAGCTTTGCATGTATGTCTGTACTTTAAAAAACTCAACTACAACTTGAAATGATGTTTGGGGTCCATAAGTCTTCTCCCTGTTTCACAGGGTAAATCACATCTTAGATGAATGGCCCAGTCAAGAACAGTATGACACACATCACAGGATGAGTGAGAGGAGGTTCCCTCATGGAGACATCACCATTCCACCTCGTGGGTTATATGATGTGTATTCTGGAGGACTGAAAAGCAAAACAAAGAGAAAAAATATGAGGAGAGAAGCATGAGAAGTGACTAACCACCCATGTTAGATAACACTGCAACAGACAAGCCCAGTTCTCCGCATGTTTTTCAAACAATGAAACAAAACACCAACCTCAAAAGCCAGTAACATCAAGGATGCAAGACACCAAGGAAGAAATTACAATTCACACCAAAGACGTGGAGCAACACATCAGGTAATCAGCATCAACAACGATCGAGAGGCGAAAGTCGGGGCCCTACCTCCCTCTCCTAGCATCACAGAAGGGCGAGCAGAGCGGGAAAGTCTAGGGATGCTGTTTAATGTCCACCGCCAGTCAGAGGAAGAAGTGGAGTATTTTAAAATAAACTTTGTTTTTCAGCCGATAGTGAATAGCTCTGAGTCCTAGAATATGTGCGTGGAACAAATTAAGGAGCGGGGAAGAACGCTGCTGTTGAGTCGGAGGGGGAAATGGATGGGGAAAAAGGAGTGGAGGGAAATCTCAAGGCAGAGAGAGGGCAGTGTCCCGGCTCCAGGCCACTTGGGCTCTTCTCCACCTTTGCTGCCAACCAGAGGGAAATGGAAACTCCTGCCTGGGCGTGAAGCAATGACCAGCGAGGCAAGTGCACGGTGCGGGGTGCAGTGCCTCCCTCCCCCATCCTCAGGGAATAGTCCGCCGAAGCCTCCTCTCCTCCCGCACAGAGCCCAGACCCCTGCCCCCCAGCTGAAGCAGGCGGTGGCTCGCCAGCGGTCCCTGTCACCCAGGCGATGCCAGAAGACCCCAGCCCGGTCCCAGAGCCCCGGTCCCACCGCACGTCCACTCCCGCCCCCTCCTCACACCTCTAATCCCGCTGTCGGGCTGAGTCTGGCCCGGTTCCCTCCTCAGCGCCGCTCCTCCGTCGCCGCCGCAGCAGCAATCGCCGCCGCCGCCACCGAGTCCTCCATCCCCGCCGGAGCCACATGGAACAGCCGAGCCAGCCGCGGCGCTCCCGGGAGCCGGGGTCTGCAGCCCCTCAGGCGGACGGAGCGCCTCACGCCCGCCCCCTCCCGGACGGAGTCGCCCCGCGACCGTCCCCCACCCTACAAAACCCTGCCAGAGCCGCCGCTCAGCGCCCAGCACCCCCTCCCCCGCCTTTCTCCTCCGCCACCACCATCATTACCTCCCCCGCCGTACCTCTCACACTAACCCTACCCACGGCCGCTCAACCTCCGTCCGCCCCGCCGCCATTGGCCGGGCCCCGCGCTTTCCCCGCCCACCTCGGCGGCAGGGCCTTTAAGGGGGGGAACGCCTCATTGGCCGACCCGGGTGCCCATCACAGGGCTCCACGCCCCCCTCCCCCGCAAGTTCTGGAGGTGTTTTTTTCCCCAGCCGGAACGCGGTGTACAGTATACCCTTCTTTAAGGAAAAAAAAAAAAAAAAAAAAAAAAAACACTGGAACCCTCTAAGGACAATCCCGCCCATTCCTCTGATTGGCTTCGAGAGGGAAGCGATAGGTGGGAGGAGTAAGGAGTGTTTATAGTGATCTGAAAGGTGGTTGCTGAAGGTGGATGTCGGTCAAAGGCGTGCCGGGTGCTGGGCGGGGTTTCTGTCTGGAGTCTGAGAGCAGAGCCCGCGACTGGCTTCGCTGCAGCTGTGGGCTGTGCGGCTACTGGGGTTTTCTCTCCTTTTCTCTCCTGTCCCCACCCTAGGAGCTGGGTGTGCCCTCTCCGCCACTAGCCGCTAGGGTGTTTGCGAGCACAGTCTTGGTTTCACCTCCTGGGGTTTTTCCTCTGACAAACTGTGAAGTAATGACCCGGCCAGCCCCCGCCTAACATTTAGTCAACTGGTCCTCAGTGAACCAGATTCAGTAAGCTGAGCTAGGCACAAAATGTTCACGGTGCAATTTCTTCTTGTTATGATTCTTAAACAGTTCTATGAATCTTATTCTTCTGGTAGGAATTGTAGATGAACTTGGGAGTGGTTGGTATGTAAGAAGGGTAGTTAGAGGCAAAGGAGAGGATGAAATAACCTAAGGAGAGTGTGAGGGCACGGGCACTTAACCTTGTTAAAAGAACCAAGGACCCTTTTGAGAACGATAATGAAAGGCATAGATACTTTCCCAAGGAGAATATGTCCTATCATAAGACACAAAAGTTCGCTTTCAGTTTTAGGTGGTTCACAGACCTCTGGCGTAGAGAAAGAGGACAAAGAATGAAATTGGGGGGTGGGGGGGAGGGAGGGCGAGGAATCTCAACATTTGAGGAAGAAGCAAAGTGGGAAAGAGACTGAGGAGGGAATGGTCAGAGAAGTAGGAGCACTCTACAAGACATGGGCAAATTGAAAAAAGAGAAGGAAGCTAACATATGAAAAGAAAACAAGCAAGATGAATCCTGGAAACAATTAAGGCTCATTCTTAATCTTACTAAGGACAGAGAGCAGGGTGCATGGACAAAATAGCTTGAAAGGTGTTAGGGTCTAGGGAAGGATTCTTTGAAGGACAGGGAGAAGGGCAGTGACCGTGAGAGTCGAGCTCATCTGTAGACATAGGGAGGCAAGAGAAAGGAGAGAGACATTAAAGGATCAGGATAGATGGGAAGACACAGAAGGCTTGAATCCAGTATCGAATTCTATTTCCATTTTCAATAAAGAAAGTGATATAATACAAGAACACAATGTACATTTAACAGAAAAGGGCATAGATATCACTTATTTTGCTATAGTCTCAATTTTAAAATATTAAAGATAACCATAATAATTATATTGATTCTTATTTTGTGTACATCTTGCAGTTCTCTGGTGTCCTTCCTGAGTGGTTTACTAAGTCACTATAACCTACAGCTATTATTATGATCATAATTGGATTTAAGTGTATGGGTTTTGTTGTGTTCTTTTTGTTTTTTTTTTTTTTTGCGGTACGCGGGCCTCTCACTGTTGTGGCCTCTCCCGTTGCAGAGCACAGGCTCCGGACGCGCAGGCTCAGCGGCCATGGCTCACAGGCCCAGCCGCTCCGCGGCATGTGGGATCTTCCCGGACCGGGGCACGAACCCGTGTCCCATTTATCGGCAGGCAGACTCTCAACCACTGCGCCACCAGGGAAGCCCATGGTTTTTTTTTAAATGGCTAATTTATAGAAATGGTCATAAACTATTTTAATCTATGTTGCCCTTCAGGAACAACCCACATGATAATCAGGAGGGTTTTGCATCCTATTTAATATTATTGTTCTTCAAACTTTCTCATGTGGTTATCCTGGCTTCTTTTAATACTCTTTCCCTTCCTAAAAAGAAGAAGAATGAGAAGGAGGAGTGTGTAGGACCCTAGGGAATCTTTCTCAAGTTGTGGAAAATTTCGAGAACAACAGTTTCTTATAAGACAGATTTTCTTTTGAGGGGAAGTATTTCTCTTGGATGTAAACTCTTCTTTTTCATCCTAGCTGCAAAGGTAGCCAGGAAGAGACCAAGTTTAGAAATGAAGGAATTAAAAGCAGACCTTGACACTGTTGCTAAGTTCAAGTTCACAGGCTCCTGGAGGCCCCACAGAGCAGCTACTTCTTCCCTTATAACTTTTTTTTTCTTTATTAACCTGTCTGCTAACTAAATTTATTGGAGAATCTTAAATATATAATACTTTAAGATCTTTTTATCCACTTATTCGATACTGAATACCAACTGAGTATTGATCACATTAAATGCTATTAACGGTACATAAAAGGTATAGTCCCTGTTTGCAAACAGTTTTCAGAAACAGATGTTCAGCATGCATGCAAGAAAGTAAAACAAATTACTTCACCTCTCTGAGTCCCAGCTTCTTATTCTGTCAAACAAATAATCATGCTTACCTTTCTGGGATGTTGAGGAGATGGAAGATATGTACGTAAAGTGCCTGACACATAGTAAACAGTCAATAAATGGTAATTAATAATGTATACCATTGTGTTTGGTAGCAAACAGAGTCAAAAATAATAAGTAATAAACAGTAAAAAAAAAAATAGTCCTTCAAGAATAACATGGGCAATACTTAGTTGCTACCAAACATCACTACCTCAAGGAATAATGAATCTCAAAAGAAACTGCTTTTAACATTATTCATCTCCCATTAACTCAGTGATTACCAAGAGTGGAACACCAATAACTTACGTAGACTCATAATTTTATAATAATTACTAAGAATTCATTTATCCCCAATTCCCATGACCACCTTCCATGCCATATATAATCTGAGATCTTTTGACATTCTAGAAGATAACTTTTTCTTAAGGTTCCCATTTCCCCTACCTACCAGTAAGTACATCCCACTGACCCTCCCCCTTCCAAAGGGGAATTTCCCACTGTGCTTCTGCCCCTTTCTAACCCCCTGTTTACTCAGGTCTTGATTTATTATCTCCTTCCATCCCAGGCTTAATCTGCATGTAATAGACCTGTAGATGCAAGTTACTTTAATTGTCCTGTCCATTTGCCCCAGGTGTTGACTGCAAAATTTTATAGATATTTTACTTAACAGAAGATTCAACATTTAAAATAATTTCTATTTTGCCTTTAGGTATCATCAAGCTTACAGTGAAGATAGAATACAAAAAGTAAAAAAAAAAAAAGGAAAATGCCACCCCAAAACTTCAAATCTTCTCTGCCATGACAGTTTTGAAATGATAGAAATTATTTTCAGTGAAGCAGCTTTGCCAGTCACTGTTTCAGAAACCCCCCAAATAGAGATTCTAGTCTATGAAGTGCACCCACAGGCTTGAATTATTATCATTCCTGATGATAAAATTCTTATCCCTGGATTTTACAGTTTTTGCAGTAAAAATTGTCAGAGGTATTATTGCAGCAACTTATCTGTGCCTTAGTCATAGTAATAAGATTTACTTGCAACAATAGCACTGCAGATTTTTGCATTGTGTTTTCCAGTTACCATAGCAGCTATACAATACACAACAATATTACTGCAATTTTTAACTGCTAATGAAATTATTTCTTTTAAACCCATAGCAAACAAACTTATTCTGACAATCCTATATAGCAATTTTTATATCCTTAGAAAAACTCACTGGAACAGGCTAATACTTCTGAAATATTAACTGAGGTTTTTGTAGTAGTTGTCTTTCTAGGTATTTCTTTTTATCCTATGGCCTTTCTCCTCCTATACCCCACCCAAAGACACCCTCAGCATCGTACCCACCCTCAAGTAGGCTGGTTTTCACTCATTGTTTCAGGAAAGCAGTATAACAGAATGCAGAGAAACAGGGAATTTTTCCTTGTTTTTGAGTTTCAGAACTCTAGTCCTTTAGGGTGTAATGAAACGGATCCAGTTAGAGACCTGTACTGTTCAATACGATAACCTCTAGCCATATGTGACTACTGAACACTTGAAATGTGGCTAGTTCACATTGAGATGTGTTGTCAGTATAAAATATACACAAATTTCAAAGACTATATAAAAATGAAGGGAATATATCTTATTTAAAAGTTTTATATTGATTGCCTGTTGAAATGATAATATTTTAAATGTACTGAATCAAAAAGACATTAAAAATTAATTTTAACTGTTACTTTACTCTTTTAACGTGGCTACTGGAAAAATTTTAATTACACATGTGGCTTGCCTTATTTTCCTGTTGGACAGTGCTGGTATAGACAATAGTAAAACTTCCTTTCACAGAGATAAGAAATGGATTTCCTGGACTGGAAGGGGAAGAAGAAGTTGGGTGGAAAGTAATGAGAGGCCAGACGCTGATGGGTCCCAGAGAACAGGACTCACTGCCGTATTCTCACTCTATTCTGGCAGAAGCCTTGGAGAAAGGCAACTGAAATGGCAGGATCTATCTATGGGATCTGAAAGCCGAGAGAGATAATTTCCATTCATTTTTCTTTGTTAGACCCCCAGAGAGGTGGCAAGACCCTAAAGATAAGAAAAACCCGGGCCGTGTATCTAGTCCACCCAAGACCAGTTCAATAGAAGTTTCTGTGATAAAGGAAATGTTCTATATTTGGCTGTGCAATACAGTAGCCTCTAGCTCCTGGGGCTATTAAGCACTTGAAATGTGGCTAGCATAACTGAGGAACTGGAGTTTTAATATTATTTAGTTTTAATTCATTTAAATAGCTGCATGTAGCTGGTAGCTACCATAAAGGACAATGAAAGCTTACATAGTACCATGGAGGTTCTGGAAACCCAACATGATGATCCCCAGACACCCAAAAGGGTGCAGAGGCAGAGGAAGCCAGCAGGCCTCAAGGGACCTTGCTGACAGACCAAGATCAACCCAGCAGCAGTCTGTGGGACCAGCTGCAACTGAGGAAGGATACAGACTGGAAATCTTAGGAGAGCCAGCATGGTAGAGGAGGAGCAAAGATTAAATGTTCCCATCCTCTTCCTCTGACATGCTAATCCTATGGAAGTCTCCTCAATATAGATGCAATCCCTGCCAAATTGACTGTGATTAAGTGTCTGCCACCCCTTGTGAAATCAGCGCTTGAAATAGAAATTGGGTTGAGTTATGGAAAAATGAAATTATGTTTCTTGCAAACCTGAATTTTTTTAGATTGAGATTTGTACCTGTTATATAACTGAAAGTAATAATTCTAACAAAGTATTCAATACTTAGAAACATATGTTTATTCTCTTAAAAGGGAGCCCTGGGCCACAACAGTGAGAGGCCCGCGTACTGCAAAAAAAAAAAAAAAGGGAGCTCTGTTTTTCTCTATCATTATAGGACCCAAGCTCTTTGGTTGACATGAAAGCTTAGAAAAGCTGCATCAGAAAACCATCTTTCAACTAAAAACAGTATCCTTTTGTGAAATTGTTTCTGTTCCAGCTACCCATGAATGAATCTTTGCAGTTAGCCGTAATGAACCTTTGCACATTGAACCTGAGGTGGCACTAACTCTAGGACCTCGATTATGTTCTAAACACCCAATTTTGTCCAGCCCACAACGTCTAGGAAAGGCCAACCTGGACCTGGTTGGTGGAGACACAGGAGCATCCTTGGCTGCCTTGAAATTCAAATAGAGACAGAAACAAGTCTACAGATACCATCCATAGGTAATTCAGTAGGCCTGACTCGGGCTGTTTATATGGAGCAACATATGAACCATTAGAAGGCTCAGAAATCTTCTTCAAGAATATATTATAAGTGATGATGATATTCAAAATGTAGATACTCAAAATGTTAGCAACAACACAGCACAGACATCAATCAGCTAGAGTGGATGACAGCCATGAACCATCAGTCCAGCTATCCTATTGTGAACCAGCTAAATATCAGCTCTGACTCCAGAGTACCTTTGCTGGTCTGTACCATCCTCTCGGTCTGACTCTTCAGATTACTCAAGATAATTTCATGATGGTAAAGTCCCAGCCCAGAAATGCTGTATATGCCAAGGTAAATGCAGTTACAGAGATAATTTACACTTTGCCAATAAGTTGACCATTACTGGGATTATTGCAGAAAAGATTTGAATTGGAATTAGGAGCCCTTTCTGAGAAAGTCTTTGCTAAATATAATAAATTTACCTCCTATAAAATCAGTAGGGATCTTTGACCAAGGTTTATTGGTCATTTCCCATTAAATGTTAAGAGGCTTTAATGAATTTTAAAGAGTGGACTGACCTCTGCTTCTTTTTATCTGTGTTTTCAATATTTGGAATAAATTCCGAGTAACCAAATATAGCACGCAGCCACTGTTTTCCTCTGAATAATTCCTGGATGACTATATTTAGTATGAACAAGATAATATAATTAAAATCTTCTGAAATAATTAGGCTAGATAGGAAAGGCAAAGAAAAAGCAGTAGGAATTCACAATCTTGGAGGGCACTGAATACCCACCGTTTGGTGTTGAATTAAAGCATTTCCATCTCAAACAGTGCAAAAAGCAGCAAGCTGAAATCAGGCAGAACCCCACTTACCAGGGCACTGGACGTGGGCCAAGGGAAAGTAGCCCTGTTGCAGAAGCTTGTCCTAGATGAGTAGAGCTGGAAAATAAACCCAACTTTCAGAGGGCAGGATTAACTCATGCATAGTTTGGGCAATCTGCTGGGCAGGGCAAAATGGAGAAAAATTCCAGGGCAAGGGCAGTAACATGGGAGCCAAAGAGAGCTGCAACATCATTCCAGATCTCGCTTTTTATAGTAAATCAACCAATTAGTGACTGGGCTTACAGAGAGTAGAACATGGCCTGCTAAGTAAAGAGGACTTTGTGAGAGCTGCTGGTTATTTCTCCATATTTTGTTGCAACTTTTGGGTGATATTTTTAAATATTCCCAATAGTGAATCATTGATATCTTTCTCCAAGGAAATAAAGTCAACTGTCGAGCAACAGTTAAGTTTTTGTGCTATCGTTCAGTCTTCTAAAGAAATCCTGATATCCTCAACATTAAAAACCATGATATTTTATCCCTGAAGTGACAAATTTAGTTCTACTGTAGATATTGAATATAGTGCTAAGCTACACTGGTTGAGAAATAATTATCTGGCATTATCAGCGTCCCACTTCTTATTTCAAAAACTAATGCAAGCACCTTTCCCCTGATAACCAGTATGATTCAGTGTAAAAAAGGAGAGTGTTGCACATGTGCATCTTTCTTTACACAACACATGCTGAAAATATGTATACTTAGAGGTCATAACTTGATCACATTTAAAATATTCACTCTTTCCTTGAACAACCCAAGCAAAAGCAGGAGGTCTGTTGTTGACTGCTTATCCTCTTTTATTCTTGTAATAACACACTTTGTAGCTAGTCACGAAGCTACCTTCTGCATGCCTCTTCCCCAGGCTACATCACAATTTACAAAATAATAATTACTAAAATCCTGCAGTTAGTTCTCAGTGATAAATAGAGTAAACTTGTTGAGTACTTCTTCATACTTGTCATGCTGGTAAATGAAACCACTACAGTGCATGCATGATATTAACTGCTCTTCAACATTATATGCTATGGATATTTGCAATGCCCAGGGATGATATTTGGTCAAACAATTTTGTCAATAGTTCATTCTGCTTTCTCTTATTAAAATCTTAATAATTTTCAGCTGATTTTGCAACAATGTAACATGTACCTACTTTTGCTACTAGAGTAAAACTTTGAATGAGAGTTTCGTGATTTTGATTTTCTTTGATGATAGTTTTAGTTAAAAATCCATTCATTTATTAACAAGTAATTTATTAACTTATAATATTCTAAGTAATATTTATTAGCTAATTTTTTAATAAGTGAATGACTACTAAGCTCAAAGCATTGTGCTAAGTATTGGGACTACAACACATCAAAAGAGAAAATCTCTGCCCTCAAGGAGCCCACATTCCTCATCAGTTAGAAATTATTATTTAGTGTTTACTTTAGAAAATCTCAATTGATGAGAGGTGACTGTGTGTTGTTTAACAATGGCACAAAAGCTAATTAAGAAATGTGTTATAAAATACAATGGACTGGGGAGTAATATTAATAGATTGCTCCCTTAGTGAAATGAAATTTTTGGATATTTATTGTTGTACTTCCAATTTACACCTTTATTTCTTTGTGGCTACTTGTGCAAAGTCACAAATAGACTTTGTCACAGCCCGTACAGATTTATAATCTGTAGTTGCACTGTACAATTATAAAAATCCTGTTTACAATTTGTATTTTTAAAATTTGAATTGTAGTATTTATATTACTATTTTATCATTATTTTTATGCTTCATTGCAGCACTTCAGAGATATTGATCCATTTTTTTTAATGATGGATATAAGGCAACACTCTTTTAACTGTAAAAATGCAAAATTAACACATGGCAAAATTCAAATTATTGTCTGAGAGAGGTTATCTGAAATCTGTTAAATGTTAGCCAGAACAATCTGATCCATGCATTCCTTGGAGCTCACATGGAACTTTTAAGAATGAAATGGTTATTAAGAATGTGATAGGATTTTAAGAAACACACACCCATCCCATTTGATTTCTCTCTTGACTCCTTAAAAATTAAAAAAAATAACAATAATAAAAGCTTATTTTCACTTCCCTTATTCAGAAATATTTTAGCTCTATTCCTATTTTCAGAGGTAAAATAATTAAAAGTTGGTTTTTATCTTGTATGTGTTCTATGATTTTTGAAAATGTAAAAATAGATATATAAGAGAATGAAGACTCAAATAGAATGCACCAGTATATGTTGGGGTGTAAAGATTATAAGTGATATCATTTTCTTTTTTAAATTCTCCTTTAATGTTTTTAGATTGATTTTTACAATAAAATAATGATTAAAATTGCATAACTGAGGTCTTAGATTGAAAATATTGTATAAATCGTTATGTACTCTTTAAAATGTTCTCTCACCACCTAAAAGCTGCCATCTATAGTTTCTGCTTACAGATCATACCTAATTGATAAAAATAAAAACTTTTCCCAGAATAAATCCATTCCTAGTACATCTAACACATTCTGATTCTGGATCTATTTTGCCTATCTACACACTTCAGTCTGGAAGTGAATGAAGACTCTTCTTTCACAAAATGTTCTATTCCTATGAATGTGTTCCGTATTTTATATCATGAAAAAGGGATAGTTTTCATTGGCACTTTTTATGGGCTTGAATCGCTTTATTCAGCTTTAGAACCATGAATTGCATGGTCCTGCTGGATATTTTCCCCATGACCCTCTAATTTGAGGCTCATGTTTGACTCCCTTCTTGTTATCACATTCTGTATGGAGGATTCTGTTCTCTGCTTCAGTGTCAAGTCAGGTGCCTCAAATAAGCAAATATTTACCAAGTGCCTACCATGGATGAGAAAGTGTTGACTTTAAAAAAAAAACTATACATTTTTAAAATGTGTAAAAATTTTACATTTAAAAAATCTGTAAGTCACAGAGACCTCAAGAAATTTAAACATATTTCAGAGGGAAAAATGTAAGCTCTAACAAACGTAATAGCTTGTAAAATATTCAAATAACAGTTTAAGACAAAATTCAAAGAGATATAAGAAATCCATTATTGTCTTATATTCTGAAGAGACTCAAGCCAGTTGTGGCAAAGCATGAACTGGGTTCCTGTTGCAGCTCCATCACTTACTAATTGGGTCATTCTAGGAACTCACATAACCTCTGGATGGAGAGGGGAAAGTGTATATAGATATAGATAAAGATATGATATACAGATATAGATATAGATACAGATGTATCTCCAAGTCAAGCCATGCAGACACAATTCTGGGAAAACTGGTAGAAGTAGAGTGATTAGGAAAGAGAAGCAATTCCCTCTTGGGTTGGTAGCTATAATGATAAATATTCTGCTGCCAGTGATCTCCACTAGAGCAGGCCCACCTGAAAAAGGAGGAAGCCAAGAAATGAAGCAGAGAAAGAGCTGCTTGATTTGCCTCATCTGTAAAATGAGAAATGGGAAACTAATACTTTGCTACCAGGAGGTAAAGTTTGGAAGAGATAAGCTCTTAAGACCCTTTGCAGCTCTAATTCTGTGATCTTAAAAATACCTGCCTTGGGCTTTCCTGGTGGGGCAGTGGTTGAGAATCCACCTGCCAATGCAGGGGACACAGGTTCGAGCCCTGGTCCAGGAGGATCCCACATGCCGCGGAGCAACTAAGCCCGTGCGCCACAACTACTGAGCTTGCGCTGTAGAGCCTGTGCTCTGCAACACGAGAAGCCACCGCAATGAGAAGCCCACGCACCCGCAACGAAGAGTAGCCCCCGCTCTCCGCAGCTAGAGAAAGCCCGTGCACAGCAATGAAGACCCAATGCAGCCAAAGATAAATAAATTAAATAAATTAACTTTTAAAAAAAGGAAAAAGAAGAAAAATGCCTGCCTTTAACAAATGGATACATGTGTGCAAAATCAAAAAGAGGCACTTAGTATTTCTCAATAGTTTTTCCATTACAATAATCTAGTTTTTGCTGTCTTAAGAAGGTTGGGCTATTTTTTTTTCCCAGTTGAGGCTACTTTTGATTATTTTTGTCTATTAATTTTCTGATTGACCAAAAGTTGAAAGTTTACAGTCACAATTCCCATAGTGAACATGAAGGCAGCCCAGTGTCTGTTAAGAACATGAAAGATACTGTTCCTAAATGTACCTATTCCTAATTCGATTGTTTATACCTAGTCCTAAAGGGAAGAGTAATCGTAAGTAAATTTTTGGTCATTTAAAAAATTATTTATGATAAATTATAAACAAAAGTATTGATAGAACATGTTACTCTTTCTAGAGTATATTGCTTGTAACTTCAGTGGCAGTCCAAAAGCTCAATCTCTTCCAGGATGAATTGCTAAGGTTTTTTGAACCCTCTTTAGACAGAGACACCCATGATTCACAATGATTACTTGAATATGCTGTGAAGATTAAGAGTACAAAACAACCATATACAAAAATTAACACAAAATGGATCATCAACCTAAATGTTAACAGCTAAAACTATGAAACTTATAGCAGAAAATAAGAGTAAATTTTGTGACCTTGGACTTAGCAATGGTTTTTTAGATATGATCATAAAAGCATGAACAACAAAGAAAAATCAACTGTGCTTTATCAAAATTAAAAACTATCTTTGTACTTCAAAGATATCAAAAAAGTGTATGACAGCCAACAGATGGGAGAAAATATTTGCAAATCACATATCTGATAAGGGGCTTCTATCTCAAATATATAAAGAACTATCACAACTCAACAATAGACAAATAATCCAATTTTTAAATTGGCAAAGGACTAAAACAGACATTTCTCCAAAGAAGATATACAAATGTCTAATAATCTTATGAAAAATGCTCGACATCATTTACCATCAGGGAAATGGAAATCAGAACCATACTGAGTTACCACTTCACACCCACTAAAATGGCTTAAAATCAAAGACAGACAGTAACAAATTCAAGCCCATTGCTGGTGGGAGGGTAAAAAGGAATAACTTTGGAAAAGAGTTTGGCAGTTCCTCAAAGTGTTAAACATAGAGTTACTATATAACTCAGCAATTCCACTCCTAGGTGTGTGTGTGTGTCTATATATATAGAGAGAGACACACACACACATTTCTGTTGGGTATAAACAGAAATATAAACATATGTCCACACAAAAACTTGTACATGAGTATTTATAGCAGTATTATTCATAATAGCCAGAAAGTAGAAAGAACCCAAATACCATCAGCTGATGAATGGATAACAAAATGTAGATATCCATACAATGGAACACTATTCAGCTATAAAACGGAACAAAATACTGATACAAGATACAACATGAATGAACCTTGAAAACAAGCTAAGTGAAAGAGGGTAGTCACAAAAGACCACATATCGTATGATTCCATTTATATGAAACATCCATAGTAGGCAAATCCATAGAGAGAGAAAGTAGATTACTGGTTGCACGGGGGTTAGACAGAAACTCCATATCCAGAAATATGGGGTTAAACTCCACATAATGGGTGTGGAGTTTCTATGGGGTGATGAAAATGCTCTAAAGTTAGTTAGTGGCAATAGTTGCACAGCTTTGTAAATCTAAAAAAACGTTGACTTGTACACGTTAAAAGAATTACAAAAAATGTGACATTTATGGTATGTGATATAAAGCAGATATTAAGAAAAATAAAAGAATTTTGAAACACACCACTGACCAAAGGCACTTGCCATTTATATTATTTTGCAGTCACATTTAACCAAAAGTCACAAGGCAACTGAATATACTGGACAGCTCAGCAAAATGTAACATTCTAACACAGAAATTTAAAATGTGAAAGTGCTCTACACTTGGAGTTAGGAGATGTGGGTTCTAGTTTTTCCTTAACCCCAACCCAAGTTTGGAGGCAAAGATTGCTAATTACTGTGAATACTGATTTTCCTTTTCTTCTCCAGCAGTAAGAACCTCGGATTTTTGCTGAGACATTTTCACTCAGCTGAAGACCTGCCAGCCTCTTTTGCAGCTAAATGTTGCTATGTGTTGATGTTTGGCTAAGTCTTATGTGTAAATTTCAAGAAGTCTCCTCAAAGGGAGGGAATGTGCCTTTCCTTGTCCCTCTATCCTGTTGCCGGAATATAGATGGGTTGGCTAGAGCTCTAGCAGCTATCTTGGACCATGAGGATGAGGGATGGCAAAGTGGCAAGCTGGAAGAAGCCTGGGTCCCCCACAAATGTGTAGAACCACTACATTTACCCTGAAGTGCCTACCACCAGACATCTTTTATATAAAACAGAAATAATCATATAAACCACAGTTACTTTTTTCTGTCACATGTAATAGTTCATAATCCTAACTAATACACTGGGTTTATGAAGAGTAAAGAGGAAAAGGCCCTTTAGATTAGTTTGGAGAGGAGGAGTCTGCTCTTAAAAAAAAAAAAAAGAAAAGTTAAAGCCCTCTTTCTGGATGGAACACTTTCTAAATTAACCTGAGAGCACACAAGGACTCTTGATCTTCCAAAAGTTTGCCGACAATGGCAAAAATACCTAGAACTGTACAAATCTGTTTGTCATCACTGCACCTGCCTCCTCTCCCTGGCATTTTCATATCAGCTGAGATCAGCCAGAAAATCCCGAACACTGTGGGTTTCAAATTTGATTACTTTGTAGGGAAAGGGTAGAATCTTTCCTTTGAAATAGGTTTCCAGTGGTATTCTAATTTCTTTTTCGGTCTACTCCAGTTTGCTAACCTTGACTAAATATATATCGTTACTTAAGCATGTGATTGAAGGGCATAAGGACAGCCCCTGGTGGGTGATAAAAATTAGAACGGGTCAGCAGTCATTCACAATCTTATTCAATAATTATTTTGAATTATTCAATTCAAAAGCCCAATTTTTAAAACTCATGCAGAACTATATTCAATATCTTATAATAACCTATAAAGGGAAAGAATCAGAAAAAAATATATGTATAACTGAATCACATTGCTATACACCTGAAACTAAAACAATATTGTAAATCAACTATCCTTCGATTTAAAAAAAAAAACTCATGCACTCCATCATTCCCAGGTGGGCTTTTTAAACTACTCCAAGAGAGGGACCCAGAGACTCCATTCTCTAAGTGCTACGTAACTTTTAACCAGACTGCTTTTGCAATTTCCTAGATTACTAAAATATGTCACAGTCCATCTACCTTTGGGCAGATCTCCCTAAAACTTCAACTATTATTGACAATAAAGATCTGATTAAAAAGCAGATTTATCACAATTTATTGTAAGTCCAGAAATATATATATATATATATATATATATATATATATATTTTTTTTTTTTTTTTTTTTTTTGGCTGCATTGGGTCTCTGTTTCTGCGCGGGAGCTTTTTCTAGTTGGGGCGAGAAGGGGCTACTCTTCGTTGTGGTTTCTCATTGTGGTGGCTTCTCTTGTTGTGGAGCACAGGCTCTAAGTATGCAGGCTTCAGTAGTTGCAGCATGTGGGCTCAGTAGTTGCGGCACGCAGGCTCTAGGGTGCGTGGGCTTCAGTAGTTGTGACATGTGGGCTCAGTAGTTGTGGCTCGCGGGCTCTAGAGCACAGGCTCAGTAGTTGTGGGACATGGGCTTAGTTGCTTCACGGCATGTGGGATCTTCCTGGACCAGGGATTGAAGCAGTGTCCCCTGCAGTGGCAGGTGGATTCTTAACAACTGCGCCACCAAGTAAGTCCAGTTCAGAAACTTTTAAAACAACACCCATGCAGATTCTGCCATACGAAGAAATACTAAATACTAGAGAATCCTGATAAATGGCTTTGCTTTTTACTTCCTAAAATTACAAAATCTATTGCCTTTTCAGTAATAACAATAAATGTGTATATTTTATCATTCATGCATGAAGGACTAACACTCACTTTAAATACGAGAACAAATATGCAATAAAATTGTTTCTCTGGGGAAAAGGTCAGGATTTTATATTAATGTAATCATAATATAGCCAGAAGATTTGGGAAACAGAGTCTTAAAATTTAACAAAATTTTTTTATTCATTTTTATTGGAGTATAGTTGATTTACAGTGTTGTATTAGTTTCTGCCATACAGCAAAACGAGTCAGTTATATGTATATGTCTATCCACTCTTTTTTAGATTCTTTTTCCATATAGGTCATTACAGAGTATTGAGTAGAGTACCCTGTGCTCTACAGTAGGTCCCAATTAGTTATCTATTTTATATATAGTACTGTGTGTATGCCAATCCCAATCTTCCAATTTATCCCTCCCTCCCTTTCCCCCCAGTAACCATAAGTTTATTTTCTACATCTGTGACTCTATTTCTGTTTTGTAAATAAGTTCATTTGTATCATTAAAAAAATTTTTTTCCAATATCAGCAGAGATTTTGTTTCAGGAAGATGGGTATATAAATAGAGATTCTGAACCAGCCTACCTTTGTTTTTCACTTCTATCACACTTGACTTTTTCTCTATTGAATTTAATCTTACTGATATTTCTTATTTCCACAGCTCACTGATTGAGGCTTCTATGTTTTAATCAGTAAGACTGACTTGAGTTCTATTACATTTAAGGCTCCTTTTTGATAATAAAGACTACAGATCTTGAGAGTTCTTTTTAAATTATTAAATATTTGTGCTGGCTTAGTGACTATTAAAAAATAACAGGTTTCAAGTGATTCATACACACAGTTCTGGGACTCCTGAGTATGGATGGATAAAATGGGATGCACACAACCTTACACAGGGTTGTGTGAAAACGGCCTTCTCAATAATCGTTAACAGTGTCCTCCATGAATTAAAGCCAGGGTAGTCATTCTGAAACTAGATCCAATCCTGTATCACTCCTCTACCAAAAACGGGGATTAATGCACAATTTCCAGGTTGTTAAGAAGATGATAAAAATGATCTGATTTTGATGTGCCCGTTTCAAAAGTGGTTTCGTATGCTTTCTCTATGATTAAGGCTAGGAGGGAGGAAAGGTGAAGTGTTGAAGAAAGGAAAATAAATTGTCTGACACATGGCAAGTACTCAGTAGATGCTGATTTCTGTCCTTTCTGTCCCTTCTGAGGGGAGAATATAGTAACTTTGTTGATTAAATTGACAAAGTGTAAGGGAGGAGATGGTGCCGACGGCTCATGCTATCTGAAATTTCCAACTTATACATCCATAATAAATCACTCTCTTCAGTAATTATCTCTCACACAAAACATCAGCACTGGAAAGACGTAATTCATTAAAAAAACTCTGCTACTAGGTATCTTACTTCACTGCTTTTGCGAGGATGAAGTTCTAATGAGAAAGAACGTTGAGGAATCTTTCCCAGAGTCTACTTCTCTATGAAAGTTCCTCTCTTCTTTCAAAAGTAGTTCCGTCTAATATTCTGTGTACTTATTTGTGCTGGTAAAGAAATCCTCTATCAGTTCTCTTCCTTTGGATAGTTCAGCAGGGATTACTTTGAGACTGAGTCACTCTTGCTATCTTTCCTTGAATCTCCTCGACCCCAAATTTTATAAAGATACACTCACTCTTGTCTCCTTGATCTTTCCATGGCTGGTCTGTGTCAAATTTCTGGAGCCCTTGAGGAGTATCTTTAAAGGAATATCTTTTTTCTTTGTATTGGAATGCTTACAAACAGTTTCATAGAACATAGCTGGCTTCTTGTATTTAGGTTGGCACATTAATCCATTAAAAAAAAGCAGGGGAGTTCAATGAGAAATTAATATGCCATGTTACAAGTATATTTTTATCAAATGTAGGTAAGAATACCAGAAAATTAGGCAAATAATAAGTGGTTACTTAGAATTCCTAAACAGTTTATACTTCTACACAGAGGGGAAGCCCATACATTGCAGCCCACCCATACCTCACCTGAGAACCTCAGGAACTTTGCTCATACAACTGGGATTTCCAACTGGGATTTCATATGTCCATTTTGTACTACTGGAAGACTGCACATTGGTCAACAGAGAGGTGGGCCCAAGGCAAAACAGTTAGTTTATTATTTCTGATTTTTTAACCAAGAAAGATTTTCCCGCTCCCTCCATCAACAGGTGGATTGTCTAAGGATTTGAAGAAAGGCAGTATTTAAATAAAAGGTTTACTTACATTTTGAAAAGTGAAGAGGGAGTGATCATAGAAAGACAGGGTTTAGAACTGGAAATAACCCGAGAGAAAATTCAGTTCAAACCCCCTTCTTAAGAATAAAGAAAAAGAGACTAAGTAATCGTTTGTCTGCTTAGTTCAAAACAGCTAGAAGGCAAGAGGCCACAGGGAATAGTAGTTAAGAGCATGGTCTTTGTGGTTGACAGTGTGGATTTGAATCCAGATCTTCTAGGAACTGTTTGAATGGTTTCCTCATATAAAAAGTAGGAATAACAGGACCTGTCTTCCAGAGTTATTGTGAAGAGTAAATGATATGACTTATTGATACATAAAGTGCCTAGAGCCTAGAACAGTTGCTGGTCCTCAGTAAGTGCCTGGCAAATGTTATTGTCAGCGCAGGAACCCAAACCAGAATCTTTTGACTCCCACTCTTGTACACTGCATTGCGCTATTAACACAGCAGGCCAAAAGGATTCAAATGTTTACTTAAAATATGGGATTCCAAATGAAATAAATTGTGTGCAACCTCATATAATGTTTTCAAAACATTTACTAATCATTCATGCAAGCAATAATACCCAGTCCTTTTCAGATGAAATTAAACGTTCCACTTTTCTCAGTGATTTAGCTGTTTTCAGATACACACAGCTCAGTACAAAGAGATGACCCAAGGGACTTTTTATCTGCAATGCAGAGAGCGAGATGGAGACAATTTACATCCGAACTTGCCGCTAGCTCCATATGGCATGTATTCATCATTTAGTGAGTTCAGCGCCCTTCAGAGCTTCAGTGATCAGGACAGAAATTGCCCACTTGTTTATGCCTGGCTGGACTGAAAATATAGGGAGAGGAAGAGGTGAAGCAAAACACCACTTCCTGCAAGAGTTGGTTCTGGATTTAGGAGTCCAGGGTTAATGCTGACTTATCCAGGAATAGTAGCCTCTGTCCTAAAGAGTAGGCAAAATGCAGATGACCTGAGGTGTATTATTTAGGGGTTGCAATCATGCATGTTATTCCTGTCTGTCCCACAAAGGACTTGACTGCAGTTAAATGTAGGGCTGTCTTCCTTCTGTTCAGTACAAAGCCTCACTCGCACTGGGCAAGTGGGCATTTGCAGCAACATGTGATAACTTGGTTTGTATCAGCAACAGGAGGAGAAGTTGCTCTCAAAGGTTGAATTAGGAACTAACCAGCCCCTTTCCCGTGCCCCTCCTTCAGTGAGTGGGAACAGAGAGAGAAGTACTGTATTCTCCTTTCCCTATTGAGAGTAAATTAACAAAAGGTTCCCATTGGAAAGTCAAAGAATCAGTCCCTTTATACAAAAGGAATTTTGATTTTCCTCCAATTTTTCACTTCAAACGATATAGAAATCTTTCAAGATAGAAGAATATGGTCTTTTATCCTTCAGTTATCATAATGGTCTCAGTGATAGGAAAGAAGTGTACACCGACAGTCAGTATTCTGAAGTGTACACCGCCCGCCCCCCCCCATTATAGTATTAAGCATTTATTTAGCTCTAGAATTTGAACCCTGGAGCAAAATATAACTTCTGGAATATTAAGAAGGATTATGGACTCTTATGGGTTGAATTGTGTCCCCACCCCTTTAAATCCTTGTGTTAAAGTCCTAACCCCCAGTACCTCAGGATGTGACCTTATTTGGAATTAGGGTCATTGCAGAGGTTGTCTAGATGAAGTCCTTAGAGTGGACCCTAATCCAATGTTACTGGTGTCCTTATAAAAAGGGGAAATCTGCACACAGGGAGAACACCATGTCAAGATGAAGGCACAGATCAGGGTGATGCATCTTATAAGGCAAGAACAACAAAGATTGCTGGCAAACCACCAGAAGCTAGGGGAGAGGCGTGGAACAGATTCTTCCTCAATTCAACACTGTCTACACAACACTCTTGGACTTGTAGCCTCCAAAACTCTGAGGTGATTCATTTCCTTTGTTTAAGCCACTTAATTTGTGAAACTTTGTTATGGCAGCCCTAGCACACTAGTATATGGAATTTCTTTTCTTCTCTTTCTTTTCTTTCTTTTTCTTTCTTTCTTTCTCTCTCTCTCTCTCTCTCTCCCCCTTCCTTCCTTCTTTCCTTCCTTTCTTTCTTCCTTCCTTCCCTCCCTCCTCTCTCTCTCTCTCTTACTCTCTCTCTCTCTCTCTCCCCCTCTCTATCTCTTTCCCTCCCTCCCCCCTACTTCCTTCTTTCCTTCATTTTCTGGTGGAATTCATGGAAAAAAAGAGACTGGAAGATAGGAACATTTTTCTTTTTAGCCATTGATGGACTTTAATGCTTTCTGTAGCATTAAGAAATACAAATACTTGTTAAAAGGCATATCCATACCTAATTGTGACTAAAGTTTGGTAATAGTGGGCAAAAAGGGCCACCCCAAGGGAGGCCAGTGCCTTCTCTGTGTGCTCAAAATCAAATCAATGGCTCCTAAAACTCAATGGCTCATTACAGGCCCTTAGAGAACTCCAGTCTTTACATTTCTCCTACTGTGATTTTTTCATTCCTTGACCAAAGAACCCATTTTTCAACTTGCTAAATAGCTTTACTTTGTCCAGACCTATCCACCCACCTCCAAAATGCAGCAGAAGCAACATTCTAATACTACTTTTCCTTCCTTCCCAAGGAGTAATTCCACTTGCCCACCCACTACCCCCATCCAGAAAGGAGTCTAACCCAGGTTTTAACTAATTGTCCCCTCTCTTTTCTATCCACTGTCACATGAAAAATGAGTCTCCAGGACTATCCTTGGCAATTGCACTCTTCTAGGGCAATGACACAGATTGAACTCTATCAGTGATACAGCATCAAGGTCACTGACACTTGCATCTGAACATCTATGCACATGCACATACCCTCCCAGAGTTGCTCTTTGTTCCCCAAGATGACACTATTAGATAATAAGTTCCAACATGTGTGCACTTGTGCCTGATAAGGCCACTCTGAGATCTTCTTGTGGGATCTTCTTATGCCAAGTGTGCCCAACACCTGTTCCTGGAATAAAGACCATCCAGACCCCAGAACTACTTGTTGCTCTTAAAGGAGCTGCATCACCCATGATGCGTTTGAAGCTTTTGTTCATAAAATGGCAAACTCTGTACCTCTAGCTTCCTTTATAGCTTGCAGTAGTGTCCTAGCCATCTGTGATGTTACCACATTGCTTGAAGCAGTTCTAGGCAAATGGGTATCTGTCATGTTTGCCTGCCCATCATTCATTCCTCCCCCTTCCCTTGTTTTCCCACTTTCTACCTTTGTGATTTAGATGCTGACCTTCTTTACCCACCCCTATGTCTCTACTATTAGTGAAAGGAAGTACACATGACCTAAGCCAAGCCAATGAAACTCAATTCGGGGCCTTGTGCTGAAACTGCTGGGAAAGAGGTACTGTCTCTATTTGACTTGGAGTCTAAAGAATATAAGCCTGGAGTTTCTAGGGGCCACTAGGTGAAGGGACTCTCCATAGTGGCTGTATCAATTTACATTCCCACCAACAGTGCAAGAGGGTTCCCTTTTCTATACACCCTCTCCAACATTTGCTGTTTGTAGATTTTCTGATGATGCCCATTCTAACTGGTGTGAGGTGATACAATAGTTCTACTCTTTTAAGCACAATAGGGTTGGTTATAAATGGCCTGTCAACATTTCTAGCAAAGCCAGATTTTCTACAAATAAATTTGTCAGACTTCAAAGCAAAACTGTCAAGAACATAGAATTGTGCTATCGCAAGTCACCCTTAGCAGTTACTTAGACCACTGCCTCATTTCAGTCATGCAATCTTACGTGTATTCAGGTTTTTAAATACTTCATAAAGTATTTTCATACACATTATTGTATTTGATATTTGCTTTCTCTCTGGGAAGAAAGCTGGGCAATGTGTTATTCTCCCCACTTTGCAGATGAGGTGCAACGACTTCCAGAGGTTAGGTTATCACTGGTTAGCGGTAGAGGTAGGACTAAAGTCCCACGACTCTTTACTTTCAGACTAATGTTTTGTTTTCGCTATAACCATTGTCCTTTGTCACCAAATAGCCTCACATTCCCCCTAGGTAGCACTACTGCATGAACAGCTCTCTGAAAGGGTTCAAGTTTAACACCTTTCCCCTGTCAACTGCCATCCAGTGGTCCACACCTGGAAGAACCCAGATCTTCTGACTACTAGAGTCTCATTAAACTCCAGTGCTTCACTCGCCTTCCTCCTGTTTTTTGCACAACCAGTTCTGAAATCAGCAAACACAAGGCAGTGTTGAAAGCAATAACAATTTTTAAGTGCCCACCTCCCCTTCTTCTCCATCCATACCCCACAAATATGCCAATGGGAATCAGAGCTTTCATTTGCCAAATGTTGCAAGAAAGGGTAAGATTAATTTTAAGTCACAAGCTAATAGTGAGTAATGATGGAGAAGGAAAATGAAACTCAATCTGAAGCGTTCTCCAGGTAGAACCTGAGGCTTTCCCCCCTCTCCCTTTCACCTTTGCCTTGAGTGTAATTCACTTATCTTCAGATTCAATAACTTGAGGACAGAGGGAGTATGGAGCAGGGTGAGGGCTGCAAGTGAAGCCAGGGAGCACTAAAAGTGAGAAGGGAGGAACTCTGCACTCTTATGGGCAGCACATTGTGCTAGGCAGTGTTTACAGGAGTAAATGTCCAGCTAGGAACAGAACTTTCCTTTCCTATCTGATGATCTCTCCTTAAGCCAACAAAAGTGTTCATAAAGAAGACACAAGACTCAAAGATGCTTTCGTTTAAGATTCTACTTTGGTTGATAGAAACCAAAGATAAGGAGGAGTGAACAAATCCCTAAACCTGTGGGGAGAAAAATTTCCACAAATTATTTTACCTGAATTTGGGTGAGGGCCGTGGAAGGGGGTAATTTTGGTGGTGGGGATGTGTGGATTAATCATCTCAGTGTGCTCTTGACAAATGCTCAGATGAAGCATGCCCTGTCATCTTGCTTCTTGGTCTGCCAAGGCTAAAATACAGCCCAGAACTCAGCTGAGCTGTGTTTTTAGCTCCAGACCTCTAGAAATTGGGCACAGCACACTTCGTTGGTGATGGTTTTGGATTTAACCTTGAAATCAAGTTGTTATATAATTTAACGATTCAAATCCCTGGGTATCCTAGTGGCCAATATTTTGTTTTTTTAAAAAAAATATTTATGTCAATACGACTTTGTCTTTGTACTAAGATTCTCTGTCTTAAGTCTTTTATTACTGTTGAGAAATTTGAAAAAACTTTAAAAAAATATTTTCAATAGGGAAGAGGCATGAGATTTTTCTAAGACCCTTGCTTCAGGTACTAGCTATATACTAGAACCTTAGGACAAGAGACTCGAAGGTTGAGAGAGCCGATTGGGGTTTGGTGGGGTGGAGGAAGACATAAAACAGATGGAAAATAAAAATAATCCAAAGGAAAAATGTGAATGCTAGACTAACTAAACTGATTATTAAAGGAATGACAACTGCCCAAAATTTATTAGGTACAGGTACCAGCGATGTAAAATTTGCAGGGGATAAGGAAAAGCCTCTTGACTTAATTTCAGATTATCATCTTGGCTTTCTTGGGGATGTTATGGTATTGTCAAGCTTTTCATACTTTTACATGGGTTGTAAAAACAGCAGAACCAGTCAAGAGGCCTCTGGGTTCCTGAACTGACTGGTAGGTGTGATATTGATATTATCAATTTTCCATTATTTGGGGATCAATTAAACTGGTTTGAATTGTTGTGGGAGGTCCAATAAAAGAGGGACACCCTTTGCTTCAGACTACGCTGATAAAATACAAAGCATATGCTTGGGGTCAGAAGATGAGGCTTGGAGCCCAGGCTGTCCCTTACTGACTCAAGCTACCTTGAATGAGTCTTTTAGCCTCTCCACGGCTCAGAGTTCTCTGTATTAAAACGAGTCTAATAATAATGATTATTTTGGAAATCAAATAAGCTAATATATACGAATGCAGTTATGAACTCTAAAGTACTAGTTAGTATTTTTATTATTTTCTAATGCTGGCCCTAGGTTACGAATCAAAAGGGGAAACAAAATAAGAAACCCTACTCTGTCTTCGGGGGGAAAAAAAAAGATGGATGTGAATATTGCTTTTACTAGATTTCCCCCTTCTTACTTCATTTGGATCTTTGAAAAGCTGCATTCATCTGCTATTATGGCTTTACCCTCTAAGCCTTCTGTATTTGATGTCTTTAGACCTTATACTCAGGTTAAGAACTGAGAAGAGGGACTTCCCTGGTGGCACAGTGGTTAAGAATCCGCCTGCCCATGCAGGCGACATGGGTTCGAGCCCTAGTCCAGGAAGATCTCACATGCCGTGGAGCAACAAAGCCCCTGCACCACAACTGCTGAGCCTGCACTCTAGAGCCCACAAGCCACAACTATTGAGCCCACAAGCTGCAACTACTGAAGCCCGCGTGCCTAGAGCCTGTGCTCCACAACAAGAGAAACCACCACAATGAGAAGCCCGCACACCACAACGAAGAGTAGCCCCCACTCGCCGCAACTACAGAAAGCCCGTGCACAGCAAGAAAGACCCAATGCAGCCAAATATAAATAAATAAATAAATAAATAAATTTTTAAGAAAAGAACTGAGAAGAAACATAACTTAGAGCAAGTTATGGAACTTGACCATAGCCCTTGGGAATTTAAATTCCACTGACTACAGGTGGGACCATGTTTTCTTTCTGTTTCTCGGGTTTTTTTTTTATTTTTTAAAGCAATGTGGTTTCTGCGTCTTCTTCTAGCACTACAATGGCTTAGGCTTTTGTGGAAAAAACAAAACAAAACAATGGATCTAGAAAACAAAAATAATGGATCTCGTACAATTTGACAACCCCCACATAGGAATTTCCCAACCACAGAGTCCTGTAGGATCACTGCAGGCGTGCCAGAGACATGGGCTAACCCACAGCTTTACTCATACCAAATAAACACTCACTCGGTCGCCCAGGGAAAAATCAAATAAAGGTAACCATTGACACTACCATTGCCATTTTTGCACGTGCATTCTTGACAGGAATATGGCAACCCAGCAAAATGTCTTTGTGAAATAGCACAATGTCAACTCATCTCTCTCCATAGTTACTAGGCAAGAAACCAAGGTGAATGAATAACTTTTAGGAGCCAAACTAAGTATTTTTTTTACATCTGTATCTTCAATGATATATTACTATTTACTAAAGTTTACTTGAAGGCAATTATCACTTTATGAAATGGGACACATACAATGATTAATGATGGTGTGAAGCTTATAATAAAGTTTTCATGAAATTACATTACAGGATAGTTTAGAACTACTTTTTGAAGAGGGTAGGACTATTTTGGCCTGCTTCATTTAAGGAGCTTTGGATTCTTAATAACCAGATGATTTTTTCTCTTGCCTGAACTGAAACCCAAAGATTCTCAGGATAAGAAGACATCTCTCCATGGGTTCTATCTTCTAGATGGCTTTTTGCAGTATTGGAAGGTTTTTCTTGGGGACATTTCAAGAAATAGAAGAAAGACTTTATTTTGTACCTAAGGTCTTTTCTTCCCATGTTCTGACTTTGTCAAAATGGAAGCACATTATTGGACTCTTCTCTATGTTTCAAGGTTATTTCAATATCATTTCAATATCCGTAGGATACTCACCCATCTTCTCTGGTTGGGAGCAGGAAGTGGCCACCTTCAGTATATCCATGAAAAAAGCAATACCCCAGGACTTCCTAGAGTATCTCAAGAGCCATGACTTGCACATGTGGGTATTTTTTTTAAGTTTTACTTTTTTATTGATGTATAGTTGATTTGTAATGTTATACAAGTTTTGGGTGATTCACAATTTTTAAAGGTTATGCTCCATTTATAGTTATTATAAAATATTAGCTATGTTCCCTGTGTTGCACAATATATCCCTGTAGCTTATTTATTTTATACATAGTAGTTTATACCTCTTAATCCAATGCCCGTATCTTGCCCCTCCCCTCTTCCCACTGGTAACCACTAGTCTGTTCTCTATATCTGTGAGTCTGCTTCTGTTTTGTTATATTCACTAGTTAGTTTTATTTTTTAGATTCCACATATAAGCGATAACATACAGTATTTGTCTCTCTCTGTCTGACTTATTTAACTAAGCGTAATACCCTTCGAGTCCATCCATGTTGCAAATGGCAAAATTTCATTCTTTTTTACAGCTGAGTAGTATTCCATTGTGTGTGTGTGTGTGTGTGTGTGTGTGTGTGTGTATATATATATACACCACATCTTCTTTATCCATTCAGCTGTTAGTGGACACTTAGGTTGCTTCCATATCCTGGCTATTGTAAATAATGCTGCATGAACATTGGGGTGCATGTATCTTTTCAAATTACTGTTTTCTTTTTCTTCTGATATATACCCAGGAGTAGAATTGCTGGGTCATATGGTAGTTTTATTTTTAATTTTTTGAGAAATCGCCATACTGTTTTCCACAATTGCTTCACCAATTTACATTCCCACCAACATTGTACAAGGGTCCCCTTTTTCCCATATTCTTGACAACATTTGTTATTTGTGGTCTTTTTTATGATAGCCATTCTGACAGGTGTGAGGTGATATCTCATTGTGGTTTTGATTTGCATTTCTCTGTTGACTAGTGAAGTTGAGCATTTTTCATTTGCCTGTTGGTCATCTGTATGTCTTCTCTGGAAAAATGTCTGTTCAGGTCTTCTGCCCGTTTTTTAATTGGGTTGCTTATTTTTTTGATGTTGGGTTGTATGAGCTATTTATGTATTTTGGATATTAACCCTTTATCAGTCATATCACATATGGGCACTTTAAAATCATTTACTAAAGGCATTCTGTGAAGGCAGACAAGTTAAAAAAAATTTCTCTTCCCTGACACTAGGGTTCATGGTCAGTGAAGGACAGCTGTATCAGTCTCTGTCTGCCCTGGCAGGGCACATTTGCACAATACTTGAACCAGACTGCTCTATAGGGCACCAATAGGACATGATCACTTTGAACTGCTCTTTCTTGATCCATGCTTGAGGCCAAAGGTATCTGATAAGATATTGCAGGCATCATTTCTTCAGTACCAGAAATCTCTCCAATTTCTGTCTCCCAGGCTTCCTTCATGTGTTCACCCTCTTCTGGTCTCTATAGTTCTTTCTAACCCACTAAAATAAACCCAAGGTCTCCCTCTCTGCCCAGTGATTCTCAGACTTTTTTGACTCAGGCTCAGCTGGGTGGGGCAAAATGTTCCAAGACCCACATATTATAGTCTTGCCTGCTTTTCAAAGAATTCCCTGATAGCGATGCACTGTTGCAGTGCGAGCACATTTTGTGCAAGTCATGTGAATATCTGCTTTAGCAATACTGGTATGGATGATTTCTATATGTATCACAATCCATATTTGTTTTAATGTTTTGTTATAAAAAATTATAGGTCACAAATTGAGTTGACCTATGTAGATATCACTATCTTATTGTAGGGTTAATCAAACAATCCATGTCAAACAAAATAGATGATGATGGAGGTAAACGAAGGGTAATTTATAATTAAAAAGCAGGAATAGGGCTTCCCTGGTGGCGCAGTGGTTGAGAGTACGCCTGCCGATGCAGGGGACACGGGTTCGTTCCCCGGTCCAGGAGGATCCCACGTGCCGTGGAGCGGCCGTGAGCCATGGCCGCTGAGCCTGCACGTCCGGAGCCTGTGCTCTGCAACGGGAGAGGCCACAGCAGTGAGAGGCCCACGTACCGCAAAAAAAAAAAAAAAAAAAAAATAGTAACCATTGAAAAGTACAATACAGAACTGATATTAATAGGAAAGCAGTCTTCCTGACTATTGAGGATACTTCAACAATCTGTCCATGCATGTTGATAGGGGGAGCTTTGCAAATATTGCCAAGTGTTGCCTGACAACCAGGTGAATACTAAGTAGTCACCTCAGTAAACTCCAGTTATGTTTTAAAATTTTATTTATATATACCAAATACTACTAACTCTTAACAACCTAGCAGTTATTAGTAGCTTTTAGACACATATATACATGCGCGCACACACACACACACACACTGAAAATCTAGGGCATCAAGAGCCATTTGCTAGTAAGATCCAAAGAAAAGACATGTATTTTGGGATCAATCTGTGGGACATCAGGAGGATGCTTGTGGCCTACCAGTTGGCTATGGTCCATACCTTGAAATTCATCACTGCTTAGGTGGCTGGCTTGGCTTTTTGACTCAGCTTCTCAAGATGCTGGATCACTAGTCCTGTTTCATCCTTTGCCGCTACAGGCACATCCCGACCTTGTGCCCTGGCCAGCACTCCAGTGCTCCCTGGCCTGGACCTCCAAATTCCTAGTCTCTCACTAGAGTCCCTCTCTGGGAAGGAGAATCAGATGTTACCCAGTAACTGGACAGACTCCCTGTTACCCCCTTGCAGTATCTGTGATGTCATAATGGGAGGCCTTGAGTGACACATGGTGAAGGCGAGTCAGAAGACCTGCTCACAAGCCACCTCTGCCTTGGCAGCTGTTTGACAGCAGGTGAGTTACCTCACTTCTCAGCGTAGAGTTCTCCTCTACAAAATGGAAATAATAATACCAACCTCATAGATTTCTTGTGAAGATCAAATGGAATAATGTAAGTGATAAAGCATGGTAAAGTATAAATACATTTATAAAAGTAATACGTGTTATTGTTGCAGAGAGGTAATATTCATGCAAGCATCTAGATTGTTCTTTTTACAAACTATGATATTTGAATGCTATGATGTATAAGAATGTTAAACAATACAGACTGTCTGTCAAGCATGAAGGTCAAATGCAAGGATCTCACAGACGGAAGACACTATTGAGAAGGAATACGAATTCCTGATTCCACAATCCTGAGACATGTTATAAGGAGAAGTAAATCTCTCAATGGTCCTGAATCTCCCCCTCCCTCTTTTTTCCCCCTTCTCAAGGCTTGGAGAGCAGGACTTAATTCAGAGTAATTCCAAGCATCAGAAATGTAGGTTTTTTCCCCTCCATCCCAGTCCCTGGGAGGACAGCAGCTGAAGAATGCCAGGAATTTTTCCCTCCACCCAGTCAGGAATGTGTCCTGCTTGAGGTGCTTAGCAGGAATGTGAGGGCTGCCAGATAAGACCCACAGCCGTGGTTGTGGGCCTGGGGCAGGGGAGGGAGCTCTCCTCCACCAACGAGGCCTTCCTCAAGAGCCCCCAGAGGCTGCTCTCTGGGTAACAGCAGAGACCAGAGCCAGTGTTGCAGGACTAACCTCTGCAGACAGTGAGTGAAGAGGCAGCTTAGCCAGATGTTCAAAACAAAGACATAGCAATGTTTTCGGTCTCTGGAGGAAGCACTGTCTTTGGGATCAACACAGACGTGGACTGGACTGCAGACTGTCACTTAGCAGTTAGCTGCGTGACCTGGGTTAGCTACTCTGTGAGCTTGGCTTTCCCCACTATAAAATGCAAATACTACTACTACCTACCTCTTATGGTTGTGAGGCGGATTGAATAAAATAGTGTATATAAAACACTTAGCATAGCTATAAAGCCTATTTTTACATGCCTAGCTTTTAAACAGTCTCAGTGCCCTGCATATATTCAGTGGCACAGTATACAGTGTGTTTTCATATTTGTTACTTCTTTTTAATTGCATTAAGCAATAGTGTGAACTTGAGTACCCTGGGGATGATTGGTAGATACATACTTTTTTTTTTTTTTTTTGCGGTACCCGGGCCTCTCACTATTGTGGCCTCTCCTGTTGCGGAGCACAGGGCCTCTCACTATTGTGGCCTCTCCTGTTGCGGAGCACAGGCTCCAGACGCGTAGGCTCAGCAGCCATGGGTCACGGGCCCAGCTGCTCCACGGCATGTGGGATCTTCCCGGACCGGGGCACGAACCTGTGTCCCTTGCATCGGCAGGCGGACTCTCAACCACTGAGCCACCAGGGAAGCCCTATACATCTTTTAAAACAAGTAATGGAGTGTCTGTCATCTTTGGCAGTTATCACAGGCCTGGTCTTAGCTCTTGTCCACACCCTACCCGTATCCCAGTTTTTTCAGTGAGTTTCCAGTCAGTTCCAGTCAGGAGAAAGCTGCCTCCTCCCCCTCCTCTCCCTCCCCCTCCCCCCACCCCCCGCCTTCCCATCTCCCGGAACACACTGATATATTGGACCAGAGTAGCTGCTGCTCTCATCCAGCTTCCTATGGGAGCTTGGAAGAAGCTGTTGTTGGAGGTCAAAGAGAAGCTCAGAAGCTTTAAGGATTCTGTTAGGTAGGCTTGCCCTTGAGCGGCTCCTGGGGCAGCCAGACTGCCTACCTGATCCCCTTATGCCTGGGTCTCAAAGTTTAACCTATGTTGGAGAAGGTCTGCCCTGCCCCAGGTCCCTAGCAGGCTTCTCTGCCTTTCACTTTGCTTCTGCCAGCTTTTCTGAAAGCCAGGTCAGGAAGGCAAGACTTAGTCCCTGCCTTGTTCAGAGAGGAACTCCTGGAACAATGTGGTTCTGCAAGCTGCCCCTGACCTTGGTGTTCCTGAAGCCATGGCACGGCTCCACTTCCCCAGGTCCCAAATCTTGATGCCTACAGTTACAATGGATCTGTTGTGTCCTTTCACAGACTTGATCTTGGATTTTCAGTCTCCACCTGGCACAGTGGAGATGAGGATGGCAGCTCTGACCTATTTCCTGTAGTCTCTGTGGGCTTCCTGACAGTTCTTTCTTCCCGGGGCTTGGTTCTCTTTAATATCAGCCATGCACTCTGGACATAGAATCCCATGTCCAGATGGGAGCAAATGTACCTCTCCACTGATTGCCTTAATGCTTCCAGGCTGGTTCTTGCATAATGTCATCCACCCCTCACTCCATGAATCTCAGAGAAACTTCAATCTTTATTGGTAGTAAATATTTTCTGGGAAACACATGTAAGACTATTGCTTTATTGACCTTCTTGAATTCTTAAGGGCATGGCCTAAGGCAAGCTGGGACCACAGCTTTCCGAATTGGCAGGTAGGCTAGTGAGCAAGGGCCAGGCAATGGCCTGTGAGAGGGACACAGGATGGGGTTTGGAGACACTGTCCTACGTGAGAGTTTGGATCAGGGACAAGGGTCAAAGGCAGACTCTAAAGGATGTAGCCAGCTCTGTTATGGTTATGGCCTTTGTTGGTGCCAGGTAGGAGATATTCCAAGGTATGATTAGACAGGAGGTAAGGGAATAGAAGGCTGCCTACATGTGGCCAAGCTCTAGAAGGCTCATTTATTAGAGCAGGATCCAGGTCCTGGGAAGGATGGATGGCTAAAGAGAGATGGAAAACCAGGGCCCTAGTCACTAGCTAAGGTTCAGAGCCATGTCAGGCATTTAACGACTTCTTTAAAACATCTTACAGGCGGTGGGCCCAGCAGCCAATGGGCGGGGGCGGTGGGGGGGCGGCCCGGACGACGGGGAGGGGGAGGCCGCGGCTGGTGGACGCGGTGGGGAGAGGAGGCGGGGGTCTCCCAATCCGGTTCCATCCGGTTCTCCCACCGCCCCCGCCGCGGGTCCCAGCAGCTCGGGCGGCGGCAGGAGCGGCAGAGGCCAGGCAGACCAGCTTCGCGAAGGCTCTCGGCGCGCCACGGCCCGCAGGCACCCGGCACGCGCCCGCCCCGCCGCCACGATGCCCAAGAGGAAGGTGAGCTCCGCCGAGGGGGCGGCGAAGGAGGAGCCCAAGAGGAGATCGGCGAGGTTGTCAGCTAAACCGGCTCCTCCAAAAGTGGAAACGAAGCCAAAAAAGGCGCCAGGAAAGGATAAATATTCCAACAAAAAAGCGCAAACAAAAGGGAAAAGGGGAGCAAAGGGAAAACAGGCTGAAGTGGCTAACCAAGAGACTAAAGAAGACTCACCTTCAGAAAATGGAGAAACTAAAAATGAGGAGAGCCCAGCTTCTGATGAAGCAGGAGAGAAAGAAGCCAAGTCTGAGTAAAATCACACACCTGGTCCTATCAGTGGTCCCTGTTTCCCTTCTTGTACAATCCAGAGGAATATTTTTATCAACTATTTTGTAAATGCAAGTTTTTTAGTAGCTCTAGAAACATTTTTAAAAAGGAAGGAATCCCACCTCATCCCATTTTTTAAGTGTAAATGCCTTAGTTTAAGAGGTGAAGTCATTTGCTGGTTGTTTATATTTTGGTACAACCAGAAAATAGTGGGATATTCAATATGGGAGGCTTTGATTGTCTTGGGTGTAGCTTTTATATCCTGTAATACAAAGCATACTAAATGGCAGTTTGGAGTCAGTTGTGCATTTAATGTCTTAAACACTTTAAATTACTTCTCTTCCCACGTTGTTTTTGGTAGAATTGTTTCCTAAAGCAAACCACTCACCCCTTGATCTTGGCTCTCCTGGGCAGAATTTTGTGCACTCTGTAACATCTTTGGTCGTGGTAGTCCAGTTCTTCTAGTAACTGTTAATGTGCTGCCAACGATTGACAATTTGCGTATGTAGTGTATGTGATATTAAATTGTTAATTAGTGGGACTTACGATGTAACAGCATATCAATATTTGAAGATATTGGTACTTGATATCCTGTGAAGGAAAATTTGCCCCCAAATTTTAAGCTGGAAAGTCACTGGAATAACTGTTCAGAAAAGAATCACAACTACATGATTTTTAAGGTTTTTGGTACGTATGTTGAGAATTGTGTACAAATTGAAATGTCTGTGTACTGATCCTCAAAACAACCAATAAAATCTCAATTATGAACGAAACAAACAAAACAAAACAAAAAAACATCTTACAGCATCAGGCAAATGTGTGTCCAATGCTGAAAGCCTTGAGTACCAGCCTCTATTTCTTCCCCAGATACCTTCTCCTGGTAATTTATCTATTCACCTTCCACTAATGACTGTGACTCAGTCACTGCTTCTTCTAATCTATTCAAACATTCTAACTGCTTTCAGCTTTGCTCAACACTAACTAACACCCCACTCTACCTTTTGCTTCTTATCTCTGGATATAATGCTTACCCTAGGGATGTTTCATGTGTCCAAAAACCGTTATTTTTCCCTCAAATATGCTGCTCCTCCAGTCTTCCCTGTCTCACTGGCACCATCAACCTCCATTTTCTCAAGCTAGAAACCTGAAGGAAATCATAAACTCCTTTCACGTCTCCATCTACCATGTTCATATATCACTGTAGTGGCTATCTCATCTCTGTTCCACCATGGAATAGACCTTGGGCTGTGGTGGACACCACCCGTGATTACCAATATCAAATTCTTCTTTTCTGGGCATATGAGAGACTACACTTACCATCCCAATTCCAGTTAAGTGCAGCCGTACAACTAGTTTGGTCCAGTGAAATGTGAATGAAAATTCACATATTATTTCTGGGCTAAAGTAGTGAAAAACTCTCAATTCTCTTTGCCTGAAATAGCTCTTGTCCTGTTGTGAAGGCAGAGGTCTTCTGTTGAGATGGTGAGTCACCAAATCAAAGAAGCCTATCTGAGGCATCTCAGGAGGGTGGCTGCTTTGGTGAGATGCTTGAATCTGCAGAAGATGCTGCACGACTGACAAACTTCTGCAGTAAGTCACTGAGCTGTGGGGATCATTTGTTAACTGTAGCATTATCCAGCTTATCCTAATACAATCACTAAGGCCCGCTGATTTTACCATCTCATATTCCTCTCCCCTCTAGTCCCTCTGCTGCTCTAGCTCAGGACCTCAACATTCCTACCAGAACTATTGGAAAAGCTTAAAACTTGTCTCCTTGCTTCCAGTTTGGCAACCCTCAGACTCATCCTTCCAACAGACACCAGAGTGGTCTTTGTGTAACTCAAATCCAACCATGTGTTTTGGGTTACTCCATTTCATTGGCTCCCCGTCACTGACATGACAGTATGATATGACAGATTGCTTCCCTAGCCAGCCTCATTTCCCATCTCTTGTCCCCTTACATGTTATAACCAGCAATATTTAAATGTTTGTGATTTCCAGAATAATCCATGCTTTTTCATGTGTCCATGCCTTTGCTTATGCTGTTTCATTTATCTGAGACATCTTTATACACCCTTCATCCTCTTCTTTGCCTGGCCAATTCCTTACTCTTTGAGACTAGGTTCTAATACTACATTTTCTGGGAAGCCTTCCTGTTGGATTTAACATCCCTCCTCTGTACCCCCACAGCATCATCTACATCTACAAATCATTGACTACATTATATTGCATCTCTTGATGGGTCTCCCTCCCCTTGAGAGTAAAAACTTGACTAGGTGGATGCCTGTAACATGGTAGACGCTTAGTTATAAGAAACACTGAGGTAATGAGATTCAGTGGTAATGTGAACCCTCAGGGCTTATCCGTGGACACAGGATTCCAGGATGATGGGCTGTGAGGTAGACACAAGTATTCAGTCTGAGAGATCAGTCACTCTAGTGGGCATCCAGTTCTGGCAGGAGTAGGGGGTGAGGGTCTGACTTCATGCCAAACATAACAAATGGTGGACCTGGGGCAGGGATTGTTAACTTTCTGCCCTAGACAAGATTGGCTCAAGAACCGAAGAAACATTGCACTGAATGGGCACCATGAAGAGACACTGCTTTGAGAATCTTGGGAAGGTCGAAGCAGAGGAAAGAAGGTGGTATCTGATATAAAGTTATAAAATCATTGACACTCTTAATAGATTGGGCTTAGGCAGCAACCACACAGTTTGACCTTCTTGAATGACTGCTATAATAAATGCAGTAGTTTCTTGCCATTTCTGGTAGTTATGTTCTACAAAGTTGCTGGGAACACATTAGCAAGTATGGAACCATTGCTCCTAGGAAAAATGCAGGGTTAGGTTTCCTGAAAGCCTGTGGTCACATTTTCATCAACCAATCAATGCATAACCTTGTTTTACCTGTTTCTGTTTAAAGATACCTTATTTCTTTATTTAATATAATATGGATTCATTAACATTGAACTCTTGACCAGCAACACTAACTTAAGCCTGAACAAAGCTTACCTAACACACATATTTTGTTCTATAAGGTGCTTCTTGTGCTTAGGAAGACTGGAAAACACTTCAGCAATATACTTGGGAATCATTTTAAACAATGAAATCACCCAAAAAGCCTTTTTGAAAAAAGACCACTAAGTAGACCACCAAAAAGACACTTGTTTACAGTATGAGAACTTGACACAGTAAGGCAGAGCATTGCCTTGTTCCTCCTCAACTGGGAAAGTGCATGCCAGAGGACTCAAATTTTTCACTGCTCTGTCCATATCCACAATGACCATGAAAGTGCTGTACTGATTTTGGAGTTACAAGTAAATTGCATCAAGTAGGCAAATTTGCAAATATGGAATCCACAAATAATGAGAATCAACTATAGCTACAATTTACTGAACACCTGCCACATAGCATTGAACTAGGTGCTTCATATATACACATGTTGCCAAGTTTATCAACTTTTCACTCTTCAAATGAAATGCCTCAGAGTTAAAAATGGTGGACATATCCTGAGATCCATAGGCTATCACCAATAGAAAAAGCAGGACTTTATAATAATAATAATGTCATATAATTTTCACACCAAGCTTAAGGATGCATTTCTGGAGCTGGAAATTTATAATAGGCTGGGCTTCTGCTCCTTTTGGAAACTTCTAACTCAATGGTCTGGGCTCTTACAGAAAACTAAGAATACATTGCACACTCAGCAACAGGGATGCAAAGAATATTTCTTATAGGAAACATACCCAGCACTTAAAAGCATAATCATCTTCCAAAGCAATATGATGAGAAGCTAAAAACAGTCAAGTAAACAAAGAGACAAATATTTCTTTCAGGAATCTGAGAAGTTAGCAAGCTTTAGAACATACTGTCTTGAAGTGTCATGACTTGTGAAACGATGATCTTGTCCAATCATCTGTGCATCCACAGTCTTCTTATCTGCCGCTTGCTTTCCACTCAGATCAGTCTGGACTCTGTTCCAAACTACATGGTGCTTATTATTCCTCCTCATCTTTACTGTTGTCACTATGTCATTCTCTTCCCAACCAAATCACCCTTGACCGGCAAGTCTCGGTTCATTCCTACGTCTTCCATTAACCTCTCTTAGACCTCCTCAGTCCTCTAGGTCTTTTTTTTCTGTGAGAGGATATGGACCACCCAAAATCTAGCTCACTTTTCAAATCAAAGTGAAACAATAATGCACACCTGTCAGGACTTAAGCAGGATAGTGTGTGAATGCCCATAGCACAGGGCCTGGAACAAGGGATATGCTCAACAATGTTGGTGTTTCTGAATCTGAATGGTGTTTTTCACTTTGGTTCATAAAAATTCACTTTTATTATTCACTTTTATCACCCCTTCTGAAGCAAATTTTATGAAGAAAAGGATAACATCACTAGAGACAAGGCAACAGCAAGAAAGAACATGCTTTGGGCCAGTGATTTCCAAATTTTGAATTTTCTGGACCAGTGTAGGAATTTTGGGAACTGACCTCAGGTTGCTTAATAGTTCCCTTTTGCCTAAAAGCTCTCTAATAACACTTTTACCTTATGTAATAATTATTACAAAATAAACATTATAAGGGCTAAAAGGTAAAAAGGACATAATATCAGAAATTTTTGTTCTGAAAATGAATGTATTCAGCTTCAGGAAAAACTCAACTCATTCATGCACCCAATTATCCTTTTGTTCATTCATTGGCCAAATATTTATTAAGTGATATGCACCAGGAATTTTTCTATATGATGAAGTACAGGGGTAAACATGACAGGGAAGTTTTCTGTATTGATGAAGCCAATTTTTTTTTTTTTTTGGTATCAGAAAACAGATCTGGGAAAGCTCATGACCAACCAGTACCAATCCAGTCACTGGACCATACATTGGCTTTTAAGAGCTATGACGTGAGTATTTAGTCACTGATGTCAGGTCCAGTCCCTGCTTCTAAGCCCTGAAGGAAGGAACAGGGAGATGTCACACTTTACAGAGGCTGGGAGTGTAGAGGCAGAAGAACAAAAGCAGCTCCTCTGAGCAAGCATCTTCTGGCTCTGGGGCAGTGAGTGTGCCAGCCTGAGAATTGGACCTCAGGCTAGTTACTCTTAGTGAGTACAAGCCCCTCATAAAAAATCCTTCTAGAAGTCATCATTTTTGACAATGAAGGGCAACGACATATATTTAGCCTAAAGAGACCTGAAATATAGGGCACAAGAGATTTGAAACAGTTGTCAAAGTGTGGAGATAAACCCTGAGAAAAGCAAGGTGGGGATAAAAACCTGGCTCTATTTGGGGAGTTCCTCAGTTTGTTTCTCACCAGGATTCAAAAGAAAATAGCTAGGTGTTGTGAAATATGAGCTCTCAAAAGTGCTATAGAAAACTTTTAGCACTGTTAAACACTTGGAGCACTCAGCCAACAAAAATAAAACATTTGCTCTTATTCTGAAATCCCGAATTAAACTCAGGTCAGAGTAACTGTTGTGTTTCATTCTAGCATGCCTTAGGGAGAAATTGGAGGAAAATCCCCAGGGACTGATAAGCCCTCTGTAACATGTTGAGTTGTTGGAGTGGATAGAGAGAACACCATATATGTATGCATATATATACATACATACATATATATGCACTATACTATATATGCATGTGTATATATATATATACACACATATATATGCAATATAGTATATATATTATATATAGTGATTTCTTCCTAAAAGTCACAATTAAGGGAATGTTGCACCTAACATAAACTATCAGAACTTGTCACAATACTTTCCATATATAATAGATTGAGAGCTTCACACGACAATCTCCAGTGTCCTGGCCTAAAATTGATAGAATCAAACAAAGATACATTCTGTATTCCAGAGGAACTCTTCAGAGCTCAAATAAGTATTTACTGAAAACAACACTACATTTTCCAGGGCCTCACTCCTGAGAGGTCTGCCCCTGCAGCATCACACTGCAAGGAAGAGGGGAGAGGAATGTAAGTGCCAGCTTCCTGAACACAGTGGGAATAAGACCGAAAAGAAAATGATCAAGAAACCATAAGCAGAAGGTTCTTGTCACAGCATTTTAGGATTAAAAATAAAAAGATTTACTAAAATTAGCCACAATGTAAAACCCCAAAGTAGAAAGCTTTAACTAAGGCAAATGGCCTCCACACTTTAGACAACTTTATCAACTTCATGCTATAAACCATAGCAAGCAAATTAATTATTCCCAGATGCTGGGGATGAAGAATGCTTGCTGAATTGTTTTGCTTCCCAAACTCTTCAGTATAAACACACACTCACAGGATTGCATTCCCTTTTTTGGCTCCCAACATGCAAGTAATTATACACTGTGCAGGATAATGGTGGGTGAGCTCTCCTCTGAATACCAAGCAAGTTCTGGGTTCTGTCAGCCTGTTAGATATCATGTCCACAAACATTTTTCTGTGACAGTCTTTAGTAAAAACTTGTAAACAAATTGTTTCAAGTTTATAAAAAAAATTTCAACAGCAGCACAAGACTCATTTCAAAATTATTCCAAACTCCTTAAGAGCTGGAGAGGGCAAAGTTCATCTCAAATATAGTACAGCTCTTATCTTGCATCAAGAATAGTTTTCTCTGCAATCCCTATGACAGGGGGTCAGAAATCATATTAGTAGTCTTTACATTTTTATATTCTTCCCATTTTGCCAATATGTAAACAAAGAGGAAAAAACAGATTTTGAATCAACTGTGAATTGAGAATGTGTTTAGGATTAAAACATAGATTCTCTGAACATGGCCAGAATAATGAGAGTAGATGGTCATTTTTCCATTCCAGCTCCAAATTTTCACAGGGCAAATGAAATGTACTTGGTGTTGGGTGAGTCACCTAACATGGAGGGTTTTTTGGGCTCCCTGGGCCTTAATACTTCTTGGAGTAAATAAACTCAGTGGATTTGTTTGGGGTCTTTATATAATGAGGCAAAGGTGTATGTGTGCACGTGTGTGTGTGTGTGTGTGTGTGTAAATGTGGTGGTGGTGGTGTGATAAGGAAGGCACAGGGAAAACCTCAGGAACTGTTAAGGAAAAAAACACATTTTCTACGGAAGGAAAGAAAGGTTCTATAGTCCTGCCAAGTGCAACACGAATGAGGGAAAGTTCAAGGAAAGTTGATCTCTAAAAATAAATAAATAAAAGGAAATTCAATGAGAAAACAATATTCAGGTCAGGTCTAAGCCCAGAGAAGAACGCTCATTCAGAACTGGGCTGTCATCCTGCTTTTTATGAAGTGAGCAGCTGCTGGTTATTGAAACCAGCCCACACAGTTGGGTCCCTGCCGCCATGGCAACACTCCTGTGTCTGTGCTGGAGTGGCCAAGGCACAATGGGTGGTTCCAGGGCCCGGAAGCATTCTGGTTACAGATTAGGGAGGGGTTTTTGTTTTTTATATATATGGGGAGATTTTGATTCCTCGGTTTGTGGTTGGGTATTGGCAACTTTTCCTACCTATGATAAAGTCTGACTTAAGGGGCAGATTTTCATGCCAATAGCAGCATGGAAGGAAAGCATCAAGGTGTTCAACAGGCAAATGACTCATTTCCAGTCTCATTTAAAATTCTCTTTTCCATGTACACACAGCTGTATTTAAAATAAAATGCCTTTCCATAAAAAAAATAATAATAATGAAAAATAAAATAAAATAAAATTCTTTTTTACAAGTCTCTAGTAAGCTCTGGGCATTTGTACCTGGTCCCTTGTATTGACACCTCAGAATGTTTTTGAAAAAAATGCTTAGTTTGCTTTTTTATATTTGTAGTTTATAATAACACATGGCCCTAAAAGGAAAAATTATCATAGTCTTATGAATTGAAAAAGCTAGCTAAGAATTAAAGACTTTGAAATTAAAAATACAGACTATAGATTATATATCATATATGCAGAGCCTCAATTATTGGCACATTTAAGTATTGAACTCACCATCTTGGTTTCATTAGTACCGCAAGTAAAATATTTATCTACGAGCTAAGTGTAAAGAAAATTGCAACACAACAACCTCATGATGTAGCACAGTAATAGCATAGACTTTGGAGTCAAACTACCTGAGTTCCAGTCCTGTCATTTATTTGCTGTGTAGTCTTAGACAAGTTACTTAAATCTTCTCTGACACTATCTCCTCATCTGTAAAATGAGGATAAGAGTAACCTATCTGGTAAAGATTATTAAAGGTATTAAGTGGGTTAATATTTGTAAAGTGCTTAGAAACTGTGTTTGGTTAATGTTAAGTCCTTAGAAGATAGACAGATAGATAGATAGATAGATAGATAGACAGATAGATAAAGAATTTTAAAGGACCTCGTTCTTAAGACTCTGGGAAACGTTGCCTTTGGAATTTAGCACAGCACAGTGTATTTGTGTACCTGTGTCCCCTCTCAGGAAATGTTAGACTTCTTATTTATGTCTATGGCTTATAAGTCAGAGCCATGCTTAAGGCTCCTTCACTGAGCTGATTTGTGAATTTAGCCTTTTTGTGTGTGTTGGGGGAGTGCTTTGAAAAAATACATACTGGAGCTTCTGATTCATTTGGATCCCTACAAATGCTTAAGTGTTTGTTAAAAGCACACGGCACAGTGCTTGTTAAACTAAGCAAGTGCTAAGATGCAGCCCTCAAGCTGGAAAACCTATCCCAGTACCCACTCATTCTAGCAGCAGCCAAGGAGTCTCAGCCTCTTGGAGATGGAAAACCCAGTGCCTTTTCGCTTACATAATAGAATGAGAAGCATCATTTCATTTCATTTTTAAAATTATTTATTTTTGACAAATAAAAAGCAAATATAGTTAAGGTACATGTATATATGCCCTGTAATTTCTTAAAAATTGTGGAATTGCATTATCTTCTACAGTGGGCCAACCTAACTAAAAGTGGTCCTGTTGTATGATCCTGTTCTCCTGTTTATACTTCCTTGGTTAAGTGAAAGAGGAATATCTGTTAGGTATCAATGGCTGCAAAGTGCTTTTACAGATCTTGTTTTGGGATAATTGAATGCTTTCCCACACAAATATGCTATTCTGCCATTCAGAGAATTTATAACTTTTTGGAATCTAATGTATCTGAGGCTAAGAGGTTAACATTTTAGCTAATGTTCTCAAATTTAGTCACACGCCCTCGGTTCTAAGATCAGGGGTCAAAAGTCATCCTGGGACCTCAAAGAAAGAAATCAACATCTATTTCAGTTTGAAAAATGGCAAAATCTTATTTTCATACAATGAAGGTTTTTTTTCTTCCTTTACAAACTGTTCAAAGTGGGGTTACATATCTGGAGAGGGGGTATGCTTTAGTGTAGGACTGCATGCTGAAAGGACTAAGACTGAAATACACAAATAAAAAATTCATTTTTAAAAAATCAAGATCTCCCTGTAGTTTGACACATATCCCGTTTTCTAAGAAAACAAATGTACTATCCGATCCAGTAAAACTTTCTTTGGGAAATCTTTTGGAAGCAAAATTAGAGAAAGGCAGTATTCCATAGTTGAAGGAAACAGAAGCAGTCACCTAGAAGAAACTCAAACTGAGTTGAAGCTATGACAGTTTGAAAAGATACAGAATTGAGCAAATTGACGTTATTGTTCCAGGAGGTTTAAATGGAAACTTGAAAAAAGTGGTCTCCTTTTTCTATATTCTACTCCAAGAACTGAAGTTGTCTTATACAAGAATGTTGATGCTAGCATTTAGCTGTACTTAAAAGAGAAGGCAAATTATGAGGCCCAGGAAAGCTGTCCTGGAATAACAGTCAGGAGACCTGGGATACAGTTTCACTTTGGTCACTTGTCAGTGTATGGCAGGTTACTTTGCCTCTCTGAGTTATAATAACCATGGTGATGATGGTAGTGATAGAAGCAGCAGCAGCAGTAGTAATAGCTGCAGGAGCAACAGTAGTAGCAGCAGGAACAGCAGTAGTAGTAGTTGGAGCAATGGCAGTAGTAGTAGTGGCAGCAGCACTAATAGGAGAAAGAGGGGCAGCAGCAGTAGTATTAGTGTTAGCCGTAGCAGCAGCAGTAGTAGCAGCACAGCAACAGTAGTAGCAGTAGCAGTAGTAGTAGCAGTAGTGGCCACAGTGGTAGTAGCAGCAGCAAGAAAAGCAGTATTGGTGTAATAGCAGCAGCACAGAAATAGTGGTAGCAGTAGTGGTAATAGTAGTAGTTGCAGCAGCAGCAGTAGTAGCCATAGTAGTAGTAGGAGCAGCAGCAGTGTTTTGTTTTTTTTTTAACTTAAAAAAAATTATTTATTTACTTATTTGGCTGCATCGGGTCTTAGTTGCAGCGCTCAGGATCTTTCAGTTGCAGCGGTTTTAACAGCGGTAGCAATAGTAACAGCAGCAGTAGCAATAGCAGTAGTAGTAGTTTTCTATTTATTGAGGGTCTACTGCCTGCACTTGACTAGAAACTATACAAACATTATTTCCATTTAAATGCCACAGTGACCTTCCACTATAGCTATTATTACCCCCATGTAACTATTGAGGAAACTGAGGACCAGAGAGGTTAAGTGATTTGCTCAAGGCCACTTTGTTAATTAGTGAAAAATCTGGATTTTGAATCTGGAACGAGCTGATTCCAAAGGCTTGTCCTTCTCTGGGGGAAAAATGTGGTATGGAGCAGAGCTTCTCAAACCTCAGTGTGCTTATAACCATTTGGAGATCATGTAAGAATGGAGTTTCTGATGCAATCAACCTGGTGTGATGCCTGAGATCCTGCATTTCTAACAAGCTCCCAGGTGATGCTGCTGGTTCTAGGAAGCACACTTTGACTAGCAAGAGGATAGTGGAAAGAAAGTATACTTCCCAGTCAGAATGCATGGCCTTAGTTTACTCATCTGTGGCACAAAGGGGTTTGATAAAATGAGTTTTAAGGTGCACTCCAGCTCTGGAATCCCAATATTCAGTGTGTACTATGGTATTAAGAAACCAGATCACACAGGAATGACTCTTAGCCACAAGAATCTTTAAACTGGTTTCAGATGAGATTCTGGCTGTGCTTTATGTATCTTTCTGCAGCATCTCTGACAGGTAGGATCAGACCCTCTCACTCAAATTACATTATTGTTAAGCTTTAGGCTGAGCTAAATCTTACTGAAAAGAGTTCAAAGCACTTCTTTCCATAAGCATCTTTAAAGATTATAAATGTAAAAATGGTTTCTTAAGAGAAGCTTAGATGGCAGCTTTTTTCTTTTTAATAACAGAAATGAGAAGTCTCCAAAACCATAATGGTAGCATATCCATAAAAATATGTTAATGCTTCATCTTAAAGTCTTACAGAAATTGAGGTTTTCCGAGTTAACAAAGTAGACTTCATCACAGATGGTCTGAATGATAAAAGGAAACAGCACACTAGTGCAGAAGACTAAAAACACTGCTCTTAGCTGAGCATGCTGAAAGCCTTTAAGGAAATCTTTCTACATATAGCTTTGCTAAGTGTTGAAGGAAAAATTATTTTGATTGGCAAGGTCACTTCAAATGTTTTAAGCAAAGCTCGGGGCCAGAGGATGTGCAGGTTTCATGAAGAGCCATTTCTAATGAAAATGAATGCCCTTAGTAAGATGATTTTCTCATCATCTTGTGCCGAACACAGGACAGTGGCACCAAGTAAAGGGGTTTTTGCTCTCTTCCAAGAGCTACAGTCCATATCACTAAGACAGACGCCATGAGCTCCTTTTCCTGAACTCAAACAAGGGCAGCTGGAGGAATAGGGCAGAGTCCACAATCTACAGAGTCTCTGAGTAAAAAAGAATTTCTCAACAGTGAGCACCATTAGAAACCAGAATTGGAATCCTTTATATCAAGGGCTTTAGAAATCAGACATAAATACACAACCATCTGGAGTGGCCTAAGTATATTTGTGTCTAAAGGAATCTGATCAGGGGAGATTTGATGTCACACTGTTTTTTATGGTCCTCAAGGGTGGTTCACATTTATTTAGCCTACTCTCAATTACCCATGGGAGTCATAGACAAACTTTTTAAAGAGGTGGGGCCACTCTTTTCTAAATAATGTCTCATGAAGAATCCCCAAACGTAAAATAGATAAACCCAGAGCTCCGCCATTTAAAGTTTGGGAAGAAGGGTTGCCCTCAGACCCTACTATGGTCACCAGAGGTTGGGTTCCAGCTATCTATTGCTGCTTAACAAACTATCCCAGAACCCAGTGGCCCAAAACAAAACTTTTTTATCTCTCATAGTTCTGTGGGTTGACAAGGCTCATCCAGGAAGTTCTTTTTTGGGGACTCTCATGCAGTTACAGTCACAAAGACCTCTGAAGGCTCTGCTGGGCTGGATGCCCAAGATCACGCCTTCACTCCCACATCGAGTTTCAGTGTTCTTTGGCTTCTCTCTGTCTCCACATGGCATCTCATCCTCCAGGGTCTTTCAGTGTGGTTTGGGATTCTCATAGGGTGGCTTCTTAGGTAATCCCACTTCTTACATAGCAGCTGGCTTCTAAGAAGCAGGAACTGGAAGTGCCACGCCAGTTAATGGCTAAGCCCAGAACTGGCACAACATCACTTCCACTATATTCTATTGCCAAAGCAATCATGGGACTTCCCGGATTCAAGGGGGTAGAGAAGTAGTAACCTCTTGATGGGAAGGTAGCAGTGTCACATTGTAGAAGAGCATGTGGGTTGGGAGATATTGGTTCAGTCATCTTTGGAATATGCCATCTGCCATAGTTCAAATGTTCTCTGGTAGTAAGAATCTGAGATGGTATGGAGAATCAAAATTTAAAAATAATCTTAGGGTCTTCTTAAAAATCCCTGCTTCTCAGAGATTTTAATTGTGATCTTGTACAAAATTGGAAATAGTAAGTTAGGTTTTATTTCTGGATCTTCTTTACTGGCAGAATTATTAATGTTACATCTTATTGGAAAGTGCTATGAGCTGCTACTTATTTGGGGGGAGGGATGTGGAAAAGAGAAGGTAAGGATACTGATGGTGTCAAAACATAACCAAAACCAATCCTCCCTTTCCCTTTTTTCCACATCACAGAAAGTGACTGGGACAGATACAATGTGGCCCTAGAACACTCAGGTTAGAGAGACAGACAGACAGACAACTGCAGCAACATAGCCATTTCTGCTAACTAAAGTGGTCAGCCAGCATTTTGCAGAGCATTAAAAAAAAATTTTTTTTAACATCTTTACTTGAGTATAATTGCTTTACAATACTGTGTTAGTTTCTGCTATATAACAAAGTGAATCAGCTATACGTATACATATGTCCCCATATCCCCTCCCTCTTCAACCTCCCTCCCACCCTCCCTATCCCACCCCTCTAGGTGGACACAAAGCACCGAGCTAATCTCCCTGTGCTACGCAGCTGTTCCCCACTAGCTATCTATTTTACATTTGGTAGTGTATATATGTCATTGCTACTCTCTCACTTCATCCCAGTTTACCCTTCCCCCTCCCCGTATCCTCAAGTCCATTCTCTACGTCTGCATCTTTATTCCTGTCCTGCCCCTAGGTTCACCAGAACCACTTTTTAAAGATTCCATATATATATGTTAGCATACGGTATTTGTTTTTCTCTTTCTGACTTACTTCACTCTGTATGACAGCCTCTAGGTTCATCCACCTCACTACAAATAACTTAATTTCGTTTCTTTTTATGGCTGAGTAATATTCCATTGTATATATGTGCCACATCTTCTTTATCCATTCATCTGTCGATGGACACTTAGGTTACTTCCATGTCCTGGCTATTGTAAATAGTGCTTTGCAGAGCATTTTGAAAGAAAACTACTGGTAAAAACTGCCCTTTGAGGAATGCATATGCAAAGCCTCTAAGCCTGCCATTGGAAATAAGGGCCCTGAAAGAGAAGTGGAATCCCAACCTAGGAAGCTGAGGCAAGAGGATTTCTAAAATCTAGAAGAAACAGAACAGTTCTTGGGCCACACTAATTAGGGGTTTCCTCACTTCCTTAGTCACTGAAAAAGGGATAGACAGCAGAATCCACTTTAGTGTATTCAGTTATATATGAAAGACTATTTTAATATTAAAATTCTCATTTCAGAATGAGGATTCAGTTTTCTCATCAAATCCATTGGTTGCCTTTATAAATTCCAAAATAAAAGGGCCCTCTCAGGTTTTAGTTATTTAGTCCATGAGTTGAATGCATAGTAATTAAGTATTATGGTCAAAACTCTTGTGTCTAGAATGGATAAAATCCTTCACAATTCTTCCCTCCAAGGTTTATTTATGTCTGGACCCACCACATGTTGCATTAAGATATCCCTGAGGATGATGGAAAAAGAGGTCAGCATAGTCTGATACTCAGCTTGGGCTCTATGAGTTGCCCTCTCTACCCACAGCTGGACTAACTAGTTTGAACATATCTGTAGGCCAGTATGGATTAGAAAAATAGGTTCAATATATTTTATTACCTAGCAAAAAGATCTCTTAGAAGTTACTCAACTTATTATTGGCAAAATCTGCTATTACCAGGGCAGGATTTTCAGAGAATGGTTCTCAAAGAGAAGTCTAGTCTGTCTTGATGGGATTACATTGTAAGGTTGCCCACATCCTAAACTTTCAAAAACAACTCCAGTGGGCATGAAATATCATGCAGATTTGTGTGTGTGTGTGTGTGTGTGTGTGTGTGTGTGTGTGTGTGTGTGGAGGGCATGGTTGGTGGTGAGTTATTGGTGAGGAGAGAAGGAAGGAAGGAAGAAAACTGTTGAGCTTTGAAAAATAATCCCATGAGTATCTAAAAATTTTTTTTAGTTTCTAGTGTGTAGGAGTTTTACACATAAAACTTATTTTTGAATGTGATAGTAGTCTTCTATGATCAGTTTATTGCAACATGATTCTTCAATGGTTAGTCTTCTGCTCCCTGTCCAGCTTTTCTCACTAAACTCCACCATACCAAGCGCCACTCCATGTTGAAGGTAAGTGGAATGATATTCACTTCTTCAGATATGCCATACTCTGTCACACTTCTGTGTCTCTGTGCCTCGAGTGCCCTTTCTTTCTTTGAGTACCAGGCAAACACCTACTCATCTTTTAAGAGTTAGTTCAAATATCACCTCCCCTATGCAGTCATTCCTTACCTTGAACCTTATTCCTAACCCTTGCCAGGGACAATTGACCATTCCCTCCTTGGTAATCCTTATTAATCTGAGTGTATTTCTATAGTAAAGTTACATAATTTATTGCTTCTTTTTATTTAACTGTCTGTTTCCTTTCCTCCCACCAAGAGGTAAGCATTCTGAGGGCAGCTGCATGGATCCTTTTAGAGACTTAGGACTTCAGTTTTTCATTCAACTGTGTAAAAGTTCTCAGCTCTTTCCAATAAATTCCACTCTTGTGCTCAAGTTAGTGGAAGTCAGTTTCTATTTTGTGTAACCACAGAACCCTAAGGTTTGCAGAAATATACTGAAGCTGAACCAAGTGTCTGAGTAGAAGGGTGTCAGGAAGCTTAGAGCACAGAGAAAGGAAATCCAGAGAGTCAGCAATTGGCAGTGTCTGTCCAGTGCTCTTCAGAGGAGGGTGTGCCTCCCCTGGGAACTCACTCAGTCTGGTGACTAGAAAGGTATTCTCTATTGTGGGTGAAGGATAATTCTTCGAACCTCTTCATGGCCTGGAGGATACTCTTAGACCTTCCTCCACTTTTTCTCTGATTCCATGCCTACCAGCTAACCTTATAATCACATATTCAATTTTTGGGGTATTATGAGATCAGGAAGGAAGTAACTTTGGTAATTGGAAAAGAATATTCCCACCATAAACACGTGTATAACGTCCATAAGTGAATAATATTGTACAGCAGTCCCTTGACAGTTTGGACAGTCCCAATCAGTTGTCTCAGTCTGACAAATATCAGAGTCCTAGCAAAGTTGTTTCTCAACCTGCAAGATTAAGACTGGCGTGAGGTGACCTCACCAAGGTGGTGTCACACTTTGAGGCTCCACTGTTTCTCCAGATTATATTCCTCTTTCTTACCACATTTCCTCATTTCACTGAAATGTTCAATAATACACTAGTGGTAGGTAAATCTCCAAGGCCCACATTCTTTGCTACATATAGGTTTATACAGCAAGTAAAACATAATTAATTCTAACCATCAGCTATAATTAGAAAGGCAAGGGCATCAGCAGTTGAATGGATAAAGAAGATGTGGTACATATACACAATGGAATACTACTCAGCCACAAAAAGAGAATGAAATAATGCCATTTGCAGCAACATGGATGGACCTAGAGATTATCATACTAAGTGAAGTCAGAAAGAGAAAGACAAATGCCATATGACATCAGTTATATGTGGAATCTAAAATATGACACAAATGAACTTATTCATGAAACAGAAACAAACTCTCAGACATAGAAAACAAACTTATGGTTACCAAAGAGGAAAGGAGTAGAGGAGTGATAAATTAGGAGTTTGGAATTAACAGATACAAGCTCCTATATATAAAATAGATAAACAACAAGGTCCTACTGTATAGCATAGGGAACTATATTCAATATCCTCTAATAAACCATAATGAAAAGAATATGAAAAATAATATGTATATATATAACAATCACTTTGCTGTATACCAGAAACTAACACTACATTGTAAATCAACTATACTTCAATTAAAAAAATAAGGCAAGTGAGCAAGGTTTAGTTCTACCTCTGTATGAGAAAAGGGTTAAGAAAATTGACCATGTAAAGCAGTAGTTTCTCTGTTCTTTTCTGTGAAATACAAGAACGGTGTTGGCATGAGCAACACAGCCCCATGTGCAGTTCCTGGCTTCATCTCTGTAACCCCACCCTTGCTTTTTCTCCCAAGAAAGCATATTAAAATGCAAATGTGTGACCATGATATCATTGGGATAACCTTAAGTCTTCTCTGATTTATTTTTAAAAGTCAATCATTTACAAACTTTCATATTTTTACTATGATTGGTATTAGGTTTCTTTCAACACAGCAGTATGTTCTGTTGAGACCTGCTGATGTAAATATTAAAGGGAGAATGTTTCAGCTAATTATTAACTAAGTTGTTTATAAAACTTTTCTAGTGTTTGTAGAATTAACATGCCAATTTCACTCTTTCTTGTCAGTTCCAACAGGATGAACAGAAAATAAACAAGATTTTACTGAATATTAAAAGTTTTGAGAAAGCCCAAGTCATTTGACACTGATGCTCTTTTCATTCTGAGATTGTTGATTTAGATTCCTCAGCTCCACAGTGTTTAATCCCTGGCTGCAGGTTGAATACTATGAATGCTGGGTAATACCTTCCTTAGGCCACTTAGGGATTTATCTAGTACTTGACCTACAATTTTTGCCTCTAGAATGATAGACCTATCTGATAGAACTTAGAGAAGCAAGTGATACTTAATGAAAGGTCATAATGAAATATTTCTCATGACAATATCACACAGAATACATGTGAGTTAGACCCTAAAGTTTGGAGTAATATGCTGTGCTGTTTATATGTTGCATTGATGGTTCTGGTACTGCAAAGTCTTTTAAAAAACGCTGCTGTGAGCCTGCATCCTGCATGCGTGGAATTGCCTGGGAACAGAACAATGAATTAAAGATGGCACAGCTCCCTTTGCTTAACATTTCTTATTTTTCAGGGGTTTGTTTTGCAACTTTAATATTATTAATCTACACAACCTTTTACTTTTCATTCAGAATTTATATCAAAATCAAGCTAATAAATTAAAGATGAGTTAGTTCATTGTTGGGTGGTTTAACATAGACCTAGTATGTTAATCCTGACGTGCTTGTTACTAGGATTTTCAAATTTTTATTATTATTATTTTTTCTGCCTCGTAGCTGTGGTTAGGCAGCAGCAATAAATCAGAACAAAGGAATGAAGGTATTGGGGCTTTAGGGAAAACATGTATTAGAAAAAATTGGTTTGGCACTAAGGGCTGTATTGCATTAAGATGGATTTAAGAGATACAGAGGTAAGAGAATGTAGACAAATAAATTGCATAAATAAGCTGAGAAATAGCAAGTCTGTACAGACCCCGAGTAACCCTGTAAGCTACCATCAACAGGACTTCCTAATTCCTGTGCAAGCAGACCAAACAGGTACACGCTACTAAAATAGCCAGGAGAAATGGGCACATGGCTAATGCTAGGGAAAGTGGAAGGAACAGATAAAGCTCTTTAGAATGGCCCAAAGGATTGGAATAATAGAAGTCAGTGTAGAAGTCTGACATAGCATCTTCTGTGAATAGGGCTTTATTGCCACTACAGGCAGTGATATTGCAAACACTCGCTAAGACAACCAGAAACTGGGAGCCTCACAGTGCAACTTGCGCCTGAGAATGCAGTTCTCTGCAGTAGGGAAATTGTATTGGCAGCCCGAAAACAGAGGATACAGGAAAGAGCATTTAGATAAGGCTGAGCATATGAATAAAAGACATGGTGTGGAAGGTGGAGTTGATGGGAATAAGATAGGACCATTCCAGGGTCCCAAGGAAGTGCAAGGATGCCAGAAAATACCTAAGGAACAAAAGGAGCAAAAGAGACTTCTCCTAGCAGCCTAAATGGTACCTGAACTGAGAGATCCATATGTTCTGGAAGATTATTTTCAACTAAAGCATAAAAGCTCTGTAGATGTGGAGAGACAGCTTGTTTGAAGCCCTGAACCTGTTTTGTGGCTCAGATATATCTGCTTTGTCTCTGGCTCTTTAAGTTGATCCAGGCATGCATCACTGTGCAGGGAGTAGACTTCGTCCCCATTCTTATCTTTGATGTTTGCCTAGAGCCCTTTCCCTGGCCCTGAATCCATCCCCTGCAACTGCTTCAGGCCCTGCTCCTCACTGGGCCTCTCTAGTCTACCTTTCTTTCTCTTACCCTTTTTAACTCACCTTCCTCAGCTTCCCCCACAAGGTGTATCTGACAGGATGTGACTAGTAAACCACTGGAGGTTATCTCTAAGATAATAGTAATAAATATTAACCACACTATCCCATGCAGCCTGGCTGAGTTCTGTACATTGTCATTAAAAATGGGTATATTTCTTTGGCTTCACGTGTTTGCAATAGCTGAGAGCCCCAATTCAAGTAGAGGTTACCACTTTTTTGACCCCTTTCCTTTCCCTCTTATTCAAATAAGAAAAACACATGGACTCTGACTTCAAGGAACTTAAAAACTAATATAAATGATTAAAAATAAATGTTGAAAGTTCAATAACAGGAAAGAAGTAAAGAACTGCTTAAAAAGCAGTAAAAGAAAAGGTCACAAGTCAGCATGTGGCTATTTGGCAAATGAACGGGTACTAACTAGTACAAAAATTCAAAAGCAGGAAGAAAGACTCCTTCAAGCTGGCGAGGTCAGGGGGACCTGGTAGGCTTGTCAAGGAAAGTTGAAGGTTTAGACTTGAGCTCTTGTGGAGTCTAAAGGGTTGTAGCTGAGACAAAGGAAAAGGGAGAAAGGGCATTTTATAACTTGGGAACCAATGAGCAACTGACAAGAAAGGACATGGACAGATAAATCTCATCCTTTACATTAAACTTTGACTGTAACCTTTTATATATCTTCCTGTGAAGACATGTGTATCCCCACGATCTTGAACCAAGATCTTGGCATATCTAAAATTTGACAACATGTTTCTTGGGAAAGCCTGTGAAGTGTGAATTGACAGAAAAATTCTGCCTGCAGGTCAGCATATGCAGCCTAAGAAGTTTGTGCTCTTCAACCAGCCTGAGGCTAAAACCAGGCTATTTTCACTCTTTGGTTAAATGCTAGCTAAATTCATTTTAATACTGCACTGTCAGTATTTTATTTATTTGTCTGGATGCCACATTTCTTCTCCCAAATCTCTCTTGCATAAATGATTTACTATTTGTTCCTAAAGCCGAAGATTTTATGCCTTTTCTCTTTTTTCTGATAAGAGGATATTGCAGCAGCTTTCTTTTTATGCTGCTGATGGTTTTTATTTTGTTAATTCATAGTTCAGCAGAGTAACTAGTTTAGTAAGGCATAGAAAACCAAGAGGTTCAGCCCTCGAAATGACTACGACAGTAAATCTTCACTGGCCCATTATCGCATAGAACCCTGTTGAATTTACTTTCCTAAAAAGTAAGTTAGCAAAGAGTGGTTCTTAAATAGGTTTTACATTTTCTTAACTCTCCCAACTAAGCATATTTAACTACAGGACACTTAAGGTCCTTAAGATAAAATTATGAAAAAGCAGTTTTACAATGGAAACACATAAATCTTGAAAAAAAATGGGAGCAATTCTTTCTGAGTGTACCCTCGATAGATCTTCACATCGGAATGTAGAGTGTGCTGCATTTAAGACGGATTATGTGATTTAAAAAAAAAAATTCTCAATTTCTTTTAAGGCAGTATTTGGGATGTTACACTAAGACAGTTATATGCCATAGTTCTTCATGATGGTGGTCACTAGACTAAGCTAAAAGATTTAAAATAAAAACAAACTCACAAAACTAATTCATCGAGTCAGTACTGAGCTACTTTCCAAACTCTAATTTTACAAAATGCAAATAAAGAGAAAGTCTATTCCATATTAAAAATGCTGCAAGCAGACCAGAGACCTGACTCCTGGAAACTGCCCTGTCTCCCAACTTTCCTCCCTTGAGATTTGGGGACTAAATTGGTTATAAAACCCCAAATTCCTCTCAGCATGCTTCACCAGTTTCTTGAATTGCCTTATTCTTTCAAACTTTCTAGACTGTAGATCCTGGGAAGCAAAAAATTCTCCACGTTCAAGAAAATTGGTGAGAATTAAAGAACAAACTTAGTGGTGGGGTACCAGTGGGGTTAGTGCATTAAATGCAAGAAGAAGAAATGGCAAAAACTCATTAGGATGCTTTTGTGATACTATGTAAACAGATTTCTCCAGTTTTAATTAGTTATATTTCTATTCAGGATCATTGGTTATATATAACATGATTTAGGTCTATATAGTGCTTTTTCTCTCCCAGAAAATTGTAGAATAATTCACAATCCAAAATAGAATATACACTTTAGTACATCTCTCTAAACAATGGCAGCTCAAGGCAATGAAAATAAATGAGGATATAGAGAATTTGGTTAACACAGTTACAAACTAAATCTTATAGATATATAGAACTTTATACCAAATAAACAGAAAATACATGTTTTTCTCAAATGTCTGTGGAACTTTTACAAAAATTGGTCATGTATTAGGTCACAAAGACAATCTCAACAAAATTCCCAAAGTTGAAACCATAAATGTTACATTCTCTGACCATATTGCAATACACACACGCACACACACACTGGCCCCAAGTCCAACGAGTTGGTAATTTTAAAACAGGCTTCTAAGTGACTCTGGGAATAAAAAGAAAGAAAAATAATGAGATTATAGACCCTTTGGAAATGAGTGACTATGGCAACTTTCCATATCAAAAGCTATGGAAGTTAGAGAGATGTGATGTGACAAACTGATTTTGCAGGCTTTGTAGAGAAATGGGGCTATGCACCAAGAAGTGCAGTGGTCTCTAGAAGCTTGGAACAACCTCGTGTTACAGCCAAGAAGCAAATGGGGACCTTAGTCCTACAAACACAAGGAACTGAATTCTGCCAACAATCTGAGTGAGCAGAAAACAGATTCTCGCTCTAGAGCCACCAGAAAGGAAAACAGCCCTGCAGATTTTAACTCAGTGAGTGTCAGACTTCCAATCTACAGGACTGTAAAATAATACATTTGTGCTGTTTTAAACCAATAGATTTGTGGTTATTTGTTATGGCAACAATAGAATACAGATTTTGGTATCTGGAAGTGAGATGCTGCTGTAACAGATAACTAAATATGTGAAAGTGGCTTTGGAATTGGGCAGTAGACATAGGCTAGAAGATTGTTAGAGAAGCATGATAGAAAAAAGTCTAGATTGCATTGAATAGATCTTTAGTAGAAATAGGTACTTTAAGGATTTGTATTCTGCAGTTCTGTGGAAAACAGAATTTAAAAATGATGAAACTGGACATTCAGCTGAGGAGATTTCCAAGTGAAGTGTTGAAGATACAAACGGTTTTCTTCTAGCTGCTTATAGTAAAATGAGAAAGAAAAGAAATAACTTGAGGAAAGAACTGTTAAACAAATAGGATCCAGAATTTGATGTTTTGGGAAATTCTCAGCCTATCCAGATTAGAAAGGACACTAAAATTGAGAGATTCACTGTCAGGGAAGTGTACTCTAGAGAAAAAAACCTGAGGATGTGGCTGGACAAACTTCTGCTAATAGCTCAGAAAGATCAAAAGTTCAGAGTAGGGCTTCCCTGGTGGCGCAGTGGTTGAGAGTTCGCCTGCCGATGCAGGAGACACGGGTTTGTGCCCCAGTCCAGGAAGATCCCACATGCCACGGAGCAGCTGGGCCAGTGAGCCAAGGCTGCTGAGCCTGTGAGCCATGGCCGCTGAGCCTGCACGTCCGGAGCCTGTGCTCCGCAACGGGAGGGAGAGGCCACAACAGTGAGAGGCCCGAGTACCGCTAAAAGAAAAGAAAAAAAAAGTTCAGAGTATTCAGTCACACAAAAGTTTCTTTGAAAACGGTATGACTCACAGATTCCCTCAATCAAACCCGAGAGCTTCTAAGACGTTTAAAGACTTTGTCCCTCAGCTATCTCAGCAAAATCCAAGAATAGAGGTGGGATTATCTAGGAAAGACCTATGGATGAGCCTCTTATCTAATAGAGCAAATTCTTGTGACATACATGGGAGACCCACAAAGTTCTTGAGAATTTTATATCAGCAGAAATACTGTCAGCTTGGAGTAAAAGAAAGAGAGAACATGAAAAGAAAGAATGCTGTGATTGGGGCTTCCCTAGTGGTGCAGTGGTTGAGAGTCTGCCTGCCAATGCAAGGGACACGGGTTCGAGCTCCTGGTCTGGGAAGATCCCACAAGCAACTAGGCCCGTGTGCCACAACTACTGAGCCTGCGCGTCTGGAGCCTGTGCTCCGCAACAAGAGAGGCCACGACAGTGAGAGGCCCGCGCACCGCGATGAACAGTGGCCCCCGCTCGCCGCAACTAGAGAAAGCCCTTGCACAGAAACAAAGATCCAACACAGCCAAAAATAAATAAATTAATTAATTAATTTAAAAAAAAAAAGAAAGAAAGAATGCTGTGAGACTCTCATGATCCTACAAGCAGAAAACAGGCTGATAAATTTCATAGCTGCCAGCACATACTTTTTCATGAAAAAGAAAGAATGACTCATTCCACACATCATAGAGGATAATTCCCAGAACTTGAAACTTAATGGAGTTTCCCCAGCTGAATTTTGAAGTTCTTGGGACCAGCACTCCTTTTTCACCTTCTTCTATTTTCTCTTGTTGAGCTGGAATATCAATTAGTGTTATCCTATGCTTGTCCCAACAGTGTATTTGGGGGCAGAAAAACTTGTTTTCTAGTTTCATAGGTCCACAGATAGCGACAAACTGTGCACCAGGATGGATAACACCCTTACCTGATTTAGATGAAAAGCAAAAGAAAACTAATACAACATGTAAGGAAAATGTAATACACCATACAATTTAAAATTACCTTTTTATTTAATAGGAATTCAACAGACTTTCTTGCATGCTACCTTACTTCAAAACACTGTACTTTAAAGTTATGCTATTTATTTATAGGTAATAGTTACTACCTTGATTTTTAAAGATCAGTATAAATGCAAATACAAAAATTACCATCTTTATGAAGTTTTATTTTCTTTTCAGAATAAAAATGAGGATCTCAATAATCCTTTCCCATAAAAAGATTTTGCTGTAATTTCACTAAAGTTATTCTTATCACCAATTAGCACAAAGTAATTTACATACACATAAAACATAAAGAGATAAAACCTCAAAACCCTTGAGAGATAAAATTATTCTAGAAAAGTTATCCCATTTCACAGAAGGGAAAATAGGTACTTGATGGAGAAAAAAAAGGTTGTCTAAGGAAACACTGCAAATTAGTGACTGTTCTGGAGTAGAATACAAGTTTGCTGAGTTTGAACTTTTGCCTAGTGTATCAGCTATTACCATATTTTTCTCTCATGACTTGATTAAGATTGTGGCTGGCCCTCACCCTCAGGAAATTTGTGTTAATATACTGGAAACCTGTCATCTCATTAGGCACTAAAACAATAAAATTTTGAGTTAAATGGTGAGAAACAGAAAGCTTTCCCCTTAAGATTAGGAACAATGTAAAGATGCTCACTCTCACCACGTCTATTCAATGTAGTACTGGAACTCCTAGCCAGAGAAATCAGGTAAGAAAAAGAAATAAGGACGTACAAACAGGAAAGGAAGAAGTAAAATTAGCTCTGTTTGCAGATGACATATCTTTTGTGTAGCAAATCCTAAAGATTCCACATACAAAAGAAACCCTTGCTGGAACTAATAAATGAATTCAGCAAAGTTCAGGATACAAAATAAACACACAAAAGTCAGTTGCAATTCAATACATGAATAATCTGAAAAGGAAATTAAGAAAACAATCTCATTTATAATAGCATCAAAATGAATAAAATCCTTAGGAATAAACTTAACCAAGGAGGCAAAAGACTTATATACAGAAAACTACAAAACATTGCTGAAAGAAATTAAAGAAGAAACAAATAAATGGAAAGACATTCCATGTTCATGGATTGGAAGGCTTAATATTATTAAAATGTCCATATTACATAAAGCAATACACAGATTCAATGCAATCCCTATCAAAATCCCAATGACATTTTTTTTTGCAAAAATAGAAAAAAATCATGTTAAAATTCATATGGAATCTCAAAGGACCCACAATGGCCAAAACAATCTTGAGAGAGATAAACAAAGTTGGAGGCCTCAAACGTCTGGGTTTAAAAACATACTACAAAGCTACAGTAATCAAAACAGTATGGTACTGGCACAAAAACAGACACATAAACCAATGGAACAGAATAGAGAACACAGAAATAAGACCTTACATGTATGATCATATGGGGAAAGAATAGTCTCTCCAACAAATGGTGTCTGGAAAATTGGAGAGTCACATGAAAAAGAATGAAGTTTGATGTTCAACTTACATCATACAAAAATTAACTCTAAATGGATTAAAGACCTAAACATAAGACCTGAAGCTCTAAAATTCCTAGAGAAAATATAGGGGGAAAGATTCATGACATTTGATTTGGCAATGATACCATGGATGTGACATGAAAAACACAGGCAACAAAAGCAAAAATAGACAAATGGGACTACATCAAACTTTAAAATTTCTGTGCAGCAAAAGAAATGATCAACAGAGTGAAAAGACAATCTATGGAATGGGAGAAAATATTTTCAAACCATATATCTGATAAGGGGTTAATATCCAGAAGGTATAGAGGACTTGTACAACTCAACAGTAAAACACAGCCTCATTCAGAAATGGGCAGAGGACTTCAATAGACATTTCTCTAAAGAAGATATACAAATAGCCAACAAGCATACAGAAAGATGCTCAATATCACTAATTATCAGGGAAATGAGAATCAAAACCACAATGAAGTATCACCTCATACCTTTAGGATGGCCACTATCAAAAAAACCCAGGAAATAACAAGTGTTGGGGAAGGTGTGGAGAAATTGGAACACTTGTGCACTGTTGGTGGGAATGTAAAATGGTCCAGGCTATAGAAAACAATAGAAAGTTTCCTCAGAAAATTAGAAGTAAAATTACCATATGATCCAGCTACTCCACCTCTGTGTATATCCAAAAGAATTTGGGATTGACACATACACACTGCTCTATTTAAAATAAAGTACCTTTCCATGAAAATAAAATAAAATAAAATAATTTTAAAAAGAAACAAAACAAATTACCTGGAAAAAAAAAAAAAAGAATTGAAAACGGGGTCTCAAAGTGGTATTTGCAGACCTATGTCCATTGCAGCATAATTTACAATAGCCAAGAGGTAGAAGCAACCTAACTGCCCATCAGCAGATGAATGGATAAAGAAAATGTGGTATACACATACAATGGAGTATTATTCAGCCTTAAAAGAAAGGAAATCCTGCCCTATGCTACAACATGGATGAACCCTGAGGACAAGATGCTAAGTGAAATAAGCCACAAGTAAGACACAAACAGACAAAATCTGCATGATTCCACTTTCATGAGGTACCTAAAATAGTCAAAGTATTAGAAACAAAAAGTAGAATGATGTTTGCCAGGGGCTGGGGGAAGTGGGCAAAGGGGAGTTGTTGTTCAATGCATATAGTTTCAGTTTTGCAAGATGAAAAAGTTCTAGAGCTCTGTAGTATAACAATGTGCATGTACTTAACACTATTGTACTGTACAGTTAAAAATGGTTAAGATGGTAAATTTTACATTATGTATTCTTACCTCAATAAAAGAGCTTTATAGTTATTATACTGCACTATATCCACAGATGGCATAATTACAAACCAATCCCTAATTTGAGAATTCCAGAGAGTTTAAATGTTTAATTTAAATGGAATATTTTAACTAAATTGCAAGAGCACGACTTCAATATTATTGAAGTACTAATAAATATATTAAAAGACTGTTGAAAAAGAGTACTTCCTTCTGAAGAATAATTATCCAAAGAATAACGTTAGTTCATTTTGTAATATATAGAAAATGCTGGTTCAAGCTAATTAAATCCAAGGCGTTTGTATAGCAATTAACAATATATGGTTAACTATTGTTATGCAGGATTTGCTATACAGCATTAATTGTGATGGACTCAATCAGCTTTCTAAAAAAGAGGAAATGTGTTGTTCTGGGAAATAAAATGCTTTCAATGTTTTATTATTAAGTTAGACTTTAATAAAGTTTAGAATTGTATATGAAAAACAAAGTGTTTTCTAAATAAGTTTTAAAGTTGAGTGAAAAATATCTCTTAGGGAATAATCTTTGTAGATTTGACACCCTGTAAAAATAAAGTCTGTTCTACATTTAAAACATACATTTGAAGCATCGCCTTTACGTTAATCACTATACTTAGCATTGTGAGAAATATAAAAATGAATTGATTAAATCCCTGAATGCAAGAATCCCATGTTACCAAGGTAATTTAAAGAATTTCTGATTCCTTAAACTGTGTTCCAGTGAATTATTTAACTTTCTAACTCTCCTTGATTCCTCGCTCACCAAGCAGTTTAAATGCTTTCTTTTCACATCAAGGTGATTCTCAAACCTGGGTCAAAGTTGAATCACCTGAAGATCTTTTAGAATATACATATGTGAGGAGCACATCCCCAGATTCTGACTCACATAGGAGTTTACAGTGGGATTTGGACATCTGTGTTTTAAAGAATGACCAAGTGCCTGGGGACTGGGGAATGACTGCAAAAGGGTGGAAGGTTTCTTTTTAGGGTGCTGGAAATATTCTAAAATTAGGTTGTGATGATAGCTGCACAACTCTGTACATTTACTAGAAATGAATGAATTCTGCACTTTAAATGAATGAGTTTTATGATGTATAAATTTTACCTCAATAAAGTAGACAAGAAGAAAAAAAGCTTTGGGATATGACCACAATGTTATTCAGAGATGTGTATAGTCTTTTCAGATCCATCTATTGGTAAGAAAAAGACTAAAAAAATAAATAGAGCATTCAACATAAGAAATTGGAGAAGGAATGAGAGTTTGGGATTAGCAGAGGCAAACTATTATTGAATATATATAGGACAGATAAACAGCAAGGTCCTATTCTATAGCACAGGGAACTATATCCAATATCCTGTGAAAAACCATAATGGAAAAGAATATGAAAAAGAATATATACATATATATATATGACTGAGTCACTTTGCTGTACAGATGAAATTAACACAACATTGTAAATCAACTAGACCTCAATAGTTTGTCTTAAATTAAAAAAAGAAATTGGAAAAGAACAAAAACAACAAAAATAGAAGGGAGGAAATAAGAAAAATAAAAACAGAAATTTGATGAAAATAAAATCTGCAACTCCAAAACTGTTTCTTTAAAAAGAGCAACTTAATGATCAAGCCTCTACCAAACACTAATAAATAAAAAAGAGAAAAACTACAATAGTAGCACCACCAATAATAATAATACAGGAGTATAACCATATATACAGATGTTTAAAGGATTAGAATGATATATGAAACTTATAATAAAACATTGAGAAACGAGATGAAATGGAAGAATTTCTAGGAAAATATAAATTTGCCAAACAATATACAAGAAAAGGTAAAAAATAGATCAATATCCTTAAAATATTTTTAAGTTAGTCAAAGATATTCTCCCTTTCCAGACTCAGGTGATTCTGTGAGTAAATTTTCTCAAACCTCCAAGGTACAGATGATTTCTATGTCATTTAAACTGTTTCAGAGAATGGAAAGAGATGGAAATCTGTCAAATTCTTTCTATAAGTTTAACATAACGTTTACATCAATGCCAACAAAAATTACACAAAAGAAAAACAGAAAGAAAATATTGGAACCTAATCTCATTCATAATTATAGGTACAAAGAACTTAAATTAAATATTAGCAAACTAAATACAGCAGTATATTTAAAAAACAACACATCACTACCAAGTAGATATTAGAAATGGAAGGATGGTTCAACATCAGAAATAGTACATTAATTCATGACATTAATTTAGTAAAGGTTACTTACTCGTTTTGATAGATTCAGAAAAGGCATAAAAATTCTTGATAAAAATTTTAGTAAGCTACGAATAGACATTTAATCTGATAAAGAGTACCTAGACATTCAAAGAAAGACAGACAAGATGAAAAGGCAGAGGGCTATGTACCAGATGAAGGAACAAGATAAAACCCCAGAAAAACAACTAAATGAAGTAGAGATAGGCAACCTTCCAGAAAAAGAATTCAGAATAATGATAGTGAAGATGATCCAGGACCTTCGAAAAAGAATGGAGGCAAAGATCAAGAAGATGCAAGAAATGTTTAACAAAGACCTAGAAGAATCAAAGAACAAACAAACAGATGACCAATACAATATCTGAAATGAAAACTACACTAGAAGGAATCAATAGCAGAATAACTGAGGCAGAAGAACAGATAAGTGACCTGGAAGATAGGATGGTGGAATTCCCTGCTGCGGAACAGAACAAAGAAAAAAGAATGAAAAGAAATGAAGACAGGGAGGAGCTTCAAGATGGTGGAAGAGTAAGACGCGGAGATCACCTTCCTCTCCACAAATACATCAGAAATACATCTACATGTGGAACAACTCCTACAGAACACCTACTGAACGCTGGCAGAAGACCTCAGACCTCCCAAAAGGCAAGAAACTCCCCATGTACCTGGGTAGGGTAAAAGAAAAATGAAAAAATAGAGACAAAGAATAGGGACGGGACCTGCACCAGTGGGAGGGAGCTGTGAAGGAGGAAAGGTTTCCACACACCAGGAAGCCCCTTTACAGGCGGAGACTGCTGGTGGTGGAGGGGGGATGCTTTGGAGCCGTGGAGGAGAGCACAGCAACAGGGGTGCGGAGGGCAAAGTGGAGAGATTCCTGCACGGAGGATTGGTGCCGACCAGCACTCACCAACCCAAGAGGCTTGTCTGCTCACCCGCCAGGGCGGGCGGGGGCTGGAAGCTGAGGCTCGGGCTTCAGAGGTCGGATCCCAGGGAGAGGACTGGGGTTGGCTGCATGAACACAGCCTGAAGGGTGCTAGTGCATCACAGCTAGCTGGGAGGGAGCCAGGAAAAAGTCTGGAGCTGCCGAAGAGGCAAGAGGCTTTTTCTTGCCTCTTTGTTTCCTGGTGCGCGAGGAGAGGGGATTAAGAGCGCCACTTAAATAGCTCCAGAGACGGGCACGAGCCGCGGCTATCAGCATGGACCCCAGAGACGGGCGTGAGACGCTAAGGCTGCTGCTGCCGCCACCAAGAAGCCTGTGTGCAAGCACCGGTCACTATCCACACCTCCCCTCCCGGGAGCCTGTGCAGCCCGCCACTGCCAGGGTCCCGTGATCCAGGGACAACCTACCCGGAAGAATGCATGGTGCACCTCAGGCTGGTGCAAAGTCACGCTGGCCTCTGCCGCTGCAGGCTCACCCCGCATCCATACCCCTCCCTCACCCCTGGGCTGAATGAGCCAGAGCCCCCGAATCAGCTGCTCCTTTAACCCCGAGCTATCTGAGCAAAGAACAGATGCCCTCAAGGCGACCTACACCTCAGGTGCCACAGAGGCAGGTCCAAATCCAAAGTTGAACCTCGGGGGCTGTGTGACCAAAGAAGACAAAGGGAAATCTGTCCCAGCAGTCTCAAGAGCAGCATATTAAATCTCCACAATCAACTAGATGTACCCTGCATCTGTGGAATACCTGAATAGACAACGAATCATCCCAAATTGAGGAGGTGGACTTTGAGAGCAATGACATATATATTTTTTAACCTTTTTCTCTTTTTGTGAGTGTGTATGTGTATGCTTCTGTGTGTGATTTTGTCTGTATAGCTTTGCTTTTACCATTTGTCCTAGGGTTCTGTCTGTCAATTTTTCTTTTTTAATTACTTAAAAATATTTTTTTCTTAATAATTATTTTTTATTTTAATAACTTTATTTTATTTTATCTTCTTCTTTCTTTTTTTTCTCTCTTTTATTCTGAGCCTTGTGGAGGACAGGCTCTTGGGGCTCCAGTCAGGCATCAGGGCCGTGCCACTGCGGTGGGAGAGCCAAGTTCAGGACACTGGTCCACAAGAGACCTCCCAGCTCTAGGTAATATCAAACAGTGAAAATCTCCCAGAGATATCCATCTCAATGCCAAGATCCAGCTCCACTCAACAACCAGCAAGCTACAGTTCAGGACACCCTATGCCAAACAACTAGCAAGACAGGAACACAACCCCATTCATTAGCACAGAGGCTGCCTAAAATCATAATAAGGCCACAGACACCCCAAAACACACCATGAGACATGGACCTGACCACCAGAAAGACAAGATCCAGCCTCATCCACCAGAGCACGGGCACTAGTCCCCTCCACCAGGAAGCCTACACAACCCACTGAACCAACCTTAGCCACTGGGGACAGACACCAAAAACAATGGAAACTACGAACTTGCAGGCTGCGAAAAGCAGACCACAAACACAGTAAGTTAAGCAAAATGAGAAGACAGAAGAACACACAGCAGATGAAGGAGCAAGATAAAAATGCACCAGACCTAACAAATGAAGAGGAAATAGGCAGTCTACCTGAAAAAGAATTCAGAATAATGATAGTAAAGATGATCCAAAATCTTGGAAATAGAATGGAGAAAATACAAGAAACGTTTAACAAGGATGCAGAAGAACTAAAGAGCAAACAAACAATGATGAACAACACAATAAATTAAATTAAAAATTCTCTAGAAGGAATCAATAGCAGAATAAGTGAGGCAGAAGAATGGATAAGTGACCTGGAAGATAAAATAGTGGAAATAACTACCACAGAGCAGAATAAAGAAAAAAGAATGAAAAGAATTGAGGACAATCTCAGAGACCTCTGGGACAACATTAAATGCACCAACATTTCAATTATAGGGGTCCCAGAAGAAGAGAAAAAAAAGGGACTGAGAAAATATTTGAAGAGATTATAGTTGAAAACTTCCCTAATATAGGTAAGGAAATAGTCAATCAAGTCCAGGAAGCACAGAGAGTCCCATACAGGATAAATCCAAGGAGAAACATGCCAACACACATATTAATCAAACTATCAAAAATTAAATACAAAGAAAAAATATTAAGAGCAGCAAGGGAAAAGCAACAAATAACATACAAGGGAATCCTCATAAGGTTAACAGCTAATCTTTCAGCAGAAACTCTGCAAGCCAGAAGGGAGTTGCAGGACATATTTAAAGTGATGAAAGGGGAAAACCTAAAGCTATAGTGATTAAAATAGTGTAATATTGGAATAGAAATAGATCAGTTGACTAAAAAAGGATTCAGAAACAAATCCATATAAATTTGAAATTTAGTGTATAAAAAATATGTCATTTCAAACCATTGTGGAAAGGCTGGCCTAATCAATAAATAGTTTGGGGTCAACTGGCTGTCCATTTAGCAAAAAAACTTAGAGTTCCCTTCATACCACACATTTTAAAAACTAAATTCCAGAGGGATTAATAAGTAAAATGTAAAATGACAAAAGCTCTAGAATACAGGAAATATTTTTATAACCTTGGGGAAAGATCTTTCTAAGACACAAAACTCAGAAGCTACAAAGGAAAGGAAGGACAGATTACTGCACAAAAATGTAAAATCTCTATAGAAGACATTTTTAACAGAGAAAGTATTAATATCCCTAGTATAAAAACAAGTCGTATAAATAAATAAAAAACCAAAAGGCAAACACCCAATAAGGCAAAAAATATGAACATGTAGTCCACGAAAGAACAAAATACTAATACCTAATAAACATATGAAAAGATGTTCAACTTCACTGGCAATTAGGAAAATACAAATTCAAAATGAGATGCCACAAACTACCTGATTAAAAAATGGGCAGAGAAAAAAAAAAAAAAAATGGGCAGAGGCTCTGAATAGGCATTTTCCAAAGAAGACATGCAGATGGCCAACAGGCACATGGAAAGATGTTCAACATCACTAATTATTAGGGAAATGCAGATCAAAACACAAGACACCACGTAACACCTCTTAGAATGGCGATTATCAAAAAGACAAGAAATATCAATTAACAGTGTTGGAGAGGATGTGGAGAAAAGGGAAGCCTTGTGTGCTATTGGGAACATAAATTGGTAGAGCTACTATGGAAAACAGTATGGAGATCCCTCAAAAAATTAAGAATAGAACTACCATGTGATTGAGCTATTCCAACTCTGGGTATTTTTCCAAAGAATACAAAAACACTAATTTGAAAAGATATGTGCACCCCTACGTTCACTGCAGCATTATTTACAATAGTCAAGATGTGGAAACAACTTAGGTTGGTTGTTTTCACGATGGATAAAGAATATATGATACACATATATACAGTAAAATGCTACACAGCCATTAAAAAAGAATGAGATCTTTCCATATGTGACAACATGGATGGACCTTGAGGTATTACACTAAGTGAAATAAGTCAGATGGAGACCAACAAATACAGTATGATTTCACTCATATGTGGAATCTAAAAAAGCAAAACAAACAAAATAAAACAAAAAACAAACTCATAGAGAACAGATTGCTGGTTACTGGAGGGAAGTCGGCTAAGGGGTGGGAGAAATGGGTGAAGAGGGTCAATGGTCTGGTGAAAATGGTAACTAGACTTATGGTGGTGATCATTTTGTAGTGTATACAGATGTAGAATTCTAATGCTGTACACCTGAAACTTACATAATAATAAAAAAGTGAGATCCCATTTTTGTTCACCAAAATTACAAAAAATTAAACATACTGATGAAGTCCAGGGTTGCCTAGGGTATAGGGAAAAGAAAATTCACCTTCTTCTGGTGCAGGGTGAGTTGTGACAACCTATTTAGAGTGACAAGTAACTGTCAGTAAATATCATCACAATATGACAATAACTATCAAAATTAAAAACATTTTTAACTCTTACTTTTAGATTTACATTCTATAGGAATACTTGCACAAGTGTGCAAGGATATATATAGGGAAAATTATTTGTAATAGCTAAAAATATGAGACAACCTAATGTCAACAGTAATAGATTGGTTGAATGGATACTGAAATAGTCATAAAATGGAAACCTCTGTAGCCATTTAAAAATTAGAGGTAAGTCTGATAAATTATATATTTTAATTGAAGTACAGTTGATTTACAATGTCATGTTAGTTTCTGCTGTACAGCAAAGTGATCCAGTTATACATATGTATACATTCTTTTCTATATTCTTTTCCATTAAGTCTGATGAATTATTAAGTGAAAATTACATAACATTATGCAGAGTATGATTTCACTTTTGTGAAAACAAATGTGTTCTTGAATGTTCTTCAAAAATGTCCGGAAAAAAAAAAATGTCCGGAAAGGTATCAGAAGTTTGACTGTGTTTATTTCTTGGGGATGGGTACGGAAAGGGGTTGGGGGAATATGTGAGTGGTTGGAGTTTTTTACTTTTTCTACTTTACAAATTATTTATATATGTATACGTGATCCACAAATAATTCTATATTAATTTACAATAAAATGGTAAAAATTAAATGAACATGTGCAAAGGGATATAAGAGACAATCAATTGTACAAAACATATTTCATAGAAATTTACAATTTAAAGCTGGGTAGAATAGAAATAAACTGTGACTCTCCTAAATCCTAAACAAGAAGGAATTTGATCCCCAACTCCATTTTTATGCACCTGTGTGAATTGCAAAAAAAAAATCAGAAAATTTAGGGATTTAATTGACACTGGACCCAAACCTGCATATTTTCTAGAACAAAACAATAGTGGAGCATTCAAATATTTGCGCATTCTGTTTTGGATCTGGGCCTACCCACACAAATGGACCACCCCACAGACACTGGTGCCTTACTTCTGGAGTTCATTCAGATTATCATCTACCTTTTCACTCCAGGAAATCTACTCCTCACTCTCAGTTTACTTGGAGGAGGAAGAGGAGAAGAAGGAGAAGAAGGAAAAATGAAGGAGGAAGAGGGGGAGAAAGAAGGATAAAGCAGTTTTGACCTGCAATACAAGTACAGATTTAAAGCTGAACAATCACTTAACTCCAGAAGCCCACAGGCATAAGCTACAGACCTAGCCTGCAAATAAATTTGGTTTCAATTTAACCAAATTAGGTGACTTTTTGCCTTTATATCAGTAGTTTCTTTAAAAGTGGATATACTTTTTCACAACTAGATAGATCCAAACAATAGCCAGAATTGACTACATAGCCATAAAATTTAGTACAATGCCTCTAAAATAGCAGAGATTTGGCATTGCTTTCAGTTCAACAAGTTTTTCTTAAAACTGAGCAACTTGGCTAGAGAAGATTTATTAATTCAGAGTCTGTAATCTAAGGGCAATTGAAGAAACAGCATGAGTCATGTTCATCAAAATTTATGAATCCCTTTTGTAATTGTGACTTTATTTCTACTGCATAGTAATATAATGTTTCAAACTCTGTGATTCCACTGAGCCAAAGACAGCTCTTCAACGTAAAATAAATGAGAGATTTGGGTAATATCTTGCAAAATCCACATGGTCAGTTTGAATCCTAATACCTGTACTTCCTGAACAAATAAGTGATGCATTTGTTTTTTCTTTCCCAGATTTAAGTTCAATTTCCTCACCTTCTGGTGTCTCACGTCAGTAAGAAAATACAATCTTGTGAGCCACGATGGAGATTCTCAAGTTGCATCTTAGAGGCATTTAATTCCCAAAGACCAAGAGTCATGAAAACTTCAATTAAAAAAAAATCAAACATTAAGTCAAATATACTTCAATAAAAAATAAATAAAATCTAAATAAAATAAAATTATAGCCATTGCAGTAAGTAAAAAAATTAAATGTTTCCTTGACTTAGCTATTCAACTGCTTTAAGATAAACAAATGTTCCTTCAAGTTCTTTCAAATGTCCCATACCTTGGCAACAATGAAAGTCATTAACATTCACAGTCCTCCATCACATGGGACAATATTTCATACTTGACAAGTTCACAGCATGAATTTCCAGTAACTGAAACAAAGGAAAGACTTTCTTTGGATTCAAATAAACTGATGATGGACCCTCTTTTCCCTTTTCTTACAGGTGTCCCATCTGTGCCAAATAAGCTCATCTTTATTTGAGGAACATGTAGAACTAAGATGAAGTAATAGAGATGGGAAGAAAATGGGACAAGAGAGTGTCCTATAAAGTAACAGGTTTCATACTTGCTTATGACTGGTGGTGATATCTACAGGCAGTTACAAAGGAGGATTTCTAAAACATTTTATCTGCAATCTGCCCAAAACATTTGTATAAGTGGTCAAACTTCCAAGATGACTACTCTAAAAGATAATACTCCTTTTGGATAAGATTGTGTTTTTAAATAATAACATCGGCATCTTTGCCTGATAAATCCAATTCTTTATACCCTTTAAAATAGCTGATGAAAAAACTATCAGAGCCTTAGTATTGATTACAATTCAGTTTTTAAACTTTTTGTTTCGAAATAATTATAGATTCACAGGAAGTTCAACTGTGGTATAAAGAGCCCCATGTACCCCTCATGGTATCATCTTATAGCTATAGTATATAATCAAAACTCGGAAATTGGCATTGGTACATTACTGTTAACATACCAATCCCAGTTGGTATGTTACTCATACCAACTTTGTATTGTAACCTTTTTTAACCAGCATTTATTTGTGTGTGTGTGTGTATAATTTTATACAGTTTAATCTCATGTATAATCTCACCACTACAATCAAGATTCAGCTGTCACATTATTGCAAAAGAATTCCCTCCTGCTACCACTGCGAATTAGCACTCACCACCTCATCCCCTCCTTGTCATCTGGCTACCATGAATCTCTTCTCAATCTCTGTAGTTTTGTTATTTCAAAAATGTGATATAAATGGAATCTTACTGCATTTAACATTTAAGATTGATTTTTCTTCACTAAGCATAATGTCCTTGAGGTGCATCCAGGGTGTTTCATTTATCAGTTCATTCCTTTTTATTGTTGAGTAGTATTCTATTGTGTGGATGTAGAGTTTGTTCAACCATTCACCTACTGAAGGGCATCTGGGCTGTTTCCAGTATTTTGCTAGTAGGAATAAAGCTGCAATGAGTATCACTGTACAGGTTTTGCGTAAACATATATTTTAATTTTTCTGTGATAAATGTCCAAGAGTTGATTGCTGAGTTGCATGTTTAGCTTTGCAAGAAAATACCAAACTGTTTTCCAGAGTGGCTGTACCATTTTACATTCCCACCTGCAATGCATGACAGATCCAGTTTCTCTGCATCCTCACAAACACTTGTGTAGTAATATCTCATTGTGGTTTTAACTTGCATTGCCCTAATGACTAATGATGCTGAACATCTTTTCATATCATTATTTTCCATCTGTACATTCTCTTCTGTGAAATCTCTTCATGTCTTTTGCCTATTTTATAATTGGATTGTTTCTTTTTCACTGTTGAGTTTTGAGAATTTTTTTTAAAATAACGTATTCCAAATGTAAGGTTTTGTCAGATAGGTGCTTTGCAAATATTTTCTCCTACAAATTCATTTTCAAAAGACAGAAGTCAGAACTGGGTCTTAGGTGAGAGGACATTTGATTTTGTAGATTACATTCAAGGATTACATTCAAGGCTATGTGACTTTGATTTCAGCCGTTATTTAAACCCAAACTTTGAGGCTTCTTGATACAGTGATGTCCCAGTATGCTAAACAAGATCAAAAGATGACAAGTCACCACCACTGGTCAGGATTAGTTCATATGTTTAAAAGGCAGGTGCATTCTGCATAACATCATATTGCAAGGGAAAGCTCTTACTGTTGAAATGTGTAGTTCAAGAAAGCAAAAAAAATCTATTTTCAAGGCAGCAGAATGATAGGCAACCTGATCTTTAAATCTTATTCTAGGTAATATTCTAAAAATATGTGCTATAAAGTACTATAAAATAATCTGATTTCAGATCCTATGTTTTTTTCTAGTGTACCTTGCTTGCTCTAGATAATGGTGGCTATACAACTCTAAATTTGAGGGGACAGTTCAAATTTCAAATATTCTAAACCATTGCCTCCATAAACCATTAAAATTACTTCCAAGTATTAGACCATCAAAATTATACCTGGTAGACTTCTCTTTACATCTGACAAAGATCCCTGTTTAGAATATTCCGAGCATGGCTACCTTGTCATATACCCTTCCCTGCTCACACCCCTTATGCTTTAATGGTCATACTCTACACAACATGATCCTGCCCCCTTGCTATAGCTAATCAGACAAAGGAGGGACCCAAAGCACCCATCCATAGGCTGTTCAGTGACCCCTGTTTTGGATTTACTGGTTCAAAAGAAGATGAGCTGGGTCAGTTATACTCCTTTTTCAGGAACTTGGAATTAAAAGGCTGAGGTGAGGGTAAACAACCATAAGAGCTAGACTGAAAGGTCATGACATGACCACTATGGGCCATGTGCAAGCTGGAAGCCAGCCTCTGGCGGTGGCATCAGCTGATGCACAGAGAGAAGCAGAGATGCCGTGAGTTTGTTGAGAGGCAACAACCCTGAGAGGCAGGTAGAAGGAGTAGCTACTTGGGGGACCTGATGGCTTTCTGACTCTAGCTCAGGTTCCCATTCACACATAGCTTTAGAAGATACTCTGCTTTTGAAATATCTTGAGTGGGTTCTTAGCAGCCGAAAGATTTCTAATTATGACATGCACCTAGTGGTATTATTTTTTAATTTGGAAGTTATAGTTGATAGCTATAGAAAAATTTGCATGACCTAATGAGAGAAGCATTCTCCAAAAAGTTTTCAGTTGATGTAAAATCTCCCCAGAAAGAGACAGAACTACCACGCACGACTGGTGGGAGTACACAGTTCAGCCTTTCTGAGGGGCAATTGGGCAAAATGTATCTCAAAATAAAAGTATGTGCTATAGATGCTCTTTTTAGAAAGAAATATATGCATGATAACCCTGGAAGCATATATTAAAATAGTAATAATGGTTATCTCTAGATGATAAGATTGTGGATGATTTAAATGTTCTCCTTTCTTATGTTTTTATTTCTTACCATTCTTTTCAAAAGCAGGTGTTTAAAATATGAAAATCAGCTACCAGTTCTTACATTTGCTAGGTGCTTTACAGACATTACCTAATTTAATGTTTAAAATGACCCTATAAGGTAGGTGCTATTATTCTTACTTTATGAATGAGGAAGTTGAACCCTAAAGATGTTTAAAAAAATGTCTTATGTCGTGACCAGCGAGTGGTACTAAAATGTAAAATCCATGAGATTGGGGATGTTGTCTGTTTCATTCACTGTGGGATCTGTGGCACCTAGAACTCACTAAATATTTTAAAATAAATGATAGGCGGAAGCAGGCTTTATGCCCAACTATGCCTCACTCCAAAACCTCTGCTCCAAATTCTTTCTCTAAACCAACACTCCAAACAAGCCCTTCTGCAATTTATGACCTTAATTTACCTTTTAATTTACTTTGTTTAAAATAGGAAGAAATCTCAACAACCAAAAACCAAACTACCCAATTTTTTAAATGAGCAAAAGTTGTGAATAGACATTTTCCCAAAGAAGACATATAGATAGCCAACAGGCATACGACAAGATATTCAACATCACTAATTATTAGGGAAATACAGATCAAAACCACAATGAGATGCCACCTCACACCTGTTAGAATGGCAGTTATCAAAAAGACAAGATATAATAGTGTTGGTGAGGATGTGGAGAAAAGGGAATGCTTGTGCACTGTTGGTGGGAATGTAAATTGGTGCAGCTACTATGGAAAATGGTATGGAGATCCCTCAAAAATTAAGAATAGAACTACCATATGATTGAGCTATTCCAATTCTGGGTATTTTTCCAAATACAAAAATACTAATTTGAAAAAATATGTGCACCCCTACGTTCATTGCAGCATTATTTATAATAGCCAAGATATGGAAGCAACTTAAGTGCCCACTGATGGATGAATGGATAAAGAAGATATGGTGTATATACAGACAATGGAATACTACTCAGTCATATAAAAGAAAGAGATCTTGCCATTTGCAGCAACATGGGTATACAACCTTGAGGATATTGTGTTAAGTGAAATAAGTCAGAGAAATAAAAATACTGTATGATTTCACTTTTATGTGGAATCTAAAACAAAACAAACTCATAGACGCAGAAAACAGATTGATGGTTATTGGAGGGGAAGGGGGTTGGGGGGATGGACGACATGGGTGAAGGGGATCAACTGTCTGGTGAAGGATGGTAACTAGACCTTTGGTGGTAGTTACTTTGCAGTGTACACAGATGTCAAATTATAATGTTGTATACCTAAAACATATAATGTTATATACCAATTTTACTTCAATTTTTTAAAAAAAGTTAAAATGAAACAGGAAGAAAAGACCAAAAAATATTTACAGAACATGATGATGCTCTAGGAAATATAAAGGCACATGATGGGTAACTGAATTGCCCTAGTCAGTAAACTAACAAGTTATAGATAAACTCAACAAAGCTTTATATTATATAACCTTTACATTTTATTTAATATGGTGTTTGTAATCATTGCTAAGAAAATTTGGATATGTGACCCTTAGTTTTGAATTCAATTCTGGATTTATTATACCATTTTTTCTATAGAAAAACTCGGCTTCTCTTACATAATTTTGACTTCCAGAAGATTTTCTAGGAGTGTAGTACAATGGAAGAATGAACATTCTTGGTATTATTATTCAAAATCATAATTTATTCCTTAGTAGCTACATAGCCTTTTAAATCAGCATGAAATACTATTTTTGGAGGAAACCTGAAGTTCAAACTATAATTTTTCAATCGTTATAGCAATGTCAACCCAGAGCATTAGAAGAAAGCTTCAACTCATGACAAACATCATATTTCCAGTTCTTGATTCCATTTTAATAATAGCACCACAATATCATAATTACTAGACCTTAGCCAAAAGACCAAGATGCATAAGTCAGTCATAGTTATTAAATTTATGAAAGGCTAAGTTTTCCATACGGCAATGTTTAATCCCAAACTTACTGCCATTGTTGCTCATTAGCAACAATGAGGAGAAATATTTAACATGATATTACTAGAGATGTGTTCTCTATCATCATTTTGATTTAATATTGTTTGGGGAGTTCAGGACGGTGTAAGAAGAGAGATTGAACAAACCCAAGAGAAATACATAATGGAAGAAACAAAACATCGCTATTTGAAGACAATTGATTATGTATCTAAAAACATGCCCAAGGGATCAGCTAAAATTTTAAACTTACTACAATAGTAAATGGCCAGATAAAATATAAGATATAGAAAAGCCGTTAACATTCTTGAATACCAACAATTACGAACTAGAAAAGCCTAGTTTTAAAAAAGAGATCCAATTTATAATAGCAATAAAATATATATAAAGAAGAGTAGACTTAATAAGAAGTGTTTGGCTATATAAACAAAATAATGAAATTTATCGGGCAAGAACAAAATATTTTAAAGATGTCAATTCTTAATATGTTCTTTTTAAATTTAATGCAATCCCAATCAAAATAAAAACGGAAGATTTTTTAGGATTTAAAAAGAATGTCATAATGTTCATTTAGAAAAGTAAAAGGTGAGAATAACAAAAACATTCTGAAAAAGAGAAAGGACAATGAGCAAACAAAACAGAAACATAAGTCAGTGAAACAGAAGAGAAACCTCAGAAACAGGCCCCATTATATATAAGGCTTAAAAAATGACCAAGTACAATGCAAAAGAATAGGAAAGATTTGAAAGTATATATGTGTGGTAATCATTCATTAGAAATTCAAATTATTTTAGGTCAAATACTTCATACCACCCTTCAAAATATATTCCAGAAGTCTTACATTAATTACTAAATACCTGTAAACTCAAAACTAAACAAATAAGCAAGAGTGAGTGAATGTTAGATCACTAGAAAGATGATAATATTTTTGAGTTTGAAGCAAAGAAGAGATAACAAAAGAAAGGATCATGGTTTCATACATAATTGAAAAAACCCATTTATTCAACTTAAAAATAGGAAAACTAGATATAAATTAGAGACGTGCATTAATTTTTTGGTCTATTGGAACTTGTGTGGCCTGTTTTATCCTGTGCACCTTGCACCGTGCTGGGCACACCGTAAATGTTCACTAGTTATTTGTTGAACAAATATTGCAATAATTAACTAAGTAGACTTTGATTAATTACATAAGACAAAGAAGTGACCCTAGAGTCCAATTAGCCAGCTGCAACTAAGAATGATGACTGAAAATTAATTTCTTTGGCCCACATGCAAAAGAACCACACAGGAGGCTGTCTACTCAGCTGTGGAATGGGCAAGTGATGGCAACCATAGGTGGGCTGTGGAAGTGCTATCAGGCCAAATCATGTCACACTATAAGCATCAGCTGTGGGAGGGTGATAGCCAACAGGCCACACTGGCCAGGGTCAGTCAGCAAATGAATGGCTTGACTCAATCAAGAAATCTTGTTCAGCCTGGGAGGCCCAGACATCAGGGTGCTGAATGACAGGGCTTATAAACAAGCCATCTCAGCTGCTAAACAAAGGGCATGATTGTGTTCGAGGAGGAGAGAGACAGAGGACCACATACTTCTTGTCAGTCTTTTTCTAGGATAATTACTCAGTCGAGTGAAGCATCTTTAACCACTTTGACCTGATGGTTGCTGTATTTTCCATCTGAGACAATCCTCTGACTAGAGGGATTTTAACATCAGTATATGATTGTTTGTGATGATAGTAAGGAATACATTCATTCAAAATCATTTAGTAGTTGGGGAGTCTATGCAGCAAGATGTTTCTGCTTTGTTTTCAGTCTACTTTGTGTTGATGGCTCACAGCATTCAGTACATTTTTGCTGAATCAGTAAACGAATTGAGCATTATGTGGATAAGGCTAAAAAATAATCATTTTGGTTTTGTCAACACCTTGTTTTCCAATTTGGTGCTGGAAATATGGGGAACTGGTCTAATGTTTGCTAATGATATGCATATATGTGTTTCCATCTCTTTAGCCCTGTTTCCCCAGGGTCATGAAAATAAACACATTAAGAGAAATTGGGAGCATCTTCACTGCATGCCTGGATCCAGTGTTTCTCTGCTATAACGATGCCCCCATACATGATTTCCCACTTGTCACCTAGACTGGAGGACAGATCCTTCAAATGAGTAGAATTTGTTAGTTGTTGTTGCTATTATTACTTAACCAGCAGACAGGTTACCGGCTGGAATGGGCCAGAACACTTTGGCAAAATATTCATTTCCTGGCTATGCCTATGGCAACTTGGTTTGTACAATGAGGAAAGGAGAGCAGGTTTTTTTTAAAATTCAAGGTTCATTCTTTTATTCAAGGTCGAAACTACAAAATTCTGAGCTATCGGATCATGAAGTGCTTGCTTCCCTGTAATCCATTCCAATAGGAGAGCAGATATTTTAAAAACTATTTGTGAAATAGCTGGTAATGATAGGACCAGTGCTAAGCACATGTAAAGTAGATATTTCCGCATAGTGGCGGATGAAAGAAACTGATATGTCAAATATTTTAAACTCCATGATCAAACTGGAATAATATCAAAAGTGACTGTAATCTGAAGCAGTAGAATTCAATTTTCCTTGCATTATGGATATTTCTCTTAGCAGACCCAGGTTAAATGACTGCTCTGAGGTTGATGACATACCAATTCCTACTGCCAACAATGACTTCAGCCTGATGGCAACCTTTACAAATTGCTTCCTGTAAATTCTTTGTGAGAATAACAAGCAATTCATTTTGCTTGAGAGTGACTTTTAGCTAAGGGACTCCACCCAACAATCTGGATTTAATAAAACAAAAAACACTTTGGTATTACAAACATCTTTTTTGAGTTGCAAGCTCCCCACATAAGGTTTTGTAAAAGCAAAGCATTTTCATTTTCTATTCAGCGAAAACCAGACAGATCCTTATGCACGGCCAATGATTACTTAGTTTTTCTGATGAGTTGGTGGGGAGGAGCAGAAAGGAAGAGAAGGTCACTGAAGAGCCACATGTGTGTGTGTATGTATGTAAGATATTCAGGGTAATATTTACAAGAGACTTTTAAGTCACAGCCAGTGGCTTGGTAATTCAATCATTTATCCATTCAATTATTTGGCACTCAGTATTTACTAAGTACAAGGTACTGTTGTAAGCTCTGGGGATAGCATAGTTGAACAACACAGACAATACTTTTGCTCTCATGGAACTTACATTCGAGTGAGAGAAGACAGATCATAAGCCAAACACTATGCAAAGAAAAATCTCCTTAAAGAGGACTCTGGATTTAATGGGCAAGGTAGAGGAATTATCTGCTTACAGAGATTAGGTATTGGGAACATTTATGTCTCTGTGATTTGTAGTAGATAAAATCACACTAGTAAATATTTAAGCTTGGCATTGCTCAGATATATACAATTTATGACCTAGTTCCTGAACTCATAGAGCTTACAATTCCAACGTGAAAGGTGTTCCTGCACATCATGCAGGCAGAGAGGGAAGGAAGAACCACCAGATATTTTGCATCCTATCTGAATCAGAGCTGAATCATTGTGTTCAAGGTTATAATAGGGGTGAAGGAGGTTTAGAATCCTTGAGTCTTTAGGAATTCAAATAGGAATAGGAATTCCTTGACACTGTGTGTCCTTTCCTATTTGGTAAAAACAAAAACAAAAAAACCTCAAAAAACAATGAAGTCATTGGCATGACAGAGAAATTGTGTGTGTGTGTGTGTGTGTGTGTGTGTGTGTATGTTAGAAAGAATGTCCAATCCACTTTGCTCATTCCAGTGAACTTACTAGGATTAAAGGAGGTAGAAACAGAAAATCTGACAGTTTTAAAAAAATAACTGTAGGGCTTCCCTGGTGGTGCAGTGGTTGAGAGTCCGCCTGCCGGTGCAGGGGACGCAGGTTCGTGCCCTGGTCCGGGAAGATCCCACATGCTGCAGAGAGGCTGAGCCTATGGGCCATGGCCGCTGAGCCTGCGCGTCCGGAGCCTGTTGCTCCGCAACGGGAGAGGCCACAGCGGTGAGAGGTCCGCATACCGAAAAAAAAAAAAAAAAAAAAAACCTGCAAAAAAAGGACCTTGGACCTTATGAAGGTAAAACCATAAGACTTCTTTGGCATAACACCTCTGAAACTTCTCTGATTTCCATTCTTGCTTACTCGTTTTTCAACTTTTCTCTTTTCATTGTTCTTTGCTAGCTGCTATCATCAATCAGGCCTTATGATTGTCTTCATCATTCCAGATGTATTGGCCTCAGAGCTCATGAAATCAAAATCACCTTATGCTTCTGCTACTCTTGCGGAGTCCCTCAGAACTATACCACTCACCTCCTCAATCTGGGAGAAGAAATAAGTTTCTTAAGAACAACACTTCTAATATCCCCAATCACAGTTGCTTGTTCAAAACGGAGCCTTCCAAGTCTTTTTCTCCTTACTCTTACAAGAATACTTATTCATCTAACAAACACATATTGAACACCCACTGTATGACATTATGTGGGGCTACTTGGGCCTACAAAGATGTTGAAGATACATGGTTGCTACCTTTATAGAGCTTAAGAAAGGAGCCAAGTGCACAGATAGCTATAAAACAAGGTGGAAAAAGGGCAAGCCCCACAAGAAAGAGACGAATGAAGTACCCTGTTTGCTCTGAGGAAGTTTCTGGTTGGGGGCCTCAGGATGGCAGCACTGGAGCAAAAGAGGGATAGTTAGGATTGCAACAGATCAGGAACAAATGAGCGGATGCAAGTTTACCTTTTTTGTTTATACTTTTTCTCTTAGTACATTATACACGCTATCGCATCTTTATTTATATTCTTCAAATGAGGCTTTCCCAGAAAAAATCTTTTCTTAATCTCACAAGCCTCTCTTCCTTTTTTTCTTCCATTAATATTACTTTAAATCTTTAATAAGTTTGCTTTTAATTGGGTATTTAATCAACTTTACAATGAAAGTTAAATAGAAATATCTAAGTACCAAGAGCAACAAACATGAACTTAAACTCCTCAAATTTCCATGCTTTCATAAACCCCGAAGACTTTTTCCGTTCTGCTGCTTGCATAAAAACAAATGTGTGTAATTGTTAGGAACCAGTATTTATCATTTGGAATTATACTTTTTCTCATCTGCTATTGTTTTCTATAATCCTTTATCCATTCTTTTATGTCTCTCATTTTATCATTCCAACCAGTAATGTCATGTTTTATTGTACCAATGTATCATATTTGCTGTCTTCTTATTTGTTGTAGGTGTGTATGTGGGCTTTTTCTAGTTTTTAGATATGATAATAATTGCTTCTATACACATTTATATGCCTTCTCTTTCCTTTGAATTATCTCCTTGGTATATGTTACATTTTCCAGAGTTAAATAAATTAATATATAATGTGTGGCTAAAGGTATGAGTGCTGGCAGACTGGCTGTGTTTGAATTCTGGCTCTATCACTTATCTGTGTGAACTTGGGTAAATTTCTTGACCTCTCTGAGGCACTTTCCTCAACTAAAAAACAGGCATTATGATAGTACCCACCTCATATTATTAGTATGAAAATTATATGAGATAATATACACATATTGTAAAGAATGTTAAAGGTTTAGTCTCTGATTCATGTCATGTGTATCCAAGATGCTTTCCAGATAAAGAGCATCAGCTTACAGGATCATCAGATGTATCCAAACTTTCATGTTCATGTATTGTTGCTCTTATTTTACTGGTACAAGAATCCTATCTTACACTTATTTACATTTGTATTTTTGCACTGTAATAGATGGAGCCCTTGGTTTCAAGTAAAAGTCCACAACCTTTTACAGGAAGGAAAGGTAGGAGTATGGCTAAGTGCTTATTTTCTCCCTCTGTCTCTGGCCTCTGCTTTTCTCAACCTGGCTTCCTTCACATAGTTGGAAACCTGGCCACCAGGAGTTCCCATGCTTCATATTTATGGTGACTGCATGTCTTTACCAACTCCACATTCCCGGGGAAGGAGTCTTATTGGCAAGGGTCAGTCACTCACTCCTAAACCAATCAACTGTGGTCAGGGATTTGGGTACTAAAACTGGTGGTCCCTATCAACCATTTGTCTGGAGTGGAAGGAAGAGCATTAATCTAAAGACAGGGTGCCACATTAAAAGGATCATACACCATGATCAAGTGGGTTTATCCCAGGAATGCAAGGATTCTTCAAATATGCAAATCAATCAATGTGATAAACCATATTAACATACTGAAGGAGAAAAACCATATGACCATCTCAGTAGATGCAGAAAAAGCTTTCGACAAAATTCAACACCCATTTATGATAAAAACCCTCCAGAAAGTACACATAGAGGGAACTTTCCTTGACATAATAAAGGCATGTATGACAAACCCACATATGACAAACTCACAGCCAACATCGTTCTCAATGGTGAAAAGCTGAAACCATTTCCTCTAAGATGAGGAACAAGACAAGGTTGTCCACTCTCATCACTCTTATTCAACATAGTTTTGGAAGTTTTAACCACAGCAATCAGAGAAGAGAAAGAAATAAAAGGAATCCAAATCAGAAAAGAAGAAGTAAAGCTGTCACTGTTTGCAGATGACATGATACTATACATAGAGAATCCTAAAGATGCTACCAGAAAACTACTAGAGCTAATCAATGAATTTGATAAAGTAGCAGGATACAAAATTAATGCACAGAAGTCTCTTGCATTCCTATACACTAATGATGAAAAATCTGAAAGAGAAATTAAGGAAACACTCCCATTTATCACTGCAACAAAAAGAATAAAATACCTAGGAATAAACCTACCTAAGGAGACAAAAGACCTATATGCAGAAAACTATAAGACACTGATGAAAGAAATTAAAGATGATACAAACAGATGGAGAGATATACCATGTTCTTGGATTGGAAGAACCAACATTGTGAAAATGACTATACTACCCAAAGCAATCTACAGATTCAATGCAATCTGTATCAAACTACCAATGGCATTTTTCACAGAACTAGAACAAAAAAAATTCACAATTTGTATGGAAACACAAAAGAGCCCGAATAGCCAAAGCAATCTTGAGAAAGAAAAATGGAGCTGGAGTAATCAGGCTCCCAGACTTCAAACTATACTACGAAGCTACAGTAATCAAGACAGTATGGTACTGGCACAAAAACAGAAATATAGATCAATGGAACAGGATAGAAAGCCCAGAGATAAATGAAAGCGCATATGGTCACCTTATTTTTGATAAAGGAGGCAAGGATATACAATGGAGAGACCTAAATATAAGGCCAGACACTATCAAACTCTTAGAGGAAAATATAGGCAGAACACTCTATGACATAAATCACAGCAAGATCCTTTTTGACCCACCTCCTAGAGAAATGGAAATAAAAACAAAAATAAACAAATGGGACCTAATGAAACTTCAAACCTTTTGCACAGCAAAGGAAACCATAAACAAGATGAAAAGACAGCCCTCAGAATGGGAGAAAATATTTGCAAATGAAGCAACTGACAAAGGATTAATCTCCAAAATTTACAGGTAGCTCATGCAGCTCAATATCAAAAAAACAAACAACCCAATCCAAAAACGGGCAGAAGACCTAAATAGACATTTCTCCAAAGAAGATATACAGATTGCCAACAAACACATGAAAGAATGCTCAACATCACTAATCATTTGAGAAATGCATATCAAAACTACAAGGAGGTATCATCTCACACCAGTCAGAATGGCCATCATCAAAAAATCTACAAACAATAAATGCTGGAGAGGGTGTGGAGAAAAGGGAACCCTCTTGCACTGTTGGTGGGAATGTAAATTGATACAGCCACTATGGAGAACAGTATGGAGGTTCCTTAGAAAACTAAAAATAGAACTACCATACGACCCAGCAACCCCATTACTGGGCATATACCCTGAGAAAACCATAATTCAAAAAGAGTCACGTACCACAATATTCATTGCAGCTCTATTTACAATAGCCAGGATATGGAAGCAACCTAAGTATCCATTGATGGATGAATGGATAAAGAAGATGTGGCACATATATACAGTGGAATATTACTCATCCATAAAAAGAAACGAAACTGAGTTATTTGTAGTGAGGTGGATTGGACCTAGAGTCTGTCATACACAGTGAAGTAAGTCAGAAAGAGAAAAACAAATACCGTATGCTAGCACATATATATGGAATCTAAAAAAATTTTAAAAATGGTTCTGAAGAACCTAGGGGCAGGACAGGAATAAACACGCAGACGTAGAGAATGGACTTGAGGACATGGGCGGGGAAGGGTAAGCTGGGACGAAGTGAGAGAGTGGCATGGACATATATACACTACCAAATGTAAAATAGCTAGCTAGCGGGAAGCAGCCGCATAGCACAGGGAGATCAGCTAGGTTCTTTGTGACCACCAAGAGGGGTGGGATAGGCAGGGTGGGAGGGACACACAAAAGGGAGGAGATATGGGGATATATGTATAGCTGATTCACTTTGTTATAAAGCAGAAACTAACACACCATTGTAAAGCAGTTATACTCCAATAAAGATGTTTAAAGAAAGAAAGAAAGAAAGAAAGACAGGGTGCCAAATAGAAGGGCTCTGGCCAGATCAAATGATAGATTCCACCAAATGGAGTTACTAGAGGAGCTCAATATGGTTCACATCTGTTGACTGTTCTCGTGTGACTCTCCTCCTCTTGTGCGAACTATTCATATCTTTGATCATTTGTCAAGACATATTTTTCATTATAAACTTATACATTTTCCTAATGGTTTTAGAAATACAACCTTGAAACTATTTTAAAATTTTAGGATGGCATCAATAGGAGTATTGAAGAACTACTATGTTCCAGGAGTTGTTCTGGGTGCTATGAAAAGTTCAGAGGGCTGCATCACTATAGAGAATTCAGTTTCTAATGGGGTTGAGCAACATAAATAAGAAATGAAATAATAAAAGCCTGTACAATAGCAGCTCCTCAACTATGCAGACCACATTCTTAAGAACGCTGACGCCGGAGGACTTGTGGTTCAAGAACTTAAATCCTTATGGTGGAAACCACGTTAGGGGAAATGTCTGGAGTAAACCTCTGCAAGCTGTTAAAACTATGTTTTCTTGTACTAAAATAAATATAACTTTTCTACATCTTACCTTAGTAATCATCACTACTCTATGGATATTCAACCATTTACCATTTCATACTCACTAGCAAGATACATTTCAGGACCTTCTTTTCTGCATTTTCAATAAGATATTTATAAATCATTTTACAGAATTGATAAAAGTAACCATAGTGAGAAGAATTCTTTCTGGAGTTGGTCCTCCTCTGAATGTTCAGTCCTTTCTTATTTTGTGACTTGGTGGTTTCTATCAGACACACTATTGCCCTGTCCATATTGCTTACATGCCAAGGGCTTTCTGCTATAAGTATCTGCGACTCTGCCTGAGGCTTTTTCCAGCTGCAGGGGCAGACTTGGTCAGGAGCACGCTGGAAGTGCTGGGGACTTAATGTCTCCTGGAGCAAAAGAGAGTTGGTGGGAAAAGCACCAGTTCTCACCCCTCAGGTGGGACAACTCAGAGGCAGGGGCTGCAAGTGTCCCAGAGGTCTCTATAGGCACGGGGCCCCCACTGAGCACAGCAGTAATATGTTCATTAACACTTTGTATTGACTTCCTAGGATAACATCTAAGCAAACAACTTGCTTTAAAATCCTCGTTTTAGGGAGAACCAAGCCTAACATGAAATTTGACTTCTATCTCCTGGATTCTGCCTCCTAAATACCTGGATCCCAGAGCAATGTTGGAAGCTTTAGATGGAAAAACCTTTGAGAATTGATCACCCATAATACCCAGAGTTTTGCAGCCCTGCATCTGCCTATGGTAACTTCATGCCAGCACATGCATTTCTCCCCTTGTCCTCCTGAAGAAAACCACAGGAGGTACTTCCAAAGCCCAGGATTATTACCTCTTGTCTCCCTTGGTCTGCCTCAGTCTTTATTTCAAAAATCTCTCCTTTAGTTTCTCTGCTTTCGTTTCTTTGCAAGTTTCAACCTTCATTTCTCTCTTTCACAGCTACCCATGGAAGGAGTGATCTGCAATTTACACATACCAGGACTAAAATTCTATAGTCACTGATAAAATATAAATCTGTATGTACTGAATAAGAATTATGCCAATTGAACATCAATATATATCAATAACTTTATCAATAACTTTTTCATATATCAATAACTTTTTTAAAAAGTCAGTATAACCAAAAAAAGAATTATGCCTAACAGAATGTCATGGTTAGGGAATTTAAAATGGTATATCATCCTCACCAGTCAGAATGGCCATCATTAAAAAGTCTACAAATAACAAATGCTGGAAAGGGTGTGGAGGAAAGGGCACACTCCTACACTGTTGGTGGGAATGTAAATTGGTACAACTGCTATGGAAAACAGTATGGAGGTTCCTCAAAAAACTAAAAATAGAGTTACCATATGATCCAGCAATCCCACTCCTGGGCATATATTCAGAGAAAACCATACTTCGAAAAGATACATGCACCCGAATGTTCATAGCAGCACTAGTCACAATAGTCAAGACATGGAAATAACCTAAATGTTCATCGACAGAGCAATGGATAAAGATGATATGGTACGTATACTCAGCCATAAAAAAGAATGAAATAATGCCATTTACAGCAACATGGATGGACCTAGAGATTATCATACTAAGTGAAGTAAGTCAGAAAGAAAAAGACAAATACCAAATGATATCACTTATATGTGGAATCTTAAATATGACACAAATGAACTTATCTATGAAACAGACTCGCAGACAGAGAACAGACTTGTGGTTGCCAAGGGGGAGGGGGGTGGGAGAGAGACGGATGGGGAGTTTGGGGTTAGCAGATGCAAACTATTATATAGAGAATGGATAAACAACAGGGTCCTACTGTATAGCACAGGGAACTATATTCAATATCTTATAATAACCTACAATGGAAAAGAATCTGAAAAATAATGTATATATATGTATAACTGAATCACTCTGCTGCACTGCAGAAATTAACACAGCATTGTAAATCAACTATACTTGAATAGAATAAATTTTAAATATAGTATATTGAAAAGGAACTAGAAATACAACCTGAGTAATCAGGGAAGTCTTCGCAGAGAAGGTTGGGACTGCTGATCTAGTCTTGTCACCCATTTCACAGATGAAGAGACCAAGATCCAAGAGATTAAGTGACTGACTCAGGGGTTTTATTACAGTTTACGAGTGGAGAGCTGCCCCCCATTTTCAACCCTTCAATTCCCTCTGTGCTCCACCCCATGCTGCCCCACTCATCATTTGTCCAGGGGCAGCCTCTGCCTTTGTCTTTTGTTGGTCTTGAAATTTGCCACAAGGATGAACAAGTCCTGGAAAAGGATAAGAACAAATAGCATATTCTCCTAAGCACTCTCCACACTGCACAGTATCAGTTGTCCTAAGAGGGTTTTGATATGGATTGAACATTTTGTTTGTTTTAAATCTTGGAAAAAATTCTAGTTGCATGGAATTTTTTCTCCAGAATTAATCATGAGTAGCATATTCTTTAGCCTCCTTCTTTGGGGAAGCAGAAAACAAAATAGCCATTGTAGGGCCCCTTTGTTTAAACCCAGTGACTAATGACACTGTTCACCCCTCCCACTGAGCAGCCTTCAGGCATTGGTCTCTCTGGAGAGCCCTGAGTACCCGGGGTGCTGAGTAAGCCCTTCTTCAACCCAAACTTGATTGCAAGGAGACAATTCCTCTGACTGTTTGTTCTTGAGCTTAGTCGTATCAAATATTCTCAAAAAGTTCTTCCAATTTCTGTTTTTAGAATAAAAATAAAAAGACCAGCACATTCCTTTTATGTTTGTGCAAATGAAGCAGAGGCAAGAAGATGGGGAAACTCTAGCAAAAGTCTTTAGTTGTGTAACTTGAGTAATTTCCTACTGAAGTCCTAAAAGATGAATTAAAGTAATATATTTACTTTGTTTCACATTTCAAGATTGTATTTTTAGTATTTTCTACAGGCTGTGGAATCAATATTCTAAGAACCAGTCTGTCTTTATCAACCTCTATTAATAGTGACGCAGACATGATTTGGGGATCCATTAAAAATACAACTTTCTCTTCCTGTTATGCTTTGTTTTAAAGGGGCCATCATTAGCTCACTTACTGTTCACTATAGAACATGTTATTCACCATAAAGTTATTTAATTAAAAAGATAATTTCCCATAATGTGAAATTTCAGGCAACTCAACGTCAGCTGAGAGATACCCTGACAGTAATATTATGTACACTGCACTGCACTGATTCACGTTTGACTCAGATCTAATTAGGCATGTCTCACTACAGAAAACACTCTTTTTCTGCAAAGATTTTTAGGACCTGGAGTGTGTACTGCTGCAGGGTGTGGATGTATGATATCTACATAAGACCCCCAGCCTGTCTCAGAATCCGCTTTGTACCTAGTATATGTGTCCCCAACTAAAAAATGAATGTAATCCATTCATTCCATTCCCCTGCTCCCTAAGATTGCCCCACCACCAGGGTCCCTGCTACTTCTCCAGCAAGAGAATCCATTCAATCCATTCAATCCATCCAATCCATTCAATCCATTCATTCCATTCCCCCGCTCCCTAAGATTGCCCCACCACCAGGGTCCCTGCTACTTCTCCAGCAAGAGAATCACTGTAGAAAAACATTAGAGCCTCTAGAAAACCAGGGGTACCTAAGGGAAAAGAGGGAAGGAAATATATGAAGCAGGAACAGCTTGGGGGAGCTGTTTCCAGGAGCAAATATCCAGCCAGAGATGGGCCTTCATTTTGGTAACCAACCCCTTGAAAACAAATAGCAAATATAAAAAAGAGAGGGGGGAAACACTTCTAGGAAAGTACAGTGATCATCTGTTATTCTTATCTTAGTGTGGTTTGGTTCAGTCAGAGTACTTTCCTTCTTATAAACGAGCAGCATCAAGAAGATGGACTTTGTTTGCTGGGGAAAGAAAAGTAGATAATTCTGGAACATGGTACCCTTCTGGAAGTGGGTCAGGGGTGTGTGTGGATACAGTGAGGGCACAGGACACCCTAGGAGAGGTAGAAAGGAGGTAGGAAAATTGCCCAAAGCGAACATCACTAATTTCAACATGTGGCCTAAGAAAGAAGTTAATTCTTTCCTTCTCTTCCTACTCCTTTATCATCTCCTTCTCCTCATGTTCCCCTTTCTCCTCCCATTTGAGATTTGAGCCAGTAGCCCTTGCTCCAGGACAAGAATTTAAACCAATATTATTAGTAGGAGAATTTAGCAGCATTATTCGTTAAGTTTGCCTTTTCTGGGAGTATGCTATGAAACCTGATTGCCATAATAGCTCATTATCATAATAATATTATTAATGACTAATAATTATAATAACTATTATTGTCATTCTCTTCTTCCCCCCCATCATCAAAGCTTCTTTCGGGAATTTCATGCTAAGTTCCAAATTCTGTACACTGCAGCTCCCAGGCTGGACAATCAAAGAATTCAAGGGTAGTGGGCAAACAGGCAGGGTGTTGGATATAGGTGTTAGGCTGGGCCCTGTACCTCAGGGTCAGGCCAAGAAGGTGAGTGGATTCTGAAATCTGGTCTGTGCTCTGCTCTCCAGGCTGAACATCTTGGCTCATAGCAGCATCTTCAAGGAAGATGGGACCTCTTTTCTCATCTGCACACAGCCTATTGGCTGGGCATGGCCCTGAGCCTAAGACAAGCCTAGCGCTGATCACCAGAGTCAAGACGAGCATGCACAGGAAATGCTAAGCCTCTTTAAAGGAGTTCCAAAACCATAATTTGGGGCTGTTAAGGCCAAGCATTTTGGGGAATGTTAAGGAGGAGATGCACAATCAAGTGTTTAGGTTAAAGACTGTGACTTCCTTTCTTGCCGCTCTCAGGCAATTTTCACTACCTTACCTTCATCTCTGGTGTCTTCAAAGTACCCCTTGGCTTGCGCCATTAATACTTTTCATAAGATTTTTAGAAATTCAGTTTGGTCATCTGCTGCGTCCTATCTGTATTGAATAAGCTCTTAGAATTTCCTCTTTATCTCCATATACCTCTTTAATTTTCTTATCTTTAATAACTAAAGTAAAATTTGGTCCTTTCACAGGTAATCAGATTTGCTTGATTCTTGATTTGACCTGAGACCTCTTTAAGCAAAACTTGTTAGAAAGTGAGTTAGAGTGTGGCTCATTAGGCTGGAGACTGTGAGGGATGTTACAGCTGCTGTAGCGAGACAAGCAGGCTTTGTCTGCATTGAATCGCAGCAGCGTCTCATGCTCTTCCTTGCTCTCTATTTAGCACTTCATCTTTATCTAATCTTTAACAAAGCAGAGTCTGTGGTAAGCATAGTGAATCAGCCTATCCTTCGGGAGGGTGGCAGCGGTGAAGAATGTCTAAATATTTATTTCAAATATAATCTATCCTATAGTCTTCCACATCCAAAAATTTTCCAGTTTAAAATATCTGTGACCCTGTAAATCATATGGCTTTTGTTATAAGAGACCAAGTTATTGGGCTCAAGTGTCACGATCACTGCCAATCTGGTGCAAACCACACAGCTGGCCCTCCTTGGGATAACACAGAGAAGGAAGACTGCTTTGAGCAGGATTGTCACATATGATTGTGCATAGTGGTGGGGGTCCTCTGTGGAGTGGATGGCTATGAATGGAGGTGCAGTAGACAGAAGGGACTAAGTTTTCTACAGTAACAAATAGTCCCAGAGTCTAAGTAAGTGGCTCAACACAACAAAAGTTGTTTGCTGTTGTCAAATGTCCAGCATGGGTCAGCAAGGGGATCCAGGGTGAGCTACTCCATCTCATCATGTGCTTTCACAATTTCCTCAGCAGGGAGAAGAAAATATAGGGAATCATGCACTGGCCCTTAAAGCCTCTGATTGCAAGTGACATGTCATTTATGTCTCCATTTCATTGGCCAAAGCAAGTCACATGTTCACACCTAATTACAAAGGAGGCAAAGAAGTGCGATCTTACCACATATCCAGAAGGAGAAGAGAATGGGAATACTTGGAACAATCCTCATGGCTACCACCGCGGTCCCATTTGGAGGGGCTCAGTGCCACCTTTGTGTTCTAGTAGCTCTCAACTGAGATCAGGAAAAATGATTTTCACATTTGTATGTCTGGTAACCACCTCCTAACTCAAGCACCTTATTTCCAGACATAGGTTTTATGGACAATTATCTAGAAAGAAAACCAGTAAGTTCTAACTCTTCCAGCAGGTTCACTATATTTTCATGTATAAACTAAAAAATTACATAAAACACAGACACCATCATTGAGAAATAACATAAGGGAGAGACTGATTCTCAGAGGTTTCAGAAATAAAACATGCCTCCAGGTAGTGGACGCTAACTAATTGTCTGAAGGGCCTCCTCTTTCTGAGTACTGCCCTTCCTTTCCACATTCGAGTCACATATTGAAGGTAGTGAGAATCTGGCAGCCGTTCTGTTCAACATGAGCCTCTCTCCAAGACAGAGCACACCGAGTCAGAGTGGACATCTGACCAAAGCTGGGCCAAAGTCTCTTTCCTAGAAATTTGGTGTTTGGACTAATATAACACTAACAGGAAACAAGAACATTGGCTAATTGTTCTGGGTTATCTGTTGTTTGGAGAGATAACTGAGACAGTTAGTGCTCACTAACTATCCGTGTGATCCTCTCCATTTCCCAGTTTCCCCTGCAGTTAGATTGAGGCCATGGGACTAAGTTCTGGCCAATGGGAAATGGACAGAAGTGATATAAGCCATTTTGTGGGCTTCACTGTTGAAAACAATCCTCGTATCACTCCACTTTGTTTCCCCACCACAGTGACCTTGGAGGCCACATGTTCCAGATGATGCAGCTGTAAGATGGAGAAAGGCTACTGACCCCATAGAAAATTATGACACGAGTGAGGAAAAAAATCTTTATGGCTTAGGATTTCATTCTTTCTTCAGCAAAGCCTAGACTATCCTAACATAGAACTGACACAGGAGTGGTCTCATTCAGCCAGGAAGTAAAGAAAAGCTGACCTGCGCAGCGGGAGAAAAATGATGTTCACAAGTAGAGGGGAGCAGAGTTGAGAAAAAGAGTCACTGGGTCGTTCTAATTCCTGGTTCCAATCCCTTCTTGAGGGTAAATCCCATTTTTATCCTTGGCTTCTGTGATCCCCTTGTCTCCTTATTACATTAAATCTTCTGCTTTTATTAAGCTTCTACCAAAGAGTTTCTGTCCTTTGCAACCAAAAACAGTTATAACTAATACCTCTCATATCTCATTGCTTCAGGTTATGCTTTACTCATTCTACAATGAAAACAACTAATGTAGTATAGATAACAGAGGGGTCTTGTGTTTGAAGCACTACCCTGTTATGAATAAAAGATTTTATTCAAGTTAACAAGTTAATAGGCATTTTTCTGACTTAGATTTCTAATTCTTTCATGTCAGAAATGCCAAGAACTACAGCATTAATCTTGTCCAGATGTAATCCACAGTATAGTCAACCCTTAAGACACAATTCCAAAACTACAGATCTTGTTTATTGATCCAAAATTTAAATAGTGGTGGGCAATCTCTTCAGTTTTATTGGTTACAAATGGCCAGCTGACAAGTTACTCAACTTCTGCAATTAGAGTAAAATTCTAGAGCTATCAAGAAAGGGTTGCTTGTTCAAGAAGAACAGCTAAGGAATTGATTGGCTCTTCAGAACCTGTGCCAACTTCCTTTCTGCAGGTGGGCTGGATAGTGGATACTTTTTATAAAAGGAAAGCCATCATCTTAGGAAGAAAAACTCTTTCTCTGCCATGAACAAGCTGAATGCAATCACAGAAACTGCAGACAAAAGAGCTTTTGATGACAGATACTGCTGATGCCTGATGCCTTCAAAGGCATTCCAGGAAAGGTGAAGGAATAATTATGACTAACAATAATTCATGCTTCTTCCAGGATGTTACTCATTGGACCAATGGATCACTTGAGAAATATGTCAGTGAGTTAAGCTCATATTTAATTTGGCAAAAAGATCCCAGGTCCCCAGGCTCCTTGCATTGAACTGAGTAAACCCCAAATGGATACATACTGGGGGAGAAGTAAAGGCAGGAGAGCTTGATAATGAAAAACAGAATTTGCTCCTTCAGTCTCCCCATCCACCACCTCACGCCATATATCTGAGCAAAATGAAATTATCAAGGCCAATGAAGAAAATCTTAAGCATACCCTTCAGAAGGATAAAGGACCCAGATGATGGAGAAAGGCAGAAACACCAGTAGGAAGTCTAATAACTCACCAAGTATCTGAAACAACGTGAACTTATAAGTTTGTATTGCAACTTATACAATAATGGTGTCAAAAAAAAGGAGGTTGGACTGAATGGTGTAAGGTCTTCTATTTAAGATTCCATGATGAAAGGACTATGTGGACTGGTGTAGCTCAAGGGCCAAATGTGGCCATTGATTAAATTTATCCTATGATAATGGCATTGACATTCATTGTTTTATTTTATTTCTTACTGTATCACGTATTCAGAAGAGTTTATTAAAATATAGACCCAGTTTAAAGAATAAAAACCCAATACCCATGTACTCACCACCTTGCCTAGTTTAAGAATAAAATATTAACAGTACCTTATCAGATCCCTGCACCTACCCCAGTTGCATCCTCCTCTGCCTACTCCCCCTCAGTAGCCACCCAGAGCTTACTACTACTTTGTACTTTGTGTTAGTCATTCCTGCTTTCTTTATGGTCTTACCACCAATATTTATATACCCAAACAACACACTGTTTAGTTTTGAAAATTCTGTAGCTACATAAAGACAGACCAAAGTTACACTATTAATCGAAAACTCAAGGATACATGCAACAGAATCCCTTGATGTGAACTTCCTTGAGAGTTCATAAGAGCCCTTTCTGGGCAAGTCAGTGGGCAAGGTAGTAAGCTAGTCTTAGTAAACTCTGCAGAGTTGGGGCATCTGGCAAGGCCACCAGGTGAGCATGGTGTTGGAGTCAGGCAGAAATATGGTCAGAGGGTATGAGATGGACTATTTTCTACCCTATCCCCAGCTCTCAGATATAGGTTTAAGCAGAAGGTTTGATGAGATGAAATGAATGTCCTCAGCTGACTCAGGCAGCAGGGCATGAAAAACAGAGCAGGAACTTCATCAACAAATGGTCATGACACAGATAAGAATCTGGGCAAGGTTCATTCAAGCCTTTTGTCCTCAGGTTGAAAAAGAGGGTTAAACAGCAGTGGAAATTTTATGACAGCCACCATCATGTCTGTCTCTTGAATCTCATGCTCCTGTCTGGGAGAATTGTCCTCTATGTCTGTTGATAGCTATCCTGGAATCTCCCTTCACTGTCCTCATGGGAATTCCCTTTGCCTTTCTCCTGAGTTGGATCAACTGTTTCCTGTATCCAGGATTGGAATGCATAATTTGTGGGGCCTGGTGAAAAATGAAAATGCAGAGTCCCTTGTGTGAAAAATTATTAAGAATTTCAAGATGGCAACAGCAGAGCATTAAACCAAGTATGGGGTTCTTGGGACTTCTCTGGTGGTCCAGTGGTTAAGACATCTCCTTCCAATGCAGGGGGTACGGGCTTGATCCCTGGTGAGGAAGTTAAGATCCCACATGCCTTGTAGCCAAAAAACCAAAACATAAAACAGAAGCAATATTGAAACAAATTCAATAAAGACTTTAAAAATGGTCCACATCAAAAAACTCTTAAAAAAAAACAAAAGTATGGGGTCCTTCTTTTTTTTTTTTTTTTTTTTTTTTGCTGCACCACGCAGCTTGTGGGATCATAGTTCCCTGACCAGGAATTGAACCTGAGCTGTAGCAGTGAAAGCCTGAAATCCTAACCACTAGGCCACCAGGGAACTTTCATGGGGCCCTTCTCTTTGTGGGACCTTGTGCAACTGTATGGGTTGATACCCAAAAAGCCAGCCCTGCCTATATCCCATGTCTTCCTCTTTCCTGGTTTACTGTCTTGTTTTAGTAGAGCACATTCCCCAGGAATCTTTTGAGAGAGTGTGTATGGGAAATAAGTTTTTGAGATTTCGATGTCTGAAAATGTCTTTGTTCTATCCTCATACTTGAATGTAAGCCACTTAATTGTGCAACACTGTACTCTGAATGTTGCTCCTTGGAGTTGAGCAACACAGTAGCCCTGCATGATTGATGGTTTGGCTGTGTATAAAATTCTAGGTTGGAAAAATTTTCCTTCCAGAACTTTAAAGGTATTGCTCCATTGCCTTATTTATAGTGGTACTGTGAGGAGGTCCAAAGGTATTTAGATTCTTAATTTATGTGACCTGTTTATTCCTCTCTAGAAACTGATGTAAATTCTCTTAGCTGGAGAGTTCTGAAATTTTAGTGTACCCTTGTGAGGTTCTACCTTCATCCACTGTGTTTAGGACTCCATAGACCCTTTTGATCTGACAACTCATGTTCTTCAGTTCTGAGAAATTTTCTTGAATTATTTCATTGGTCATTTTCTCTGCTCCATTTATTTACATTGTTCTTTCTTTCTGGACCTCTTATTTTATATATATATATTTAATTTCATTAACATGTTTTTAATTTCTAATACATCTTTTTTGTTCTGTAAGTGATCCTTTCTTATAGCATCCTATTCTTGTTTCATGTATGCAGTGTTGTCTATTCTCTGAGGATAAAGGAAGTCTTGTTTGTTTGTTTTTCTCCCTGCTTACCTGATGTTGCTCCATGTTGCCTTTTTCTTGTATTCATTGGGTCGCTATCATTTTCCTTGGGGACTGTCCTCAGTTATTTGGTAATCCTTGTTTTTCTGCTCTTGATTAATACTGGAGAACTAAAAAACTGATTAAAAGCACTGAACAAGTCAGCAGGGCTTGCTGGCTTTGAATTTTAAGGTGACCTGGGTGAGCTGTTTCTTGGGGGACCTTTGAAGTCAACATTCTTACATTTTCTTTGTGTTTTGGTCAGATTCACAGAGAAGAATTTTTCAATGTCCTGCCTGATGGGTGAAAGTCTGGCTGAGAAACAGGTGAGGGAAGAAGTCTGGAGAATCAGAACATATGAGTTCATTTTCCCCCCGAGTAAGAAGCACTGCTCTCAACTGTGCCTGGCATCCCTCAATCTAGGAACATTTACTTAACTTTCTACAGAAACAAAACCTCGAGTTTTCTCTCAGAATATGGAAGGGACAATTACTTGATGCCATGAAGAGGGGGAAAGGCAGCTAGAAATCTAGTTGCTTCTCAAGTAGTTTTACTTCCTTATTTAAGATCTCTCCTTTATCCCAGTCCTAGGTGTACCTGATGCTGCCAATTCTTGAACATTTTGAGGATTCTGTGGTTTAAAGCCAGGTTTCTTGGACCTGTTACCTCTTGTCCATATGCTTTCCAGCTTCCAAAATTTCATTGCTGTTACCAACTTTCCTATTTTCCCTGTATTTGTGTCTATGTCTTTTGTAAAAAATCTCTTTAATGTGGTTTTAGGGTAGGTACTTCATGGAGGTGAGGTTAGATACATTCAGTCCTCCCTGCAAGCTCCACATCCATGGATTCAACCAACTGTGGATCAAAAATATTTGAAAAAAAATTCCAGAAAGTCCCAAAAAGCAAAACGAATTTGCTGTGCGGTGGCAATTATTTATATAGCATTTACTCTGTATTTACAACTATTTATGTAGCATTTATACAGTATGAGGTATTATAAATAATCTAGAGATGATTTAAAGCATACAGAAGGATTGTGTAGGTTATATGCAAATACTACGCCATTTTATATAAGAGATTTAAACATCCAAGGGTTTTGGTATCTGCAGGGGTCCAGGACCAATCTTCCACTGATAGTGAGGGATGCCTATACATACATTCAGTCCACCATCTAAACTCAGAACCCCACTGGCTTTCTTTAAACAGCTTTTTAAGAACTTGTGTACCTTTTTTTACTTACTCAAATGTACTGATGATGGAGCCAGTCCATTGGCATGGCAGTGAGAGCTAACCTTCAAATCCTAGCCATGGCTTCTGCTAATGGCTTGATGTGGGAAACATCTATGGAATTATCTGCTCAGTACTCCCTCCTCTTCTCTAGCAGCCCCTCAGCTTGGCCACCTCAGGAGTTGACATGTTCTAACATGATCTCACATGCAGGCGAGAGTTGATTGGCTTAGGGAAAGCCATTATCCAAGTTGGACCAATGACTCTTTTCTCTGGGATTCTTGGACATCAGCCAGAGAAAACATTGCTGGTGACAAACTCTAAGATGTAAATTCCTTCCCTCCTACCACCCAAGTTTTGTTATGGGTCAAGGTTACCTGCATCATTCTTTCTTCAAGGTGTATCTCTTTGAGTGTTCCTCAAGACCCCCTCTCCCCACCTGACAACAGATACCCAACCCAACATGTTCATCAGATAGATCTAAATTCTAGCTTTTGAGTTTAGATTAAAAAGGAAATCTCCTCCCACTACATCCATTTTCTCATAACCATATAAATACTTCTTCAAAAATACTTAACAAAAACAATTTGGTTTTTCCCTCAGCCCCTTCCAGATAACTGACATACATCAAGGCTAAGGTGACAGAAGGGGGCCTTTGATAATGCAATTCAAGCATATACACAAGGGGATATACTAAAGGAGGTTAATCCGAGCGCTGTGAGAAGTCAAATTGCTTTGCTTTCCACGATTGCAATCCAAAGCCCCTTCCTCCTGCATATCCTCCCATAGCTCCAGCATGCAGCAGGATCCCACTGAAGAAAGGGAACTCCGGAGAGAGATTAATCAGGGGGCAAGTGGGAGTTCAGAGCTCTCATATTCTATAATGCTGATGATTTAGGAGATAACATACATTTTCCCCCCAAAGGAAGTAGGGTTTAAAAGTATTTTAATATTAAAATGCAAATTTCACCAGTGATAAAACTTTTCCCTCAGGAAACTCTTAGTGGAGTAGAAAAGGTATTGACTTTGGATCCAAAGACTTTTGAGATCTATATTCAAATGCTGTGACTTGGGCAAGTTATTTGATCTCTCTTGCCTCAGTTTCTTCATATGAGAAACAGGGATTGAAGGCATGGGGATTTAAAAAGACAGAGTTTAAAAGATGCCTGGAATGTGGTTATACTCTCTAAATGTACATTCTTCCCCATTTTCCTCATCTGCTACCAAGAGCACTAAGATACTAGAGCTTGTTCTGTACAGTAAATATTCCCAAGAGTGTTTAAGGAGGAAACATCAGCAAAGGCAAAAATGCTCTAGCAGAGAGAGGCCTGGGGGAATCTTTGGGAAGGGGACTCCTTACAGATTTGTATTTGAAAAGGGAAAAGTAACTAATAAGCCCCATATTTGTCAGGCATGGTGGAGGGAAGCTTAACTTGGATTTTTTTTTCCCAACACATTTATTTTAACCATTGAGCTCCTGATCCCAATGCATTTGAAAAACAACACACACATAATACCAATATTAGTTTGGTAATACTTTCTGAGTCATTGATTCCTTTGATACTTTTCCCCCCAAAAATGCATGTGTGTATTTGTACTCACACAACTACACAACTACTGAAACAATAAACTCTGACCTACAGAAGTACTTTGACTTCATTGTGGTCCTTCCCCTCCTCTACTCCCCACACCACCTGCTGCCAAGAGGAGACTGGCCAGTGGCACTGCGCTCCGGGAAGGCTGGATGTTAGCAGGACACCCGGGGATGGAGTTGGCGGCGGGGATGGGTGGAGGTGTCAGGGCAGCGCGCCATCCGGCTGTTCCTGTTTCGATGTGTCAGGAGAGCGGCAGCAGCAGAAGCGGAGAGGAGAGCAGAAGCATGGTGGCAGCAGCAGAAGCCCACGACAGTCAGCGCTCAGCGACTCCCTCACAAGGCGTGGGCGGTGCCTCTCAGCAGGCGGCACCCACGTGGGAGAGGAGAGGAGAGGGAGCAGGGTGAACCCTGCCCTTTAGGAGCACTGCCGGAGAACAGTCACTGTAAGTCCCAGGCGCGGCGACAAGAATTTTCGCTAGAATCTGGGTGATTTTCTCCCTCCTCAGTGAGAAGCGTCCTGCCACGCCCAGCCTAGGGGCGACAAGGGGTGAGCAGGGACAGAAAAGCAGCTGAGGCCCCGCGTGTTTGTCAGGCATGATGGAGGGAGGTTTAATATGGGCTTTATTTTAAACGAGGAAGTCCCTGATCCCAGTGCATTTGAAATATAACCGTCACAAAACACCGATATTAATTTAGTAACATTCTTTGAGTCACTGATTTCTTTGACATCTGCTCCATGGTGGGCAGGACCCACAGAGCCAGCGGACCGGCTGCAGGGAATGGGACGCTCCTTGACCAAGCGACCTGGAATTACTGTAAACTGCGCACCTGCAGGGCGGGGCAGATTGGCAGGCTGGGCCAGCAACTCCGAAGCCTTTGAGGGTAGGTTGGAGGTCTAGATGCCGCCCTCCCAGAGTCAGGAGCTGAGCTCGGCTCCTGGGCTCCAGGGCAGTGACGGGTGGGGAGGGGCCTGCCAGGTGGGGCATCCCTCCGCGCGGTGACCCCCATCCCCAGATCTAAAGGGAGAACGCAAAACAAACAGACAAAAAAAACAACAACAAAACGAAACAAAACAAACGGGGAGAACACAGACCAGCTAATAATTCTGTAAACTATTCAATGTACAAAGGCCTAAAACAGACACCTCAGGCTGCTTGCACTAATAAATAACAACTGCATCCCTAAGTCCTGTTGGGGGTACAGAGTGTAATATTTAAAAACAAGATAAAAAGAAAGCCATACTTGGTCCTTAAAATTAACTTGCCTTCCCTCATTTTACCCTCCCACCCATGGAAGTGGGTGTTTTTACCTCCACTTTTACTTACAATGGAAGAAACTGGCGCTGAGGGGTTGCTCAAGGTCACACAGTTAATAATTGACAGAACCAAGATCTAAACTATGGACTTCCCTGGTGGCACAGTGGTTAAGAATCCACCTACCAGTGCAGGGACACGGGTTCGAGCCCTGGTCTGGAAAGATCCAACATGCCGCGGAGCAACTAAGCCTGTGTGCCACAACTACTGAGCCTGCGCTCTAGAGCCCACGAGCCACAACCACTGAAGCCCGTGTGCCCTGGAGCCTGAGTGCTGCAACTACTTAAGCATGAGTGCCTAGAGACTGTGCACGGCAACAAGGGAAGCCACTACACTGAGAAGTCCACGCACCACAACCAGAGAAAGCCCACGCACAGCAAGACCCAACACAGCCAAAAAACCCCCACAAGATCTGAACTAGGTCTGACCCCAAAAGAGTGTCCTTAGTCGGTGCTGCATTCCCTCCTCAGAGATGAGGCAGATATACTTCACCCTTAGTGAAAAGAATGAGCCCCTCTCCAAATAAAGATGCCACTGCCAAGGTACCTGGGGAAACTATTGTCTTTCCTTATTTTCTGACCAAAGGATGTCTTTGCTTTGAGCTATTTACACCCTCCCCCTTATGAGATGGACCTATGATATGGACCTAACTAAGCCCGTGTTTAGACCAAATGATCCAGCCTGGCATTACTGACAAATGATGCACAGTCCCTTCCAACAAACACAGGCTTTTAAACTACCTTGGTCATTTAACCGTTAATTATCCAACCAGTCTACAGATATTTAATGAGTACCTCTGCCTTTTCCCATGCCAATCGACTTTTTCCTCTGCCAGCTATTTTTTTTTTCAAACACGGTTAAGATCCAGTTTCTCCTTTGCTTAAAAACCCTCAGTGATTTCCCACCATCTACAGGATGAAGACAAGTCTTGTCTCAAGAGCCTCCTGACTGTCCCTGCAGCTCTTAAGTTTGGAGCAGAGAAAAAGTAAAACTCCAAAGTAGAGCCAAGTGTTTTTTATAGCCGCAAGAGTACTAATTCTTGTCCTCAGATCCTACGTGAGAATAATCAGAGTATAAAGTATAAATAGTAAATCAAATCCTTTTCTCCTCAGCCCTAGAGAGTTTCTAACAAGGAAATGTGGGCTGCTCAGAGTGAGGGATTCAGAATTTGTCTCTTTCTTTATAACCTATTCCTATCTCTTTTGAAAAATGAGCCCAGGAAGCTTTGGAAAAAAGTTAACTGGAAATAGAAAAACAGGACCAAAGCAAAAAGGAAATGTAAATATTCTAGGTTTAAAGGTCAATGTCATTGCTGGGTTCATGCTTCAAAGTTTACTCTGGATTTCCTGGTAGCCAGGGAAAGAAGGAAAGAAGGTTACATTATTTGAATTTTGTTGATATAAAAGAGAAAACTTACCAGGTCTTGAAACAAGCAATTATTTTTTGTTGCTATTTTTATCTTTGTCTTCATTGCTTTTTTAATTATAAAATTAGTGCATGTCTTTTGTAAACAATCCAAATAACACAAACAATAAAAAGTGTATGCCCCCTTACTTCCATTACCCTTCTCAAGAAATAAACCCTAAACCCTGAAACTAACCATTTATTTCTGGAGGTTTTTTGTTTTTGCAATCAGAAGTACTTACATAGCTTTCATAGAATATGGGGGGTTTTGTTTGCTTGCTTTAAAAATATACATGTATCATATTAACTATGTTCTTTTGTAACTTGCATTTTCACTTAGTGTATGAGGGACATCCTTCTATATCTATATCTATCTATATATATCTACCTCTTTCATTTTAATGAGAATAATATTCCATTATATGAAGGTAGCATAATTTATTTAACCATTCCTCTATTTAACTTGTTTCTGATTTGATAGTCTTATAAATAATGAGCATCCTGGTACATATACTTTTGGGCAGATATATGAGTATTTCAGTAGGAAAGATTTCCTCAGTGGAACTGAGGGATCACATGGCTCATACATCTAAAATTTTGATGAATTGTCTTAAAAAAAAGACTGTACCAATCTATACTCTCAGCAACAGCGTTTGAGAGTGCCCATTTCCCTGTTCCCTTGCCAATACTAGTATACTATAGATAGTATCAACATTTTTCACTTTCTGGCACAAACTTCTAAATGGGATTTCTTCTGGCAAGGTCAGTATAATTTAATCAAGAAAGGAGACCAATGATACAGTCTCATTCCTCTTGTTCTAGGGTGTTGCTTTTCAGGCTGTGCTCTGTGGAGTCCCAGGAATTCTAAGGGATGGGCGTGGGAGAGCACAAAAGGAAAAGACTGCTACCCTCTTAACCAGGGCAACTGAGTTTTTCTGTTTACCTGTTGCACTTTGGGATAAGACTTTATTTGAAGATAAGACTCCATTGTTAAAAACAAGTTTGCAAACCACAGGTCTGAGCCTTGTTTCTTATGGAACCATTAGCAACTTGAAGAAGAATTGAAAGTGGGTTCCTTCAAACCCACAGTGAATCTCCAACTGTAGCCAAAATATTGTCATTTATAAATTATGTGCACGTGTGAGTGTCGGCTAATGGCCTTGTTCATGCTGGGTGTCACCCTATAATGCCCAACTGCTATCCTAAAACACCATTTCTTCCAAGATTTGGATTAAAATTTCCCTTCTCTAACTACCCACCCCACCTCGAAACACATACATGCACCAGTAGTGTGATCATATCCCTGTTTGTCTGTGGAAACTGGATGTCACCTGAGGCTTCATTCCCTGGAGACCCGGGTACAACTCCATGGCCCACAGTCCTCTATGATTTCTGTGAGCTCTTCTGAGCTTTGGGTTCTCAGGCCTACTCTGCCTCCCTTCCAGGTGCTCTCTGAGATCCATCCTGTGAAACTTAGCTCCTTCTTTGGCAGTCACACACACACAAACAACAGCAATAAACTACTCCTTTGCACACAGCATTCCTGAGAAGAGTCAAATTTACTGTAGATAGCACCCTGGGAAGGAAGGTCAGAGAAAGAGGGCTTTGAGTCACAAGGATACAAACAATTTCAAAATGACATGTTGAGCATCCTGTGGCCTTTCATGGCCTGACACCAGCCTTTTTCTTACTGGCTCCTCTCTTCTCTCTTTCCATTCTTTACCTTCCCCTATTTCCCTCCCCTACCCCCAGACTGAACCAAGAACCTTGAAGTATTTTCCTCTGTGAAGCATCGCAATTCAGCTTTTCCCAGCTTTTACCCTCAAACTCCCATGACCAATCTCTTCCTAGTGCTCATCTCACTAAATTATTCCATTGGGTAGAATGGCAGTTTTCTTTAAAAACAGCAATAGAGGGCTTCCCTGGTGGCGCAGGGGTTGAGAGTCTGCCTGCCGATGCAGGGGACGCGGGTTCGTGCCCCGGTCCGGGAAGATCCCACATGCCGCGGAGCGGCTAAGCCCGTGAGCCATGGCTGCTGAGCCTGTGCGTCCCGAGCCTGTGCTCCGCGACGGGAGGGGCCGCAGCAGTGAGAGGCCTGCGTACCGCAAAAAAAATAATAATAAAAACAGCAATATAAATATTGTTGTTTTTTTCTCGATACCCCTGCTATTTCTTCCTAACTGAAACACTGTCATTGTATTGCTTTTGTCCTTTTATTATTTTATATATCTGGGCCTTCCAACCAAATGTTAAGCAGCGCACAGACAAGAGCTCTGCTTTTTGTACTTTTTAAATGCCCAGTCTCTGGCATCTGCCTCACAAGTGCATGATGAATAAAACAACCACTAATTACATAATTAAAAGAAGAGTAAACGATAAATGAATGTAAGAAGACCCCTGGATATTTTGAAAGATGTGGTAGATACCTCCTTGCAAAGGCCATAAAATTAGTAATTCTTAGAAAGTTCAGTTAAAACATTCAGACATATTTTCAACTTGTATTTATCTTTTAGGAGATCCATAATGTAAGCTTATCCTACTCAAAATATCCACTACTGCACATTTCTTTTTCATGTTGGCCTTTTCTCTTCTAAACTTTCTTTCCTACTTCTCCTATGAGCTAGATGTTATTTTTGTTTATTCCCTTCCCGTCTGTCCAGATAGGAAGGAAGCAGAGATGATTATCTATATCAATACAATATCTCCTCTTGCTGGGATCCCAAGAATAAAGAATACTATATAAAGTAGCATGCTATGTAAACCAAGGCTTAGAACATCCTGTAGTGAACCATCGTAAAATATCACTTGAAATTCCTACAGGATCTTCTGCCTGCTGTGTTTAATTCCTAAATCTCATGTTATTAAAAAAAAAGTCTGTTTGCTCTTTCATCAACACTCACATTACAAAATTTTTTTCATCAAAACTGGCTTAGTTTGGAGTGAGGAAGCAGGAACATATGACAAGTTAGAATTTCTTATATTTGACCCTTTGCTATAAATTTAAGCCCATGAATAGCTCAAAGCTCAGACACTGGGCCCAATTCCATTGTGGATATATATAATTTAATACAGAAAGCATAGACTCTGTCCTATTCTGTTTGTCTGTATAACAGAATTTTTGACAATACATTCAAGTGAAAAAAGTTTTGCCCAATTATATGCCGCCTACAAGATGCAGATTTAAGGACACATATAGGCTCAAAGTGAAGGGATATAAGAAGATAGTCCATTTAAGTAGAAGTCAAAAGAAAGCAGGTGAACTATATTTATATCAGACAAAATAGACTTTAAGCCAAAAATGGTAACAAGAGACAAAGAAGGTCATTATATAATTATAAGTGGTCATTCATTAAGAAGATATAATAATTGTAAATATATACACACTGAACATTGGAGCACCTAAATATATTAAGCAAATAATAATAGCTCTGAAGGGAGAAATTAACAACAATACAATAATAGTAGGGGACTTCAATAACCTCACTTTCAGCAATGGATAGATCCTCCAGACAAAAGCAACAAGGAAATGTTGGACTTCAACCATACATTAGACCAAATGGACCTTACAGACATTTATAGAACATTCCATTCAACAGCAGCAGAATACACATTCTTCTCAAGTGCATGTGGAACATTCTCTAGGATTATGATAGGCCACAAAACAAGTCTTAGCAAATTTAAGAATACTGAAATCATACCAAGTATCTTTTCCTATCACAGTGGTATGAGACTAGAAATCAGCAACAAAAGGAAAGTTCAAAAGTTTACAAATATGTGGAAACTAAACAACACACTCCTGAAAAACCAATGGGTCAAAGAAGAAAGAGAAATTTTAAAAACCTTAAAACAAATGAAACGGAAACACAACACACCAAAACCTCTGGATGCTGCAAAAGCAGTTCTGAGATGGAATTTATAGCAATAAATACATATATTAAGAAAATAGAAAGATCTCAAATAAACAACCTAAACTTTACATTTCTAGGAACTAGACAAAGAAGAACAAACTAAGCTCAAAGTTAGCAGAAGGAAGGAAATTACAAAGATCAGAGCAGAAATAAATGAAATGGAGACCAGAAAAACAATAGAAAATATTAATAAAACTAGGAGCTGGTTTTTGGAAAAGATAAACAAAAAGCCTTTAGCTAGACTGACTAATAAAGAGAGCTCAAATTACTAAAATCAGAAATGAAAGAGGAGACATTACAACTGATACCACAGAAATACATAGGATCATACAAGACTACCATGAACAACTATATGCCAACAAATTAGATAACCTAGAAGAAATGGATAAATTCCTAGAAACATACAACCAACCAAGGCTGAATCAGGAAGAAATAGAAAATCTGAGCAGACTGATAATGAGTAAGGAGATAGAATCCATAACCAAAAACCTTCCAACACAGAAAAGCCCAGTACCAGATGGCTTCAGTGATGAATTCTGCCAACCATTTAAAGAATTAATACCAATCCTTCTCAAACTCTTCCAGAAAATTGAAGAGGAGGGAACAATTTCAAATTCATTTTAAGAGGCCAGCATTACCCTGATAACCAAAGCCAGATAAGGACACCACAAGAAAAGAAAACTATACACTGAAATCCCTGATGAATATAGATGCAAAATTTCTCAACAAAATATTAGCAAACTAGATTTAACAACACATTAAAAGGATCATACACCATGACCAAATGAGATTTATCCCTGGGATGCAAGAATGGTTCACTATACACAAATCAAGAAATGTGATATACCACGTTAATAGAATAAAATATAAAAGTCATGTGATTATCTCAATAGATACAGAAAAAGCATTTGACAAAATAAAACATCCTTTCGTGATAATAGCCCTCAAAAAATTGGACATAGAAGGAACATATATCAACATAGTAAAGCTACATACAAAAAACCCATAGTTATCATCCTATTCAACAGTGGAAGATTGAAATCTTTTTCTCTAAGATCAGAAACAAAACAAGGTTGCCCACTCTGACCACTCTTTATCAACATGGTACTGGAAGTCCTAGCTAGAGCAATTAGGCAAGACAAAGAAATAAAAGGCATCTAAATCGCAAAGGAAGAAGTAAAATTGCCATTATTTGCAGATGATATGATCTTATAAATAGAAAATCCTAAAGACTCAACCAAAAACTGTTGGATCTGATCAATGAATTCATTAAATTTGTAGGATATAAAATCAACATATAGAAATCAGTTGTGTTTCTATACACTAACAACAAAATATCTGCAAAAAAATAAACCTATCCCATTCACAATAGCATCAAATCAAGAAAATATTTATGAATAATTTAACCAAAAAAGTGAAAGAGCTATACAATGAAAACTGCAAGACTTCAATGAAAGAAATTGAAGAAGACATGAACAGAAAGATATCCCTTGTTCATGGATCAGAAGAATACTGCTAAAATGTCCATACTACTCAAAGCACTCTATAGATTCAACACAATCCATATCAAAATTCCAAGAGCATTCTTTACAGAAATAGAAAAAAATAATCCTAAAATTTCTATAGAACCACATAAGACCCTGAATAGCCAAAGCAATCCTGAGAAAGAATAAAACTGGAGGCAACATATGTCCTTGTTCAAACTATACTACAAAGCTACAGTCATTAATACAGTATGGTACTGGCATAAAAATAGACACAGAGGCCAATGGAATAGAATACAGAGCCCAGAAATACATCTCAGCATATATGGCCAACTAATATTTGACAAGGGAGCCAAGAACACCCAGTGGAGAAAGGATAGTCTCTTCAACAAATGCTCTTGCGAAAACTGGATAACCATATTCAAAACAATGAAATTGGACCCATATTTTACACCACTCACAAAAATTAACCTGAAATGAATTAAAGAGTTAACCATAAGACCTGGTACTATAAAACTCCTAGAAGAAAACATAGGGAAGAAAACTCCTTGACATTGGTCTTGGCAATGATTTTTTTAGATATGACACCAAAATATCAAGCAATAAAAGCAAAAATCAATAAATGGCACTACATCAAATTAAAAAGCTTCTGCACAGCAGAAGAAACAAACAACAAATCAAAAGGCAACTTAAGGAATGGAAGAAAATATTTGCAAACCATATATTGGATAAGGGGTTAATAACCAAAATATATAAAGAACACATACATTTTAATAATGAAGACAAATAATCTGACTTTAAAATGGGCAGAGGAACTGAATAGATATTTTTCCAAAGAAGAATGCAAATGGCCAACAGGTACACAAAAGGATGCTCAGTATCACTAATCTTCAGCAAAATGCAAATAAAACCACAGTGAAATATCACCTCACACCTGTTAAAATGCTATCACCAAGAAGAAAATAGCAAGTGCTGATGAGGTTGTTGAGAAAAAGGAACCCTTGTGCACTGTTGGTGGGAATGTAAATTGGTTCAGCCACTATGGAAAACAGTATGGCGATACCTCAAGACATTAAAAATAGAACCATCGTATGATCCAGCAATCCCACTTCTGGGTATATAGCTAAAGGAAATGAAAACAGGATATTGAAAAGATGTCTGCAGTCCCATGTTCAATGCAGCATTATTCATAATAGCCAAGATACGGAAACAACCTAAGTGTTGGTCAACAGATGAATGGATAAAGAAGATGTCATCTGTTTGTCACATATCATACACACACACACACACACACACACACACACACACACACTGGAATATTATTCAGTCATGAGAAAGAAGGAAACCCTGCCATTTGAGACAACATGGATGGACCTTGAGGGCATTATGCTAAGTGAGATAAGTCAGACAGAGAAAGACAAATACTGTATGATATCACTCATATGTTGAATCTGAAAAAGCTGAACTCGTTAAAAAAGAGAGTAGAATGGTATTTATCAGGAGGTGGGGGTTTGGGGAAATCGGGGAGATGTTGTTTAAGGATACAAGCTTGAAACCAGTAGATAAATAAGTTCTGGGGATCTAATGCACAGCATAGTGATTATAGCCAACAAGAGTGTATTATAAACTTCAAGGTTGCCAAGAGAATAGATCTTAATTGTTCTCACCACAAAAAAGAAATGATAATTACATGATGTGATAGAGGTGTTAGCTAATGCTAAGATAGTAATCACATTGCTATACATAAATGTATCAAATCAACATCTTGTACACCTTACACTTACACAATGCTATATGTCAATCATATCTCAATTTAAAAAAGAAAGAAAAAAGTTTCTATAATTCAGCAAACTTATTTGGTATCATATAAATAACAAAGAATGATCAAACCCAGAAAATATTATCCAGTTGCTCCTAAGTCTGGTGAAAAAGGCTGACCTGCTTACTTGTTGACATTCAGCTCTTATCTGCTATCATTCCAGCTGTCCATATAACTCAGTTACAGCAGAAAAAAAAGTTTTATAAATCGAAAACAACACACAAAAGAAAAAGAAGGCAAGCTTATAAATAATATGTGTGGGCAAAATGAGTTATTACTTTAAGTACTTATATTTTCTGTGGTTCTCACAATAAATGTGATAAAGAGAAAAAGATTGAAGATGTAAGTGGAGTGACTTAAGCTATGGCTTAAGAGTCAGCCACACCTGGGTTTAAATCCTGGTTCTGCAATTGTGACCTTGGGAAAGTTGCTTAACTTCTTTAAGTCTGTTTGCTCAGCTCTGAATTGAAAGTCATAATATCTTTCTCATAATTGCTACTGTGAAGACAAAATGCAAAATATGTGTTTAATAAGTGTAGCTATTTTGTTGTAATTATTATCACAGAAGCTTTGCTATGTAGCACCTTGCCATCTAAATTAATTTTTGTATTTGTGTCTCCCTTTGAGCTTCTTCAAAACACTTTATATGCATCATTTTATTTGAATCTCATAACAACTTGTAAGCTAGATATGACAGACAAAATTAACCTCATTAGGAAACCAAGATCAATGCATTGCCTCAGTCATCCAGCATCTGATAGCCTTGGGACAAGAATCCACGTCTTATCCTTATCTTCAAGAACAATTCTCCAGTCTGTTCTCACACAGCAACCAGAGGGAGCTCTTTTTTAAAAAAGCATCATCTGATGATAATGTTATCCCCTGCCTTTTTGTCCCCTTCCCCTCCCCTTCTTCTCTCCCTCTCCCTCTTTTCTCCATCTCTATCTCTCTCTCCTTTTAAGTTTCTAGTTTGATTCGTCCAGAAAAAGAAAATCCTGACTCCAGCTCAACGGGGTGAATCTCTATACAGGACAGGAAAGCTTATAGTCTTATGACTCAGTCCAGATAAACACCAGAAAGAAAAAAGAACAGGTCAACAGTAACCTAACTGAACAAGTGAATACTCATGTGTTTCTCTTGCCTCCTTCCTTCTACCTCATTCCCATTCTGCTCTGGAAAGATCAGAGGGCACTCCACTTAGAATGCCTCTGCTAGAAAACAGAAAGAGAAATACTGGGAGGGAATTTTTTGTGCAAAAACATTTATATTCACTTTCTTCTCAGAAATGTCATGGGCAGAAAGTATGAGAAGAAAATATAGAAATACATGAGGCATTGCAAACATACGTCTAATATCCTAATATCAACTTGCTGTAGGTCAGTGATTCCTCAACTTTTTCAGAGTTGGAACATCATCCTTTAAAAGTTTTATCATTTTTTAAAAATTAAATGCAATTAAAATCAATTCGAATAACAATGACAGCTCTTTAACTGATGTTGCAAGACCATCATTGCTCTATACTGCAATGGAAAAATTTAGATTTCAAAGTTTTTCCATTTCAGTATATATTCAGAAAACATAGTTGTTTGTGACTGAGGACAGCGTTTATCAGATAACTTTCATCCACAGAAGAAGCATGTAAGCATTTGTATTATGAGATACATTATGATGTTGAGGGTGGAATTTCCCCTTAAAACCCATCTCCTCCTCTCCTCCTAACTGTGCCACTAATCCTTAAATTTCATTATTAAAGATTAATTCCTTTAAGGAGGCAATATTGTTTTATACCAAGTTTTATCAGAACAAAGATATAATCAATTGTAAGATGTACCACTATTTTATGTGCCACTAAGAAAGAAAAAACAATGCCTATTATAATAAGACATCACCAATTGTAAGAGGCATCCCAATTTCAGAGACACTAAAATGTGAAAAATGTGAGTCTTAAACTCTATGAAATGAAGTAATTAAGAGCATGGACCTTAATATCAAACACATCTGGATGGACATCCTGTTTCTGCCATTGGATAGATGGCTTGCCTTGGGGAAATTACTTAACTTCTTTGAACCTCTTTCTTCTCCTCTGTGAAATTAAAATATTAATATACTCCTCTGTGGTTAGCAAGAATTACCTACAGCGAGATATAGAAATGTGCTTAGTGCAGAACCCAGCCCTTAGTTAGGGCTCCAAAATGAAAACTATTATTGTTATTAAGGAATTATTATTACCACTGGGGATAGTGGGGTATTAAGTCCCCACTGCCTCTGATTCCTGACTTTCAATGAGTTTGTGAGATCTGAGATAAAACAGATCTTCACAGATTGAAGCTTTTGACATGACATTTGTTTGTAGGAGAGGAGATAAGTCCAGAATGGGGAAATGACTTAGGGAGGGAAGGCCGGGGGGTTGGGGAGCTGGATCACCAAGCCAAATAGTATTGTGTCTTCAAACTTTGGCTCAGGATTGCTTCCGGTTTCAACTTGATTCTACATTAAGAATATACTCATACCTTTGAAAACAATGTTAAGTGAAAGAAGCCAATCAATAAAAGACCACATATTGTATATGATTCCATTTATATGAAATGTCCAAGAATAGGCAAATCCATAGAAACAGAAGTAGATTAGTGGTTTCCAGTGGCTGAGGGAAGGAGGATGGGGAGTGGTAGCTAAGGAGGATGGGTATTTAGGGTGATAAAATTAGATTGTAATGATGGTTGTATAACTCTTGAATATGCTTCAAACCATTGAACAGTACACTTTAAATGGGTGGATTTTATGGTATGTGACTGAAACCTCAATAAAGACATTCAAAAAATAAAAAAAGAATACATTACTATATCCTGCTATTTTGAAGTCTAAAACTAAACTTTAAAAAAATCACTTTACTTTTTAAACTACAGAAACAGCTGAATACACTTAGAAAAAGAAATGTATCAACTTTACCTTAAATTACACATAAATTGATAAAACTCACAAAGTTCAGTTAAGGTTTTCACTTTATTTCCACCCACTACATGTAAAAATGGTCAATTCTAAACATAGTCTCCAATTTTGTGAACTTCAGAAGATTTAGTCACAGGGATAATGATTTAGCCTCTGTCATGAGCCGGCATGCATTGTGCACTGGGCATGCAAAGGAGCTTCTTATAATCAGGAGGGATATTCAAAATATTTAAAAACTGGATGGAGTCAGAAACTGAGTAACCAGAATGGATGCCAGCTGGAGGCCCCTTAGTTGGTAGAATTTGGAGGAGGCTGAAGGTCCAGGAGGAAGGGCCAGGGACATTGAAAGTGGTGGGATTGCAGAATGGGGGCACTTGGAAGCTCTAGCAGGGGCATTTTAATAAGTGATACCAAAGATTTCAATATGTTATCAAATAGTTAGAGCTGTTCCAGGGCATTTCTGGTATGCCAACAGGATGCTCACCTGGTTCTCCAAGTGTGGCCTTAAAATCTTAGAAGTTTAGAGATGATCTCTTTTCCTCCTGACATTTTACAGATGAGAAAACCAAGGTTGAGGAAAGATGAGTGGCTTGCTTACAATGCATGAATAGTAACAGAGTCAGAAAGAGGGTCCATGCCTCCAAAATCTCAATCCAGATTAGATACGGTAGGGAAAGTGGGTAAAACATCCTCATACCAAATTAACTTGCCCATTCATCATCTTTAACCACTTCCAAATCAAAGTTGCAATTTATTTCCTAGTTGTGTGCATAGCAAAAGCATATATATTTTTCATGAGAGTAAAAGACCTTGAACGTGGAAAACAAATGGACAGTGGGTCCAGACTTCCAGGTAATTACTGTTAAATTATGTTAATGTGAAACATCATGGTACACATGTAGCATTTCTCAACAGAAGCCATGCATCATTGCTAAAGCAAATTTGAAGAGAATAAATCAAAGGCATTTAAAATAAAATATATTGGCACATAATCTCATTTTGTAACTTTTGTCTTCCTAGTTATTAGAAAGAAAAGATTAGAAAAGAAATAACAAAAGCTAGGCAAAAATTATTGCACTCACCTTAAGTTTTATTTAGAGAATTGCCAATAGAATGATGCAGGAAAACTTTTTGGATGCATAGGGTTTTGTGTATATTGGGGAAGAGATGAGGATATTCACTCATTCATTCATATTTTAATAATAACTACTGATATATGAATGGCCTTTCACAGTTTTAAAAGGGCTTTACTGGGAATTCCCTGGAGGTCCAGTGGTAAAAACTCGGGGCTTTCACTGCTGTGGGCCTGGGTTCAATCCCAGGTTGGGGAAATAAGATTCCATAAGACATGCGGTGTGACCACACACAGACACACACAAAAATTGCTTTCCTAAACATGTAGTAGAAGACTATTGACACAGGAAATATTTCGCAATATATTGCTAAGTAGAAACGCAGGCTACAAAAACATATGCAGTTAAAATGTTATTTTTCTTTAAAAGGAAGAGTGTGTGTGTGTGTGTGTGTGTGTGTGTGTGTGTGTGTGTGTGTGTGTACCCATACATATAAAAAAGATTGAAGACACTGAAATACTATCTATTCTCCTTGGTTGATAAAATGATGGGTACTTCTTTGGTATTTTCCTTTTTCTTTTTCTGTTTTCCAAGTTTCTTGTGCTAAACATGTATTAGTTTTTAAATTAAAAAAAATTTTTTTAGGGCTTCCCAGGTGGCACAGTAGTTAAGAATCTGCCTGCTAATGCAGAGGACACGGGCCCAAGCCCTGGTCTGGGAAGATCCCACATACTGCGGAGCAACTAAGCCCGTGTGCCACAACTACTGAGCCCGCGCTCTAGAGCCTGCAAGCCACAGTTACTGAGCCCGTGTGCCACAACTATTGAAGCCTGCACACCTAGAGCCTGTGCTCTGCAACAAGAGAAGCCACTGCAGTGAGAAGCCTGCACATCGCAACGAAGAGTAGCCCCCACTCGCTGCAACTAGAGAAAGTCCGCACACAGTAGTGAAGACCCAGCGCAGCCAAAAATGAATAATTAAATAAATTTAAAAATTAAATAAAATAAAATTTTAATTGCTTCCATCTAGGCCAACAGGCACTTGAAAAGATGTTCAACATCGCTAATATTAGAGAAATGCAGATCAAACCCACAATGAGATACCTCACACCAGTCAGAATGGCTATCATCAAAAAGTCTACAAAAAATAAAAGCTGGAGGGGGTGTAGAGAAAAGGGAACCCTCCTACACTGTTGGTGGGAATGTAAATTGATGCAGACACTATGGAAAACAGTATGAAGTTCTTTAAAAAACTAAAAATAGAGCTACCATGTGACCCAGCAATCCCACTCCTGGGCATATATCCAGAAAACACACAAACTCCAATTTGAAATACAATATATAGAACAGATAAATAACAAGGTCCTACTGTATAGCACAGGAAACTATATTCAATAGCCTGTGACAAACCATAATGGAAAAGAATATGAAAAAGAATGTATATATATGTATAACTTTGCTGTACAGTGGTAATTAACACAATATTGTAGTTCAACTATACTTTAATAAAAAATAAATTAAAAAATAAAAACACTTTGTTAGATTTAAAAAAAAAGAAAAGATACATGTACCTCAATGTTCATGGCCACACTGTTTACAATAGCCAAGACATGGAAGCAACCCAGGTGTCCATCAACAGACAACTGGCTTAACAAGGTGCCCATATACAATGGTATATTACTCAGCCATAAAAAAAGAATGAAATATTGCCATTTGCAGCAACATGGATGGACCTACAGGATATCATAGTAAGTGAAGTAAATCAGAGAAAGACAAATATAGTATTATATCACTTATATGTGGAATCTAAAAAATAATACAAATGAATCTATATACAAAAACAGAAACAGACTCACAGACACAGAAAACAAACTTACAGTTACCAAAGGGGTAATGTGGAGGGGATAAATTAGCAGTATGGGATTAATAGAGAGAAGCTACTACATATAAAACAGATAAGCAACAGAGATTTACTGTATAGCACAGGGAACTATATTCAATATCTTGTAATAACCTATAAGTGCTTCCATCTGTACTTTATATCCATTGAGCCTCATGACAATCATGTGACATATAACACCTCATTTGATAGAAGAGCATATGGAGTCTCAGAAGAACTGAGTGACCTGCTACTTGACAGGTAGCAAATATTAGAGCTTGGGTTTTCATCTTGGTCATTTGACTCTAAATCTTATGCTCTTTCCTCTACATCACAATGCTCAGTTCTCAGAGCTGGCTTATATGATGGCTCAGGGTAGCACATTCAGAGCTATCTTTATGTTATCTTTGCAGCAGAGCGTCATCCACTCATTTGTACCTGTTAGTCATTCTGTAGAAACCAATTTTCCAATTAAACAAGTAGCTGTTCTGGAAGTGGCACCAAAGTCTTGAAGCAATTAAGCTCCCACAACAAATCCCTGCAGCTTATTCATTTGAGTAGCCTTTGTTCCAAAGCAGTACACTACGCACCACTCTCAAATCTTAAAAGCTTTCTGGATTCTCTCCTGGACTTTGTCATCTATATTACAAGCAATTTTCACGCTTATCAGTTTTTATGAGGTATGTGTTTTTCTGAGACCTTTTTCTTAAAAGCTATTTCTTGCTTCCTAAAAGACCCAGTTCCACTGTGAAAAAGCAAGGAGAGTTATGAGCAGGTAGAGCTATAGAGCTAAATGTGACCACAAGCTCTGCTGGAAGCTCTGAAAATTACCGCATTCCCTCAGTACCTCACAAATGAGCTGGGAAAGCTGCTGCTGTTAGCTTTCTGGGCATAGAAAGAGTTCTCAGTCAACTGAGAGTCCCTGCCTTAGGATTTACTGAATACTGTTTTATTCCTTGACTTTTCACACAAATTTTGCATCATCAGGTAAATGTTCTGAATGAGTGACATTGTCCAGATCAGAAAGATTTGGAGTGGAAGCTCTACAACCATTTTGTAAGGTACAAAGGGAAGATGTAGGTTAAGCCAAAATCTTCTGGATTTTGTGTTCCTTTGCCAGATGAAACTATCTTCATCCTTCAGACAGTTGATGTGTGGTTCTGGGCTTAATAATGATGGTTTCTAGGTGTTTATTTCTTTATTCTCCTTTTTAAAAACAATGCATATCTTTGGCCAGAGGAGAGGATGCTGATATCTAAGTAATATGACACAGATATGTCTAGACTTCATAGTCAGCCCTGTCCTGGACTCACAGACACCTTGAAGTAGGACTCAGCACTTCTATACTTCTCAAGAAGAACAAATTCGACTCCCCTGAGACATTATTAGAAACACAGGTTTTATTACAGATTTCATAGAGAGATGCATGAAAGGGTTATATCAAGCACCAGATGGCAAACTTTCACAGAAACTCCTATTAAACATCCCCATGCGCCCCACAAAGTTCCCCTTGGCTACCTCTTCACCCTTTAATCTTGTCCACACATAAGCTTCAGTTTTCCCTGGTTCTGGATCTCACTGCCTTGTCCCTTGTCCCTGCCCTCCCCTTCTACCTCCTGCAAAAAAATAAATAACTAAAAAGTTTCCAATGCAGAACAAGTTAGTGAACTTTCTTAATCTTGCATCCTCATACCAATCACACCGTTCAGCAAAGAACTTCTTTTGGAATCAGTTGGGTATTATAAATTGCAAGCAATTTTTCTCTGTCACAAATAGTGTTGGCCATCACTAATTATTAGGAAAATGCAACTCAAAACCACTCTATTACCTCACATCTATAAGAATGACTATCATGAAAAAGACAAGAGATAACAAATGCTGGCGAAAACATGGACAAAAGGGAACTGTTGAGCACTCTTGGTAGAAATGTAAATTGGTAAAGACATTATGGAAAACAGTATGGAGGTTCTTCAAAAAAAACAATAAAAATAGAACTACCATATGATCCAGCAATTTCACTCCTGGGTTATATCCAAAGGAAAAAAAATCAGTATCTCGAAGAAATATCTGCACCTCATATTCATTGCAGCATTATTTACAATAGCCAAAACACAGAAACAACCTAAGTGTCCATCAACAGATGAATGGATAAAGAAATTGTGGTATATATACACCCAATAGAATACTATTCAGCCATTAGAAAAAAGGAAGTCTTGCTATTTGCAACAACATGGAGGAAACTTGAGGGCATTATGCTAAATGAAATAAGTCAGAGAAAGACAAATACTGTATAATCTCACATATAGGTAGAATCCAAAAAACCAAACCCATAGAAACAAAGATAAGATTTGTAATTGTCAAAGGTAGGGGGTGGGGAGTAGGTGGGGGTTATAGTAGCAGGGGATGATGTAATTAGGTGAAGGTAATCAAAAGATACAAACTTCTAGTTATAGGATAAATAAGTCCTGAGGATATAATGTACAACATGATGACAACAGTTAACAATACTGTATTGTATATTTGAAAAGTTGCTAAGAGAGTGGATATTAAAAGTTCTCATCATAAGGAAGAAAGTTGTTACTATTTGAGTTGATGGATGTTAACTAATCCTATTGTGGTGATAATTTTGCAACATGTACATAAATTGAATAATTATGTTGTATACCTTAAACTTATACAATGATATATGTCAATTATATCTCAATAAAACTGTCGGCGGGGGGGACCAATAGTGTTGGCTTACCGTGCCAATTCCTTCTGAAAAGTGGGTCCAAGTTCCGAGGAGGTTTTCTTCAAAGGTATTTCAGTAAAAACTTGAGTCTATCTTTAGCAGAGCCATCTAGTTGGGATGTGAAGAGACAGGGCTTGAGATGGGAGGAACCTAAGGAATTTAAAGTGAAGAAAAGAGAAATTAAAATTTATTAACTATTGTGCTGGGTTCTTAACATTCTTTATTTCATTGCATCTTCACAACTAAATTTTACAGATGAAGAAACTAAGGGCTTAGAGATGTTAAAATAAATCTGTAAAGTCTCATTGCTTCTAAGAAGCACAGCTAGGATGCTAAGCCAAGTCCATTTACTCCAAAGTCTAAGGTCTTTCCTTATACTCCATCACCTACCATGGGTTTTGGATTTCCAATATTTAGAAAGCTGCCTCCTCTACCATCCCATCAAGATCCCTGGCAGCTCAGGGGTGCATCTGTCCACAGAAAGCCATTTCCCCTCTTACACTGACCTGGCCCAGGGACAGTTGGATTTAACAGCCTCTCCTGGCCCAGTCTCTCTTTGTCCCATTGCCAGTTCTATCCAAGCAGGCACATGAATCCCTGACATCTCATAGGAAGGTGAAAGTATTGGCATTGTTGGGAAAGGGATGATGGATGAACTTGAGTGCTGTAATGGAAAGGACCCTGAACCAAGATGTAGGCTACACAGACTACCACAGAATAAGTCAGTGTGTTTTCCTATCTTTGATCTCTTTGGAAACAAATGTCTGCATAAAATGAAGTGAAACAGGAAATAAAAGAGAATTCATGTTTGTGGACTGTTTCTCATAATGTCTCTCAAACATACAAAAGTAAACCTTTTTCTTTATTTTATATTTGAATGATTTAGCAACTTGACATGAACAGATTTAGTCTTGCAGTATAAAATAGGACAGAACATATTTTAGTTCTTTCTGTCTTCTCCAAGATGCATTATATTTATATATCCAGGGCAGGCTGTATGTAGACCTACTTCAGCTGCCCACTCAATGCCTGATGTGTCATTGCTCAAGTTACTTCTTTTCTTTCTGCCCTAATTTCATTGACTATAAAAGGAAGAATGTAGACTAGATAACCCCCAGGTTTCCTTCCAGCCATGTGGTTTACAGAGTGGTGAACTCTGCAAAGAATGACTTCCCTTGTGGGAAACACTACCTCCTATTCTGTGAAGGATCTCAAACTCAACATATTTACCCACAATCATAGCTCCCTTAAGGTTATCGCCAAAAGTACAGGTAGAAAGGGGGATAAGGGACAGAATGTAAAGAAAGCTCAGTGGAAGGTGAAAGTAAGTCTGAGGAAAATGTAATTGCGGGTTAACATGACTTTGCAGTTTTTTAGGGTATGTGTGTGGATTCCACTTACTCTAGCTATTTATCCCGAAGTTTTATTTATTATATTTTACATAATACTAACATTATACTACATTAAAGAGTAGACCATGTGGAATTCTTGATTTTGGTTTTTGGATTTTCAGAGAAATCACTTCAGAGACGGCCTTAGCTATTTGCCCACATGTATGTGGGTACGGATTTTTCAATCATTAGCTGTTTGGATTTTAAACTTCTTCAGATATTTACAAAAATTATACATTGATATAGAAATCCACTGAGAATTAAAGGAGCCCTGTCTCCTGGTTATTTTTGTACAGTTACACATGAGATTTATTCCTGGATTAGTACAGAGAACTTTTTGACTAGACTGAGATAATCCCAGACAGCTTGTGAATATTGTCACTGACAGAAGGCAGGCCTGCATTTTGAAGACACTTGTCAGACTGTGACCTGTGCAGCATTTAACACTGTATCTCACTCGCTCATCCTTGAACCATTCTCTTCTCTTGATTTCTATGACACCAGATTCTCTTATTTTCCTTCTCTTTGTCCTCTTTTTCTTGGCCACCTTTCTAGGTCACCCTTCTTTTCACAATCTACTAGTCTACCTAGGAGCTGTCATTCACTCTCAAGATGCTGATCACCACCTCTACCCTGATAAGTCCCACAGCTATATCTCTAGCCCAGACTGTGTCTTGACCTATACACCTAAACATCCAACTGCCTACTCAACATACACATGGATGGCCCATGGGGATCTCTAACTCATGTCCAAAATGAATCTCATCACCTTCCCTCTAAACCTGACCCTCTCCTCTGAGTTCCCTGTCTCCACAAATGACTCCACTATCCACTCAGTTGCCTGAGCCAGAAAATTGAATAGCATCCTTGATACTTCTTCTTCCTTCCATACCCAACACCCATCCCATCGATCATCAGACTGAGCAGAATCTAACTCTGCATCATCTCTGGAATCTGGCCACAGTTCTTCTCCTGCACTTGTGCTCCCTTAACCCAGGGGACCCCCATCTCTTACTTGGAACACTCTAATAGCTTCTCCTCTGACTCCCCACTCTGCTCCTCTTCATTCCATTCTCCACTTTACAGCCAGAGTGAGATTTTAAAAGAAGAAATCTGATCATTTTGCCCCTCTGTTTCCCATGGCTCTTAAGTTTAAGTCCATACTCCTTAAGATAGCTTACAAACCTTCTCTATCTTGAACTCCACACTCCAGAGTTAACACATTTTTTTTTCAGTTCTTCCAGAGAGCCACAATGTCTCTCACCCACAGGCTTTTACAAGTCCCATTTCCTGAAAACTCCTACTTTCCTACTTTTGCTTCATTAACACTCAGAAGCCTTTCTTGACTCCCTCCCCCCAACACACATACCTAGTTATCACAGTGCATTAACTGCCCATCTTTCTGCTAGACTACATGGTCCATGAGAGTAGGTACCCTGCCTATTTTTAGTTATATCCCAGCACCCAGCACCCTGCCTAGCATATAGGAGAAGTTCAATAGATATTTGTAGAATAAATGAATAAAAAATAAATGTGTCACTGCTTTGTACTAGCAGCAATATCAGTATCTTAAGCCTACTTTATTTGCATGCAGCGTAAGCTCACTATTGAATCCAAAAAAAAGGATTCTAGTTCTGTTTTCTTTTTTTAAACTTATCTTTAAGCAGTAGAACCCTGTTTTTTTTTTTTTTTTTTCCAAATGAAATGTGTGTTAGAGCCCAATTTATATAAAGTGGATAAAAATAGAGCTGCATATATTGAAACTGGGCTGGGGAAGCATCATCTACCCACCCCTTTTGATCCTGAGGGATTTCTACAGGACTCATTAGGACACTCAGAACTTAGTTTAAAAACCACTGATCGAACCAAATCCTACTGCAACTAGGCAGGTACATTCATATCACTTGAGACTTTGGTTTTCAAAATCTTCTGAGAAGCATCCACTAATAGAAGAAGGTGCTTGTTTATCTAAAGAAATGAGGAATCAAATATGAGACCATCAAGTAACTCTAGTTCAGCTTTTCTGATGATGCTTTTCTAACCCAGAATGAAAGGGTAAAGTACACTTTGAAAGATTTAGAGGCTCAAAGTACTTCAGGACATAGATTGACCACACTTTACCATGAACCTTGACATCTGGGTGTGGGGGGTGGTTCAGAGTGAGAGAAAGCATAAGAGGATTTCCCTGATGGTGTTTTTGCTTTGGTTGGAGTCTGAGGTCAATCACACGTGTAAAGTTCTAATCCTCATATGCAGGTGTGAGTTCCTTATGTTGCTGATACTCAGCATTGAAATCTAGGATTCTTTTCATTAGGAAATTTTTTCTCACAAACAGTGTTTTCTGCTAAAGGGAGCCAACTTGCTCCAGACAGAACAGCATTTAGAAAAGCAAAAGAAGAACATTTTTCAATAGGAAATCACACAGTGAAATGTTGCTTGGGCAGATGAGCCACAGCTGGAAGTGGCTGAGAGGAAAGACTAGTCAAGGGCCCACACAATACACTGGGGGAGGCTGTGACATCAGCTCTTATCAGAGGGCCATCAACACTTAGTGTACCAACGGAAGCCTTGGCCTTAAAACCAGCAAGAGATAATTTCCTCTAAATTTCTTGGGGGGAAAAGTGGGAACACTTTCATGCCTATAAATACGGTTTACTTTGAATGTAGACAAAACTTGAAGCATGAATAAAAATCCGAGTAACTTAATGACTACACGATCAGGAAGCGTGGAACAACCTCTATTAGAGAAAAGTATGATAAAAATTTATTTTCTTTCACTGACTATAACATTAAGAAGAAATCAAGAAAAATGCTCTACATAATAATGGATAAATTTAGGAGCAAGGGTCATTGGAAAGAGGCTACCTCTAACTTTGCTTATGCTTAAAACATTGTTGACAGTCACTAAATTTGACACAATTGTACTACAAAAATTTATTCTTTGCTGAGGCAGATGAGGCAAATAGATCACTTTCGTAACAGTACAGTCAAAACCTAAGTACTTAAGAGATGTTCAGTTCAGTTCCTGGCTAAAGAGCTTACAATCTACTTTTAGCCTCAGAAACAGGCAAGCAAATGAAGAATTGTAGAGGGTACGGCAAGTGTTGCAATAGCTGGAAGCACAGGGAGAACACAGGAGAGGAATACCTAACCCAGCATGCGTTCTGACCAGGGGAGGCTTTGACAGGAGGTGATAGCTGGGCTGTCTTGAAGGTAAATAATGCAGAAAGGAGGGAAAAGGGGAAAGGGTAGCGGAGGTGAGATGGGGGAGGGGTTCTAGATGAGAGAGCAGCATGTACAAAGACGAGAAAGTGGTGCTTGTTTAGTAGTGTCATATGGTTAGAACATAAGGTGTTTGTGAGGGGATGGCAGGAGATTTAGCTAAAAAAGTAGGGAGGACTAAAGCCATAAAGGACATGAAGGTGTCAAGCTAAGGAGGGTGAACATCAGTCCTTAAGGTTACAGGGAGCCATTAAGGGAAATAAACAGAGAAATAACATGATCAGATAAGCAATTTGGAAAGAATCTATTAGTAGCAGCATGGTGTCAAAGTATAATTCTCAAAAAGTTTTAAAAATGAGCCTCATGTTAATATAGAATGGACACTGGTCAAGAATTTTATTTAACTCATTAAATAATGAGGGAACCAGTAATTTAGGTAAGCTGGTTCTAAGACACTTGAAGAATGGGGGTTTACATAGGCTCTCAGGAGAGGAATCAAAATGAGTTTCTTATTCTTTTAAGTTAGAGACAGTTCTGGTTAGTGTTAGATCAATAAAATCTTGGGATTATCTCTTTTAGGGACAAAACTGTTTGCATCTCTACCAGGCAAAAATCTACAAGTTAACATGTAACTGCCTAGGGTGTGAGTCCTTACCTTACAAATTCCAATAATAATAATAATAATAATTAAAAAAAACAACTCCAATGGTGGTACATTCCATAATGAAATAATTACTGGGTAGACCTGTTAAATAACACATCACATTGAAAGGATCTACTGCACAGCCTTGGCCTTTATTTCCAAGTACTGTATGCTTTTTCTTAACAGTGGAAGGAAGAGGGGATAAGATGGAAGCTTGAAAAATAAAAAACAAAAACAAGTTAAAAGCCAGTGTAATAATTTTAGGAAAAGTTGGAAGATGACAAGTATAAACTAAGGCAATAGCAGTGGGATGGACAGCTAGAGAAAGGGTTTGAGCAACTTTAAGAGAATAGTGGGAATATGACTTGGCTGTTAATGGAATGTGGATACTAAGGGAAAGAAAATATCCATGGACAATTCTCAGGTATTTTGGCTTGTGTGATTGAACAAAAGTATTATTCTTCCAGGTAGGAGTAGAGAAGGGGGAGTAGTTGGGGAGTATCGTGTAAAGGCAGGGGAGAAAGGCTGAGTTCTGTCTAGAGAGTGTTGATGTGAAGGGATAATCTGCCTATAAAGGGAATCGCCAGCATGTGAGCCTGCTCTCAGAAGACCAAGCTGGAGATACAGACAGAAGAGTTATTTGCACGCAGGTAGCAGAGTGCACATGCACATTTCACTTATGCAAATCCAAATATACACCTTTGGCAAAGCAAAGGAAGAACAAAAGGGATAGAGAAAATCAATAGTTACAATGATTTTTCCCACCATTCCTCTCATACAGCTTACGTCCCAAAATTGCCTCGTCCCAAGACGAGAGGCAATACTCTTAGCAAGTTTCCATTTCCCCGGTCTAAACATTCCCTCCTGCTGAGTGTTGGTCTTGTATTTAAAGATACTGTGCCTATTTTTTTTTTTTTAAATAGTTTTGGTCCTATACCCAAGTCAAATACATATAACCTGGTGCTCAGGTGAAATTCAATAATCTCTTCCAACACTGAAGGAAAAACCATGGAGGCTTATGGAACGTTGTTTTCTACTGTGTTCATAGACTATTAAAAGGATCTCTAAGGCTAAGTTATATTATACCTTGCCCTTGACTTTAGAACATTCCCTCTTCATCTCCACCCCCAAAACTCCATGTCTCAAAATGTGACCCCATTATAGGTAAAGTCGAATGTTTCAACTATGTCACTGAAGCAAATTTGAAAAAAGAGGATACAGTCTAGGATGTAACCCCAGAGAACACTGACCGCTAAGTAGGGCTCAGACAACCAAAGATCTTGAAGGAAACTGAGAGCTGGCTAGCGAGGCAAGAGGAAGGAAAAATCAGAAGAGGATGGAAGTTAAAGAAATTTCAAGAAAGGGATGGTCTGTAACTTCAAATAACCACTGGGTAAGATAAAGGTAGAAAAATGTCCATTAGATTTGGTAATAAGAAACTGTTGGCCTTAGCACCAAATCTTACAGAGAGGTAGACAGGGGGCAGAAGCAGTTAAGGAGTGAGGAGACGATAAGGAAGAAGAAACAGCAAGTGTAACTTACAGCTTTTTTTTTCCAGGAAGAGTAACTATAAAGGGAAGGAGACAATTTGAAGAGAGTCACTACGTATAATTGCTCAGGTTGTGTAATGGTCAGTCCCAGAAAACCTGGTCACCATGTTGATTCTGTGAATGCTCCCTGCTGGGCACATGCAGTTCACAATAGGATGTGGTAGCCTGTTTTGAGGGGGACACTGGATTGAGGAAGAGCTGTTTGTTTGTTTGTTTAGTATTAAAAAATTAACTTTATATATTTATATATATATATTGGGAAGAATTTATATATTGGGAGGAAAGAGGTATCAGAGAGGAGGAAGTTGTGGTGTGTGTGTGCAAATGTGTGTGTGACACAGAGAGAGAGGGAGAGAGAGAGACAGCGGGGGGACAGTTGAGAACATGTGGTTCTGAATAGGCAGGAGGGGGTTTAATCAGAACACACTGGAGTATTTAACTTTGGATAGAATGAAGAATACTACTTACAGTGAAATGGAGGAAAGAGTGAGAGAAGATAATTTGATGGTGGTACAAGTTGGGGATCTATCAGGAAGTTGAGGGTGTGTGTGTGTGTGTGTGTGTGTGTGTGTGTGTGTGTGTGTAGGAGAAAAATGCCTTGACTGAGAGTAAGGGCATGGGGAAAGGGAATTACTTTTAGCCAAATGATGGGCAAGAGAGCTTGAAGTTTGGACTAGCCACTGAAGACAAGGAAACGAGGGATAACTCAGCACCCAAAACGATTACTGTGGTATTAAGGGTCCAGCTGATAGAAGAGACCACAATTTTATAGTGGAAACAACCCTTGGCAAAGCTTGAAAACAAATGCTGAACTAGTAACAAGGAGTAAATGATGGAAAGATTCCATTTAAGCCTTTTTACTTTGCATTTTAAAAAAAGAGAGAGCTGAATAGGGTTTGTAATCTACTGAAGAGGCAAAAGAGTATAGGAAAAACATTATAGTCATTCACTGAGTATATCCATATGCAGACTATTAAACAGTCAACTATAAAACTAAAAGAGATGATGTTACATAGACATCAAGTACACAGGACCACCCCTAGGTTGTGACGGGCCATAATCAAATATATTTTTGCTCAGTTCCCTGACTATAAATACAATTTGATTTAAAAATTGCATGACAAAATTTATGGGCCAATCTGAGAAACAGTGGTTTAACAGTGAAGATTTAAAATAGCTGATAGAAAAGATATAAAGAATTTGTTTATTGTCCAATCAGTACAGATGAATATTCTTCTTAGAGTCCAGGTACCATCTCTTCCTGTTCTTTAGTGTCAAATGAGTTATTCTGGGCTAATTTCATATGCCCCACAGCTGGAAAAAGGTAGCAACACCATTACTACTCACAATGCCATGGCTCTTTGGAACCTGCCTGAATTTAAACAATATAGATTTCTTACTTCCGCAGTTCCCTAATACCATTTACTGTCTTTAATACTGGTTATAGCATTACTCATGAGGCTGCACCATCTATCATGCCAATCACTCTCTCAAAGTTTGTCCTGTGCTTCCATGATGATGACCACAAACATGAGGCCAGAGTATGCAAAAAAATGTGAACAGTAATTTGTTTTCTAGTCATGTTAAACTTACTGATAGAAATTTTATAGTGAAGGCATAGAGAAACATCTTCTGATCTTCCCTTCTCTTAAACCCATTAGGACTAATCACTGCATTCCATATATATATATACCAGTATGTATAAAATAGATAATTAATAATAAGAACCTGCTGTATAAAAAATAAAGAAATAAAATAAAATTTAAAAACTCAAAAAAAAATAAAGGGAACTATATTCAATATCTTGTAATAACCTATAATGGAAAATAGTCTGGAAATAAGTGAATCACTGTGCTGTACACCTGAAACTAACATAATATTGTAAATCAACTATACTTCAATTAAAAAGTCTAATAGTTTTAAAAAAAAAAAGAGAGAGAGAAGGCACCATTGCCTTCCAAACACTTCACCAGCAGGGAGGATAAGTGAGGGACTCAGGGGCGGAGCCAGAGGATGGATCCCATTAGCTTAAGGTCAGTCCCTAATCAGGAAAGGCTTAAGACCCCCTGGGACAGCATGACTGTCATCAATCAAAAAGATTCATTAGTATTGCAGAACCATGGCCTTTAAAAATCCCTGGAGGAGACAAGCAAGGCCACCCCTGCAGGCTGTCTGACACAAGGCCGGGAGCGTGTGGTAGAGGTGGGGTGACACTGATGAGGGAAGGAGGGTGTGCCATAGAGAACAAGACGCCCACTGCCACCCTGCCGCCCTTGGGTGCTCACACTGGGAGTGACTCCACAGTTGGAACACACGTGGGTGAGAGTCGGAGCACGGCCAATACATGCTGCTCAAGCCCAAGTCAATGCGGGGTCACCAGTACCCCAAAGCCCCGACCTTGTCCTTAGCCCTACATGAGTGAGAATCTCCCCAAACCAGCGTGTCCACACCATCCCAGTGGCCCTGCCACCCTGCAAAAGAAATATCTTGCTGGCAATGGGAGCAATCTGTCACCAGGTCACTCCTGAAGCCAGGCCCTGGCACCAAACCCCAGGCTCCACTTCATAGGCATGAGTCTAAAAGCTCCACTGGGCATTTGGCCAACGTGGTGGGGGAGATGGGGTGAGGTGATAAAGAGTCAGAGATTGCCCTAAAGGAGAAATGGACCCCTGAGAGAAATAATTACCTGGGACCATGTGGGTCCTGGTTAAAGCGGGGTACTTTGCCCAGACAGTATTGCCAGCTGTAGTGATCCTAGTCACTGGAGGAAGACTTAAAAACTTTTGAGGAGGGGCTTCCCTGGTGGCGCAGTGGTTGAGAGTCCACCTGCCGATGCAGGGGACACGGGTTCGTGCCCCGGTCCAGGAAGATCCCACTTGCCGCGGAGCGGCTAGGCCCGTGAGCCATGGCCGCTGAGCCAGCGCGTCCGGAGCCTGTGCTCCATAACAGGAGAGGCCACAGCAGTGAGAGGCCCACGTACCGCAAAAAAAAAAAAAAAAAAAAAAAACCTTTGAGGAAAGCACTTCCCTCCACTGGGACCCATGTGGGATCAGGTCTAGGCTCAAGTGCAGGATGGCGGAGCTTCCGGGAAGATGGCGGAAGAGTAAGATGCGGAGATCACCTTCCTCCCCACAGATACACCAGAAATACATCTACGCGTGGAACAACTCCTACGGAGCACCTACTGAACGCTGGCAGAAGACCTCAGACCTCCCAAAAGGCAAGGAACCCCCCACGTACCTGGTTAGGGCAAAAGAAAAAAATAAACAGAGACAAAAGGATAGGGACGGGTCCTGCACCAGCGGGAGAGAGCTGTGAAGGAGGAAAAGTGTCCACACACTAGGAAGCCCCTTCGCGGGCGGAGACTTCGGGTGGCGGAGTGGGGGAGCTTGGGAGCCGCCGAGGAGAGCACAGCAACAGGGTGCGGAGGACAAAGCGGAGAGATTCCAGCGCAGAGGATCCGGCCGACCGGCACTCACCAGCCGAGAGGCTTGTCTGCTCGCCCGCCGGGGCGGGCGGGGCTGGGAGCTGAGGCTCCGGCTTCTGTCGGAGCGCCGCGAGAGGACTGAGGTTGGCTGCGTGAACACAGCCTGCAGGGCGTTAGGGCACCGCGGCACAGACATGAGACGCTAAGGCCGCTGCTGCCACCAAGAAGCCTGTGTGCGAACACAGGTCACTGTCCACACCCCCTTCCGGGGAGCCTGTGCAGCCCGCCACTGCCAGGGTCCCGGGATCCAGGGACAACTCCCCCGGGAGAACGCACGGCGCGCCTCAGGCTAGCAACGTCACGCCGGCCTCTGCCGCCGCAGGCCCGCCCCACACTCCGTGACCCTCCCTACCCCCCGGCCTGAGTGAGCCAGAGCCTCCGAATCAGCGGCTCCTTTAACCCCGTCCTGTCTGAGCAAAGAACAGACGCCCTCCGGCGACCTACACGCACAGGCGGGGCCAAATCCAAAGCTGAGCCCCTGGGAGCTGTGAAAACAAAGAAGAGAAAGGGAAATCTCTCCCAGCAGCCTCAGAAGCAGCGGATTAAAGCTCCACAATCAACTTGATGTACCCTGCATCTGTGGAATACATGAATAGACAACGAATCATCCCAAATTAAGGAGCCCTGTGGATGAAAGGCTCTTGGTGCTGCAGCCAGGAGTCAGTGCTGTGCCTCTGAGGTGGGAGAGCCAACTTCAGGACACTGGTCCACAAGAGACCTCCCAGCTGCACATAATATCAAACAGCGAAAATCTCCCAGAGATCTCCATCTCAACGCCAGCACCCAGCTTCACTCAACGACCAGCAAGCTACAGTGCTGGACATCCTATGCCAAACAACTAGCAAGACAGAAACACAACCCCACCCATTAGCAGAGAGGCTGCCCAAAATCATAATAAGTCTACAGACAATCCCAAAACACACAACCGGACGTGGACCTGCCCACCAGAAAGACAAGATCCAGCCTCATCCACCAGAACACAGGCACTAGTACCCTCCACCAGGAAACCTACACAACCCACTGAACCAACCTTAGCCACTGGGGACAGACAAAAAAAAACAACAGGAACTACGAACGTTCAGCCTGCAAAAAGGAGACCCCAAACACAGTAGGATAAGCAAAATGAAAAGACAGAAAAACACACAGCAGATGAAGGAGCAAGATAAAAACCCACCAGACCTAACAAATGAAGAGGAAATAGGCAGTCTACCTGAAAAAGAATTCAGAATAATGATAGTAAAAATGATCCAAAATCTTGGAAATAGAATAGAAAAAATGCAAGAAACATTTAACAAGGACCTAGAAGAACTAAAGATGAAACAAGCAATGATGAACAACACAATAAATGAAATTAAAAATACTCTAGATGGGATCAATAGCAGAATAACTGAGGCAGAAGAACGGATAAGTGACCTGGAAGATAAAATAGTGGAAATAACTACTGCAGAGCAGAATAAAGAAAAAAGAATGAAAAGAACTGAGGACAGTCTCAGAGACCTCTGGGACAACATTACACGCACCAACATTCGAATTATAGGGGTTCCAGAAGAAGAAGAGAAAAAGAAAGGGACTGAGAAAATATTTGAAGAGATTATAGTTGAAAACTTCCCTAATATGGGAAAGGAAATAGTTAATCAAGTCCAGGAAGCACAGAGAGTCCCATACAGGATAAATCCAAGGAGAAACACGCCAAGACACATATTAATCAAACTGTCAAAAATTAAATACAAAGAAAACATATTAAAAGCAGCAAGGGAAAAACAACAAATAACACACAAGGGAATCCCCATAAGGTTAACAGCTGATCTTTCAGCAGAAACTCTGCAAGCCAGAAGGGAGTGGCAGGACATATTGAAAGTGTTGAAGGAGAAAAACCTGCATCCAAGATTACTCTACCCAGCAAGGATCTCATTCAGATTTGATGGAGAAATTAAAACCTTTACAGACAAGCAAAAGCTGAGAGAGTTCAGCACCACCAAACCAGCTCTACAACAACTGCTAAAGGTGCAGGATGGCACTGCACATCTCAGTCCTCTCAAGCACTAGAGAGGGACCTACAAAATTCCAAGGAAGGCATTCCAAAGCTGGGGCCCAGGGCAGAGACCCAGAGTGTCTAGCCTAAGGGAGGCACAGCATGTACCTGCTTTATGAAAAGAAACTCTTATATTTTTTAAAGTTCCGTGTGAGCCCCTCTCTGATACCACCTCTCTCCCTCCATACTCAGAGATAAACAATATCCTAAAATTTTCCTTTTTTTTTTTACGGTTTTACCACATATATTTGTATTATTTAAAAAAAAAAGATAGTTTGGTTTTTCATTATTTGAACCTCACATAAATAGAACAAACTTGTATATATTCTTGCTTCTTCCTTGAATCCATGGATTAGGAGAAAATAAAAAAGGCCCGCGTACCGCAAAAAAAAAAAAGTTTACTTAGCTTTGATTAGTTGTATTAAGATTATGCAGGAGAAGCTGGGTGAAAGATATATTGGAATTTTGGTACTGTTTTTGGAACATTTCAGTAAGTCTAAAATTATTTCAAAATAAAAAGTTTTTTTTTTAAGTGGAGAGGGAAGAGTTTGAATGAAAAGGAAAGGCAAATGCAGACAATCATTGAAGCTGAATGGTGGGTATGGAGGAGTTTGTTTTATGATTCTCTACTTTTTTTTGTATGATTGAAAATTACTACCAAAAAAAATTTTTTTAAGGAAAACAATCACAACAACAAAAAATTTATCTGGTCTGGGTTTTCACTTTGTGGGACAATTTTAAACAACTGATTTATTTTCTTTAAATTTTTTTGGACTACTATTTTCTATTTCCTCTTGAAGAAGTTTTGGTAGGTTATATTTTTCTAGGAATTTATCCATTTCTCTAAATTTTCCAATTCATAGCCTTAAAGTTGTTAATAATCCTCCTTATTAATCATTTAATTATCTGCTTCAACTGTAGGTATCTCTTTTGTTCTAATATTTATCTGTAAGAGGCTTTTCAAAGAAAGAATTTGGGGCCTTGTTAATTTTCTTTTATATTTTTTTCTATTTCATTGATTTCTGCTGTTACCTTTATTACTTCCACACTTTTATTTATTTTTATTTCATTATTGTTTTTCTAACTTCTTAGTTCATTGTTAACTTTTCATGTTTCCTAATAAAAGCATTTAAGGATGTAATTTCTCACTAGATCTTACTTTATCTGCGTTGAATACATCCTGATTTATAGTACCTTTGCTGCCACACATTCTAGTATTTTCTAATTTCTATCATAATTTCCTCTTCGGGCCACAGGTTATTTAGAAGAGGATATCTTAATTTTCCACATATGGGCTTTTTCTAGTTATCCTTTTGTTATTGATTTCTAACTTAATTGCATTATGGTCATAAACTGTGGTCTGTATGATTTCAAACTTTTGAAAATTGTTGATATTTGCTTTATAACTCAGCATGTGATCAACTTTCAAAAATGTTCCATGTTGGTTGAAAAGAATATGAATCCTATTGTTGTAAGGTACAGTGTTATCAATGCTTATTCAATCAGAGCCAGCTTATTAATTGTGTTGTTATAATCTTCTATCTCCTTACTGATTTTGTCAGCTTGATCTAATTACTTACAAGTTCACAGAACTCTTAAATTTTCCTGGAGAACTGAACCTTTTATCCTTATGAAATGGTTGTCTTTAGAGTTTTCTGTCTTAAGGACTGTTTTGTCTGATACTAATATAGCAAGACCAACTTTCTTGTGGTTAGTGTCTGCATGGTATAATTTTATCACACTCCTAGTCTCAATTTTTCTGAATCCTTATGTTTTAAACATGACAGATAAACAGAATATAGCGGAACTCTTTCAAACAGAACATATATGTATGTATACACACACACACACACACACACACACCATCTGTAAATCTTTGCCTAATGTGTTGGGCATTGAGTCTATTTTTGCTTATTTTAACTCCTGAAATATTTAAATTTATTTCTACCATCTTATTTTGTGCTTTTTAATGTGACTTGAGCCTTCAATATTTCCTTTTTCTCTGTTTTCATGCACTTTTGTATTGAATATTTTTCTCTTTCCCCTTTTTTTCCTTTTTAATTAAGAAGTTATACACCCTTTTGGTAGTTATTCTGGAAATTTTAACTTGGATACTTAATATCGTTACCATTCTCCCAAACAATAAAAAGAACAGAATACTTGAACTTTGATCATTCTTCTCCCAATTTACCTGCTATTCATGGCTGTGTATTTTATTTCTAGGTAGCTTTTGAAAATCTCTTAAGAGATTATTATTATTGTTGTTGTTCTTTTTAGCCCATATTTATTTACAATTAAACACGTATTTAGCACTTTCCTTGCTCCTCACTCCTTTATTCATCTCTGACCTTCCATCTGTGTTCACTTTCTTCAGGAAGAAAATGAGAGCAGCCTTTAGAATTACCTTTTGAGGGTCTAATTGGTGGCAAGCTCTCAGTTTTTGTTTGCTTGTTTGAAGACGTCTAATCTTTTCCATTGTCCTTGAAAGATAATATACAAATTTAGGTTGACAGTAGTTTTCTTTTAGTACACTGGCTTCCGTGGCTGTTAGGTTTAATTGTTGTCCTGTTGAAAATAATCTGTCTTTACTTTCTTTGGCTGCTTTTACATTTTTTCTCTTTGTTTATGGTATTCTGCATTTCTACTGGAATGTGCCTAAGTGTAAATTTCCTTTTATTTACCCGTATTGGGATTGTTGGGCTTTTTGAATCTGTGGCTTGTCATTTCTTGGAAATTCTCCGTCCTTATTCTTTCAATTATTGCTTTCACTCCTTCCTTCCTCCACTGTCTGCCTGGAATTCTGATTAGATAATTGTTGTATTTCTTACAATATCTCCATGACTTATAACCACTCTTTTATGTTTCCATTTCTTTGGGCTAAATTATGTAAAATTTTTCAGATCTACATTTCTTAATCCATTCTCTAGCTGTGGTTATTCTGGTATTAAATCCATCCATTGTGTTTTTAATTTCAAATATTACATTTTAAAGTTCTAGTAGTTCTTTTGAGTCTTTTTCAAATCTGCTGGGTCATGTTTTATGTATATTTTCAATCCCTTCTCTCATTTCTTTAAATACATGTAAAATACTCATTTTATAGGCTGTGCCTGGTAATTCCAATGGCTAATGCTTTGTAGTCCAATTCTGTTGTTTGTTGTTTCTGCTGGCCCTTGTTCGTGGTTTATTATTTCCCTTTGTATTTTGTGATTTTTGACCATAAGCTCATATTTCTTTAGAACTTATTGATGGGAATTCTTTAAGGCCTGTGTTGAAGATGGGTACCCCCAGAACAGATTTGTATTTGTTACTGCTAGGTGCCTTGGAACTACACAGTGAGGTTTACTTTAAACTTAATTCTTGACTTGAGTTTTTTGGACTCCCAGGTATAGTGTGGATTTGGGCTGCAAGCCTGTGTGTTGGCTGTGTTACAAATCCTCAAGGAATTTTTTGTTTTTTCTCTCCCTCCATTTAGAGTCATCCTCAAGGCAGGCAATTTTCCTTGCAATTTTCTGGGGGTGGAGGAAATGCGGTAGATTTATATGTAGTTCATCCTTTCACAAAATGGGTAGTCTTTTGGGCATCCAGGTTTAAGAAGTGGTGGATGGGTCTATACTTAGACTTCTAACTTTGTGCACACCTTAACCAATGCATTCACTCATCTGGCAAAAGCCCTCAAGGCAAAAGACTCTCTAGGTTTTTGTTTATTTCCCGGGTTCCCACTTGCATTTCATTTTTTTTTTTTTTTTTTGCGGTACGCGGGCCTCTCACTGTTGTGGCCTCTCCCGTTGCGGAGCACAGGCTCCAGACGCGCAGTCCCAGCGGCCATGGCCCACGGGCCCAGCCGCTCCGCAGCATGTGGGATCCTCCCGGACCAGGGCACGAACCCGTGTCCCCTGCATTACCAGGCAGACTCTCAACCACTGCGCCACCAGGGAAGTCCAGAACTTGGGTCTTTACCCTAAGAGTAAAGGAGAGCCACTGAAGAGTTTTAAGCATGTGAGTGACATAATCTAATGAATGTTTTAAAAGATTATTCTGGTTGCAGCAAGGGTAACATATGTAAATACGGCAAAAATTATCAATTAGGAGGTTGCTGCAAAAAGCCAAGTGAGAGCTCACAAATAGCTAAGCTACGGCGGGGCAGTGTGCGTGAGCACAATCAGATGGATCTGGAAAATATACAGGACATTATGAAGAAGAAAGTCAAAGATGCTGCTCGGGTGACTGGTTTGAGCTGCTGAGAGGCTGATGGAGCCAGTCCCTAAGAAAGACGGAAAGAGGGTCAGCCATCGTGGGGTGAGTTCAGTTTTAGAATGTTGTGGAGCAAGGCTTTTTGTGCCCTGCTTTCTACCCCATTGGCTCATCTCTGATTTCCATGCAGCTGTGGGGAACAAGTCCCTGTACTCTGAGTTTCCTACTTATGCTTTTCTGCCACACAGCTTTCTCCAGAGCTGGGGAAATTCATTCAACCTGGCAAAGATGCAGCCTGGAAGTGCCTCAAGTTACCATTTCCTGGGGGCAGTCTGCATCTAATGGGTGCTGGGAGCTGATGGACGATATCTCAGCCTCCCTCATTCAGAGAGAGAATTCTGAGTCTCATAGACAGTGATGGTCTATGCCCATAATGATTACAGCTCAGCAACGTATCCTTTATGGACTTCTCCTCCTTCTCTGTTTTACTATTCTTGCTCCCTCACTCCTGCTTCCTGGAACTGTCTTTCCAAATAAACTTCATGCATCTAAGCCCTTGTCCTAGGCTCTATTTGAGGGAGGGATGTCCAAACTGAGATAAATTTCTGGAGGACTTCAAAGTGAAGACCCACTTCAGACCTTCAGAAGAAGAAATTTGGGGTAGAAGCATAAAGTTGTGCTTTCTTTCCAGTAAAGGCTGAAAACAAAGAAGTAGATTAAATCATCCAGTGAGAAAAGAAAGGAGCTTATGAGGGGAACCTGAGGGACAGTAACATTTTAGGCACTGGCAGAAGAAGAGACAGGAGACTGACAAAGAGATGACCAGAGAGGCAGGAAAAGAACCAAGAGAGTTAGCAGACATGGAAGCCCAGGGAAAAGGAAGCTTCAAGAAAGAGGGAGTGATTGGTAGTGTTAAATGCTATTGAGAAGTCAACAAAAGTATAGATAAGTAGCCATTAGATTTAGCAAATAGAGTTCATTTGTGACTTGGTGAGAAAACAACTCTAAAAGCATGATGAGGCTGAAGCTAGGAAACAAAGAATTGAGTGTTTTGGGGAGAAGTGAGAATATGAACAGAGTAAATATAGGAAACTCTTTTAGGAAGTTTGGTTTTAAGGGGAGGAGAAAGATGAGAACATAGCTGGTTGAATGAAGTAGGGGTGTGTGTGTGTGTGTGTGTGTGTGTGTGTTAAGATGGGAGATACTTGGGCCTGTTTAGTTCATAAGAAGATTGGCACAGAAAAAACGTTGAAGGTAGGGGAGAGTGAGGAACAACAAAGATAATGAGTTTCTAAAAAGAAAGAAAAGGATGAATCCCAGGTAGGTAGTTCAATTCATTCTGAGGCAGGGACTTGTCTTCCACTGAAATAACAACCTGGTTCCCTGCCTGTTTCAAAGATGATACAGGTGGATAATTCCAAAACATGGCTGCATATTTCTTTTGCACTAAATTGTCTTTATCTGATAAATTTTAGTTGAATTTAACCATTGATAGTACTTGATAATAAATATATATGTCCATCAACTAGTTTACTTGATGTTACCATAATATTAAGATTGTAATCCCTCAGATGTTACATGGGTATTTGCTTGACAGTGAGTGAAAAATATGTGTTCCTCAAGTAGCGGAGAGAAAGGGAAGCATCATTAAACTTCAGTGATGTGGCATTATGTGACCTCATCTGCCTTTTTTTAGGGGAAGCCAGCAAGTCATTTGCTGCTTTGTGGTCTGTTCCTCGTTTATAAACTGAGACTCATATAATTGGTATTTATGATTTGATTTATTCCTGGATATTGGTCATAAATTGAGCTTCTGTAAGTTAAACATTTAATATCTGTGAAGATAGTGTTCCTGAAGATACATTTTAATATTCTAAAATACCAAAATCAATCATGGAAAGACGAATACATGATTTTACAATGATTTTCTAAGTTTGTCAAGAAAAAGTCAAAGTTTCAGATGCTCTTAGAGAATTCTTTTTTATCACCTGGTTGAGACTTCTTAAAATTGCCTGTCCAAAGAAGTTCTAACTAAAGAAATTTTATTTTTCTGATAAATCTCCCTGAAGCAAGAAAATGCTTCAGTGCTCTAAAGACCTTCAAACTGTGATGAAAATTAGGGCCATCTGTCTAAAAACTATCATTGCAGATTCAGTGGTGAAATTTCTCTGAATGTTAAAGTTTTCCTTATTGCTATGTTCTCTTCCTTTTCTCCTTCTCCTGCACCTCCTCATCGTCTTCCCATCTCCATGCCTGATTTCAGCATCATTAAACACCCAGAGCACATAGTAGCTGTTATCTTTAGCAGACTCTGTGGATAAATTATCTGATGCTATTCTACTGGTTCTTATGGCTTCTTCCCTGAATAGTTAATGTTTTGCCAACTATCTTCTAAAAGTGATCCACCCAACTTTTGCTTGCAATAAAAACTCCCTTTGATGTCTTGGGGTAGCTCTTTTTCAACATAAATGGACAACACCTTCGCAAAAGCATTGTCTAATTCAGATGTTACGGATTTGCTTCACGTACACCTGCATCCATCAAATCAAAAGTTGTTCTTTACTTCTGGCACCAATTCACATAAACACAGCTTCAGTTCTCCTGTCACTTATGATGAGAGTCATAGGCAGTCACATCATGAGATTTGACCAATACTGGGAGAGTCATATTTACAATAATAAAGGTCATAACAGCAGGGGTCTAAAGTGAAGCAATTGTGGGTCAGGAACCATCTGTACTCTTCTATCAGTGTTTATCGTGAGGATTAAGAGCATAAAGTGCTTCAAAAACTGCAAAACCTTATACAAGTGGGAGGAATTATTGTAATCCAAACCTGTATAATATATACAAAACCACACAAACCGAACAGCACTAATGCGTTGCTCATACAGGTCTGTGTAGCTAGAATTTGAAGCATTTCTTTTCCCTAAAAATCACAGGCTTCTTCTTGCTGAGTTTCAGAAGGATTCTGGTCACCATAGAAAAGTAACACCCAGTGAACAATCCACCCGTGACTAGGAAAGGAGCCATTCTTTCTCCAGCCTCCTCCCTGGTCCCTTCCATCCCTGTACATCACCCCTGGTCTTTCTCCCTGGCCTTTGGCGGAGCCCACTGTCTGCCACTCGGGAATGACATCTCTCACCTTGGAGTTTTCAGGCTTGAAAAATTCTTACAGACAGATGAAAGCACAAAACACCACTGTACCATTCAGATCTGAAACAGTTTTCCACCTCAGTGACAGACTGTTAAATAAAAAACTTTGCCCCTCCCCAAGCTTTTAAAGGATCAGAGTTTCTTTTATTTAAGGACAAAAGAAAGAAAGAAAAACCCAGCTAACTTGTTATAAACAAAGCAATTTGAAATTCTAGTCACATTCTAGAAAAATGTCAGAAGATCGTTTTTCCACAGAAGCCCCCCCCCCCCCCCATTAATGCCTCGTGTGACTTTCGGGAAGGCTTCAGGCAGTAGAATGAGTGAGAAATTCACTCTGGGTTTTGCTGTCCCACATACTCCTGTAGTGCTGAAGTACCCTATTGGCTCTGAGAAACGAAGCCTCAAAGCAATTGCCCAGCCATTTCCCCCTTAAATTTCTAAAAATTAACGCAACATGGGGGTGTTGGTTACATTCATATGTATTAATTCAATAATGTTGATTAAGTCCCAACCACACCCACACATGTTGTCCCTTTCTCTTAGCTACCCACAATTTGCTTCTAGTGTTTCTTACATCCCTAGAACAACAGCTAGAATAACAACCACAGGAATTTTCGCTAGAATAAACATGATCAGTAGCCCTTGTAATTCTCCATGAAAGCTAAAAAAAGGAAAAATAGAAAAGAGTTACATGAAATATGTTTCCCTTGAGTCTACCAGTATTCATTTCCATGCTTATTTCCAATGTTAGTTACTTGAAAGATAGTTTATAGATCTTTCAAATCTCCTTCAAAGATTAAGCTGGGAGAAATGGACCTTTGGACCTGACCTTGGTATGATTCTTCATAGTTTACAGAACACCTCTGTGTTCATGATTTCTTTTCATCTGCACAACAATGGTTGGGTAGGTATTACTGTAGATGGAGAAACTGAATCTCAGAGAATTCAACTGTTACAGCTAGGATGCTCAAAACCAGACCATCTGACACTCTCCACCGCCCCATGTTTCCTTAGGTAGATGAATACAAAGATAACAAGACATAGGAAATGATAGTATGAGAAATCTTCAACTATAAAGAATACAGAAAAAATTTTAAACTGAGAGGATCAGAAAAAAAACACATTAAAAAGACAATCCTGATTTTTTTTGTATATACACATGCAAACACACACATATCACTGTTTACAATTTTTTAAAATGATAATCTATTTTTCTTCTAACAAGACTGATGGTGTTAATAAATTGGAAAAATAAGCAAAAACCATTTTAACTAACATGTGTTTCTATTGATTTATTTGTGGTGGTAACACTGGGGCTGCTCATAGGCTGTCTTCTCCCACATAATAATTATTATTTACTGATGGCAAAGCTCTGTGGATGCGACTAAAGTGTCAGTGACATAAAGAAAAGCCTGTTTAAATGATCTGCAAAGCAGGGCCACAGCTGTAACTTTGCCCTGGCAGAGCCTGTCAAGTAAATAGCATGATCTTTTCAAACACAGCCATATTATTTTCTTCCCGGCATTTGTAATTTGTTAAAACTCTCAGTGTACATGCCTTTCTTCCTATTAACAATGGCAAATGGCCAATCTCTGTATTTATCTCTTGCACACACATTATTTCTATATATATTTGATCTGGTTTCTATATTTTAAGAAGTTATATATAGATATTGAAGAATGTACCTAACTGCAAATTTTAAACAGCATTCTGTGAGTGGTATGATATAACCTATAACTCCATGATATAACACTCAAAAATGCTGAATAAAACAATTTTGTTTTAGGTGCTATCAAAGTGGCCCACAATCAATTGCTGGATCTACTTAGGAAAAAAAAAAACACAAAACACACAAAACACCATGACACTTCAAAACTGCTGATATTTGGTTTTGTAAGACATACTACATTTGATATTTATAGGCTTAGTCTTATTGCCAGAGCCCAGAGCATCTGTCTGGGATCCCAGCCATTGTCTACCAACTTACTTGTACCTTGGTACATATATGAATATCCAACAGCTTTCTAATTTAGAAATGATGGGTGGATTTTCAGCGACTTTGATTTTATTCATAACTTAAAGATTAGTTACTAAAACAGGAGCCACCTAACATCACTGCCAACAAAATTAATCTTTAATATAAATCCCTTAAGGCATGACTTTCCCCTCTGCACAATTATACAATCTCAGGATTTGATGAAATCTTGAAGGTTATGGAAGCCACTCTTTGCAAACAATGTACATTGATTCAGAGGTGAGGCTCTGGAAACAAACTGCCTGGGCAGTTCATACTTACCTTCTATGTGATACCAGGCAGGACTTTAGATTCTCTCTGCTTCTGTTGCATTTGTTAAATGGGAATACAATAGAACGTCCCTCACTGGGTTGCCATGATTAAATGAGATAGTGCATGGCTCGGTACATGCACACATTGGATGCTCAAGAAATGTGAGCTTTTTCATTCTTACAGCATTCCTGCCACATGGTCACTCAGCCTTTGGTTGAAAACCTCTAGTGACAAAGTACTTTTCACCTCCTAAGGCATCCTTCTAAGAATTTTGAATCACTAACTCTTAAAAGTTCTGCCAGAGCTTAAGTCTCTCTTCCTCTTGCCTCTTAATGATCCTGACTACACTTCCTTGGGGCTTTCAGGAAAAAAAAAAAAATCACTGTTACACATAACAGTTTTTTTCTTTAAGTAGCTTAAAACAAGCTAATTTGGCTCTTTTTTTTTTCCCTCCTGTGAGTCTTTTCCCCATGTAAAATATTTTCAAATATTTTCCTCATATGCCATGTTTACAAAGTCCCCTCCTTGTCACCACCATGATTATTTCCCTACAAATCTCTTTTGGTTTATGTCCACACAGTAGTCTTAAAATGTGATACATATAGCTAATGAAATAGTCCAGGTGAGGACTAAGAAGTTAAAAGCATATGAAATTCTGATTCTAAATAATGACAATTTTGTTTCTCCTTTTCCAATCCTTATACCTTTTGTTTCTTTCTTTCTTCTTCTCCTTTTTTCTTTTTCTTGCCTGGTTTAGTGTAAATAAAATGTGGGGAGTGGAAGAGGCAGTAGTAGGTATCGCTGTCTCCTTGATTTTAAAAGGAAGCCTCACTATGTCAAGCAAATTTTGTCAGAACTTGTACTAAAGTTTTGGAAATTGAGGTGCGGTTAAAAGAAGCATGGAGAGGACTTCCCTGGTGGCGCAGTGGTTGGGAGTCCGCCTGCCGATGCAGGGGACGCAGGATCGTGCTCCGGTCGGGGAAGTTCCCACATGCCGCAGAGCGGCTGGGCCCGTGAGCCATGGCCGCTGGGCCTGCGCGTACGGAGCCTGTGCTCCGCAGTGGGAGAGGCCACAACAGTGAGAGGCCCGCGTACCCCCCCCCCCCAAAAAAAAGAAGCATGGAGGTTTCTGAGTTTTAATAGAGGTTAATGCCTGTGATGTCTGTATCTGACAGTCTGAAAGAAAAACAAACTATTGAAGCTGTACTTTTTTACCTTGTTTTCTGTGAAAACTGTTTGCCTTACCTTGAGGATGAGGAAGTGTTTTTGATTACACAGATCCCCCAACAATTTTTAAAATATTAGCCAATAAAATAATCTCAACCACATTTAAATCAAACATACTGTGAAGTTTTGGCAGTGTTACAGGACTATAGCTTTCCTGATTCTGGACCTTAAGCTTTTACTAATGAAGTCCAAGATCCCAAGAGATTTTTGGCAGCCAAAGCACACTGATGCTGGCAACCTCAAAGCTCCCCCAACCAGAGGTTATGTAATTGGTATTCTGAACCCAAGAGCTGGTCTTCACTCTATTCATATTAAATATTATATGATAGAAGATATAGGTAAACAGTTATATAATATAAGGATCTCTTTCTGAGTAGGATATGAAAGGCAAGAACAATTAAAAACAATTAAACGGGAACTTCCCTGGTGGTGCAGTGGTTAAGAATCCACCTACCAGTGCAGGGGATATGGGTTCAATCCCTGGTCCAGGAAGATCCCACGTGTCGCAGAGCAACTAAGCCCATGTGCCACAACTACTAAAGCCTGCGTACTCTAGGACCCACGTGCCACAACGACTGAGGCTGCGTGTTGCAACTACTGAAGCCTGTGCACCTAGAGCCCGTGCTCCAGAACAAGAGAAGCCACCGCAATGAGAAGCCCGCGCACCGCAACGAAGAGTGGCCCCCACTCGCCTCAAGTAGAGAAAAGCCTGTGCACAGCAACACTCAACGCAGCCAAAAATAAAAAAATTAAAAAAAATTAAATGATTATAGATTTAACTTCTTAAAGGTGAAAATCTTTTTGTCAAAAAACTAAACTTCATAAGCAAAAGAAAAATGACAAACTTGGAAGAAATATTTGCAATATGTATTTCAAGAAAGGATTAATGTGCATAATATATAAAAGCCCTTAAGAAACGTTAAGATATACACTCTAGTTAAAAAATGAATGAAAGACATGAACATAGATGCTCCAAAACAAGAAATGCAAATAGTCAATATATGCATGAAACAATGTTCAGCTTCACTAGTATTCAAAGAAAAGCAAAATAAAGCAAGACTCTAATTTGTGCTTATAAAATGGCAGGAATTTTGAAAATCATAATATTCAATGGTGAAGCAACAGAGAAACAAGTCAAGATTCTCATACATTGCTAGGAGTTTATCAGAAAGAAATAACTGTAACATTTTTCTAAAAATAATGCCATAGGAATATTCATGGTAATCTTAAAGACAAAAAGGGGGCAACATACTAATTGTGTAAATAACAGTACAGTCATGCAATTGAGAAAATATTATTTAATGATTTGAAAACCGTTTGATTTTGAAACAAAAGAAAAAAGTTTAGAAAACAGTATTACAGCATGTTTTGAGAGGAGATGATTAAATAAATTATGTTATATTAAAATAATATTGAAAAATAATAATGATTTGGAAATGTTTATGATTTCAAAGTGTTAAAATATTTAGAAAATCATAAACTGTTATACTAATTATATTTTTCACAAAAAAATAGACTGTAAAAGAAGAGAATAATTTTCTCAATATTTGGCAATTGACATATATTATTATTATTATTTTGGAGCAGTGAAAGGTTTATTGCAAGGCGATGCAAGGAGACGAGGTGGCTCATGCCCTAAAAAGCCTCAAGCTCCCAAGTATTATTTTTGAAATAAAAACATTTTAATATTATCTTTTTGGACTTAGCCATTGTTCCAGCTTGAAGGATCCTGCTAAACAATGTGTTTTTCCTCAGTAAATTTGATAAGCATGTCCTCAACAAAAGGGGTGATAAAAATGTTGACTAGAACAAGGTCAAGGGAAGAACTTTATAGTAAAAACAAAAGCAAAAGCAAAAATAAAAACTAGATCAAAAAACAACCTCCCTCCAGAATGAAGCAATTTTTTAATTAGTGTCCTTTGGGTATGACCACTTAATAAGTTTCTAATTCATTGATTTACACTCAACATTTAGTGAAAATTTCTCAATCTTGTCTTAAGACAAGGTATTACATATCTTAATGAAGTACTTTGCTGAAGCTCAGATACACATTCAGCCGCATTCCCCTAGTACATTAGTCCCTTGATTGCAATGAAGACAGACTCATTTAGGTCACCTTAAGAAATTAGGGTTTTTAAATGTAAAATGGATGGCTAGTGGGAAGCTGCTGCATAGCACAGGTAGATCAGCTCAATGCTTTGTGACAACCTAGGGGGGTGGGATAGGGAGGGTGGGAGGGAGGCTCAAGAGGGAGGGGATATGGGGATATATGTATACATATAGCTGATTCACTTTGTTGTACAGCAGAAACTAACACAACACTGTAAAGCAATTATACTCCAATAAAGGTGTAAAAAAAATAAAAATAAAAAATGAGTAATCCAAAAAAAAGAGAAATAAAGAAATTAGCGTTTTTGTAAGATTACACATCCAGTATCTAAAACTAAATAAATCCCAAGAATTAAGGCAGTTCTGGAGTAAATATGCTCTTTCTATTCTCTCTTTTATGACCTACATGGTGCCTCCCTCACGTACTGGCTTCTGTTTCAAGATTTGCTTTGCTCTTCTTTTGAAATTGACTAACCAGTTTCTTCTACATTGTCCCACTCCAAGTCATGGAGAGAGCTAATCTGATTAGCTACTACTGTGCAAAGAGTAGCCCAACTCTGCTTCCCCGAGCAGGAGGCTATGGGTAAGTCATTTTCATCTAGAAGTTAAACACTGTTATGGTAGGCACTGTGACTGATGTGCCTGATACTACTAATTTGCTAATTCTGGCAAAGAAGAAAATGAGGTTAGAATGACATGGTATGCTCATAATAAACATACTCTGTCTAATAATCACAAACTTTCCTTATATATATACTCATAGACCAAAGCATGGGGAGAAAAAAAAAAAGAGAAAATGGGAAGAAGCAATATTTGAATAAATAACACCCAATAATTTTTTAAAATTCCAAAACATATCAGCCACAAGAAGAGCTATAAACCTTGAGATACGAATTTTTAAAAATTAGAAATTCATATCTAAACACATCATAGTCAAACACTGAAAATCAAAGACAAAGTAAAATCTTCAAAGTAGCCAGAGAAAAAGTTACAATATCTACAAAAGAACAAGAATAAGACTAATGGTTGCCTTATCATCAGAAATAATGGAAAAAGTGGCAATGGTATGTCTGTCATCTTTAAAGATTCTGCCAACCTACAATTCTACACCCAGTGAAATATCCTTCAAAAATGAAAGCAAAATAAAGACATTCCAGACCAACAAAATCTGAGAGGATTTATTGCTAGAAAACTGATATTGAAAGAAAGAGGGAATATAATCCCAGAGAGAAGCATAGAAGTGCAAGAAGGAATAAAGAGCAATAGAGTAAAAGCCTGGGTAAATCTAAATGAATATTAACATAAAACAATAATAATAACATATTGTGGGGTTTCAATTGTATGTAGAATTAAAATATGTGACAACATTAAGGCAAAAGGCAGGATAGGGGCAAGTAGAGTGTTCTAAAGTCCTTGCATTGTCTGGGAGGTGGTAAAGTATTCATTTGTGTTAGATTCAAGGCTGCATTTTTCTCTAGGGTAACCACAAAAGAAGTAATAAAGAATGCATACCTAACAAGCTAGTAGAGGGAGCTATAACACAATTTAAAATAAATCCAAAGAAAGCAAGAAAGGAGATAAAAGGGAACACAGAAAAAGTGAGAGAAATAGAAAATTATATGGTAAAGCAAAAGCATTTCCAGAGTTACAAAAGACATTTCATAATGATAGAAAGATCAACTCACCAGGAAGGCATGACAATTCTAAATTTCTAAGTTCCTAATAACATAGTTTCAAAATATCATAAAGAATATTAACAGAACTAAAAGGAGAAATGGACAAATTCGCAATCAGAATGAAGGTTTTTAACATACCTTCCTCAGTGACTGATAGAGCAAACAGACAAAAAAATCAAAATATAGAAGATTTAACTAACATTTAACAAACATGACCTAACTGACTTAAATAGAACACTTTCATTAGTCAGGGTTCTCTAGAGAAACAGAACTAATAGAAAGAAAGAAAGATAGATGATAGATAGATAGATAGATAGATAGATAGATAGATAGATAGATAGAGTTTACCCTTGAACAGTGCGGGCTTGAAGTTCATGGGTCCGCTTACATGTGGATTTTTCTCAGTGGTAAATATTACAGCGTCACACCATCTGAGGTTTGTTAAATCTGAGGATGCGGAATGAGGGATTCTGAGGAACCGCACACAAGAAAGGCGAACTGTAAGTTATATGTGGATTTTTGACTTTGTTGGGAGTCTGTGCCCCTAACCCCCGTGTTGTTCAACTTGTGTGCGTGTATACACCTATATATGTATGTATGTTTGTATTTTTTTTTAATAGGAATTGGCTCACTAAGAGTTATGGAGGTAGAGAAGTCCCACAATCTGCTATCTGTAAGCTGTAGAATCAGGAGAGCCAGTGGTACAATTCAGTCTCAGCCTGAAGGCTTGAAAACCAGGAGCTCTGATGTCTGAGGACAAAAAGATGGATGTTCCAGCCCAAGAACAGAGAGAGTGAATTCACCCTTCCTTCCCCTTTTTGTTCCATTCAGGCCCCAGTGGATCGGTGAGGGGGGTTTCTTCTCTCAACCTACTGAATCAAATGCTAATCTCTTCCAGGAACACCCTCACAGACATACCTAGAATTAATGTGTTACCAGCTATCTGGGTATCACCTAAGTGATGTGCAGTCAGGCTGACACATAAACTAACCATCCAAACATTGCATCCAACAACTGAAGGAAACATTGTCTTGTCAAATGTACCTAGACATTTATTAAAATTGACCATATGCTGGGCAATAGAGCAAGTCTCAACAAATATTAAAGGATTAGAATAATACTAAACTCTTTGACTATGATGGAATAAAGCCAGAAATCAATTACAAAAAGATAACTAGAAGTTCCCTAGTGTTTGGAAATAAAAACAATATACTTCTAAATATCCAGTGGGTCAAAGAAGAGATCTCAATGGAAATTAGAACATATTTTCAACAAAATGGTAAGAAAAATACTACATATCAAAATTTGTATTTAGTAAAAGCCAAACTTAAGGGAAATTTTATAACTTCTAATGTACCTATTAAAAATAAGAGAACCTGAAAACCAATGATCTACATATCTATCTAAAAAATCATATTCAAAGAAAGTGAAAGCCACAGAAAGTAGAAGGAAATGATAAAGATTAGAAAAGAAATTAAGAAACAGAAGACAAATATGGAGAAAACCAAATGCCAAATATTGGTTCTTTGAAAAGACTAAAACAGTTGCAACCCCCCTGTCAACAGTGATCAAGAAAAAAACAAAGAAGGTACAAATAACCAATACCAAGAAGAAAAGGAGAGACATCAGTATAGATCCTGTCAGCATTAAGAATATACAGCTCACACCTGTCAGAATAGCTATTATCAAACAGACAAGAAATAATAGGTGTTGGTAAAGATGTGGAGAAAAGGGAACACTTGTGCACTGCTGGTGGGAATGTAAATTGGTGCAGCCACTATGGAAACCAGTATGGAGGTTCCTCAAAAAATTAAAAATAGAGCTATCATCTGATCCAGCAATTCCACTTCTATGTATTTATCCAAGAAAATAAAAACACTATTCAAAAAGATATATGCATCCCCATGTTTATTGCAGCATTATTTACAATAGCCAAGATGTGAAAACAACCTAAGTGTCCACTGATGGATGAATGAATAAGAAGATGTGATATATACACACAATGGAATATTACTCAGACATAAAAAAAGAATGAAATCTTGCCATTTGTGAAAACAGGGATGGACCTTGACAGCATTATGCTAAGTGAAATAAGTCAGAGAGAAAAAGATAAATAAATATGACCTTATTTATATATGGAATTTAAGAAATTAAGCAAACAAAAAAAACAAGCTTATGGATATAAAGAACAGATTGGTGGTTACCTGAGGCAAGGGGCAGGGGGAAGGGTGAAAAGGGGGAAGGGAATCAAAAGGTACAAATTTCCAGTTATAAAATGAATAAGTCATGGGGATATAATGTACAGCATGGTGACTATAGTTAATGATACTGTATTGGATATTTGAAAGCTGCTAAAAGAGTAAATCTTAAAAGTTCTCATCACAAGAAAAAAATTTTGTAACTATGTGTGGTGATGGATGTTAACTGGACTTATTGTGGCGATCATTTTGCAATATACACCAATATTAAATCATTATGTTACATACCTGAAACTAATATAATGTTGCATGTCAATTACAACTCAGATTTTCAGACGCTCTCTAAACTGGAGAGAATCCAAGTTCTGGCTCCTTCATTGTTGAAGGTCCTTGGGGTGCCTCCCTGCTGCTCAATTCCTTGAGGCATATCTTGCATCTACTTGACCTCCTCCACAAGGGGTCCAGTGAGCAGCCTCTCTTGGAGGGGGCAATGTGGGCGACTGTGGTGTCCCTTCCTTCATCTAGATCATCTCTCTACTGCCCCTTCTCCTTGTCCTAGAACACCTGAGCACTCTGCCGGTCCAGGAGAGATCAGAGGTGAGACAATCACCAGTCTCCAACCTAGGAGAGGGGGAAGGTTGGGCATCTCTAAACTTTATAAGCAATTCTCTTGAATGCTCTTCTCTAGACTTTAAGAGGAAGAAGTGCCTCCATCTCCTTTATTACAGTGAGAATGGGGTGAAGAGAGGGAATAGAGTAACCTTATGAATATTCTACTTCACAGAAAGCTAACCTTATCTCTACTCACCCTTTCCTTACACTTCAGGGAGTAGGGATGGGATGGGGTAGGGGATGTTTGGTGTTTGGGCTGTTTCCCTGTATTGACATTTCTTGGCCTAACTATAGGTGGGCTGGCCTAACCACAGGTGGTCCCTGAACTTAGAATATGTGAGCTCATCTCCTTACATGCACAGCATTAGAACTTAGCCAGGGCCCAGGGAACATCCCTGTTGACATACTATTACACTTGTCTCCAACCACCTGGAAGTTCTGTTAATCTTCACAGCATGTGTTGGAAAAAAAAAAAAAAGAACAATCTGTATTAACTAAAAATATAATAGGAAAAGGAAAGGGATATAGGAAAAAATTGCAATGATTTTCTATTTTGCAAAGCAAATTTACCTTCAAGAAAATTTGGAGAGTTGTGTTATTTATCTATATAAATATAATAAATCATTTGAATTTATTTGAACTCTTTTACCTATGTGTACACCCATCATTTTAATACTAAATTGTCCATTTATAAGATTTCTGCCCTTACAATTTTGATGTGATTGGGGATCAAAACTGAACATGACTAAGCAACGTATAGTGTTATTGAAGACAAAGTATACTATTTGTTAAAAGCACAAAACCACAGTTTAAAACAAGCAAGAGATGGACTTCCATTGTGGTCCAGTGGTTAAGAATCCACCTGCCAATGCAGGGGACGTGGGCTCAATCACTGGTCTGGGAAGATCCCACATGCTGTGGGGCACTAAACTACTGAGCCTGTGCCCTAGAGCCCACAAGCTGCAACTACTGAACCTGCACCCCACAACTACTGAGCCTGAGCTCTAGAGCCCGCAAACCTCAACTACTGAGCCTGTGCACAAATACTGAAGCCCACGCACTCTGGGGCCCACGTGCTGCAACTACTGAAGTCCGCATGCCTAGAGCCCATGTTCCACAACGAGAAGCCACTGCAACGAGAAGCCCATGCACAGCAACGAAGAGTAGTCCCTGCCTGCCGCAACAAGAGAAAGCCCGTGCGCAGCAATGAAGACCCAGCGCAGCCAAAAATAAATAAATAAATAAAAATAAAACAAGAAAGGGGGGGTAAGATGTATCAATATTTAGTGGAGGGGAGGAACCAAGATGGAGGAGTAGAAGGACATGCTCTCACTCCCTCTTGTGAGAACACCAGAATCACAACTAGCTGCTGGACAGTCATCGACAGGAAGACACTGGAACTCACCAGAAAAGATACCCCATATCCAAAGACAAAGGAGAAGCCACAATGAGACGGTAGGAGGGGTGCAATCACAGTAATATCAAATCCCGTAATTGCTGGGTGGGTGACTCACAGACTGGAGAACACTTATACCACAGAAGTTCACCCACTGGAGTAAAGGTTCTGAGCCCCACGTCAGGCTTCCCAACCTGGGAGTCCAGCAACGGGAGGAGGAATTCCTAGAAAATCAGACTTTGAGGCCTAGTGGGATTTGATTGCAGGACTTCGACAGGACTGGGGGAAACAGAGACTCCACTCTTAGACAGCGCACACAAAGTAGTGGGCGCATTGGGACCCAGGGGAAGGAGCAGTGACCCCAGGGGAGACTGAACCAGACCTACCTGCTAGTGTTGGAGGGTCCCCTGCAGAGGCGGGGGGTGGCTGTGGCTCAATGTGGGGACAAGGACACTGGCAGCAGAAGTTCTAGGAAGTACTCCTTGGTGTGAGCCCTCCCAGAGTCTGTCATTAGCCTCACCAAAGAGCCCAGGTAGGCTCCAGTGTTGGGTTGCCTCAGGCCAAACAACCAACAGGGAGGGAACACAGCCCCACCCATCAGCCGTCAAGCGGATTAAAGTTTTACTGAGCTCTGCCCAGCAGAGCAATAGTCAGCTCTATCCACCACCAGTCCCTCCCATCAGGAAACTTACACAAGCCTCTTAGATGGCCTCATCCACCAGAGGGCAGACAGCAGAAGCAAGAATAACTACAATCCTGCAGCCTATGGATCAAAAACCACATTCACAGAAAGATAGACAAGATGAAAAGGCAGAGGGCTATGTACCAGATGAAGGAACAAGATAAAACCCCAGAAAAACAACTAAATGAAGGGAGATATGCAACTTTCCAGAAAAAGAATTCAGAATAATGATAGTGAAGATGATCCAGGACCTCGGAAAAGAATGGAGGCAAAGATCGAGAAGATGCAAGAAATGTTTAAAAAAGACCTAGAAGAATTAAAGAACAAACAATCAGAGATGAACAACACAGTAACTGAAATGAAAACTACACTAGAGGGAATCAATAGCAGAATAACTGAGGCAGAAGAACAGATAAGTGACCTGGAAGACAGAATGGTGGAATTCACTGCTGTGGAACAGAATAAAGAAAAAAGAATGAAAATAAATGAAGACAGCCTAAGAGACCTCTGGGACAACATTAAATGCAACAACATTTGCATTGTAGGGGTCCCAGAAGGAGAAGAGAGAGAGAAAGGGCCCGAGAAAATATTTGCAGAAATTATAGTCGAAAACTTCCCTAACATGGGAAAGGAAATAGCCACCCAAGTCCAGGAAGCTTAGAGAGTCCCGTACAGGATAAACCCAAGGAGAAACATGCCGAGACACACAGTAATCAAATTGGAAAAAATTATAGACAAAGAAAAATTACTGAAAGCAGCAAGGGAAAAACGACAAATAACATACAAGGGAACTCCCATAAGGTTAACAGCTGATTTCTCAGCAGAAATTCTACAAGCCAGAAGGGAGTGGCATGATATACTTAAAGTGATGAAAGGGAAGAACGTACAACCAAGATTACTGTACCCGGCAAGGATCTCATTCAGCTTTGATGGAGAAATGAAAAGCTTTACAGAGAAGCAAAAGCTAAGAGAATTCAGCACCACCAAACCAACTCTACAACAAATGCTAAAGGAACTTCTCTAACTGGGAAACACAAGAGAAGAAAAGGACCTACAAAAACAAACCCAAAACAGTTAAGAAAATGGTCATAGGAACATACATATCGATAATTACCTTAAATGTGAATGGATTAAATGCTCCAACCAAAAGACACAGGCTTGCTAAATGGATACAAAAACAAGACCCATATATATGCTGTCTACAAGAGACACACTTCAGACCTAGGGACACATACAGACTGAAAGTGAGGGGATGGAAAAAGATATTCCATGCAAATGGAAATGAAAAGAAAGCTGGAGTGGCAATACTCATATCTGATAAAATAGACTTTAAAATAAAGAATGTTACAAGAGACAAGGAAGGACACTACATAATGATCAAGGGATCAATCCTAGAAGAAGATATAACAATTATAACTATATATGCACCCAACATAGGAGCACCTCAATACATAAGGCAACTGCTATCAGCTATAAAAGAGGAAATTGACAGTAACAAAATAATAGTGGGGGACTTTAACACCTCACTTACACCAATGGACAGATCATCCAAATTGAAAATAAATAAGGAAACAGAAGCTTTAAATGATACAATAGACCAGATAGATTTAATTGATATTTATAGGACATTCCATCCAAAAACAGCAGATTACACTTTCTTCTCAAGTGCACACGGAACATTCTCCAGGATAGATCACATCATGGGTCACAAATCAAGCCTCCATAAATTTAAGAAAATTGAAATCATATCAAGCAACTTTTCTGACCACAATGCTATGAGAGTAGAAATGAATTACAGGGAAAAAAATGTAAAAAACACAAACACATGGAGGCTAAACAATACATTACTAAATAACCAAGAGATCACTGAAGAAATCAAAGAGGAAATCAAAAAATACCTAGAGACAAATAACAATGAAAACACGACGATCCAAAACCTATGGGCTTCAGCAAAGGCAGTTCCAAGAGGGAAGTTTATAGCTATACAAGCCTACTTCAAGAAACAAGAAATATCTCAAATAAACAATCTAACCTTACACCTAAAGGAACTAGAGAAAGAAGAACAAACAAAACCCAAAATTAGCAGAAGGAAAGAAATCATAAAGATCAGAGCAGAAATAAATGAAATAGAAACAAAGAAAACAATAGCAAAGATCAATAAAACTAAAAGCTGGTTCTTTGAGAAGATAAACAAAATTAATAAACTATTAGCCAGACTCATCAAGAAAAAGAGGGAGAGGACTCAAATCAATAAAATTAGAAATGAAAAAGGAGAAGTTACAACAGACACCGCAGAAATACAAAGCATCCTAAGAGACTCCTACAAGTAACTCCATGCCAACAAAATGGACAATCTGGAAGAAATGGACAAATTCTTAGAAAGGTATAACCTTCCAAGACTGAACCAGGAAGAAATAGAAAATATGAACAGACCAATCACAAGTAATGAAATTGAAACTGTGATTAAAAATCTTCCAACAAACAAAAGTCCAGGACCAGATGGCTTCACAGGTGAATTCTATCAAACATTTAGAGACGAGCTAACACCTATACTTCTCAAACTCTTCCAAAAAATTGCAGAGGAACAAACACTCCCAAACTCATTCTATGAGGCCACCATCACCCTGATACCAAAACCAGACAAAGATACTACAAAAAAAGAAAATTACAGACCAATATCACTGATGAATATAGATGCAGAAATCCTCAACAAAATACTAGCAAACAGAATCCAACAACACATTAAAAGGATCATATACCATGATCAAGTGGGATTTATCCCAAGGATGCAAGGATTCTTCAATATACACAAATCAAGCAATGTGATACACCATATTAACAAACTGAAGAATAAAAAACATATGATCATCTCAAGAGATGCAGAAAAAGCTTTTGACAAAATTCAACACCCATTTATGATAAAAACTCTCCAGAAAGTGGGCATAGAGGGAATCTACCTCAACATAATAAAGGCCACATATGACAAACCCACAGCAAACATCATTCTCAATGGTGAAAAACTGAAAGCATTTCCTCTAAGATTAGGAACAAGAAAAGGATGTCCACTCTCACCACTATTATTCAACATAGTTTTGGAAGTCCTAGCCACAGCAGTCAGAGAAGAAAAAGAAATAAAAGGAATACAAATTGGAAAAGAAGAAGTAAAACTGTCACTGTTTGCAGATGACAGGATACTATACATAGAGAATCCTAAAAATGCCACCAGAAAACTACTAGAGCAACTCAATGAATTTGGTAAAGTTGCAGGATACAAGATTAAAGCACAGAAATCTCCTGCATTCCTATACACTAATGATAAAAAATCTGAAAGAGAAATTAAGGAAACACTCCCATTTACCACTGCAACAAAAAGAATAAAATACCTAGGAATAAACCTACCTAGGGAGACAAAAGACCTGTATGCAGAAAACTATAAGACAGTGATGAAAGAAATTAAAGATGATACCAACAGATGAAGAGATATACCATGTTCTTGGATTGGAAGAATCAATATTGTGAAAATGACTATACTACCCAAAGCAATCTACAGATTCAATGCAACCCTATCAAATTACCAATGGCATTTTTTACAGAACTAGAACAAAAAAATCTCAAAATTTGTATGGAGACACAAAGACCCCGCATAGCCAAAGCAGTCTTGAGGGAATAAAATGGAGCTGGAGGAATCAGACTCCGTGACTTCAGACTATACTACAAAGCTACAGTAATCAAGACAATATGGTACTGGCACAAAAACAGAAATGTAGATCAATGGAACAAGATAGAAAGCCCAGAGATAAACCCACGCACCTATGGTCAACTAATCTATGACAAAGGAGGCAAGGATATATAATGGAGAAAAGACAGTCTCTTCAATAAGTGGTGCTGGGAAAACTAGACAGCTACATGTAAAAGAATGAAATTAGAACACTCCCTAACACCATACACAGAAATAAACTCAAAATGGATTCGAGACCTAAAGGTAAGACCAGACACTATAAAACTCTTAGAGGAAAACATAGGAAGAACACTCTTTGACATAAATCACAGCAAGACCTTTTTTGATCCACCTCCTAGAGTAATGGAAATAAAAACAAAAATAAACAAATGGGACCTAATGAAACTTAAAAGCTTTTGCAAAGCAAAGGAAACCATAAAGAAGATGAAAAGTCAACCCTCAGAATGGGAGAAAATATTTGTAGACGCATCAACAGACAAAGGATTAATCTCCGAAATATATAAACAGCTCATGCAGCTCAATATTAAAGAAACAAACAACACAATCTAAAACTTGGCAGAAGACCTAAATAGACATTTCTCCAAAGAAGACATACAGATGGCCAAGAAGCTCATGAAAAGCTGCTCAACATCCCTAATTATTAGAGAAATGCAAACCAAAACTACAATGAGATATCACTGGTATCACCACACCAGTTAGAATGGGCTTCATCAGAAAATCTACAAACAAATGCTGGAGAGGGTGTGGAGAAAAGGGAACCCTCTTGCACTGTTGGTGGGAATGTAAAGTGATACAGCCACTATGGGGAACAGTATGCAAGTTCCTTAATAAACTAAAAATAGAATTACCATATGATCCAGCAATCCCACTACTGGGCATATACCCAGAGAAAACCATAATTCAAAAAGACACATGCACCCCAATGTTCATTGCAGCACTATTTACAATAGCCAGGTCATGGAAGCAACCTAAATGCCCATTGACAGACGAATGGATAAAGAAGATGTGGTACATATATACAATGGAATATTACTCAGCCATAAAAAAGAATGAAATTGAGTCATTTGTTGAGACATGGATGGATCTAGAGACTGTCATACAGAGTGAAGTAAGTCAGAAAGAGAAAAACAAATATCATATATTAACGCATGTATGTGGAACCTAGAAAAATGGTACAGATGAACCGGTTTGCAGGGCAGAAGTTGAGACACAGATGGAGAGAACAAATGTATGGACACCAAGGGGGGAAAGCCACGGGGGGGTGGGGATGACTAATAAGAACCTGCTGTATAAAAAAAAAATTAAATTTAAAAATTAAAAAAAAACTAATACTAAACTTTCTTTGGGTTATTTGTATTGAAGTATGTTAATATAAATGTTTCAGACATTACATGAAATTCCTAAAAATCTTTTATGTTCTGGTATAATGTTATAAGCCATAATTCTAGTTATTACTTTAAACTGTATATCTCAGAAATAACTAAATTTCCTTGTCAATTGCATTATTATGAACTTTCATCAAATCTTTAACCGTGGTCATTTTTAAGTGTTTTGTCATTTACGGACAGTTCTTGGTGTACTCTGATGCTTTTGCAAAAATGTTCCTATAAAAGGGTTTCATCTTCAAGGAATTCATGGAAAAGACTCTGACAAGTACAGGTTTCTGGTAACTGACTATAATGCTGAACTGAATGAATAAGCATTTTCAGAATTCTAATGGAAAACTGATGAATTCATAAAAGTGCTAACAAAAGATCAAGATGAAAAAAAATTAATTACATGGGACTGAGTGAACTGATGAGGATGATTATAATTTTTGTGACTTTGAATTAAAAAAATGTGATAAAAAAGATTAACTTACTTAAGTGAGGTATTATTTATAAAAATAAGTTTAAAAAAATCAAGAAAATGAAAGACTTCATCTGTTTTCTTTTCTAATGTCTGTACGTTGGAGGAAGATGTAATGATATTCCCGGCATGTCATTTTGCCCTCCGGAACCATCAAACATTATAGATGTGATTAGGTAGAATTATTTAAATATGGTCGTGTATCTTTACCTTTCTGGTCAATCACAATTTCTGGTTTTTTGTTTTATTTTTTTTTTTTTAATAATGAGTTTTTGTTGTTGTTTTGAAAAAAAAATTTAGGGCTTCCCTGGTGGCGCAGTGGTCGAGAGTCCGCCTGCTGATGCAAGGGACACGGGTTCGTGTCCCGGTCCGGGAAGATCCCACATGCCGCGGAGCGGCTAGACCCGTGAGCCATGCCCGCTGAACCTGCGCGTCCGGAGCCTGTGCTCCGCAACGGGAGTGAGAGGCCCGCATACCGCAAAAAAAAAAACTTAGTGGAGGGGGAGGAATATTTTATTACAGTCACTAAAAGGTAAGGATTAATTTCCTTTTAGAAAGGGGGACATAATGCACATTTTACAGTGCAATATAAAAAGTATTACTAGCACAATAATACTATCACACTAAAAATGGAACTTATTACTTATTCAGTAAAATGGCCACTTGCTCCTAATCAGTATCATAATTCACTAGACAGATCTGAGGTTCCCTTAAAGGTTTTGCTTTACTGATCTTCCCTGGGTTTGTCATTCTCATTTCCCACATAGCTTGACGCATGGAGCAGCTGTTTGCTATAGCACATGAAGAGTGCGGTAATCTAACACAAAGAAATGTCACAGAACCAAAAAACTATAATATACACAGTATTTTTTAAAGGGAAAGAACTTTCTAGTAAGAATGCTCAATGGGTATGTCTTTGAAGACAAAATATTAAAGTCAGACTTAAAATATCACTTAATATAGTAAGAAAAATTCCTTTTATGAGGTTTGACTGTCTATGTAATTCATAGCCTGGTTCTTTCTTATAAACCTTTGAAAAGTGTTGTGAATAGAATATATTATACTTGGGATTCCAAAAGCTTTTTATTATTCATTAACAATTTGAGGATTATAAGATTACACTTCAGGTAATTTAGAATAAGATTTTTTAAAACTGAAGTATAGTTGATTTACAATATTGTGTTAGCTTCAGGTATACAACAAAGTGATTCAATTATTTTTTTTAGATTATGTTCCATTATAGGTTATTAGAAGATATTGAATATAGTTCCCTGCATTATACAGTAAAGCTTTTTTGCTTATCTATTTTATGTATAATAGTGTGTATCTGTTAATCCCATACTCCTAATTTATCCCTCCCTCCCTTTCCTCTTTGGTAACCATAAATTTGTTTTCTATGTGAGTCTGTTTCTGTTCTATATATAGATTCATTTGTATTATTTTTTAGATTCCATATATAAGTGATATCATATAATATTTGTCTGATTTACTTCACTTGGTATGATATTCTCTAGGTCCATTCATGTTGCTGCAAATGGCAATATTTCATTCTTTTTTATAGCTGAGTGTATCCCACATCTTCTTTATCCATTCGTCTGTTGATGGACACTTAGTTTGTTTCCATGTCTTTGCTATTATAAACAGTGCTGCTATGAACATTGGGGTGCATGTCTTTTTGAATTAGAGTTTTCATCTTTTCCAGATATATGTCCGGATGTGGGATTGCTGGGTCATATGGCAAATCTATTTTTAGTTTTTTTTGAGGAACCCCCATGCTGTTTTCCATAGTGGCTGCACCAATTTACATTCCCACCATCAGTGTAGGAGGGTTCCCTTTTCTCCACACTTTCTCCAGCATTTATTATTTATAGACTTTTTGATGATGGCCATTCTGACTGGTGTGAGGTGATACCTCATTGTGGTTTTGATTTGCATTTCTCTAATAATTAGCGAGGTTGAACACCTTTTCATATGCCTGTTAGCCATCTGTATGTCTTCTTTTGAGAAATGTCTATTAAGGTCTTTGGCCCATTTTTTGATTGGATTATTTGGTTTTTTGATATTGAGTCATGTAAGTTGTCTGTATAGAATAAGATTTTTTAAATGTGGATGCTGATGTGGAATCATATCTACAGATATTGTGCCATATATAACTTACCTTTAAATTTATCTAAATTCTTATAAATATCTCACAGTTTTTGTTTGTTTGTTTGGCTATGTGGGATCTTATTTCCCTGATCAGGAATTGAACCCAGGCCCTCCTCAGTAATAGCACAGAGTCCTAACCACCGGACCACCAGGGAATTCTCACAGTTCATTTTAAGGCAATAAATTGATTAACATGTTCACTTTAAAATATTGTTTCTAAACTCTTTATTAATATCAAGTGGAAAGAATTTATACCTTTATTATAGTAAGAGGTAATTTTAAATTATTTAATAACTCACCAAATCAGTTTCTTGTCACATAGGGTAACATGTTATTACCAAACAACTTTGCCTCTGGTCAAAGAGAAACAAATCATTGCACAAGGCTCAAAATTTTTGTGAAAATAAATATTTAGGAAAGTAAACCATAGATGTAATTGAATCCCAGTGAAATACATTAAACAATTATGAGAAGTAGCTATTACTCTGACCATCAAGTTTGGTATAAGAAGTAAACAGTTTAGCCCAAACTGCCCTCAGCCGGCCGGTCGGCCAGCTCTGTTATGGCGATCTGCAGCCCCAGCATCGTGATTAGCAATAATTAACCAGCTTATGACCTAGATTTATTTTGTATACCTAATCATTATGCTGAGGATTTGGAAAAGGAGTTTATTCCTCATGGACTAATTATGGACAGGACCGAACGTCTTGCTCAAGATGTGAAGAAGGAGATGGGAGGCCATCACACCGTGGCCCTCTGTGTGCTCAACGGGGACTACAAATTCTTTGCTCACCTGCTGGATTACATCAAAGTACTGAAGAGAAATAGTGATAGATCCATTCCTATGACTGTAGATTTTATCAGACTGAAGAGCTACTGTAATGACCAGTCAACAGGCGACATAAAAGTAATTGGTGAAGATGATCTCTCAACTTTCACTGGAAAGAATGTGTTGATTGTGGAAGGTATAATTGACACTGGCAAAACAATGAAAACCTTGCTTTCCTTGGTCAAGCAGCATAATCCAAAGATGATCAAGGTTGCAAGCTTGCTGGTGAAAAGGACCCCTTGAAGTGCTGGATACAGACCAGACTTTGTTGGATTTGAAATTCTAGCCAAGTTTGTTGTAGGATATGCCCTTGACTATAATGAATACTTCGGGGATGTGAATCATGTTTGTGTCATTAGTGAAGCTGGAAAAGCAAAATACAAAGCCTAAGATGATAGTTCAAGTTGAGTTTGGAAACATCTGGAGTCCCACTGAAATCACCAGTAAAATTATCAAATGTTCTAGTTCTGTGGCCAGATGCTTATTTGAGATTATTGCATGTAACTTCTTAGAATTTTAGCTGTTGTATTTTAGAAATGCCAGTTGCTGCATTCCCAAACTCTTTATTTGCACTGTCAGCCTATAGACTATCATTTCCCTTTGGGTGGATTGTTGTTTTACTCGTGAATGAAAAACCTCTTAAACCACATCACTATGGAACGAAAATATTGACATTGTATATGTAAAAAACATTTAAAGAAAAGAATATATTAGTTTTTTAACTGGTATTTTACTTTTTACATATTCAAGGAAGAACAGAAGTGATTGAGTATTGTTAACTATACCACTGTGTGTTCAGAAAAGTAAGAAACAGTCAGTTTTATATCAGTCACAGCACTTAGAAGTATCGTTATGTCGGATAAACCACACGTCCTGGAATTATTTTAGTAGCTTTTAGTAGTATTAACTGTAATTTCCCACTTGTTCAAATTATTTTTGGTGAATCTTTGTCAACAGATTGATCTGTACCTTTTAAATACAGACCAATAAGTTCCGAAAACCTACCACTTTTTGAATTCTTCAACATAAAAATCCTTAAAATAAAGGCTGTCTCTTTAAAAGAGAAAAAAAAAGTAAACAGTTTAACTTTATAGGGTTATTTATTAATCTTTTTTTTACATCTTTATTGGAGTATAATTGCCTTCCAATGGTGTTAGTTTCTGCTTTATAACAAAGTGAATCAACTATACATATACATATATCCCCATATCTCCTCCCTCTTGTGTCTCCCTCCCAGTCTCCCTATCCCAACCCTCTTGGTGGTCACAAAGCACCAAGCTGATCTCCCTGTGCTATGTGGCTGCTTCTACAGGATTATTTATTAATCTTGCTGGAAATGATTCCCATGATTTTGAGAATGGAGACTCCATACTTCTCTTTAGATCCTTAGTAATAGGTTTAGAATATGGGAAACCCAAATTATACTAGTCTATTGATTCCACAAAAGTAGATTCCCTTCTTTGTTCTGCAGTATTTCACCAATGTGATTGCTTTTTATAAATATTGTGAGAATAAACTAACAGTAACATTTGGAAAGTTTTTCGAGCCCTTTGTGACATGAATAATGGCAGGATTCTTTCCAAACCACAAGTTTTTCCTCTCAAAACCCTTCTCTATTTTTGTACCATCATTTCCTCTTCCTCTCTATTTTTTTTTTTTTTTTTTTTGCGGTACGCGGGCCTCTCACTGTTGTGGCCTCTCCCGTTGCAGAGCAGCACAGGCTCAGCAGCCATGGCTCATGGGCCCAGCCGCTCCGCGGCACGTGGGATCTTCCCGGACCGGGGCACGAACCCGTGTCCCCTGCATCGGCAGGCGGACTCTCAACCACTGCACCACCAGGGAAGCCCTTCCTCTCTATTTTTAATAAGATTTATTTCAAACTATGAAATGCATGGTTATTGTAGGAAATTTGAATAATAAAAGTAAAAATACCCATAATTCGATCAATTTTTCCTCCAGAATTTTGATGAAATAATTGCAGTCTGAACAAGATATGTTACATTTTTTTTTCAATGCTAGGAAAAAAATCTTTAAAGGAACTCAAGCACGCAAAAAAAAAAAAGAATTCATGGACACACTCATGGACCATTTTATGGTTAATTACATCCACTGGGAAAGCAATAGAGGTATTGCCTCACAGATTCAGTTGAATTCAGAAACTTAAATACTAGCATGATTTCACTCCATTGTAGGTATTTCTTCTTCACTAATATCATTTTAATAGATGTGTCAATGATAGCTATCACTTATAGAAAGCCTTATTTAATGATATAATCTTTACATCAACCATAACAGTAAATTAGCACTAGCCTCACTTTACAAAACAAAAGTTTGAAAACAACCGCATAGCTCTTAGGTGGTGAAGTGAGAATTTGAGGGGATTTGAACACTGCTCTCTCTGCTTCCAAAGGCATCCTTTCCACTACAGCCCAACACCTCACCATGAATATCATAATCTGCTTAACTAGGTCCTGTGGTTGGGCATTTCAAATGCTCCCCCCGACCTTTTTTTTTTTTTTTTTAACTAAAATCAATAATGTTAGAAGTAATATCTTGGAGTATGAAACTTTGTTTTTATGATTATTTCCCCAAAATAGAGCTTAAAATCTGGATTAGTGTGTTAAAGGCAGGAATATTTTTTTTTTTTTTTCTGGTATGTTTTCTTTTCTTTTTTTTTTTTTTTTAAACATCTTTATTGGAGCATAATTGCTTTACAATGGTATGTTAGTTTCAGCTTCACAACAAAATGAATCAGTTATATATATACATATGTTCCCATATCTCTTCCCGCTTGCGTCACCCTCCCTCCCACCCTCCCTATCCCACCCCTCCAGGCGGTCACAAAGCACCGAGCTGATCTCCCTGTGCTATGCGGCTGCTTCCCACTAGCTATCTACCTTACGTTTGGTAGTGTATACATGTCCATGCCTCTTTATTGCTTTGTCACCGTTTACCCTTCCCCCTCCCCATAGCCTCAAGTCCATTCTCTAGTAAGTCTGTGTCTTTATTCCTGTTTCACCCCTAGGTTTTTCATGACATTTTTTTTTTTCTTAAATTCCATATATATGTGTTAGCATACGGGTCTCTTGTAGACAGCAAATATATGGGTCTTGTTTTTGTATCCATTCAGCCAATCTGTGTCTTTTGGTGGGAGCATTTAGTCCATTTACATTTAAGGTAATTATCGATATGTGTGTTCCCATTCCCATTTTCTTAATTGTTTTGGGTTTGTTATTGTAGGTCTTTTCCTTCTTTTGTGTTTCTTGCCTAGAGAAGTTCCTTTAGCAGTTGTTGTAGAGCTGGTTTGGTGGTGCTGAACTCTCTCAGCTTTTGCTTGTCTCTAAAGGTTTTAATTTCTCCATCAAATCTGAATGAGATCCTTGCTGGGTAGAGTAATCTTGGTTGCAGGTTTTTCTCCTTCAACACTTTCAATATGTCCAAAGGCAGGAATATTTTTAAGGCAATTTGTACACATTGTTAATTGCTTTCCTCAGTGAGATTGTTCAAATTATAATCCAATCAGCAGAGCATGAGGCTTCCTGCTCCACTGTGCTCTTTATAAAAATCTTGGTTAATTTAATAGATCAAAATTGACTCTTTGTTGCTAAGTTTAAAATTGTTTTGGTTGCTATAGTTAACTGTGTTTTAATACATCAATTCTCCATTCTACAGAGTGAAGGCTGGCTAAGTCTTTGAACTAGAAATGGGAAGATAGGGAAATGGTCTTTAGACTTTTTATTCCCTTTATTCATTCAATGGTTATCTAGTTCCTATTCTAGGTCAGGCATTGTGCTAGTGTTCAGGATATAAAGATGAAAGCCCATCCCTGACCTCAAAGAGCTTGTGAACTAGCAAGAGAAACAGATATAAATAGACTGTAGTACAGTGTGACTGGCACTGTGACCAAAGTAACACAGAAGAATATGCTTTGAGAAACACAGAGGAGGGCACTTAAACCAGCTTCAGGGAGGTCCTAGAAGCCATTTTGGAGGTGCTGAGGGCTGAGCTCCACCTTGAAGAGAAGCAGAAGTTAGCCAGCTTTTTCCTGACATCTCCAACCAGAATTAATTGCTTCCTCATCTATGTTCCTTTACTAAAATATAGTGTACTTATTTGTTTCCACGTCTCTTGCTTGGCTGTTCTTCTTGATGGGGAGGGACTATATCCCTATTAGCCCAAGACAATGCCCCAAAATGAGTAGGAATGCAGTTAACATTTGTTGAATTATTTTGAAATTCTACCCATATAGTGATTTCCTCCCATACCTTCCTCTTGACATTTATATAAATATGTGTGGTTTTTCTTTATATTGTAAAAATAATACTGTTCACCACATACCCATCAGAATGGCTAAAAGGAAAGCATGGAAAACGACAAGCGCTGGTGACGGATTTGGAGCAACAGAAATGCTCATACGTCACTGGAGGCAGTAGAAATTGGTACAGCCACTTTGGAAAAGTGGCAGTATCTATGAAAGCTGGGTTATACCTCATAAGCCAACAATTTCATTCCTAGGAACAAGTTCAACACAAATACATGCATATGTTCACCACAAAGCATATTTTCACCAAAAGCAGCACTACTGATAGTAGCTCCAAACTAGAAAATACACAGATGCTCATCAGCAGTAGAATGGATAAACTTATTGTGGTACGGCCACACCGCAAGGAAAAAGAATCTACACTTAACAATATGAAGGAATTTCACAAGAATAATTTTGAGGGCAAAGAACTAGTGTTTTTTTTTAAGCACTTATTGGATGATTACTTTTATATAAAGAATAAAAATAGGCAAAACTATTCTATGCTATAGAAGTCAGGAAAGGTCGGTTAGAAGTGGAGGGTTAGTCACTGTAAGGGAATAGGCATGGAGAGCTTCTGGGGGTGCTGGTAAGTTTCTGTTTCTTGATTTGGGTTTTGGTTACACCTGTATATTCAGTTTGTTCCCTTTTCTGTATATGTATTATACCTAGTTTTTTTTTAAATATGTCTTATTTGAGAGAAAGCTGGAAAATACATAATGTTTAAAATTTTTTAAATCACCCACAATCTACTACCTAGAAATTACTATTAACATTTCGGATTATTTCCTTCTAGTCTTTTTTTGAAGCCGCAGTGCTTGTGCCATCTCCTCCCCTTCTCTGCTTCCCACATATTTACACACACATTTACTAAATTACGTTCATTCCTATTTAGTTTTACTTCTGCTTTTTAATTTTACTTAAATTTAATCCATATTATCAAATATTCAGGGCTTCCCTGGTGGCGCAGTGGTTAAGAACCTGCCTGCCAATGCAGGGAACATGGGTTCTATCCCTGGTCCAGGAAGATCCCACATGCCTCGGAGCAACTAAGCCTGTGTGCCACAACTACTGAACTTGTGCTCTAAAGCCCGAGAGCCACAACTACTGAAGCCCGCGTGCCTAGAGCCCGTGCTCTGCAACAAGAGAAGCCACTGCAATAAGAAGCCCGCGTGCAGCAACGAAGACCCAACGCAGCCAAAAAAAAAAAAAAAAAAATTCGTTGCAAGCATGTTTTTAAACTGCTGCAATGTATTCCATCAAATATATATATGTAATATATGGTGTATATATATAAAATATTCCTAATATAATCATAAATTCCTGGGAGAGAGTTGTGTGTGTGGCATGTATATATATGAAATATTCCTAGTATATAATAACATATATTCCTAGAAGAGAGTATGTGTGTGTGTATACATACACACACACACACAGACACACACATACACACAAACACGTATAAGCTACTGGGTCATGAACGTTCTCTAAGCTCTGCCTTCATTCTGCATTTCCTTCCAGAAAGCTTGCATCTCACTGGCAAGGTTATTAGAGCTCCTTGTATCACAGTCCAACCCCAGGTCATTTATTATTTTTTTAATTCGTTGTTAAAGTGGTGGAACTTAAAATAGGACTAAGGAATCCGCGGTTTTGCACCTGGCTAGGCGCTCAGCAGGAATGGGTTCCCCCGCACTCCTCTCCCCTCCAGGGAGCCCCACGCCTCGGTCCTGCAGTGCGGCCGCGCGTGCGCCCGGGCCCCCAGCGCCCTCGCCTCCCGGTTGCCGTGGGAACCTCAGAGCACCACAGCGCCCGAAGACGCAGCAGTGAGCCAGTACCAAGGCCAGAGCATGGAGCTGCCAGATCCGGTCCGCCAGAGGCTGGGAAACTTCAGCCGGACCGTGTTCAGTGACTCCAGCCGGACCGGGCCGGAGTATAACGAGGGTCCGGGTGAGTGGCGGAGGCCCAGCGCAGGACGTGTGGCCCTCGGAAGACCTGGCGCGGGTTTTGGAGCGGCCAGATTTTGCCCAGACCTAAGATGGCGGTTTCGCCTTCAGGTGGTTCTCCGCAGTGCGGGAAGCTCCTTGGAGGAGGGGCCAGGCCGAGGGATGGGGCTGAGATGGGGACCAGATACCCCGGCCCCGTAACCCAGCAGGTTCCGGGTTGATGGTGCTGTGACCTGGCCGGCTAATGGCAAACGGGGCGGCTGAGGTGGCGCCGGCCTTCCTCAAAAAAGAATATAAAAGCCGCCTTCGCAGCCCGCGTCCGGTCCCTTGCCCTCCGAGAACGCTGAGAAGGCCGACTTTGCTTTTCCTCTACAGCATTCGCCCTGGCTTTTCTGGCCAGGGTGGAGTGGAAACAGCCCAGGCAATCCCTTCTTTCCACTAACTATCCCCTACCCAGTAAAATATCTTTTCCTTTTCTCCTTTCCTAGCAGAACAAGTACTTTCCACCACAAGTCCATTTTCTGGCAGAAGACATGGAAAGAAATTTTATTTTAAACGCTATCCAATACAGAGTGGCACCTGCCACTCTAGCAACGCCTTCAACAAAACTCGCACTCTCCCTGCCTTCTCCTTCCCATCCCCTATTTATACTTCTTGTCCTAAATCAAGTAACAAAATACCACGATGCTACATCCAACATGACAAGTGACAACGCAGTTTTCTGCAAAACAGTTTCCCTCTCTTAAATCATGATAGACAACATACTGTCAACCAAACCCACGCAGCTTTTATCACTGAACTGTGCTGGGAAATAGAAATCTTTTCCTCTTGTTTGGTTTAGGGATTTTTTAAAGGGGGCAAAGAAAAGTCATTTCCCATCGTTTCAATTTTTCACCCTGTTTACTTGCCTGTCCTCTGAATTTAGGCCTGGTCTTGATTTAGGATGTACAGAGAAAAACATAATGTGAAAAATTAGGTTATTATGTTTTTGATTCTAAAGCCAAGGCACTAAAATCTGATGATATAAAGTATCAGGGGTTTTCTGTAAAGGGCCAGATAGTAAATATTTTAGACCTTTCAGGCCGTAGGTCTCTGTGGCAGTCATAGGTAATGGTAATTGAATAGACATGGCAGTGTTCCAATAAAACTTTATTTGTGAACACTAAAGTTTGAATTTCATGATTTTCAGTGTCACAAAATATTATTATTCTTTGATATTTTTTCCTCAACCATTTAAAAATGTGAAAAAACATTTTTAGCTCACTTGCTGTACAAAAACAGGCAGCTGGCTGGTAGTTTGCCCACCCCTGATTTAGATTACATAATGTTTTAATTTAAATTCCGTTTACAGAAGTCAACTTGTACTTTTGCAGAATTTAGTAAATTCATGTCTTGTGCTTTCAAGGTTAATTTACATATTAACTTGATTTTCAACTGCATGATGGTAAGTTTGATCTGAAATATAGACATAACTCTTAAGATGCTCATGTACAAAATTCTCAACATAAAAACTTCTTCGCAAAATTTGACTACAGTGTTTGCTCTAAAGGTATTAAAATTTTCAGCTTAACTAATTTATCACTATTTTTCCACATTTTCTTCCTTGTGGATCTGAATTAGGTTTGATTATTTGTACTGTAATTGCAAGCGTGTATTATGACCACAGCTGACCAAGAGTTGTACTATTGTTATGAGAAAATCCTAGGCAAGTGAGTTACCTTCAGATTTAACAGACTATAAGAATGCATTCCTTTATTAGTGGTAATTTAATAAATGGGTGCAAGCAAAAGTAGACATAATAATCAGGGATATTCTTGGAGCTAAAGGAAAAACCTGGCTGTGAGAGACCATGACTATCTTATATTTTAAAACTGTTAAATGATAGATATAAAATACTCAGATGCGGAGAAAAAGACATTAAAATCTGTTTTTAAGAAATTTATTTTAGGGGCTTCCCTGGTGGTGCAGTGATTAAGAATCTGCCTGCCAATGCAGGGGACACAGGTTCGAGCCCTGGTCCAGGAAGATCCCACATGCCACGGAGCAGCTAAGCCTGTGTGCTGCAACTACTGAGCCTGCGCTCTAGAGCCCACGAGCCACAACTACTGAGCCTGTGTGCCACAGCTACTGAAGCCCACGCGCCTAGAGCGAGAGCTCTGCAACAAGAGAAGCCACCGCAATCAGAAGTCTACACACCACAACCAAGAGTAGCCCCCGCTAGCCACAACTAGAGAAAGCCCACGCACAGCAACAAAGACCCAACACAGCCAAAACTACATAAATAATTTTAAAAAATATTTATTTTAGAGCCTTTGTAAATTCTTTCATTTAGAGCAGTGGATTTCAAAATCTATATCTGCTCTTAAATTGTTGGAATTTAGTCAAATTGAGGATGCATTTGTAGGGCCCAATTTAAAAAATCAAATTCTTAATTTAGGACCCTTCTCCCTTATATGAAAGCAAAAGATACTATGTAATCAGCCTTAGATAAATGAAACTCATGTATCATGAATGGCTACACTGGTAATGCCCTTATAATAGTATGTTTTCATTCATTCATTAATGAATTCATTAATTCATTCTTTCTGCTTATGCATATTTGGTATTTTCCATGTGTAAAGCAAGATGCTAGGTTCTATGAGGGCCTCAAATTTGGGTAGAATGTGGGCTGTGCTTACAATGAGCCTGTGTATAAGTAAAAGAGAAGGAAAAAGGACTCATATTTATTGAGTCCCTACTAAGTGCCAGGCATAGTGCTAGGGTGAAGTAATTTATATTATCTTTAATCTTCACAAGCAACCTGTGAGGTAATTTTAATGTTACTGTTTTACAGGTGAATAAATTAAGGCTCAAAGAGGTTAAATAATTTATTCCAAGTCTGGCATCTAGAGTTCTGAGGGAGTCTGGGGGGCTCCGGGTTTACTTGGACTCCAGAGCTCATTGTCTCTTCAGTAACCAGATTGTGTCTCAAGTGAGGGGAGTGTGGCTCTTTGCTAGCACTTCTTACACATAGACTAGAGTGATAAGTACCTAGAGGGGAAAGAGATTTCTGCTGGAGTGGGGGAATGGGATCAAGAAAGGATTTATGGAAAAAGTGGCATTGAATTGGATATGAATGAACAGGTAGGATTAGGATATGCTGAAAAGGGGTGTCTGTTTAATTATAATTTGGGGAGGTTAGATTTTGCATGAGATTAGTTTATATGTGAGAGATTAGTTGTTACGTATTTTATGTGTTCATTTCATAGGCTCTTTACACAGAACTCTACAAAGGAGGTAATGATTATTATTGTTATCTGTTCAATAGGATTCGTATTGATATTCCACATTTAATTTATACCAGTAGTATGCAAAAAAGTCAGCAGACTGTAATGGGAAAATGATAAAGTAATTGAAAAATATGAAACACACCCCCAAGTAGCCAACATAGGAACTAAATAGTATTATGATGACTATTTCCTTTCACTGTCAATGATTATAAATAGGCTTAAAATCTGGAGTTTCGTTAAGCTGCTGCTATGGTTATTAATTCTAAGGAACTAAAGGACGTATAGGGCAGAGACCAGGGTTAAGAGTTTGTTCCTTTTCTCTCTCTTTCTTCCGTAGATAATGAAATGGTTTCCAGTTTGGCATTGCAGATGTCACTTTATTTTAACACTTATTTTTTCCCACTTTGGTGGGTGAGCAGCATTACGATGCTTCAGATGAAGGTAAATCTACACTTTACTACTTCTGCTGAGGTCTCTTCTGCCGTCCCTAGCATTGTTACATTGTCAATAAAATTAAAGTTCTTTATATTTTTTTTTAATCTCAGGTCAGTCTTACTATATGTGAGATTTTATGAACATGTTTTTTTTTTGTTTTTTTTAGTATTCAATCTTGCCTGATTACTACAAATTCATTGTGGTCACCGTTATCATCCTAATAACCTTAATTGAAGCTATCAGGTTGTATCTGGGCTACATGGGGAACCTGCAGGAGAAGGTAGGCTCTTCTTTCCTTTCTCTCAGTGCTACACATAAATGCAGTAAGATTTTCCTAACAAGGAAAAGGCAGTGAGATGGGATGGAAGGAGCAAAGGCCTGTAGTTAAGGCCTAGCTCCAACTTCACCACATCTGTCACTGTGGTCTGTTTGCTTAATCTCTTGAGCCTTGGTTTCTTCACATATAAAATTGGGGAAATATTTACTTCACAGATTTGTTAGGATTAAGTAATTTATATAAAGTACCTGAACATAGCAAACACTTAAGAAGTGATAGTTTTCCCTCTTCTCACCAGTCTTGAAAATACTTGGTCAATTAAACGTGATTATTTAGATCCTGAATAAGAGAATGGGGGGAAATGATAAACTCATTTCCTCTGCAAGGCTCATGTTTTCTGAATCATCATGCTGCCTAAGCATTTACAGTTACCAGAATTTAGGGATAATCCCTAAAGATTTCTGTGTTCTTTCAGGCCCTTCATAAGGACCTGTCCCAGCCTGTCCCACTGTATACTGTCCCAAGTATTTCTTGCTTTTTCCTAATCCAAGCATCCATTCCAGGTGATGTGTTGTTTCCCAGTCATACTCATTCCACATCTTTGCTTACTTAAGTTCTTGCCTCTTCCTCCTTCTACCCAACTTTAAAAGCCTACCTCCTTGAATTCTGTCTTTTACCTACCCTACTTACCCTCTTATTTCTTGTAGCATTTAGTCTATAATGCTAAGTTGTGCATTTCATTATTCACTGTAGTATTCTAGGACTGTCCCATAAGTAAGTTTTCTCTTCCAGTCTAGACTGTAAGTTTTCTGAGGACAAGGACCATGTTGTATTCCTTTTGATTTACAGAGCTCAAAATGTACGTTCACCGTAGTGCCATCAAGTAGTATCACTTGCTTATTGATGCAAACAGAAGCCTGTACTTCACTGATCTGATACTCATCATGTGTGTCATTGCAGGTTCCTGAGCTGGCTGGCTTTTGGCTTTTGAGCCTTCTATTGCAGTTGCCTTTAATTCTATTCTTGCTCTTTAATGAAGGCCTAACGAATCTGCCCTTAGAAAAAGCAGTACATATCATCTTCACTATATTCCTTACTTTCCAAGTTGTTTCGGCATTTCTTACCCTAAGGAAAATGGTAAATCAGTTGGCAACTCGTTTCCACCTCCAAGACTTTGACCGGCTCTCTGTGAGCAGAGGAGACATGAGAAGAGTGAGATCCTGTATAGAAGAGATTTGACCCAGTGCTGTTGAGTGAAAATCTGAAAGATCATTCTAGAAAACTTCAGGAATTAGGAAAACACCAGAGGGCTAGCACGAGAAAAAGGATAAAGCAAGTGTTTTGAACTGTATGCTCTCTGGCTCTGAAATTCCAAGGTTGGGGGGCAATGATAAGACTATTTGCACATCACATGAAAGCAGTAAATCAACCCTAAAGCCTACGTGTTGTCTACCTGATGTCAAATATCTGAAATTTTTTGTTGTTGTTGACTTTTTCAGGTGTGTAAAAACCTGTATTGGTGGCATTACATCTTTACTGTAATATTTCTAGTTAGTACCTATAACTAGAAATGTGTATATTTCTTTTAACCTTGTTGGCTATCTATGTGTTGGCAGTATGTCTGAAGCACGTGGAAATGCTTGTCAGTATTCCGATGTATTAGACTACATTTGTAAACTAAGACACCAAATTTTCATGTCTGCTAGGGTCTTAGCTGTTATGCTGAGGTTAAGAAGAAAACAGGTGGATTATCATGCTATTTAAGAAATGTTTTTATTCTAAAATTGTTACTTTCATAAAACCGTGTTCAGGGACTTCCCTGGCAGTTTGGTGGTTAAGACTTCACCTTCCAGTGCAGGGGATGCAGGTTTGATCCCTGGTCGGGGAGCTAAGATCCCACATGCCTCACGGCCAAAAAACCAAAACATGAAACAGAAGCAATATTGTAACAAATTCAATAAAGACTTTAAAAATGGTCACATCAAAAAAACTTTCAAAAAAATAAATAAGTAGATAAATAAAACCGTGTTTGGTATTTATGGCGGTGGTGTGTAAAATGTCTTTACAATAAGGTATAAAATATTTATGTTAAAGTATCTGTAGGAATCATTCCTGTCTTGTACAGTTCTTTTGGGCTGTGGGTTTGTTATTTTTATTACAGAGTTCGCTTGGATGTATCTGAACATTATTTTTAAATGACTATTGGATTGTCTTAAGGGATATAATGTTTTCTGTCCTATAGGGAAATGTGCCTTTATAAGTAATGTATTTTACTGAGAGATAGTTGTAGCTACCTTAAAAATCATTCTTTCTAATTTTCCTGTTCTGTAATTCATGCTTATTTTAGGACTTCCATGCTGTGCCTTATACATTCTTATATTGCTTACTTTTTGAAAATTTTTTTATTTCCCACTCTTAATCACACCTGACCAGTCTATTTATGCTCTTTCTATTATTATATATAAAGTTCAGTCAAATTTTTCTACCCCCATGCACTGGCTGATTAGCCTTTCCCCTATACCAAAGCTGTCACTAGGTATATTCCAATAATTTGAAATTCAAAATAGAATTCTGTTTGGATAGTTTACTAAAACATATTTGTTGTGTTTGTTTCCAGATAGGAATAGATAGGTGAGTTTATAAGAAAATATAAAATAAGAACACTAAATCTACATAGCAGATAAATTAAGGGGATGATGAAGAAAGAATTTTCTATTTAATAGTTGTTTCCAGAGTTTTATTTTAAATATCAGAGCCTCTGAAACATTTAAACTTTAAGGTTAAAAGAGTAATCACTAAAATGTTAAGAGTGATAATCAAAAATTTTAACAACTATAAAAATTGGGGGAAAATGTATTCAATTTATTAAAATTTTAAAAAAATTTTGCTCTAATAGCCATATTGCTTAAAATACAGATATAATAAGGATGGGAAAAAAGAAACTAAGAAAATCCATTGAGAACATGACCAAGTTATTTGTTTTTTGTCTAAACAATAAAACCACGATTTTGTGTTAGGCTGAACCAATATTTTCTTTTGGAGTATAGCTGGTTCCCTATGTAAGCATACGAAAATCAAGACAGATATTTGATTTTGTGTGTCAGCACATTTGGAGTTTAGGCAGTCCTTATTTTTACTTTATTTGAATAAGTTTGCCCATCCTTAATTCCAGTTACATCTTCCTCTTCAGGGTTCACAGCACTGTTCTGAAGTTTTCTAGTTAGGACATTGAGCTTCACAAACACTTTGTCTTTCACATATTTTTTTTTCCAGGGTTTTTTCCTAATTATAGACAAGGTGGATGTGAATTTCTGTAAATCGGAATGATTTTTAAAAATTGGATTTTAATCAACATATGTTTGAATGCCTAGTTTGTACAAGGAAGAGTGGAGAGTTCATAGACACATAAAAGTGCTCCCTGTTCTCAGGGGTACAACGTTGGAAGTAAAGTCTAACTTCATCAGGGAGGTGCAGTGAATGAGTTTCTACCTCATAAGTACCTGACAGCTAACAGTCCTTGGCTTCCAGTGCATCTCCTCTCTTTTTTCCTAGCATTTGGTGTCCAGGATTAGCACACTAGCCCTTCATCAACACCATCTAGCAATCACTATTCCTCTCATTGTCAGAGCACAGGGAAGGGACATGGGGCGGGAGGGGCAGGGAGTGCTGTTAAACACACTTGCTCATACACACTCGCTTGCGCTTGCCCGTGCACACAATAACAAAGACGTTTACTGTCTGGTGGAAAAAGCAGATGGGCAAATCAGGGATAGCACTGTAGGATTACAGAGAATACATAAAAGATGAGGAATCTGGGAAGGCTTCCCAAAGAAAGTAACACTTTGGGATTTGAAGACTGAGCTGGTATTAAGTGTTAGTTTCAGTATTAAAAGACAGAAGCAATAGTGACTCTGAGTACTGCTTCAGGTATTACATGTAGTTTGATAAAACTGGTGGGAAGGGTGCATGAGAAGAAAGGACACAGAATCAGATAGAGAAGCTTGGGAGGAGCTAGTAAGCTAAAAACTCTAATATTCTGAATCCCTGAATAGTTTAAACAGTGAAATATCACATACATTTAGGTTTCAGAAAGATTTCTCTGAAAACAGTGTGGGAAATGTACTATAAGGGTTGGGCTAGAGGTAGAACTTGATGAAGCAACTTTGGAGAGAACAAACTGGCCTGGATAAAGTCAGTGGCAGTAAAATAAACTTGAGTAGAACCTATTAAGATTTTTAAAAAATAATTTTATTTTATATTTTAAAATAGGTATTAAAATTTTTTTTCTAATGTATCTTTTTGGGGATTACACACAATGGTAAACAAAATGACGTACTCACTATCTTATCCACCCCCATCCCCTGGCCATTGTTAGATTATTATTAGACTTAAATAGAGCTCTATCTGAAATAGTCTTTTATAAATTTTATTTGACGTGGCATATCTGAATAGGTCTTAATTTGCATCTGTGAAGACTATAGTTTTCAAAAACTTAAATTTTAAAAGAATTTGAATCAAGATTTTGAGAGTAAAGGAAAGAAAAATCATCTATAATTCCATACCCTAAAATAACAAGTATTAGTAAATGTCCTCTTTCCTTGCAGTTTTCCTGTTGTAAATGCTTTTTAAAACATAGCTGTGACCACCAGCACTTACAACTTTGCACCCTGCTTTTCTGAAAACATTATAAATTTTTACCTATCTTTCTACATAGTCAACATGCCCATTATCTTAAATGATTGCACAATATTCCATCAAGTAGATAGACAGTAATTTATTAAACTTCTCTCCTATTGTTGGATATTTGGGTTGTTTTCTTCTTTTGCATGTATACTGTTGGGCCTCAGAGCAGGCTGCCCCAAGATATGCTACAATGACATATTGATTAGTTTGAATTTAAGCCAGTGGAGAAAAAATGATATAGAAAAACACTCTAACCCCCTCTTTCCCCATGAAAGCAGGAAATAACCTCCCATGTGAAAGTATCCTCCTTATACCAGGAGGATAGAAAGCATCCTTATCACCAGAGTTAGGAAATTCAAGGCTAAGAAAACTCTGTAGACAAACTTTGTTACCTCTTCATTAGTCTGCTACCCCAAGCACAAGCCCCTTTGTTAAATCTTCACAAATAGTTGTTTCCTTGTCTAAAAATAATATATAAACAGCCTGCTTTGTTCACCTCGAGGATTCCATTTTTATGAGACCTCTGTGCATATGAATTAAATTGGGGTTTTTTTCTTCCTATTAATCTGTTTGCATCAATTTAATTATTAGACCGAGCAAAAGAACTCCCCAACAATACATAACATTGTAATGAACATCTCATGTATACAGCTTTTTTCCATATCTTAGATGATTCTTTTTAATTAGTAAGCTAGAGTCTCAGAAGTGAAACTGCTGGATCATAGGGTATGAACATTTTTGAGGACTGTTGATGCATATTGCCAAATTATAATATCCACTTTCTGTAATTCTAAAGATATTGCAATGAAAATTTTGACAAGGAAGGACTTAGAGACCTTAGTCACCCACTCATCTTTGTGTTTCTGAGTAGCTACCACAGTAACAGAGTCTCCTAAGGAGGAAAAAATCTAAAAGCTGTGAAAGGAGAAGTGCAAAGAATTTAAAAAAATAAATTTTTTTTTTGAATTAAGGGAAAACTGATAAGGGACAGGAAAAGGCTTAGGCAAGCTGGTCGCAGTCAGCACAGACAGATGTGACACAATAAAAACTGGGTCATTGAGTTGGGACAGCCCTAGGACATAAAAAGACTGAAATGAAGTAAAGCTCTGGATTACTTTGTTCTTGAATATTGAATTTTTTCAGAAGCATGGAGCATGAAATATTACAGTGATAAGCCAAGATTGGAAACATAGCCAAGAAAAAGAGGTCTTTAAGGGATTGTTTAAAATGTTCTGAAGGAATAATTTGGTTTGGTCTTAAACGGCTCAAAAAGTAAATTGACATAAAGCTTTTGCATAGCAAAATAGGCATAGAGGCAGAAAACAATGAGGCAAGTGGAATGGTTTATCCTGTAAATTCGTTCCAATGTAAAACGTTAGATTTTTGGTCCTAGAAAAGGTTTGTCAGCAAACTTTAATGCTGTATTTTTTAAGTGCAATTAACAGTAATTTGTTATGGGTATACATCTTATTCTAGTTTTAAGAGACTGTTAATTTGAGGGTTTTCAGTCAAGAAAAAAACAAAACTAAACAGCTAATCATTCTAAAAATCATTCTAAGAATCATCCTAAAAATCTCCTGTCCACTGCATACCGCACTCCCGCCACAGTGTTTAAGCATTAAGCATTTAAAAACATTCAGGCCCTAGAAAAATGTGTTTAAAATCAGGTTTAACCACAACGTTTAAATTTATCCTGGTACTTACACAGATGTACATCTTTCTGAAAATGAGGGTAAGAATCGGTGTGTAATCATTTCAACCAAACTCAAGAAAGAATAAAACTCTTAAAAAGGCACAGACCAGAAGATAAATAAAACATATATTCTATGAAAAATTAAGACACTTGGAAGTTTAGCTTATCAACATGCTCAATCTAAACAAGTTTCACAGCCACACCCTTGTCTGGAAAGGGCTTTCTGAGCCAGTGAGGTCTGTACAATCACAGTGTATATATCACAGCTACTTATTCGTCCTTCATTGTTCCACAGGCCTAAGTGTTTAGCACTTGGCTACATTAAAAATGTAGACTTTTAAAAACAATAATCAACCAACAATGGCCTTCTCTTTTAATTTTTCAGAACTCTAATAGCACTATATTTGGCTGATAGGAAAGTGGTATTATCGATTCATCTCTAAAGGGTTTTAGTTCCTGATCTTGAGTTATTTATATTCTAATCGAAAACACATTGGAGACACTGCTCAATATTATAGCTCAAAAGAGAAAAATGTTTGATATTCAAATTCAAAATGCAAATTCAAAAAATGTTTGATATGTACATTTAATAATTATTTTATAAATGCTTGATTCATTAGTACCTAGAAGAACTAAAATGATCACTAAAGAGAGTGGAAGTTTAGGACTTTGCTTCAATAGCTTTCCTAAAAAGAATAAAAGCTGGTAAGAGTTAAAGTTTTTGCTATCCTAAAAACTAGAGCTCCTGATGCCCAATAAGCCCTTGCTAAGGAAGGCAGGAGAGCAGTTCACTGTTGATTATTTGGTAATTTACTAAGCAGAGCAGCAAAGGATATATTCATGCCTTTTATTTTTAGTATGCTATAATTTTGTTTTGCAAAGTAAACTTAATTTACTTAGCTCCAACAGTATGCCATCCACGCTATGCTTTGGTACTCCAGGACAAAAAGATAAATAGGATTGAGTCCCTGCCCTTCCAGCCAAGGGCTCGCAGAGGAGACAAATTTAAGGTGATCATCATGGCTTATGAAAATATTGTAATAGAGCTATGTAAAATATGAAGAAAAGTGAGGAATCCTGACTAGGAGACAAGATAGTCTTTCAGACAGATGGAACAGCATAGACAAAGGCACAGACATTTGAAAACATAAGGTCTGACCAGAACCAAAAGTAGTTTGATATGATTAAAATATAAGCTATGTTGAGAAGGGCCTGAGATGAGCTGGAAAGACTGGCATCAGGATGTTATCAGTGTTTCATATAATAAAGAGTTTGAACTTTGTACTGTAGGCAAGGAATGGTGTATCTATATTGAAACAGAAGACAATGCTGCCGTATTTGAAAATGATACAAAGCTGAGAGGGAGAGCTAATTTGATAGATAATGATCACATTTCAAAAGAATCTCATAAGAGGCTGAAATGCTGGCACAAATACATTTTACACACACATACACACACACATCTTCCAACCTACACCTCTCAAAAAATCAGTTCACTAATAATTAAGGAGCTCATTATGTGCTATTTTTCAAAGGAAAATATCTGGGTGGTCTTACGCGAGAACAAGCATATCTTAATAGAAGTATAATGACCAGATCATGGAAAGGAACAATCTCACTGTTCTCTTCCATGTTGCACTAGTAAATGTCTCGTCTTTATTGTACCGTCCCTACATTTATTGAGAAATCTAAAAATAAATCTAATCATGCCACTACTCTCCTTAAAATTCCACCAGACCCTCCACTTCCTACAGCAGAACACCCACAGTCCTTTGCGTGGCGCACCAGGCCTCTTCCCGCCTGTCTGGCTCATCTTGCCACCCCTCCAATCCTACACGTGCAGCTCCTCCAGTGCACCATTCTGGATTTTGCCTCCGGACCTTTCCCCTCCATTCAGCTCTCAGCCTGAAGTAACTTTATCCACGTGGTGAAATTCTGCTTGTCTTATAGTTCTTGGCTCAACTGTCATGTCCTCCATGGAAATGTTCCATTGTCTCCTACCTACTTCCAGGTAACACTTGCACACTTTTCTTTGTATCTCCGCTGCTCATCTTTTATGACTGCATCTAAAATGATTAATTATATGTATTTTTATATATTAGATTCCTACTACTTAATTGTAAGGTCTTCATGGTAAATGTCTTATTCATCCTTGTATTTCCAGTGCTTACCACATTGTAAGTGTTCAGTAAATATTTGGTGATGTTGGTGAGCAAAATTTGCTGCCCCCAAATGTCTCTGGCATGTAGATGATTTCAAGCTGAAAACAAACAAGGCCCAAAAGTCTCAGGAAGAAACTTTGACCTTCTCCCAACTGCCTAAAAAGAATTTAGATGGAGGGCCTGTTTCCAGAATGGAGCTATCGCCACAGACACCTGCAGCGGATACGGGCCAGGTGTGGTGAGGGAAACTCTTAGAGATCAGAGTCTACTCTGTGTCCCCTTGTCTCTGCATGGCCCAGCAAACATTTATTTAACAAACATTTGCCTTCCATCCTCATGTTAATTGCCTTCCTCCCCTATGAAGTCCCAGACCCTTAACCTCCAACATCCTCTTTTGTCTTTAACTGAAAATGGTATTTAAGGTGAGGGTTTCAGCCATTTTGGTGATTACTCAGTTTTCCTGGGTCTCTCCCATGTACACGTTAACTTTTGTTTGGATTTCTCCCGTTAATCTGTCTCATGTCAATTTAATTCTTAGACCAGCCAGAAAGAAAATTTCCTCCTCCATGACAGTGAACAAATGAATGAACGGACTTAGTTAAGGGGAATCAGTGTCGTACGGTGGTTAAAACCACAGGTTTTGGAAGCAGACTTATGCTCAAATCCTTGCTCTGTTTATCAGTTTGGTCAAGTTATTTAACTTAACCTAATCCTTAGTTTATTCATCTTTAAAATGAGTGCTTATAGGACTTTTGCAAGAATTAAATGAGATAAACATAGTAGAATAAGCATTAACATATGGAAAATATTCTTATAATTTTATATTCTGAATTTCCTGGGCACTTTAATTCCTTCTAGGTCTTTAAACTCACTTTATTGCTTTATGGGCCCAGCAACTTGACCCTCAGGCTTGATCAGGCAGGGGTTTTGATTACCTCAATCTAAACTGATAAGACACTTACTGATAATGTATAATAGGAGCTATATAGGCTCTGAGTTCCTGCACACTGAATGCAGGCATAAGGCTTGCCCTCCCTGAGGGTCCACGTCCATGTGGGGGGATCAAGTTATAACTGCAGAGACTGCTTGGAAAGCACAGTTTTAAAAGAAGGAAATCAGATATTATTACAAGGATGTTTTTAACAAGCTAGTGTATATCCATTGGGGACATTTCCACTACAATAGGGCACATGTAAGATTTTTTTTTGTTACACCTTTCTCTTGAGGCAGTATGATCTTAGAGTTGTAAAGGTCTTTAGAAGTCATTGCTGATGTAGGGAGGTGATATAGATACATTGTCTCAGGCGGCCAGCTAACTACTTTTGGTTGTCCATGTGGGTTTAGAAGTTTGATCCTTGGCTTTTCCAACCAGAAACTCGATTTTGTTAGTATATCCCAAATTAAACAGACTCAAAAGGAGCGACCACAGTAACTAAACTTATAAAAGATTGATGTACGGGGCTTCCCTGGTGGCGCAGTGGTTGAGAGTCCACCTGCCGATGCAGGGGACACGGGTTCGTACCCTGGTCCGGGAAGATCCCACATGCCGCGGAGCGGCTGGGCCCGTGAGCCATGGCCGCTGAGCCTGCGCGTCCGGAGCCTGTGCTCCGCAACGAGAGAGGCCACGACAATGAGAGGCCCACGTACCGCAAAAAAAAAAAAAAAAAAAAAAGATTGATGTACAAACCAGGGTATGAATTTATTCATTTATAATGCAAAATACAACTGCCAGTATACTTTCTTCCTATAGGAAATCTATTTAAAAAGCCAAATTATAATCATTAAACTTGCTTGGTAATCATGAGATCAAATTGATGTTTGTGTCATCTAGCTATGATAACTTGAGGCACTCATCTCTGCTCTACAGATGTGTCTGCCAAGGAACTGACTACTTGAATCGAGGCTGATCAGGGCTCCCTCTCCCCAGGCCTGGGGGATGCCATGAGCAAAGTCAAGGAAGGCAAAAATTTCATTTCATGTTGTGTGTAGGGAATCCCATTCAGTGTATGTCATGTTCAAGCGTGAGCTGAGAGGAAGAAAGCAGAAAGATGAGGCTGAAGACACCAGATCATGGGATGTAGAAAATGGTAGAAGGATTGACCAGGGCAGGGCAAAGAATTATTAACTGGTATTGAGAGCTCACCTGGGGGTAGAAACGATGGATGTGTGCAGCTATTCCAACCTATGCAATTGCATCATTTTCTAGAGCTTTCTGGGTACTCTTGGGCAGAAGGTAGATGGTTAAGTTGATCCAGAGTTAGGAGTATATGGAGCAAATGCAGTGGAAAAACAACAGTAAGAAGATTTTCAGGTATTGTTTATAGTGGCAAGAGGAATGAACCCTGAGATTTCTACTATGTGAATCCATGAAGGATAATCAGCAGAAAAGAATGGGGCAGAGGTCCTGATGAGGTAGAAAGCAAGTTTGAATATATTTGTCTCCACTACAGTTAACGAGCATCTTGAGGACAGGGACTAGGTCTTATTCACTGTATCCCCAGTACCTAAGACCATGCTCAGCACATCATAGGCATTTAAGAACATTAACTGAATGTACAGATGAATAAACAAACAAGCCATGTTAGAACTCAGAGCTCCTGCCTCCTGTTCTTAATATACAGTAATTTCTCTAATAGGTAATAGATAATTTCTACCCTAGAGGGTAGAAATGCCACATTTACTCATACCTAAATCTTTTTGGCATAAAAAAATCTTAATTTTAAAACTAATAACCACTCTTAACTAAGTATAAGCTTTCAAATTTTGACGAGACTCCCAAAACTAATACAAGTAATAGACACCACCATTTAACTGAAGGTCTGCCATGTACCAGATGCTGTGCTAGGACTTTATCTCATTTGATTTGCATGACAACTCTGTAAGGCAGGAATTATTCCCATTTTACAGAAGCTAAAATTGGGACTCAGGAGAGGTTAAAGAACTTATTCAGAGTCACACAAGTAAACAGAAGACAAGATTTAAACCTAAGCCTGGGACTTCCCTTGTGGTGCAGTGGTTAAGAATCTGCCTGCCAGCTCTATTTACAATAGCCAGGACATGGAAGCCACCTAAGTGTCCATTGACAGATGAATGGGTAAAGATGTGGCACATATATACAAAGGAATATTACCCAGCCATAAAAAAGAAACGAAACTGAGTTATTTGTAGTGAGGTGGATGGACCTAGAGACTGTCATACAGAGTGAAGTAAGTCAGAAAGAGAAAAATAAATACCGTATGCTAACACATATACATGGAATCTAAGAAAACAAAAAGTGGTCATGAAGAACATAGGGGCAAGATGGGAATAAAGACACAGACCTACTAGAGAATGGACTTGAGGATATGGGGAGGGGGAAGGATAAGCTGTGACAAAGTGAGAGAGTGGCATGGACATATATACACTACCAAACGTAAAATAGATAGCTAGTGGGAAGCAGCTGCATAGCACAGGGAGATCAGCTAGGTGCTTTGTGACCACCTAGAGGGGTGGGATAGGGAGGGTGGGAGGGAGACACAAGAGGGAGGAGATATGGGGATACATGTATATGTATAGCTGATTCACTTTGTTATAAAGCAGAAACTAACACACCATTGTAAAGCAATTATACGCCAATAAAGATGTTAAAATAAAAAAAAAAAAAGAATCCGCCTGCCAATGCAGGGGACACAGGTTCGAGCCCTAGTCCGGGAAGATACCACATGCCACGGAGCAACAAAGCCCGTGTGCCACAACTACTGAGCCTGCACTCTAGAGCCCGTGAGCCACAACCACTGAGCCCACGTGCCACAACTACTGAAGCCCACGCGCCTAGAGCTCGCGCTCTGCAACAAGAAAAAATACCACAACGAGAAGCCCACGCACCGCAAGAAAGAATAGCCCCTGCTCGCCACAACTAGAGAAAGCCTGTGCACAGCAATGAAGACCCAATGCAGCCCAAAATAAATAAATTTTAAATAAATAAACCTAAGCCTGCTGAGCTCTAAAGCCCATGCTTTTTCACTAAGCAGTGTTACTTGTCCCCAAACTTATGCTCCAAAAATATTTTTTTGAGTTGATTTAGACCTGTCCAATCTGGAAGCCAAAGCAGGAAAAATGACGCTATTTCTCCTCTTTGGACCCCAGACCTTCAGGGGTCAAGACAAATAGTAAAAAAGGGGTACACAAGCTCTTATCATTTTTTTAAATAGAATAGTATGTTTACCTATGGAAAGGCCGAGCAATTTTTAGCAAACTAGAAATCTGGGGGGGGGGGTTTGCTTTTGGTTGGAATTATACTAACTCAGAGCATTGGCCTTGGTCATTTCAGGTTCATCCAAGCTGGCTGGCAGTTAAAGAGATATGTATTTGATTAATTTTTTAAATGGGAACCCTTTTGATAAACTAATTAAAAGGACTGCTATTTTCTGATGTAGTTCCTTGCAAAAAGCTAAATGTTTTTCCTGTATTATTTACTCCTCCAAGGAATTCTAATAATTGTATTATTATTATTTTACATTAGTATAATACAGATCTTCCTCTATTTACAATGGGGTTATGTCCCGATAACCCCATGATAAGTTGAAAATATCATAAATTGAGTATGCATTTAATGCACCTAACCTACTGAACACCATAGCTCAGCCTAGCCTATGTTAAACGTGCTCAGAACACTTCTATTAGCCTGCAGTTGGGAAAAATCATCTAACACAAAGCCTCTTTAAAATAAAGTATTGACTATCTCAGGTAACTTATTGGATACTATACTGAAAGTGAAAAGCAGGGTGGTTGTATGTGTATTCGTTGTTTTCCCTTGTGATCACCGTGGCTGACTGAGTCACGTGCCCAGCCCCTGCCCAGCATCACAAGAGAGCATAATGCAGCATATTGTTAGCCCAGGAAAAGGTCCAAATTCAAAATCTGAAGTATGATTTCTACTGAATGCGTATGAGTTTTGCACCATCATAAAGTCTAAAAGTTGTAAGTAAAACCGTCATGAGCCAGGGACATCTGTAATCATTATAATAGTACCATTTTCCATTTTGCCAGTGAGAAAAACCGAGCAACAGAGAGCTCTAGTAAGTTTATCAAGATCACATAGCCTGTAACTGGCAGAACTGGGATTCAAATTGAGGTCCATCCAAAGCTTTACCTCACAGTTCAGTTCTACGGATTAACGGAAGTCCTATTGTTTGGTGGGCACATGGGGTTCTCGGATGAGTTAAGATACTGTTCAAGAGACTTATAGTCTAGTAGCACCTTTCCAAACTTGGGGTGTCAGAGAGAGTAATAAAGGGGTGCTTGTGGGGGTCTCTGGGCCCCACTGGATGGGGTTCCGTCCCATTTCAAATAGCCAAGGTGTGCAGAGCACGAACCCACTGTTAGAGGTAGGAAGCAGCAGCGCTTTTAAAGCAGTTTGGCACATAGAGCTGATTCACTTTGTGATACAGCAGAAACGAACACACCACTGTAAAGCAAGTACACTCCCATAAAGATGTTAAAAATAAAATAAAATATATTTATTAGGACAGGAACATCCACTAGTTACCAATTAAAAGAATCAGGGCAGAAAAGGTGATTGAATGGGAAATTCAGGGTGTTTACCAAAGCTAAATGGCATTTTTGGGGATACTATTTTGCCTCTGCATGGGAATATATTATTTTCAAAATATTTTGTAAATGCTAACTCAAGTAATTTCTAACATTCAGTTTTATAGAGAATATTTAATAATAAAAATATTAAAAGAAGAAAATAAATAAATAAAGCAGTTTGGCATGCACACTCACTTTCTTCTCTTGAAACAAAACCCAAAGCCACATTTTATTAAGCAAAATTCCTGCAAATGCAAATTAATGAAGTACAAACTGAGAGCTCACACAGAAGCTGACAAAGGAGAAAAACGATCAGTCATATGGGGTGGTCAGAAAAGGATTCTGAGAGGCAATTTAAATCATGGGGGCTTCTGTGCCAGTTAAGATACCATGCTTTTCTGTTTCTTTTAGTAAAGGGCCTGGCATGAAAATTTAAAAATAAGAAAACCTTTCCACAAATGCATAACTTCTTGAGTCCTGTGAATCTATAACTCAGATGTTTCTAAACTGTATTCTTTAAAATATGAGTTGCCAGATCTTTCTCAATATTTATACCTCAGCATTTATAGTAAGTTTTTCTTTTTAATATCGAGTTAAATATTTTCTGAAATCCATTTTTGGTCCTACAGAAACAAAAAGGAACTGATTCTGGATTTCATAGATGTAAGACCGTGGAGCTTAAATGTCCAAACCTACCTAATAACATTTTTTTTTTTCCGGTACGCGGGCCTCTCACTGTTGTGGCCTCTCCCGTTGCGGAGCACAGGCTCCGGACGCGCAGGCTCAGCGGCCATGGCTCACGGGCCCAGCCGCTCCGCGGCATGTGGGATCCTCCCGGACCGGGGCACGAACCCGCGTCCCCTGCATCGGCAGGCGGACTCTCAACCACTGCGCCACCAGGGAAGCCCACCTAATAACATTTTAATGGAAGGTTTTTATCTTGTTTTGCTTTGCTTTTTAAACTTAAAAAAAAAAAATAGAGTTAAGGGTGATGCCCGTGTGCACTAGGGGTGTTATTGTGTGGCTCCCTATCACACAAAATCTTAATAACACACCTACGGCTCCCAAATTTCTTTTGAAAACTTCAGTCTTCTAGGTTATAAAAACAACCCCCAGTAAGCTGCTGCCTTTACTGTATGAAATGGAATGAGCCAAACACTTCTTTCCTTTGCAAACAAGCCCAAATCAGCACATAGACTGAAGAGTGAAAAAGACACAACAAAAATACAAGAATAACCAAGCCCCTCACAAAAATGCCCACGCCGATCAATCACAGGGCAATCGCAAGGCAACATGATCCTCACCAAAGACAAAAGCAATTCGCCTGTAGCAAACACAGCGGCAGTTAATAACATGAATGATATCAAGAGCAGATAGGAGTGCACACATGCCAGATTTTCATGATTTCAGTAGAGAAAACTCCACCTTCTACTTCATTCAGGGCCAAGAGTAAAGACAGGCAAATGGAAAATATGCTGGAAACTGTTGGGACTCTCCAATGAAAACATTCCTTCCCTTTTCTTTTTAGCTATCTGAGACAGCCAAGCTCCGGAGCTAGAAGAAGAAGAATCAGCCACCACTTACCCCTGGGGTAAACCCACCCTAGAAGTGTTTTACTATAATGCTTTCTGAGATGCTGGGCCACTCCAGAATATGGTTACCCTTTCCAAAGCCTCAGGGTGTCCATGTGGTGTGCGCTGCCAACCTCGAGTCACCTGGTAAAGAAGGCATGTTGTTTTCAAGTTTAATTCCTGGCTTAACAGTATTATTGTATTATTGTATTATTGTATTACTGTATTATTGACAAAAACATAGCCAAATACCCACACACAATAGTGTGTGTTTGTGTGGTTTTGTTGTTTTTAAATCTGGCCCCTGAGCAGAGAAATTGTGCTAAGGATGGGGAAGTCTTTAATTCCACCCAAAAAAGAACAGAATAAAACAGAGGAGTGTCAGCAAGCAGGAGCTCAGTATAAGCCTTTTAAATCCAGCCTCTTAGTAGGTTAGGAACTTTCTGTTTCTTTCTTCATTGATTTCCCTAGATTCTGGATTCAATTCCTGACTTTCCCAGTCAAAATGCAAACGAAATTTAGCTTTTAGGAGAAGTGCATAAATGAGTCCCATGTGTTTGAATGGCAATCTTGGAATGGCAGTCAGAGTTGCTCCTTGCTAGTTGCTTTTAGGATTGCCCTAAATATCACAGGTTTTCTAATTCTTTTTCAAAAAGCTCATTCGTTATTTAAAAAAAAAAAAGTTTGTCCATATCTTGACTGATTGATAAAAATAGTCTATTCCTTCATGTAAAATTCAGCAAGGTCAGTACCAAGGCCGTGGCATTTATTGTCCACGTGGCATCTTTCTATGGCATTCACCTTAATAAATACAAATAGCTTTGCATTTGGGTCATACCTTTCCACAGTAAGTATCTGTGTTTAAACTATCATCTTTTTAAAAAAATATATTTATTTATTTACTTACCTATTTGACTGCGCTGGGTCTTAGTTGCGGCACATGGGATCTTTGTTGCCGCATACCAGATCTTTAGTTGCGGCATGCAGGATCTTTTAGTTACAGCATGTGGGCTCTTAGTTGTGGCATGCAGGCTCCAGTTCCCTGAACAGGGATGGAACCCGGGCCCCCTACACTGGGAGTGCAGAGCCTTAACCACTGGGCCACTAGGGAAGTCCCTAAGCTATCATTTTGGTTACTTTCAAAGCCACTTGGGAAGGCAAAAACAGGGGATCACAGACTCTGGAAGAGGAAATGACATACTCAGATCAAGTTCATGTGAACACACAACTTGGATCCAGGTCTGACCACTGGTCCTGAGGCAGGAGATAGATGGGACTCAGGCTGAGCAGCTGGAGTTCATCCCCTACGGACAGATACTCCAAAATAGCAGGAGGGAGGAGAAGCTAAGCCCTGCCCAGATAAAAGATAGAGACCACATATTCCTCATTCTCAAAGTCAAGGAGACCTTCCCAGCTACACACGCACAGAAAGGTTCCTTGAAGGTCAAAAAGGGAGGGAGTATCACCTCACAGTAAGCGATGTCAACCTACCCATAGGCCTCTTCACTAGAATCCATCTTAGCTGAGAGATCCACGCGCACACACATGGGAGGACCCTGAGATAAACCAAATACAGACTCAGAACCAGGCAAAGCAAGATGATTGGCCAAAGGAAACCCGGAAGAAACGCCCCATTAAAGTGATTGAAACTACCATGAGGGCGTGACTCTCTCTCTCTGAGCCCTCCTGTGTTTCTCTCCACATGTACCCTTTTCCTCCTAATAAACACTTTACTTGTTTCACTACTTTCCATCTCTCTGTGGAAATTCATTTCTACACAGCTGACGGGTCAGGGCCTTGTCACTGGCTACTGGTCCCTGGTGGTCTAGTGGGTAGGATTCAGCACTCTCACTGCCACAGCCTGACTTCAATCTCTGGCTGGGGAACCAAAATCCTGCTTCAAGCTGCTGCAGGCCAAGGTCAACGGAGATCAGTCCTACAAGGTCATACTTTCCCTATGCTCCTTCTCTTTTATATGCATTGTTACCTAGAGTTATAGCCTGGACATGCACTGAATACCATGACCTGTATCTTAACTATTCTCTATTTCAAAGTGAACTCACGGTGAGATCTGTGCAAGTTTTGTTTGCTTACTTTCTTTTTTTTTTTAACTTCAGTTTTCTTATTATTAAAAAACATTAATCCCACCCACTCACCTATCTCAGAGGCATTTTAGAGTCAAATGAGGTGTATAAAAGGCTTGGAGAAAGGTAAGGGTTTATGATTAAGGTGAGCAGAACAACAGTCCCCCAAAGATGTCCACATCCTAATCTCTAGAACCTGTGAACATGTTAGGTTACATGGCAAAAGGGAATTAAGTTTGCAGATGGAATTTGGGTTGCTAGGCAACTGGTTTTGAAGGAGAGAAATGATCCTGGTTTATTCGGGTGGGTCCAATGTGATCACAAGGGTTTTTAAATGTGGAAGAGGAAAGCAGAAGAGTGAGATGCATTTGTGTGGTTTTAAGCCACTAAATTTGTAGTAATTTGTTATGTAGCCATAGGAAATTAATGCAATTATTAAAATATTTGAACTTCCAAGGACTGAAATAAATAATCAATGGATTATAAGAGCTGAGTGAAATACAGTGAGTTGTTCCCCAGTGTCTGCCTGGTAGGTCACCAAACACTAGTAAGATCTCAGGGCTGGCAGGAACACACAGCCAACCAGGAGTGGTTAAGCCCTGACTGGAGCTGTCCCCAGGATACCCTGAGTAGGGGCATGTGCTAAAAATGACAAGAGTTTGATATCCTTCCCCACTGTTAGGTGGGAACACCCTTTCCCATCTGCACCCCCCGCCTACCAACCCTGCTGTCACCAAGGTGTGGGCAGGTGATCCCCCTCTTGCTTGTTGTCCCTCCACTGGAGCTGCAACCACTTTGTCTCTCTCTTTCGGTCCCCCCACTATGCTTTTCAGTCCCTTCCAGACTGCTCTCATTTCCCAGGCAGCAGGAGTCGGAGCTCTGTGATCCTCCCTGGGGCCAAATCCCCAGGGACACCTCTGCCATCAGGTTCCAGATTCAGGAAGGGGGCAGAGTAACTGAGCAACTTCATCCTTACTCTATTCTTTTTTTTTTCTTACATCTTTATTGGAGTATAATTGCTTTACAATGTTACGTTAGTTTCTGCTGTATAACGAAGTGAATCAGCCATACGTATACATATATCCCCATATCTCCTCCCTCCCACCCTCCCTATCCCACCCCTCTAGGCGGTCACAAAGCACCAAGCTGATCTCCCTGTGCTATGCGGCTGCTTCTCACTAGCTATTTTACATTTGGTAGTATATATATGTCAATGCTGCTCTCTCACATCATCCCAGCTTCCCTGTCCCCCCGCCCCACCGTGTCCTCAAGTCCATTCTCTACGTCTGCATCTTTATTCCTGGCCTGCCCCAGGTTCATCAAAACCATTTTTTTTTTTTTTTAGATTCCCTACGTATGTGTTAGCATACGGTATTTGTTTTTCTCTTTCTGACTTACTTCACTCTGTATGACAGACTCTAGGTCCATCCACCTCTACCTCAAGAAACAAGAAAAATCTCAAACAACCTAACCTTACATCTAAAGCAACCAGAGAAAGAAGAACAAAAAAACCCCCAAAGTTAGCAGAAGGAAAGAAATCATAAAGATCAGAGCAGAAATAAATGAACAAGAAATGAAGGAAACAATAGCAAAGATCAATAAAACTAAAAGCTGGTTCTTTGAGAAGATAAACAAAATTGATAAACCATTAGCCAGACTCATCAAGAAAAAAAGGGAGACGACTCAAATCAGCAGAATTAGAAATGAAAAAGGAGAAGTAACAAGTGACACTGCAGAAATACAAAGGATCATGAGAGATTACTATAAGCAACTCTATGCCAATAAAATGGACAACCTGGAAGAAATGAACAAATTCTTAGAAAAGTACAATCTTCCAAGACTGAACTAGGAAGAAATAGAAAATATGAACAGACCAATCTCAAGCACTGAAATTGAAACTGTGATTAAAAATCTTGCAACAGGCGACATGGTTTCGTGCCCCGGTGTGGGAAGATCCCACATGCTGTGGAGCGGCTAGGCCCATGAGCCATGGCCGCTGAGCCTGCGCGTCCGGAGCCTGTGCTCCACAACGGGAGAGGCCACAACAGTGAGAGGCCTGCGTACCGCAAAAAAAAAAAAAAAAAAAAAAAAAAAAAAAATCTTGCAACAAACAAAAGCCCAGGACCAGATGGCTTCACAGGCGAATTCTACCAAACATTCAGAGAAGAGCTAACACCTATTCTTCTCAAACTCTTCCAAAATATAGCAGAGGGAGGAACACACCCAAACTCATTCTACGAGGCCACCATCATCCTGATACCAAAACCAGACAAAGATGTCATAAAAAAAGAAAACTACAGGCCAATATCACTGATGAACACAGTGATGCAAAAATCCTCAACAAAATACTAGCTTACTCTATTCTTGTTGGAAGATCACACCTGCTTCACATACATCTCATCAGAGGGCCTCCAGGGACAGAGGCAGAGCAAATGTCAGATTTGAAAATTATTTTCCTCCAGCTTTGCATTAATATTTTATTCCAATCTTGCCCCAAAGTCCGCTCAAGATGAAAAGCTTGAGGGGGTTCCAAAGGCGGATCAGAGCCAAACTGATTTCTGTCCATGTCTCCAGCCGCACCCGACCCCACCACCAGTAGCCTTATCATTAAAATGACAATCCTGCCCCGAAGAGTCCTCTATTCCTGCAGATTTACACACACCCGGCACCCCAGCCAGGCTTCTGAGGCTCTTTCCTGGTCAGTCCAGCTTCCACAGGAGCGTCCACTCTGACCCACATTCCTGGAACCGTTTCTTTTGCAAATCAGCAGGTTTTAAGCAAACAAGGGCACATTTCAGGACATGGAACTGCGCAATTAGCTGAGAGTAAATCTGGCAAAGCATCTGGTCTGCTCACCAAAATAGAAATACAAAAAAAAAGCAGCTTTTAAAATTAAACATTAACTGTGTAAGGTTAATTCTGTGCAAGTCTACTTGAAATGGAACAGAGTGGCACTGGCTCTGTACAGGGGGTGGAGGGCCTGGGGTTCCTGGGCCTGCTCAGGAGAATCATCGTTTGATTGGGGCAGATGCTGAACACAGAGACAAATATAATTCAGCAGTGCAAGAAAATGACAGTACATAGCTGGTCATCTGTTGCCATCTCCTAAAATCAGCTTTCAGTAGGTTTTAGCACTTTACTAACTGTAAAATTAGAATTGTGCATTAGAATTGCTAAAAGGACACACTGGATTAATCAAATTAAAGAAACACTCCCTGATCTCTTGGATCTTAGAACACATATCCTATGTAAAATCCTTGTAGCACTCTTCTCTTGCATAATGCAAGGTCAAAAGCGCAGGTCAGTGGAACAATAATAGGGCAATGAAGAGAAGAAAGTGGTGGCAAACATATTCACCATAAGACCCTTGGAGCTGAGAGACCCTTCCATTTCATGAATATTTTTCTTGAAGTTTTGTAACCTCCCCCCTCTGAGAATCAGAAAGACCAGTTTCACATACTATTTGCAAACATTAGAGTAAAATAACACAGGTAAAAAGCAAAAAGATCAGGCAAGGTTTTCAGGGGAAGAAGCAGGGAAGCATGGAAGTCAATATTGTCTTTTCCCCACTTCTGCAGCAATAGGAAGCCCCTATAATAGAAATTATGAAACAGGAAAGTCATGACTGCTCTTCTCCTATCCCTCATTCTGCTCATCTGAGGAATTCTTATATAATTATCCACCAGCTGACTTTACAGTATGACCATCCTTTTGGGTCAAGGCCAAACTATTCCAAACAATATGAGAAACAGGTAGAAACAGATTTCAGTAGAGATAAATACAGACTTGGTGACATGAAAAAATATCAAAGCACTCAAATGGAAGCTGGAAACTAAAAGGTCACACAGAGTAGAGGGTCCTAATGGACCACAAGCTGAACAAAAGTCAGCAGGTCTTTAAAGAACAAGGATAATACTCGGGAGGCCAGAAACAAGATCAGAACATGTATGTGCTATATACAATGGGGCGAGTTAGCTACATGTGGCTTTTTAAATTCAAATAAATTAAAACTAAATAAAATTTGAAATTCAGTTCTCCAGTCAGCCTAGCCACATTTCAAGTGCTCAATAGCCTCACATGACCAGAGGCTACTTATTGGACAACACAGATCTAGAACATTCCCATTAATGCAGAAAGTCCTATTGGATGCTGCTACCCTAGAGACAGAGGAGCCTAGAAATAGTCTGGACAAGTACCACCAAGGTCATTGAAAAATAGAACCTTTGAAAGAGGCATTAAGACTAAATTAAGTTTCTTAAACTTTGAAAGGAAAAAGGTGAGGATTGACTGTGGGCTTTAAAACTATGTTAACTGCTGAGCAAAGCCCAGACATTTTCCACTTGTTTGAAGAGCTCCAACAGGAAGCTTGCAAATTAGTCATAAAGAACCTCTAATTGTGAGGTGACTGGACACTGGAAGTGAATAGGAAGGAACACAGTCAAATTTGTATCCAGGGAAAGATTTAAAAATAGAGTAGCAACACGACATCTGGATTGACTAGAATGAACTTTGTCTTAATCACCAATTTGATCAGTTCAAGTCCAGGACACAGAACACTCAAGTGACAGGCATAGAGGTGGGTGGCTGCATGAATCCAGGAAGCTTTGGTTTTGTTTTGATCCCTTGTACATATGGGGACTGCAATCCCAAATCATGGCCTTAGATCTTGACCTCAAAGTCTGGCTACCTTTGTTTCACCCTACAGACTCCCTTTGTCTCCAAAGGGAATTAGAAAAGCTCAACTCGTGGTTCAAGGGTACAGCAAACTTTAGACAGTTGAATGTAGAGACTCAAATGATATTTCTCTCCATCCTCAGATAAGCTTGTTCTATATGGTAAGATGACTACCAGAAGCCAAGCCCCACACTTAATCTAACAAACCCCCAAGAGAAAAAGATCACATCTTCCCTAATAGAAAATTCCAAAGAAAGGTTCTGATTGGTCCATTCTGGGCCAATGCCCATTTATGGGTCAGTCACTGCCCAAGAGGATGGGGCTCTCTGATTGATCAGTTCTGGGTCACATGCTCGTCCCTTTGCCTAAGGGTGGATTGTAAACCCAAACCCAAACTGCACAGGATGAGTTCCTCACAGGAAAGAAGAGTCTTGTGCACTGTATGGTCCATAAAAATGTGCTCACTGCAACTTCTCAGACGTGGTTTCCTCGTCTGTGAAAAGGGGATAGAAAATCTGTCAGCTTGGCCAGTCTGAACTACATCTTCCAGAATTCCCTTTCCTGGGTGTCTCTGGTTAGACTGAGCTGCAAGAGAGATTCACAAGGTAGAAATGAGGTAGCAGCCATTTTGTAGCTCACACACATTGTCACTTAATCTGCTGGCTCACTTTGTCAGGCCTACAACAGTTCCACCTTCCCCTGGAACCTTCGTCAGCTTCTCTGACTCTTGGGCCAGGTGTGTGTTTGGTTCTGAGACAAAGGGCACCATCCTCTCCTGCAGGATACTCATACCGCCAAGTCAGAGGCAGTGAGGACTGACATGGGTTTCAATCCTTCTTGGGCTCCACCTCATGCTTGTGGGTTTCAGCTTGTCCTTGTTTTCTACTTCACACCCACCTTCCCTTCCCAACTATCTTCTCTGAAGACCAAACTCAAGCATTAGACATGAAAAAAAATAGCCTTACAGAAACTCTTTAACCAGCCGCATACTGTATAAGGTCAAATTCTCACTCTCTCTCTCTCTCTCTCTCTCTCTCTCTCACACACACACACACACACACACACACACACACACACACACACACACACATCTCTAAGTGGTTCTGCCCCTCTTATTGGACCCTGATCGATGATAGCAGAACCTATTTTTTTATAAACTCCCCATAATGTCCATTTGGGGCTTAAAGGAAAGAAGAATCTTTAGAAATTGTTTCAAAAGAAGCACAAATTAGGATAAAACTAGAGCTAACCGTTAAGGTAAACTTCAAAATACTAGTTAAAAAAAGAGAGAGAGCTAGGAAAAAAAAACTACCATAGCACCAACCACATTCTGACCCCCCCCCCACCCCTCCAGATGTACAGTAAATGAAATAAATGGGACCAGCACCCTTTGTTATTGATCCTGCATTGGCTCGTACTTGCTCGAGGTCAGTCGCAAAGCCCATGCAAGAGGCAATGGAGTGTAGGGCCAAGGGGATGAGTTCGATTACTTAAATCAAGCGGGAATTCTCTTCAGTCTACAGTTACATATAAGCTTAAGACCAATGAATGCGGGTATCCATGACACCCGTGTATATGCACCATGGGAATTTCTTGCCATGTACCTTTCTGTACTTGGAGACTTGGCTGGGTCCCCAGTGGCAGCTGCCAGGACAGTGTTCTCTGGACTTCCTCATCCCTGCTCTCTCTATACAGGAAGCAACAAAGTAGTACATGCTGCTCCCTTCTCTGCTCTGCAGGGAACTCATAACAGGCAACACAGGCTAAGAAAGGAAGTATTCCCATCCCGTCACATGAACCCCTGAGGTGGATTTAGGAAAAAATGATGTCACTTTGGATCTCCATCAAGGCATCTCTCAGGATAGGGAAGCTCATTGGCTTCTCAACGTTCCTCCCAACTCTGTCTTCAAATCTCTTTTGTTTAGATGCACCCACCTGAAATTTACCACTAGTGTCATTTAGCGTGGACCCAAGTCACACCATATGAGAGAGCTTAATCATCTTTTTGCCTTGTAACAGTAAGTAGAGATGTTTCCAGCCAGGAGTGGGGAGGTTTAATGGCAGCTGATGGGCCTTTGCAGGGTGAGGATATAGGGTCCAGGCAGTAGGGCACGGGAGCTCTGAGACAGGGGGCGATGAGAGGGAGTTCCAGGAGCTGCCACAGCACAAATGCCTTGCACTGCTCCGGTGGTGTGCGGGGCTGTCAGTCAGGGGGCCCATCAAGGTGGGAGAGGGCACATTAAGGAATGTAGAAGGGCCCTGAGCTTCCCTCTGCCACAGCATGGCTTAAAGCCACATATCCTTCCTGCTTTGCATCTCAGTCATTTCATGGGTTATGTCAGGGGCGTGGCCCATGTCTCCTGTGATGGTAGGTCAGATGCCTCTGGCTTCCTGACCCCAGTCCTTGACCTCATCTCTGATTCTAACCACAGTCTGTGCTGGCCTCACCCTGATAGCATCTTGTCTCAAGAGCAGGCCCGTGTCTCTTGCTTCCTCTATTTGAGGATTTCTGTGACGCTGCGGACACTAGTGGGAGCCCCCTTGAACCGTATACGCACAGCCTTGACACGCAGGGGAGCTAATGCCTCCAAAAGAACCCTCAAACAACGGGCAACGGGAGCTGATGATGAATGCCTCTCTGGCTGATCATCAGGTGGACCATCCTGAGAGACAATCCCAGGTGGGATTAAGCTCCACTTACAGAGCAATGACCTTGATAACACACCTATATTGGCTTTTTTCCCCCTTCCCTCCCTTTCCCCAGTGCCTCGCTTCTGCTCCCTGGGATCACGTCCCATATAAACTACCTGCACACACAATCTCTTATCTTGGGCTCAGCCTTCTAGAGGGAGGGACCCAGGAGAGGAAACATAACATTTCTGTGTAATCTCAACAAACCCCAGGGCCACAAGAGGCTCAGTCTTGGCAGGAAGTCCAGCAAACAATAATGGCATCATGCAATAAAAGGGATTTGAACCTTCAGTATTTATAAAGATACATCAAAGAGGAGTCAGCACTTTCTAAATTCCCCCTGTCCGGGCCCCAAATCATCTCACAGCTACTCCAGACCCCTTTGCATGCCATTCTTGCTCTTCTTTTCCATCTCTTTTACTGCATGAATGCATTTAGCTTCTCTGGCTTAAATCTCTCTCTCTCTCTCTCTCTCTCTCTCTCTGTCTCTCTCTCACTCACTCACACTCACACACACACACACACACACACACACACACTGTAGTCCGATCTGCTGTCCTCCTGACTCAGTTTCCCTGAAGAGCCAGCAGCAATCTTTTTCACTGGTGGTGGCAGCATGGGGGACTCTTGCTCCCTCCCAATGTCCTCCTCCTTTGGTTCTGGGATAAAAGTTAGACTGCAAACTTCTAGGGCACAAACACAGAGCCTGGCTTGCATAATCGCTACAGCAAACCTGCAAGGAGACCTTTTTCCTGTCACGACACACATAGAAACAGGCATTTTTGTACCACAGACTCACGTAAATAGCTAAAACTGCCATCCCAAGGGCCAAGGGGCTCCCTATCCTGCTTAGCAGAGTGTCCCTGTTTGCTGCACCCCGGCGTGTCAGACCACCCCAGTTGGGAAGGCGGGGGGACGTGCAGGCAGGGACTAGGGCTCCCACGCTGTGGTAGGTCCTGAGAACACGTGGACAGCTGGCTCTCTCTCGGCTCCTAATGAACACGAGCCCCGCTTGACATTTTCCTGCACGTTTTTATATTTCCCAGCTGCCTCCCTGCCCCCATCCACACGTTCCCCGACACGGCAATTAATTGTTCTCTGCTGTTCGGCGGTGCTGGTGTACACAGCCAGGCCTGCAGTCTTGCTTTGTTCCCAGTTTAATCAGTGGCGGTCCCTGGCTGTCCCTCAAAAAGCAGACAAAACCAGCCAGCTGCAGACCCAGCTGTCAGCGAACCCCGACACTGGCATTCAAGTGGCCACAAGAGAGCCTACAGAGCGCCCGGACAGGGCCCGTTCTTCACCTTTCTCTTCCTCACAACCGACAGGCCCTGAGGACGGGAATGTGCGCGCTGGGGCTTGGCAGTGGGCAGGAGGCTCTTGTTCACAGCTTGCCTTCCTGTTTACACGGGGTCTGGCAAAACTGTTAATTTCTTTCACGGAGGTGACAAATGGGAAAACCAGAAAGCCAGGGAGTAGCGGCCTGGAAAACAGCCTCAGAACGACTTCTTGAATCAAAGCAGGAGGCGGTGGGTCAGGGGGAGGACCACCTTGGGTTCCCAGGCCTGCCAAAGAGGACCTGGTGTGCTTAGCTGTCTCTCCAAGAAGACGCAGTGAGCCCCACCGTGCGGGCATGCCTCTCCTGCTGTTCTACTTCCCACCAAAGTGGCCCACGACAGAAACTGTAAAGTCCCTGTGGAGTGAGCATCTGCATTAGGACCTGCGGAGTCTGTCCCCATCGTCCACGAGTAACCCCTGATCTGGGTCTGAAGCTGAAACCACTCCAGGAAATATATCAGGGTTTGGTGGCCCCTGCCCACTGCTTGCCTCTGGCATCCTAAATCCTGGACAGCGTTCCTCACCCTAGCTATACATTGAAAGCACCTGGGGAGAGTCTGATTTATTATTCTGGGGAGAGACCTGGGTGCTGATCTGTTTTAAAAGCTCCTCAAGGGATTCTAATGAGCAGCCAAGGTTGAGAATGTCAGGGAGGAAAAACGTCTCCTCTACCCTCTTAGGTTCTGTATTGAGGGGCTGCAAATTTAACTGACAAATACTGATTAGCGGGAGAAAAGGCATACAAACTTAATATTTTGCATGCACGGGAGCTCACATAAAAGAAGTGACACTTAAAGCAGTAGTTAGATTTGGGAGTTTATATGCCCTTCCTAACAAAGGAAAGAGGGTTTGGGCTTCAAGGGACAATAAATTATGGGGAAGTGACAAGGAAATATATGTGGAAAACCAGTGGAAGATAAGGGTAATTTTAGTAAGGTCTGCTTATGCAGACTCATCTCACTGAGGACTCTTGGCGATAAGAGTTGCTCTTCTCTTCCTGGTATGGGAACGGGTATCTCTTCAAAAGAGAAATTTATGCCCCACTTTTAGGTAGATATGGAGAGGGCAGAGAACTCTTCTTGCAACTATTGCTTCTCAATTGCCTTCAACTTAAAATAATCCTTATTCCAAAATGGCATCTTTGGGGGTGGCATATCCTGATCGCCTTCAGGAACTACTAGTAAAGGATAAATTATTGTTGTTTTCATTATCAATTATTATTATTATGTTAAGTGCAATGGTAGCTTCTCTCAAAAGGCTGTTTGTAGAGGTGAGGATGGAGGCAAGGAATGAGTTGAGGAGGAAGTGAATTCCAATAGTCACAGCCCCCCGCTAGGGTGAACCACAGCCCTATTCGAGTGGGGTTGGGGCGTGGGGTTTCCTGGTATATGGGACTTTGGGTGCTAAAACTGGAAAAGTCAGTCCGCACCCCACTAACTCTGAGGGTGCCATGGGCTGTCTTTTACCATGTGGGTTCCCTGGGCCCCTGAGCCTCTTGAAGAAAGGAGTGGAGTTATTCATGCCTGTATTTCCCAGCATCTGCCATGCAGTAGGCGCTCAGTATCCAGTTCCCAAATTTGCTGCCTCCTGTTTAATTCAACTAAGGTCCCTAATATTTTATGTAGAAATGTTACCATGCTTTCATGGCCTGGAGAGAGACACAGTGTTGTTTGTTCTAGAGAGGGAAGCAGCTTCAGAGTGGGTGGGCAAGCAGGCTGTAGGCTGAGCTTTGGGAGAGCATTTGCAAGCCTGTGGATACAGAACACCATGGCTGCAAGCATCACAGAGGAATGGAGCTATTCTCACCACAGATATAGAGCTCATTTAAATATCCCTGTGCACACAATTCCTATCAAAGGAGCTGGGTTGCAAAAAGTAGCTATTTTGGAAGTTTTGTCTCTTATGGAAGGAAAATCAAAATTTTTTCTCTCTCTCTCTCTCTGCTTCAGTTTTACATGGAGAGAGTGAATGAGGATTTGTGGAGAGCACTGCAGCTCTCTACTTGGGCTCTTGGAGGACTCTCAAAGCCTGACAGGGAGGCCCTCCCAAAGCTGACAATGAAGGTCTCCCCATACCCCCACACTGCCCCCTCCTATCCCCAGTGTGGCCACCCCAGGTCCCTGCACAGCCCTGGGCACCTGCCAGGATCCTGCCCATCACTTGTCTGGGAGGCTCCTACCCTGCCTCCTTACTTCTACTCCTTCTGCAATGGTCAACTCAAGCCTATGCTCCTCCAGCAAGTCCTACCTGCCTCTCTCTCTTCTGGAAGTTTCCAAGGGAAGCAGAGTCCATATCACACCGCCCAGCATCCCTTTGTAATCCCTCCTGGAAGTAACCAGGTAATTCGTTCTGCCAACATTTTCTTTGCTGACATATTCTCTGCCCTGCCTCCACTACTCCCCATCCCCGACCATGAGTCCCGGTATTCCTGGAACTCTGTGAAAACCTGGGTGGCAATGGTGTGCCAACCTGTTCACCATGATGTATAATCAGTAAGAAAGAAGTTGGGGGTGAGGGCGGGGGAGCATCGTGCTGGCTCTGCTGCTGTGAGGCCCTGGGTGTGAGGTCTCTGTGTTGGGCATCCCTCCAGAATGTCCAGGGCCACAGGCTATCTACCACCTCTGCTGCCATCCCACTATGTTCTCAACTCCCAAATCTTGGCCAGATCCTCAGCTCAGCCCCACAGGAAGCAGCAGAGCACATGATCAAGAGCCAGACTCTGGAGTCAGCTACCCAAGTTCTGGCCATGTGGCTAGCTCCTCCCAACGCCTTAAGTTTCCTCATCTATAAAATAGGGATAATAACAGTACCCACTTCACTCCATTATTGGGAGGATCAAGTGACCTACTTTTGTTAAAGCAGAATGGTGTCTGAGACATAAGAAATGCTGGTTATTATTATTTAACATTCTTTGAATAGTAGGGAGAGAGGCCACCTGATTTGTATGAGTCCTGTTCCCTGAACTTTTCCCATCTCTGGGTTTGGTTCTTCTTCTTTTTTTTTTTTTTTGCAGTATGTGGGCCTTTCACTGTTGTGGCCTCTCCCGTTGCGGAGCACAGGCTCCGGACACGCAGGCTCAGCAGCCATGGCTCACGGCCCAGCCACTCCGCGGCACGTGGGATCCTCCCGGACCGGGGCACGAACCCACGTCCCCCGCATCGGCAGGCGCACTCCCAACCACTGCGCCTCCAGGGAAGCCCTGGGTTTGGCTCTTATTGTTAAGGCAGTTCTGACCTCCCTAGGAACTTTTTACCCTAGCTGCTCCCGGGTTTCCTTCTGTATCGTACTTTGCCTCCCCAAGAGGCCAGCCAGGGCCAAGTTCTAAAAGGTTGTCTTTAACTGCCACCCTGATATAGTCTATTTGTAATTGCTTTGAATGTGTTAGTCTTGATCTCCTAAACCTCTGTGTGCTTTCTTGAGGGAAGCAATTCCGTCGTGTGCATTTTCTTTATCTCCCAACTATGCCTAACATAGTTCTAGGCACTGGCTGAGGGACACGTTAGCACCTGGGAGAACCCAAAAGCAATCTTCCACCCCACACTGCCTAACGTCCATAATACCAGAAGTAACACTGGAGGGACCCCCTTGACTTTGGCCATCTGGGTCTGGAACAGGCGGATTGGCAAATACACCTGCCTTGGATTTGGTAAGTTGGGGTTACCAAATAACCCATAGGACATACAGCCATAGCCTCTGTCCACTTCCTGAGGTTTGGAGTCAGCTCGAATACCTTTATTGGGAGGCAGACAGGGGAGACGCCAGCCAGAGGCAATAGATATCCTCTCTCCCTCGGCTTGATTTCCTCAGCAGTGTACCGAAATAATGCTGAGCCTAAAGCCTGCAGTAACAAAATAGACACAGGCAATGAAGGAGCTATAATTCCAGGCTATAGGGAAAGCTCCCTGGCTCTGCTGTGGTTCTCCATGGCCACCCTTATTTTACTGGAAAGGAAGCTGTTTGTGGCATCTCTAGGGTCCTTCTGGCATTTTAGAGCCTTTGCTGGAAAATGCTTTTAGATCAGCATTAAGTCTGTGTTGCAAGACTGGCTGAGTAATAAGTGAGCTAACCTATCCTATTTTCCATAAAGAACTCCAAATTCCTCCTACTTCTCTGAACAAAATATCTGTATTCCCACCCACACTCTCAGCTACCTGCTGCGGAGGATGAAACCCCACCAAGTTCTATTTTAGCATTGCCGCTCCTGGGGCTGCGGGCCGGTCCTCCCTTCCAGCCAGGGTCCTCCACTCTGTGTCTGAGTTCTTGCTCTGCTCCAGTAGGGATAAAGGCATGTTAATGGGGCCAAGAGTCCCTCTGCCAGATGGGCTGAAACACCACAGCCTTACTGCAGTCAGCAGCCCTTGGAGAAGAGTCCAGACGTGAAATGCTTTGCTGTGCAGAAATTGTCAGCAAACAGCAAGATGGGCCCCCACCTGCCATGCACACCATATTCCTGCCTGGGCAGCCGGGCTCAGCCTGTCCCTTGCCTAAAAGGCCCTCTATTCTCCTAGGCACCTGTCAATCCTACTATCTTTCAACACTCAGCCCTAGCTCCTTCCTCTCTTGTACCTATTCTTTCAGAATGCATTTATTGAGAACCTGCTGAACTCCAGGGAGTGGACTAGGGATGAGGATACAAAGATGAAACTCACAGGCCCTACCTGCAAGGAGCTTCCAATCTAGGAAGGCTTCTCTGACCACTGAAGCCCACTGCCTTTTTTGAACTCCTTTGAACATCACCTGGTTGGTCCAGCCTTGGCTTTCGTTAATATTATCCCCAACTTACAGATGAGGTAACTGAGCCCCTGAGAGGTTAAGAGCATTGTCCATGGTCACTCAGTCAGTTGGTAGCCCTTAAGTGCTCAATAAGTTGGTCTTATTTCCCCAACTCATCTCTAAGCTTCCTGGGAGGGGACCAGACACTTCAGCTCCTCTACCCACAGCTTTCCAGCCACTCCTTTGCAGACATTAAGTCCCCAGTAAACGCTGATAACTTGCTGATTGCTCTTGGGCTGGCCCAAGGTCAGGGGGTTGCTCCCCTTGGGACCCCAGGCCATCCCTGCATCTTGAGAGGCTGAGTTTCTTCCCCAGTGCTCTGGCCTCACACTCACCTCAGTGTGGCCTCCTCTTGAGAAGCAGCAGCTTTCAGCCTCCAGAAGGAGACATACCCCTCCCTGTGGCAACTAGACTTTGCTTGCTCCAAAGGCCCTATTCTCAGGACAGGCCCAGGTGAGAAGCCCTTAGGGTGGGAGACCCTTACTTAAATAGGGGTCTTGGTTGCAGTCTTCTTCCTCAAAGAAAATCAGGTTGCCCTGATTTCTTTTTTTTCCCCATGAACCATTTGTGGGGAACAGGAGATAATAAAGAAAGCCGACTTTTCCTCCAGAAGAAATTTCTCAGGCTGCTTCTTACGAATGACTGTGGTCTTGTCAGGAGGATGCAGTGTGAGGGGGGAGCCGGTAGAACTGTGCTGGGAGCTCAAGCGGACCCAGCCCCCAACGGTGATCTGGCCACAGGGAAGTCACCAAGGACCCTGGGTGCCTAGGCCTCTGGCCAAGAAGGTCAGGCCTGGTTGTCAGCCAGCCAAAAGCTTCTGTGCCCGTGAAAGAGTTCATCCATAGACACAGCCTCACCTGAAATGCCACAGTCCGAAGTCTACCTGTGGGTGTTTGTTCTGTAAGGACAGATGTACCAGGCAGGGGAATTTAGGAAGCAGGAAGTGAGGACTCTGCATGGGAACGTTTAGATCTCAGGATTCAAGTCAGAACCTCATTGAGGATTTGTTTGCTGTCTCTGCGGCAATTTAAATGTCCATTTAAATCTCTCTCCAGAGCTGGCTGCAGTATCTGGTGAGTTGGGAGAGAAGCCTCAGGGCCTTGGAATTCAATCCTGGGGGTGGAGGAGCAGGGAGGGAAGGGCTCAGAATAGAGAGAGAAAAGGTGCCCCCCAACACACACAGAGACACACAGACAGGCAGAGGTGGTCAGCACCCTGGGGGAAGCTGACTAATGAGGCCTAATCATGCCAAAGGGAAACCAGCCAACTGTCGGGCTATCTTCCCAGAGCTTGAAGACCTGAAGGAAGGAGCAGCTCGCTGGCCTCAGAGGTGACCTTGCTTTCAGGGGCCAGGGAAAGGAGAGGACACCCTCTGGAGGAGTATTCAAGGCCAGGAGGACGTCAGGATACGAAGGTGGAGGTCCTATGACTAGGGTGGGGATGGGCTTCCTCAAGGGCAGGGGAAGGGAGAGAGACAGGACAACTTAAGACAAACTGGCAGCCAGTCCGCAGGACCCAGGCTGGCCGGGCGGTGACGGCCAGGAGACGGCCTGCTTCTGGGGCACCAGACACAGCCTCTTCCCGAACACCACAAAGCTCCAGCCAACAGAAGAGCCACCTGGGCCTCCTTGCACACTTTCCTGCTCAGGAGCCAGGAATGTGCTGCCTCCTTCCCTGACCTCACAGACTGTACTCGGCAAAACAGCCGGATGTTCTCCAGATGCTATTTGCCTGCCATCACCTGGCAGCAGGCAACAGGCAGAAGGAGTAACTCTCACTCTTATTTTCATTTCTGTTTTCTTGAAATAAAATTCCTTAGAAAGAACTCTGAAAGCGAGGAGAAGAAATCCTAACTTGGTAACACCATCGAATGTTTCCATTTTTCAGGGCAAACCAATGGATTTTTGATTTTTAATTTTAATTTTTTTAATTAAAAAAATAAAAATTTTATTTTTAATTTATTTATTTTTGGCTTCGTGGCATGCAAAATCTTAGTTCCCCGACCAGAGATTGAACCCGCACCCCCTGCAGTCAAAGCAGGGAGTCTTAGCCACTGGACCGCCAGGGAAGTCCCCCTCTGGATTTTTAATTTAAAAAACAAAAAAAAGCGGGGGGGGGGGGATAAAAAGAATTAACTAAGGAAACTATAAACAAAATGAAAAGATAACCTACAGAATGGGAGAAAATATTTGCAAACGATGTGATCAACAAGGGCTTAATTTCCAAAAAGCTCATACAATTCAACAACAAAAAAAACAAACAGCTCAATCGAAAAATGGGCAGAACAGACATTTCTCCAAATAAGAAATACAAATGGCCAACAGGCACACGAAAAGATGCTCAGTATTGTTAATTATTAGAGAAATGCAAATCAAAACTACAATGAGGTACCACCTCACACCAGTCAGAATGGCCATCATTAAAAAGTCTACAAATAACAAATGCTGGAGAGGGTGTGGAGAAAAGGGAACCCTCTTGCACTGCTGGTGGGAATGTAAATTGATACAGCCACTATGGAGAACAGTATGGAGGTTCCTCAGAAAACTAAAAATAGAATTACCATATGATCCAGCAATGCCACTCCTGGGCATATATCCAGAAAAAATTCTAATTCAAAACAATACATACACCCCTATGTTCATAGCAGCACTCTTCACAATAGCCAAGCCATGGAAACAACCTAAGTGTCCATTGACAGATGAATGGATAAATAAGACGTGATACATATATACAATGGAATACTACTCAGCCATAAAAAAGAATGAAATAATGCCATTTGCAGCAACATGGATGCAACTAGAGATTATCATATTAAGTGAAGTAAGCCAGAAAGATGTACCATATGATATCACTTATACGTGGAATCTAAAATATGACACAAATGAACTTATCTATGAAACAAAAACAGACTCACAGACATAAAGAACAGACTTGTGGTTGCCAAGGGGGAGGGGGTTGGGGGAGGGAGAGAGTGGGAGGTTGGGGTTAGTGGATGTAAGCTATTGTATATAGAATGGACAAACAACAAGGTCCTACCATACAGCACAAACAACTATATTCAATATCCAAGCATAAGCCATAATGGAAAAGAATATTTTAAAAAAAGAATGTATATACGTGTTATGACTCAATCACTTTGCTATACAGCAGAAATTAACATAACACTGTAAATCAATTGTACTTCAATTTAAAAAAAAAAAAAAGAATTAACTGAAAACGACAGTGGCAAGAAGCTAAATTAGCCCATACAGTTTGAAAATGAAGATAAAGGTCTTAGTGAAGTTTGTACTTCCCCCAGACGACACATGGGACAGGGCCAGGTGACCTCCCAGCCTTGCTCACCACATCACACCACCCTGGGCCCGTTTTGAGGGAAGAGCTTAGCCCAACCACTCCTACCAGGTCTAACCTGAGGCTGGAATATGCCACTAGCCATTTTAGGGAAGTACATTCATGTATACTAAGAGTTGCATAGATAGCATATAAATTTATACAAAATAAAAATTACATGTGTGCCTGAAATAACATAAAGTGCATTTGCACATTTTCTGGAAAAATAAAGGTGGTGTTCAGCTTGGCCCTCTGGGGACGCCCTGACAGAAGGTAAAAGAGGTGGCTGCCTGCCATGGCTGGGCCTGACGTGACGTAGAACTGAGCTGACCCCATCGTGCTCATTCGGTGATGGGGTGTGGGGCTCATAGGTTACCCTCCCCGTTCCAAAGACAACACTCAGCTCTGTCAAGCTCTCCTCACTGCCTCTAGCGAGTCTCCCCACAACCCCTGAAGGCTCCTTTACTCACTTCTGCAGCAGAGATACTCCGTGAACACCCGTCTTTGAGGTCAGACCTGCTGCCACACAGAATCCAAGCATCTTCGGGGCTCTCCCATGTGCCTGCTCTGCTCTATTAGCTGGACCATATGGTCCTGGCAGTGAGGGGTCTTACTCTCCCTCTCGCCCGTGTTTCAGAGGTGTGTCTGTGATGAAGACCCAGTTTCCACTCTGACAGCCCCACTCCCCGCCAACACCCGCTAGTTCTCTCCAGCGGTCTGGAGATTCCAGGCGCAGGTGATGAACACAGGAACAGCTCGAGTCAGGGCCCCAGTTGTAACTCGCCTGGCAGCTACTGCTTTTTTAAGGTGAGGAATATGACTGTCCCTAGGACTTCAGGCTAAACATCAGATGAAGATGGGGAGTCCCTGATCCTTTCATTCTGGGGTGTGGGCCAGTGAAGCAGTGTGCTGACATACCCCTCACCTCCTCGCCCCACGCACAGCCCTGGTCCCACAGTAGACTCTCTGGTAGAGCAGGAAGGAGGTAGTGCTGGCTGCTTCCACAGAGTGGTGTGGAAGACCGCCAGGATTAGGGCCCACCCCAGCCGGGGATGAAACGGAAGGGAACTGTAAAAGCAGGAGAGGAAACAACTCCAGCCTCTGCACATTGACCACAGCCGCTCCAAGCCCGGGCTCCCCCCAGCTCCGGGGCTGCCATACCACTGGGGACCCCCAGCCTTAGGATCCAGACCCACGTGACCATCACACTGAGGGTGTCGAGGATTCAACAGCACCTGTTGCATGGTGAGGACCCGCACTCTGACTAGAAAAGAAAGCAGACAGACATGGTGTGTGAGAGGCCAGCAGGCAAGCCCCTGGGGAAGCTCACCCACCGATGGGACCTGCCACCTGGCCCTCAGAGAGCGGGAACCTCTGTAAGCATTTGCCTCCATGCCTCTGGAGCTTGGAGGAGCCCCACAGACCACAGACTCCTGGCTGTCCCAGCCCTGAGTCATCACAGCCCCAGCTGGTCCTGCAGCCAGAAAACCAAACCACTGAATTTCAACCAAAGGGCCTGAGAGCTTGAGAGGATTCAAACAGGGCCACTAGTGGGCGGTCCTGCAACGAGCCTAAGCAGAACAAAGCAGGATAGAGCTTTGCCAGGAACCAGAAGAAAAGAAACCCTCCACTGGCACCTGGGCTGAGGCCCACTCTGCCTCCAGAGACCTTGGCTTGGCACCAGGGTGAGGCTTCCCAGAAGTGCTTGACAAAGGTACTCCGGAAGTCTCTATGGTGCTTCCAAGTTCATAGAATGTTAAAATAAGAAGGGACATTTTGTGGGATTTTCACAACTCCTTTCTCTTCTCTGAGCCACAGTTTGCATATCTGTGTGAAGAAGAGATTGCACCAGATCTGCAGACCTCAACCGTGTCTGTACATGGGAACTGCCTGTGGATGCCCCAGTCCACAGGTGAGCATCACGAGCTCCTGATCTTCAAAGTAATCCAGGGGGCAGGTGTGGGGAGCTGTGGAGGAAGTGCTGCCACCAGACTGGCCAAGAGTTGAAAATTGTTTAAGTAGGATGATGGGCAAATGGACCGGGGGAGGAAGTATTGTTCTGTTCACTCTTGTTTTTTAGAATAAAAAGTTAAGAAACCAAAACTACTGATACTCTAAAACTAGCTGTGCCTGGGTGTCACCTGGAACCTATTAAACTGGAACGTCTAGGGGCAGGGGCCCTGGCACTGAGGTTTTCACAGAGGAGTCCCCAGGTGATCCTGCTGTGCAGCCAGGATTGAGAACCCTGGGCTAGACACTCTCCCTGGTCCCCACACGCACCTGAGCGGCTGGGCCGCCTGCACCTTCCACCAGACACAGCAAGTCACACTCTGGTCCCATTTGCTCTAACTTCCTGCTGCAGGAGCCCTTCCTCTCAGAGGGGAATGATGGGAGCTGCACTTGGAGCAGGGGGTCCCTGCCAGGCCTTCACCCGGGTCCTCTAGTCAGTCCAGTCTGCCCCACCCCCTGGTTATGGTGGCCCCTCAAATTGGCTGCTCCCCAAGGCCTCCAGGGGAGGGAGCTCAGCACAAGCTCAGGGAGGGTGCAGGCTGCTCCTCCAGGTGCATCAGGAAGCTCAGGGCAGGACCATTCCCTCTCACCCACACAGTGAACCTGAACTTGTGCCTCAATTTCAGTCTCCTCACGTGGCCAGGTGCTGTCAGGCCTCCCACCTCTCAGAACACAGTGAGTCACATTCCTATTGCATTTGGGTTGACCTCCCAGCAGACACTGAACGTTCCTGGACTGCTTCCCAGCATCCTTTTCCCAGTTGCATTTCAGCGTCTGGGACCAGGAAGGAGCAAACAGGCTCAGTTTGGATTTCCACACAGGATGCTCAGCTTGCTGGGCCCCCTGAGAGTTTCCACCTGCTTTCCCTGCCCCCTCAGCCCAGAACACCAACTGCTGCAGCACGTCCCCAACTGCAACATCACCCTCCGCGATCCTCGATATTGATACATGCCGGATTTCCCTGCTGTCTCCCCGACACTGGTGCAGCCGTTTGCATTCCACGCTCCTGGCAAACTTCTCAGAACGTTCCCTCCCCATCCAACCCTTTGTCCTTTGTCAGTAACTAACCAGCTCTGCAAGGCAGTGTGGACCTTTCGGAAATTAAGGAACTACTTAGGTGATGTTGCCACTTTCTCACATAGGTACTTCCTACTGCCTTTCTGGAGCTGAAGTTGGTTCTCCAGTTTGGCATTGGAGGCCTTTCCTGTCTCATTTCCCATTACTTCCCTATTAAAAACAAAAACAGGGACTTCCCTGGTGGCGCAGTGGTTAAAAATCCACCTGCCAATGCAGGGGACACGGGTTTGTGCCCCAGTCCAGGAGGATCCCACATGCCGCAGAGCAGTTGGGCCCGTGAGCCATGGCCACCGGGCCTGCGCGTCCGGAGCCTGTGCTCCGCAATGGGAGAGGCCACAACAGTGAGAGGCCCTCATACCGCAAAAAACAGAAACAAAAACAAGCCTTCTGCTTTAGTCAGTCTGGTCTGCTTATATCCCCACAATGTACCTTGAGGTCTCTGCTCAGGCTAATTCTCCTGCTTCGAAGAATGGATTGCCCTTCTCTCTACCTGCCATCCTCAGGATCTGTCAGACCACTTTAACAACACTAGTAGAGGGTAAACCTTCTTGAGCACTTACTGTGCCAGCAGTGCTAAGCGCCTCATTTGCATCATCTCATTTACTCCCCACAAAACCCTAAGTCACTTAAAAAAAAAAAAAAAAGGACAACACTTTAGGTTTAGGTTACAGAGAAGTTGCAAAAACAGTACAGAGAGGTCTGTGTACCTCTCACCCTGCTTCCCCTAATGTTAACATCTTATACAACCACAGGACAATTATCTTTTTCTCTCAAATGTCCTTTTTCTGGTCAAGGATCCCACATTTGAGTTGTTGTGTCTCCTTATTCTCCTCCAGTCTGTGAACAGTTCTTTTGTCTTTCATGATTTTGACTCTTTTGATGAGTGCTGACGAGTTGCTTTGTAGAAAGTCTCTCAATCTGCGTTTGTCTGACGTTTTTCTCATGATTAGATTGAGATTATGTACTTTTGGCAAGAAGACCACCGAAGAGATGTGATGCCCTTCTCAGTGCATCGTACCAGGAGCACATGATGTTAATTTGTCCTATTTTTGTAAATTTGTCATGTTAACCTTGATCACTTAAGATAGAGTCTGCCAGGTTTCCCCACAGTAAAGTTACTTTTTCTCTTCATAATTTGTAAGTACCTTGGGGGAGACACTTTGAGATTCTACAATATCCTGTTTCCCTTCCAACTTCGGCCCACTGAGTTTGGAACCATCCATGGATCTTGCCTGCAGTAGTTATTACTGCGATACAGGCCTAAAGGTGATTTTGTATTTCACGAGGGTCCCTGTTTTCCCCACTTTATAGACGAGGACACTGTGTCTCAAATCTGTGATGTAGCCCAAGGTCCTAATGCTAGTAAGTTAGAACTCGGGCACCAAAGCACTGCCTCTGATGCTAAGCTCTTTATTCTCCTCCTCAGGGAGTGAACCACATGCTGGTGGGTGGCACCTCTTGTAGTCACCTGATCTTCCACATGGTCTCCTCCCCCAGACACACAGTTGGTTTCTGGAGGGCAGGAACTGGATCTCCTATCTAATTGCCCCAGATGCTCAGGGCAGGGCCTGGTGTCCAGCATTTGTGGACTGAGTGGTCCTGGAGGATTGAAGAGGCCACGCATGACAAGGGGAGAGGGTGGAACCAAAAGAAAGTCCAGCTTCTTTCCTTTCCGCCAGCCCACAAGGTATTATGGCCACAGATACACCCAAGTCTGTGAACCAGGGGAGAATGGTGGGAAGGGGACTCAGAAGAGCAGACACCAGCAGGGGTGTGTGAGCCAGAGGCTGACCAGTGGGTGGAGGTGGGAGAAAGTTCGAAAGAAAAGGCAGAGGCAGGAAAAGGGACCATCTTACCCAGCCCATCATTTTGCAGATGACATGGCCAAAGCCATTGTTTCAGGGCATTATTGATTATAATCAGATCCTCAAGAGCAAAGCGGGGCTTATTGAAAGGATTCAGAGGAGGAGTTTACTGAACTCATTGGCAGGAAGTACAGCCTGGAGGAGGCTTTTCTACTGAAGTTCTCCCACTGATTACTAGCATCTCTGCGCCTCTACATTCACATGTACCTGTAGTTCCACCAATACTTATTGAGCACCTTTATGTGGCAGTAGCGTGCTGACTATGGGGAAGAAAACTGTGAGCAAAACCAGGGGTCCCCTTGGCACATTGGAGAGAGGTTGGTTTTGTCTGACTTGTCTTCTCAGGTCGTGGGTGGGGTGATCTAAGCCAGAAGGAAAAGCCAAAGTGACAAACATACTGAGTGACATCCTGCATGGGCCAGCAAGGGCTGGTGATGTGCTCAAGGTGGCACGGGGCTGCAACTTGGGTCCTTCAATGCTGATTTCAGGGCACATTCCTATTTGCTCACTTTCTGATGCAGGGGGCACACAGTGGAGGGGCTTGAGTGTGATGTGGGGGTTTATGAAGATGTGCATGCATGTAGGACCAGGGCTGAGGGCAGGTAGCTGGGCGTGTGGGAGGACTGGGGGCTGGACAGAGGAGGGGACTGTTCATAAGGAAACCACAGGCTGAAAACACCGAGAATCAGCCTTCGGGGGCCAGTTTCAGGCTTCAGTTTCCGGCTCCTGGCTTCTCTGCTCCTACGGCAACCATCAGCCCTCTGATCTGGCAGCCAAGGCTGAACGCTCAGGACCTGAACTCCAGGTTTGCCCAGCGAGAGGAAGGTGGAAGTGAAGAACAGGCGTGCTGAGTGTGGTGACCAGCACTGGACTAGACGCGGCCTTGGGCTCTCGTCCTAGTACTCAGGACAAATCCCTTCGCCCATCAGACCCCAGTCCACTCACTGGATGCAAAATGAGGGCTGGCTCAGAGGTTTACAGTCTGAATCACCCGGAGACCTTGTGACCTGGTAGATCCCAGACCCACCCCAGAGATGGGGTGCTGGGGGCCTGGAAGGAGATTCAGGGACATGCCTGGCTAACCGGTGCTCTCAGGTGGCCCTGGGCCATCCTCAATCCTGGACCACACTTTGACCAACAGTGGACTTGGTCATCTCTGGGGTCCTTCACAGCATTTCCCTGAAAAAGCCAAGTTTCTTTGGGCTACATAGAGGGAAGGCCACTATCTTCCAGATGCCCCTGCCTATTGGTGTGGGGTGGCCCAGCAGAAGTGGCCAAGCAAGATGCCTGCCTACAGGGAGCCAGCAGTCACGCTTGGGGGAGCTGAAGTGGAGCCACGGAACCTCCATGCTGTCTGCTCAGGACCCTGAGGTCACGCTGGCCTCCATCCCCCATTCCCGGGGCTGGCCTAGCCACTTCAGATCCTTATCAGGCCAAAGCTCATTTGAACATATTTGTATGCCAGAGAGCAGAGTTCAGGGCCCAGTCCTGGAAGCACTTTGTGTTTTCCCAAATTCCGGGAGATCAACATGTTGATGAGACCTAACAGGAGCCCAAGGGGCTGGCCGGAGACCCCAGGATCCAGTTCCTCAGTGGAAAATCCACACTCACCAGTTTATACCTTTGAATCTCAATTTGCCCACTCTGTATGCATCATCAAAAGCTCCATCTTCAAAGCTTCCTTATGCCATAAAGCTGTCCCCAGCCCCCCAGCCAAAATTACCTGCTTTTTCTTCTACAACTTTGTTAACCATTTTAATGCTCATCTCCTACCCCAGTTGAAAGTAGGCATTGTCCCATTTTTGTTTTCCTGGGAGTCTGGCACATAGCAGGGGTTCATCAAAGTGAAAATAGAATTGAATGAGACAAGGGGGTTAGTCTTCCAGTTCAAAAAATGAAGAAATTACTGTGGTTTGTTATTATATTAGATCAATCATTGATCTAACGTTATAGGTGACAGAGTTTATTAAAATAACCATTTTGCAAAGAATATGCTACATTTCCTGGCAATAATAACAATTCATAATTTATATTAGGGGTATCTACAGGAGCCCCAAAGATGAACTGCACAAAGTAGGAATGGCAAGTGACAATACTTAGCATCTATTTTTTTTTCTGAGCTTCACATTGAGTGAATGGTATTCTACCTTATAAAACCAAAAAGGACGATAAACGGGGAAGGAATTTTTCCCAGGAAGACACACAAGCCCACAAGAACTGCACGCACAGCTAGCAATTATGTTGGAAGCATGGTCTAAGAATGAGAGAGTTCCTCTTGACTCATATGTATCCCACAAAAGACACGGAGACAGGATCCTTGGTGCAGGAATACTGGTGGAAGGGCAAAACCTATTTCACATCTGGGTCTGAGGTGGCCCCGGTAAGGGAGGTTTGGGACACCAAGTTCTCCAGGTTAATGGTAGTGCCTGGAGTCAACAGGGCTGTGGAGAAGGCATCTGCAGCTCATACTGAAAGAACTATTTCTCCTCAGAGAAAGCACTATTCACGGAAATAACTGAAAAAAAAAAAATGCAACCTTTGAGGGCTTCCCTGGTGGCGCAGTGGTTGAGAGTCCGCCTGCCGATGCAGGGGACACAGGTTCATGCCCTGGTTTGGGAAGATCCCACGTGCCACGGAGCGGCTGGGCCCGTGAGCCATGGCCGCTGAGCCTGCGCGTCCGGAGCCTGTGCTCCGCAACGGGAGAGGCCACAACAGTGAGAGGCCCGCGTACAGCAAAAAAAAAAAAAAAAAAAAAAAAATGCAACCTTTGGGACAATAGTTGCTTTGGGGTCTGTCTGATAGGCTCTGAGCAACTACTTCTGTGGAAAGTGGATGAAAATGAAAGAAGATGCTGATGTGGTCTAGGACTCAGGTGGGATACCCAGGCCTGATAACCAACTTCCAGAAGAGGGGATGTGAAGGTGAAATCTCTTATTTTTTTAAAAAAAAGTAGGGTAAGGGGTTTGTAAGAGTAACCAATGGCCCAGAGACATTTATGACAAAAATGTGGGAACAGTGTGGCAGAAAGAAACGCTGAAGCTCAATGACTGAGTCACACTCCGGGGGCATCCTGCCCGATGGTTCCCCATGATCAGCTCAACCACTAAATTGCAGCAAAGGGAGGAAGGACAGCTAGTCTACTTCATGGAGCCTCAATTTTGTCACATGTGTACAACAATCATTTCTACCCACAGGTTTGTTTACAAGGATTAAATAAGATCACAATAGGACTAGCAGATGCTTTTCCTGAGACCAGAGCCAATAGTACCTTGGCCTGGCTAAATAACGTGTAATGGTTTGCATTCTAGTATAGAAAACACATGTGCTCTGCAGCTATTCCTGTAACTGAATGGGACGTGAGCTCCATGCCCCCGCCTATTTTTAGCATTTTTTTGGTTTTATGATTTGTCCTCATTGCTTGCTTACTTAAGGAAACCCATTTCATCACGGCCTGAGAAAAATGTAGTACTCAAAAATGTTTATGGCAATACAATACTTTTTATAATGCTACGATGACATTTGGGCTGATTGTGAATGTCCTCTTTTCCCCTCTGGTTAGGAACACATGAAAAGTCAATTAAGCAGCACAGTTTGTTCTGTAAGTTAAGTTAGTGTGTAAGGCAGTTTGGGCACTGTTTATGGAAATGAAAAGTCTTCGCCCGGTTTTGACTCCTTTACAGAAGTCTCTTGCTGTGACAGGCTGGAAAATGAACTAGAGGAGAATGTGGGGGCTCCACGTAGGGACTTGGTCAAGAAACTTGGCCAGGAAGCAGAAACATGGCACTCCATAAGCGCCATGTGCCTGGGGCCGGGGGCCAGCCTTCAGTAGAAGGTCTCTTAATTCTGAGTGACTTTGCCTTGAACCAAGCTGACAATAAAGAAATTCCAAAGAAACAGCCCCTTAACCCCAAATGAATGCAGATTTCAGTGACATACAAGAATGGACCACTGAGGGACCAGGCCAAGGCCCTTCCTCTCTGCAGCTTCAGTAGAAGCCCTAAAAGCAGGTATGCCCTGGCTTCCCTGAGACAGCGCAGAAGGCAACATCCCGGCTGCCCCTGGCAAGCGCATGCGCACACACACGCACAGTGCACGCACGCACATGCACGTGCGCACACACATGCTGCTTGTTATTCACAAAAACAACCCACTGACTCCCGATAATATCTGTGGTATTCTCGCTGTCACATCTGATTGAAATCTCTCCCACGAGGGCAGCAATTCTCCAACTATCTCACAATTTTCAATCAGAAGTTCTACAAGCACAGAAACCACATGACCCCCAAATCGTACTTCTAAATATTCGCCCAAGAGAAGTGAAGTTGTACATGAACGTTCATAGCAGCTTTATTCATAACAGATTGTAAATCCTCTTTAAAAACTGAAGTTAATTTACTTCAAAACCAGAATTAAGTTTTTCTTTGAACTGTCTATGGGAATACATATTGGCAGAGTGTCTGAAGGTGCTTCTGGGGTCAGCTGTCATGCTCACAAATGTCCAGGAACCCTAAAGCACTGCCCTGGCCTGGGTTTGCTGTAGAAACAAGCAAGTGGACGAGCAGTTGCAAGAGCCTCTCCAGAAGGCCCAACTTCTCTTTGGTTTTCTACTCAAAATATTCTTCTGTCTTTAGTATCAAAATCCATGTGTTCACCATCTGGGTCCTCAGTGCCAGGTTGCTGAGGGGCAGGTGCCCAGCTCAGCAGCATCACGTGCATTACCTCTTGATCTTTGTGATGTAACGAGACAGTGGGTTATGTTATACGGATTTTGCGGATGAGAAAACCAATCCCCACAAAGGAGAAGTAACTAGCACAAGCCCACACAGCTGGTGAGTCTTGGGCTGGGATTGAACCCACGTGGTCCAATTTCCGTAGTTGCTACAGTTGCCGCCTCACAGGCGGAATGAACCACTGAGGATGATCTCCGAGCTGCACCGAAGGGGAGCATGAAGGCCTCCTCCCAAGAGGGTATACACTGCAGAGTACTGCTCTGCCAGCTTGGCCAGGCTGTATTTCCTGCCCTGCAGTGTGTGTGTCACCCGGCCTCCACACACAGGAACGGCCTCACCCATCAGCTGGCCTTAGTGCCCTCCTGGGATGCCCACACCAAGAGACGGGGTTTTAAAAGCCTGGAGCTCTAACCTTTACAAGTACTGGGTAATTCCTCATAATAGCCCTATGTAGTAGGTTCTGTTAGCAGCCCTCACGTAACAGGCAAGAAGATGGAGACATAAAGGGGTAAAGAAACTTCCCCATCATCTCCAGCTAGTAAGGGGCAAAATCAGATCTAACATCCAGACCTTTTTCTGACACCAGAGCTAAGCTCTAATCTCTTTCTTCTCAGAAGTTAGAGAAATAGCCATGGGGGAAATGCTGGTGCAAGAAAATAAGGTCTTAGCTCCTTTGCAGTAGAATAGCCACTTCCGGGTTCAGTGGCGAAGCAGTGGTGGGACCAGAGGCTGCTGGCAGCAACCCCTCAGGTCAGGCCACAAACAAGAGGGGGAGCAGCCAATTGGAGGAAGGCTTTAATCACAGTCCTGGCTCCGAGCCTATAGCAAAGCCAGCAGCAGGTCCCTACTCTGCCCCAGGGCTAAGGAATTCCCACTGGGCTAGCCCAGCCCTCTGCATCCCGGCAGCACATCTCCACCCCCATCTTCTGGAGATGGGCACTCTCCCACTGGGAAGCATGGGGACTTCCTAATCAGATTAATTTTGGTCAATAATCTGGTTGGGAAGCTCTGATGAGCTTAGAGAGAAACTCATTCCAAATCTAATACAGATCTTCCTCCACTTACGATGGGGTTAGGTCCTGATAAACCCGTCCTAAGCTGAAAATATCTTAAGTGGAAAATGCATTTAATACACCTAACCTACCCAACATCACAGCTTAGCCTAGACTACCTTGCCTTACACTTACATTAGCCTGCAGTTGGCCAAAATCATCTACTATGAAGCCTATTTTATAACAAAATGTTAATTATCTCATGTAATTTACTGAATATTGTATTAAAGGTGAAAAGCAAATGGTTATCCGGGTCCAGAATGATTTGTAAAACTGATGGGTTGTTCACCCTCCATGATGGGGCAGCTGACAGCGAGCTGGGGCTGCACTGCCCGTGCCCAGCATCACAAAGGAATACCGGCACATCCCTAGTCCGGGGAAAAGGCCCAAAGTCAAAATGCAAGGTCCAGTTTCTACTGAATGAATATCACTTCTGCACCATCATAAGGTCAAAACATCCTAAGTTGCACCACCCTACATCAGTTAGAACCATCTGCGGTTCATTGCTGAAAGAAGTCCTCCCCTGCGCTTTCAGCGCACAGAGAAACTGCTGCCTCCCATCCTTGCGCGCATTATTCCTCACAGCACGACCACACCCAGCACACACTCCTTCCTCTTGCCTTTGGGGACAAGGCCGCTTTTCCTCCAGGCCCAGGGGAGGAGGAAGCCCCCTCCCCCCAGCCCTCCACCAGCTCACTCACTGGCTGCTGTCTGATGAGACAACCAGGTGGTTGTCTGCCTGGTCTAGCGTGAGAGGCCGAGCGGACCGGGAGAGGCCCGTTAGGGTAATAAATTAAAAAGACGCAAAAAAAAAAAAAAAAAAAAAAAAAAGACGCAAAAAGCCTTCTGGCTAAGACGGTGACGCAGCAACAGAAACAAAACTGACGGCGGCTAGAAGAAAGGCGGCGAAGAGTCCCACCCCTCGGAGGCAGCCTTTTGCGCGGAGGATGCTGACCCCTGCTGGCCGCGAGCGGGGACGCAGCGTGGCTGCCGCCGAGACTATAACAGTGAGTCACCTCGGGAGGTGCTGAGCGGGGGAGAACCCTGCCTGGGGGCAGGGGGCCTGGAGGGGAGGGGAGGGGAGGGAAAGGCAGGGACGCGGGCAGAGGCCCTGAGTTCTAGTCCTGCCCCCCACACCATCGTCCAGTAACAGGGCTGGCAGCCCCTCCCAGCTCTCAGATGCCATCAACTCCTCGTGTTTCAGGATATAAGCAAGGAGGAAAAGGTAAGAGATATGCAGTATAAATGACGCTAGTAACCCTCCGGGGCCTACCTGTGCCTCCAAAAGGCGTCCCGCGTTAGGGTCTTCCCCGGACCAGCCAATTCCAAGTCCAGAGCGAGTGAAGCCGCGTTGGCTTAACGGATGGTTACTGACTGGTGGGCTGCATAATGGCTGCCAAAGCTAATCAGGTCCTAATCCCTGGAACCTGTGAATGTTACCTTATAAAGCAAAAGGGACTTGACAGGTGTGATTACGTTAAGGTTGTTGAGATGGGGAGAGTACCCTGGATTCCTCAGGTGGGTCTTAAATGTTATCACAAGCATCCTTTAAGGAGGGAGAAGGAGATTTTACGACAGCAGAGAAAGAAAACCATATTACAAAGGAAGCAGAGAGAGAGATTTAAGATGGTACTCAGCTCATTTTGAAGATGGAGTCATGGACCACAGAATGCAAAAAAGGCAGCTCTAAAAACTGGAAAAGACAAGGAAATGGATTCTCCCCCGGAGGCTCTGCTGACACTTCGATTTTGGCTCCATGAAACTGATGGCAGATTTCTGGTCTCCAGAACTGTAAGAGAATAAATGTGTGTTGTTCTTAAGCCACGGAGTTTGTGGTAATTGGTTACAGCAGCCATCAGAAACGAACACATGACCTTCTCCTCTCAAACTCTTGTGCTGGGTGCTTGGGATAAAGCAGTTAATGAGCAGGACAGAGAATCCACTTCCACCCCTAGAAATGTTTATAATCTCCCTCTCTTGGGATTTGAAAAAGCAACAGCCAAAAAGTCATTAATCTTCTGTGGTGCAATATATAACCAATAAGCACATGGAAGATGCTCAAGATCATTAGCATTAGGGAGGGCAGGGATCATTAAAACCATGGTGAGATACCACTGCTATGATGGTAGGAGAGCTATGATGGGAGACACAGATAATAATAAGCTTTGGCAAGGATGTGGAAAAACTGGAATCCTCATGTGTTACTGATGGGATTGTAAAATGGTGTAACCACTTTGGAAGATAGCTTGCCAGTTTCTTAAAAAGTTAGACATAAATTACCAGTTGACCCAGCAATTCCACTCCCAGAAATCTGCCCAGGAAAAATGAACATTCATATCCAAAGACATGGGCATGAATGTTCACAGCTGCATTACTGATAATAGCCAAAACCTGGAAATAACTGAGAAGTTCAACAGTGAATGAAAATGTGGTATACACGATGAACTATTATTCTGTAAGTGCCAACCAACTCTGTTGACACATCTGCTCCGTCACCACAGAGCTCCAGGCCAGTTTTACACTTGTTCACATCAAAAACCAGGAGAAATAGACTGTTCTGGTTAGCCTCACTATCTAGTCCCTTTTGCCACACTATCTTCCAGACTATTCCAATGACTCTTCCTCTGTCCTTCCCTCTCTTGCTGGTCTCCATGCTGCTCTCTGAACGCATCAAGCACAACCCTGCCTCAGGACCTCAATGCCATCTGGAATCCTCTTACCCCGATGGCTAGCTTCATGGCTCACTCCTCTCAATGAGGCTTTCCCTTACCACCTTTTAAAGACCATAATAACACCACCCCTTTTCTATCCTCCTTTCCCTGATTTTTCTCCACGGAACTTATCAATTTATAAACTCCATAGTTTTGTCTGTCTCCTGGCTAGACCGTAAAGTCCGTAAGGAAAGGGATTAGTCTTTTAGGTTCACTACTGAATCCCCAGGACCCAGGACAATGCCTGATCCACAGAGGGAATGCGATAAAATATATGACATAAATGGATGAATTCATAGCCAACTCTTCCTTGGGCTTGGGTACAAGCATAACTTTTCCATGATGAAGACTGAGAGGGGGTCTGCTCTCCACAGTAAATGACATAGACTAGCACTAGGGACTTGCAGTTCACTTGATTCTGGCTGAAGCACGCCTAATCCTCCAAGCACAGTAAGTACCGACGGCCACCAATAGCCAAAAGACCCATCCACACCTTTGAGGAAGGGCCATCTTTTCTCTGCCTCGTGGGTTCCTAGAGCATCCTGGATGAGGGTCCTTAGCTGGTAAGACAGGAAATTAGTCACACCTACCGTCTGAGACTGTAAGTGTCGCCAGAAAACCTATGTGACATTCACAGCATCTCTTCTAGGAATATTTTAGAAGGGAGAAAAAGAAAACACAACCTAAATACCTCTTGGTAGAGAAATGTTAGCTTTTAAAGAGTCTAAGGCTAAACAATTTAGTTATGAAACTATATTATAGACTGTTGAATTCATTTAGTTTCTTATTTAAACTCACATCTTTTCCATCAAGTAAGAAGTCTTGGTTCATGTCTGTATGAAAATCCCTCTCTCTCATGAAAATTTAGCACAAGGAGGTGGTTTTTAACCACACTCTTCCTGGGACATTAGTGATATCAGTGGTTCTGGCCATAGTTCATTGTGTTTTACCAGGTTGTTCTCCCGTTTACGACAAGGGAAGGGAAAGCTTCGTGAAGATCTCGGTTGACACTCTGGTTTTAACCCTTGATGGGGTTTTTCCCTTTAATTTGGGCACTTGGACATAATAGAAATGAATTAGGCTTTTTCCCTTGCAAATAGAGTAACCACACATTAACATATCTTGAATAAAACAACTACACTTACAGAACATGTACTGTTCCATTCCAGTCAGCCTGCCTTCATTTGGGGCTGAATAGAGTCTTTTCTTCCTAAGAGCTGTAAACAAAAGTAGAGATTGTGTGAGACCACCTTTGCTCTTTATTACAGCTGGTCAAGACTCAACACATTCCTATGATTATGGAGGCTGCCTTCAGCCCCGGAACATAAGGGAATGATGCCCCCAAAAATGACCCGGTGCACCGCAGCATTAGATAGATAGCTGTTGCTTATCTCTAACAGGATTGTCCTTTTCTGAACAAATTTTCTTCAAAAATAAAAATGAAAGGCAACTAGTTTCAGGAAGAACTGCTAAGTGACAATTATCATTGAAGTCAAGTCTTCCTGAAAAAAAGTAAAAAAAACTCATTGTCTTCTGTTCCCACTTTTGGTTTGATTTGACTATCTTTAGCATGTGCTGCAGATCTCCTCTTTAGTTATGAAAGAAAAAAGGAAAACTCACAAGGCCACGGCCCACACCCTCCTGTGTGCGCACCCATTTTTCACATGGAGTGTTCATCACTATACTTATGTGCACACAGGTTTGTAGATTGTTTTTAACTTGTATTGCTATAGTCTTTTAGCAGCTATAAAGGAGTCCATCATGTACAGGGTACCATGATTTATTTGACCCATATGATTTCAACATTCATATTTCTAACTTTTATTATAATAATCCTGTGAGAAATATATTGGTATATGAGTTTAACAAGTAATATCTTTCTGAGATTTCTAGAAGTTGGATATGTGGGTTTGAGAGCCATTTGTTTTGGGTTCTTGATATGTCTGTTACCCTGTTTTCCAGAAGGTACATGGCAATTTATAGCCCTATAAGTAATGTCTTATAACCACTAACACTCTGTAACATGTATTACATGCCATGCCCTGTTCTAAGCTCTTCATAGAAACTCATTTAATCTTTATAACAATCTTATGAGGTAGGTGCTATTATTGTTCCCATTTTATAGAAGAGGAAACTGAGGCACAGCAGTTATGCCAGATCTTTTAACAAGAGGAAAATTCGTTTGAGGAAGCATAAGTTTTGTCAACTGAAGGTGAACAATGAGGGGCACCAGAGTTGCCACAATCACTGATGTCTGTTACAGCAAAAGACTGTATCACCTGAACTGTGAGGAGATAAGGAGTGTGGGATGGTTGGCGGGGGGGTGGTCCTTTGTACCGTTTAAGTAGCTATGGTCCTTCCCCAAACCAGCTCAGAGATTTGGCAATAATGCAGGTAGTAGTAGTATTCCTAGTCAATTAGGTCTCAGCAAGTGAGTAACATTTAGAACTAGAACCTTTGTTAAACTCACATGTGGATTTTACAGAGCTAAGAAAGCAGATTTGGAATGGACACTTTGTCCAAAAACCTAGGAGGGACTCATCTGGGACTAGAGCCTAATCACCTAAATGGTCTGACTCCTCCCCGTCATGCCTGGTGCCCCTCAGTTGTGTTCCCTGATCCCAGCCAGAAGGTGGGCCAGCAAGTCAGGATGTAGGAGAAGGTTTCCCACCTGGGTAACAGCCAAAAGCCAGGAGTAGGGGAGAAGGAGGGGAGTAAAGGCGGGGGGAGGGGGAGAAAATGAGAATGTGCAGGGGGTGGAGATTCCTACCAGGGACTGTTGACCTTGTCACCAGAACAAGAAGGGTCGACGGGCACACAGCCACTTAGTTCAATCCTCAGCTTACCTCCGGCTTAATTTCTCTCCCCACAGATTTTAATACGTTGGAAGAGTCCCCACTCAAAGGCTCTTTCAGGTGCTCTGACTTAACCATCACCTTAACCAAGACATCTGCCTGAGTGGGGAGGGAGGGAACATATCAACAAAACACACCGACAATGCTTCAACCTCACAAGCCCCTTTGGGACTTTTACCCCCCGAACTGACATAAAGCACATTCTCATTGCTTGCATTGATGTTTGAGTTTACACTAGACTTGGGAATGGATTCTGAGACAATGGCCCTGGGTGATGTTGCTATTCAGGTTAAGCCTGTTAAACAAAACCTTAGACATTATGCTAAATATACTAAATATATTTAAAATATATATATTATAAATACTAAAATATACTTTAAAAAAATGTATTGTTTAGGGGCTTCCCTGGTGGCGCAGTGGTTGAGAGTCTGCCTGCCAATGCAGGGGATGCGGGTTCGTGCCCCGGTCCGGGAAGATCCCACATGCCGCGGAGTGGCTAGGCCCGTGAGCCATGGCCGCTGAGCCTGTGCGTCCAGAGCTTGTGCTCCGCAGCAGGAGAGGCCCCAATAGTGAGAGGCCCGCGTACCGCAAACAAAAAAAATAGCCACACCTGTGATACCAGATCTCATCTTCTAATCCCAATTACCTTCCATCCTCCAAAGCTGCCTCTTCATACTGACTACAAAGCGGCATGAAAATAAACACCGTGATAGCTCTCAAGGCCAGAGCAGGAGAACAAGGCCCTGAGACCAAGTTTTTGTGGCCCTCAAGCCCACTAAATGGTTAAAACAATCTGGATTCAAAGTCTTGGAGCTCCGCAGTGTGAACCATTCCGAAGCCTGAAAGGCCAACTCAGTCAACTCCCGTTACTGACTTTGGGGCGGCTCCCTGTTTCCAGCTCTTCCCCCTCCAGACACTGTAGGATTATCCTTCCTGACCCTCTTGTTTTGGGGCATGCTTGTGTGACTACTCCCAGCCTATGAGTTCACTGCTGGGCCACAGCATTCAACTGCCAGTGCAAAGACAGACCCTGCGGAGCTCTTCCCCTCTGGCGAGGCAACCAAAGACCACCAGCTGGGTACCCCAGGGCCTCCTGTGAGCAGAGCCCACCTGCCAAATGGGATGGACTGTAGCCTGAGAGAGAAAAAAAAAGTCTTCCTTTGTTTCTAAGCCACTGGGATGGTGGTGGCGTTTGTTACCGCAGTGTAACATCGTGTACTCTGATACAACTCCATTATTAAATTCCTGAAAAGAATGGAGTTTCCCCCTCAACATTTCCTAGATCCTTCTCACACCACCTGGCATTGCCTAAGAGCTGACACCATCCCAACCCTTTTTCTTCCCTCTTTTTTTCTGATTGGGCTTAACAGCTTTATTTGAAATGAAAATGCCATAGAAGCCCAGCAGTTACTGAGAAACCAGCAAGAAGACCTCCTCCCGAGGTCTTAGACAACAGCTATTCCAGCAGCTGTAGCAAGAATCCAGTCTATGACTACCCTCAGTGAGCCACTGCCCTCTACCTTCAGAGGTGCAGGGGGCCACCCGCCCCGTGAGCCCAGAGCGGGAAAGAGCAGTTGAAGGGAGGGAGAAAGATATCATCAAGAACAAACTGAGATTTTTGTGCAGCCCTGTAGTTCAGTTCAATGTCTCCCTAGGAACGGCCCTCTGCTTGGTGAAACTGGTTCATTCCAGGCAGAGCAGACGCGGGGAATGAAATTCCGTAAACAGCCTCCTGGAACAAGCACCTCTAGCTACAGATGTGCAGTCACTGTTCCCGACAGGTCCCGACGGGAAATGAACGGTGCTGTCTTACCTTAAAGGTTAACAAGTTGCTGCAATTTTGTTTTTTGCTCTGTGAGTCATGGGGAAGTGACACTCTGCAGAGCACCCAGCAGATCCTGAATGTCTAAGTCATAGGGCTGTCGGGCAGTTGCCAGGCTTCCTTTCCATATGCTACACAATCACTTCACTGGAGGGAACCCGCCTATGCCCCTGTACTCGGGGGGCCCCAGGGTACCCAGCACTTGCTCTTTTAGAGTAGAATCAGCTTCCCGGGCTCAGCACCAGGAACCCACCAACTTCAGACCGTGGGCTTTGGGGGAAGTAACTTAAATCTGATAGGATTCTAAAACCTAACGATTTGGAAGAGTTGGGTAGAGGGGATTCAAAAGATGGAATAAATACCATCTATTTTCCTGTAAGGTATTTGAGAAGGAATAACTGGTACTCATTCAACTCACTGGATCCCCACTGATGTAAATAAACAAGGCCCCCCAGAACTGAGAAAATGCCTCTAGAGCATTCATTAAGACCCTTCCCCTCACTCAAAGCCCTCCCTCATTAGGATTCCATAAAGTCTAAAAGCATTGAGTTTATCATTGTATTTCCTGAGGTTCCTAAACAGATACTGAAAGGAGAGGTAGCATTCATCCACCAGTTACAAGCTATGTGCCAAGAGCTTGCTGGGCCCTGGGGATACACGAGTGAACAAGTCAGGGGACGTGCCTTCGTGACACTGGCATTCCAGTGAGAGAGGCAGACGGTGCACAAGAAAACTGCCGACAGCAATAAGTGCTCTGAAAGAACTGAATGGGGTGACGTGACAGTAACTGTTGATGGCATCTGAGCTGAGACCTAGAGGATGAAAAGGAGTTGGACAAGTAAGGAGCTATAGCCAGTGACAGAAGGCAGGTGATCTGGGAAGCTGGACTTGGTGAGGGACAGAGGACAGGTAAGTTTTGACCAACAGGACGAACCTCAGGCCCAGTTCTCTTAGGCCTGCCTCGCTGCAGGACGGCGCTTAAAACCACCCCACAGCTCGAGGTGTTGGTCCCCGGGTCACCCTCCCACGTGTATGTGCACAGGATGCCAGCCCCTTGTGGCCCGTCCTCCCCACCGGCCTCTGTCCACACCCAAGGTTGAGATGGACAAGCCATCGATGGTCGAGTTCTTCACCCTGGCAGGGGAGGAAGCCTGTGGGTTTGTGCCTTGTGTCCTGGCTTTTGTGGAGCTCTGGGTGGGACAAGGGTATGGTCTCCAGCAGTACCTGCTGAGCGATTAGCCGTGAACCTACTGAGCAGGCCGCGGCCAGGTGACAACCTTGTGTTCTGCACTCTTGCCCTTCAAACCCGAAGGCTTGGACAGCAGGGGCTATTGAGAACATGAAATGTGGCTCGTGTGACTGAGGAACTAAATTTCTAACTTCACATTTTAATTAACTTTAATTTAGGTAGCCACACATGGCTAGCAGTTACCATATTAGATAATGCAACATAGATTAAGATCAAGTACTTTTAGCAAAAGACAACAAAAGCCAATTGACACCCAAAGAATTACTGGAATTGTCAGATAAGCATAGTTGTGTGGGAAAATGGTAAAAGAAATAACATAATCAAAGCAAAAAGACACTATTAGGAATAAATGGGCAGATTAGAAAATAAGCGAACTTCTAGAAATGAAGAATTGAAATAAAACTCCATGGCTACTGATACATTTCAAGTAAATTGCAGATATCAAAAAATAAGATGGGACTTCCCTGGTGGCGCAGTGGTTGTGAGTCCGCCTGCCGATGCAGGGGACACGGGTTCGTGCCCCGGTCCGGGAAGATCCCACATGCCGTGGAGCGGCTGGGCCCGTGAGCCATGGCCGCTGAGCCTGTGCGTTCGGAGCCTGTGCTCTGCAACAGGAGAGGCCACAACAGTGAGAAGCCCGAGTACTGCAAAAAAAATAAAATAAAAATAAGATGGATAGACAAACAGATATGATAAACTGAATAAAATGTCACGAGTAGAATATTAAAAAAAGAGTAGAATATAGGTAGTAGGTATATGGACATTTATTGTAAAGGTCTTTTAACTTGGTCATGTTTGAATATTTATAATAAATGTCAGAAGAAAAAAAAACCTTCATGAACCAAATAAATGCCCCATGAATGCAGCACAGAGACAAGGAGATGAAACTATGAGAGAAGAGATTTGGAGGATTGAATAAGAAAGTCTTAGCTTTATAATTGGAGTCCCAGAAGAAATGAGTGGAAAATTGAGTTAAAGAAATACCTGAGGAAGAAATGCCTGCAAGTTTTCTCAAACGGATAAAAAACATGCATCCACAAGTCCAAGATGCACAAAGTAGTAATTAAAGGTGGCCATAAAAACTCTGCTACTCCACCCACTGAAAGGGAAAGTCTTGCTCGTCTCCCTTGAGTCTGCACTGGCTTGATCCATAGGCCACAGCAGAAGTCACACTGCATGACACCCGAGGCACCGTCAAGACCATTCAGCTTCTATCTTGGTTTCTTGGAAAGTTGTTCCGGGGAAATCCAGCCACCTTGTAGAAATGTGACTAAAGAGTTCTCAAAACTATATAAAGAGGGACACACAGTGCCCAGCCTTCCAGCTGTCCCCAACAACATTCGTATTATGAACGCCTATGAGCAAAGCCATCCTGGACCCTCCAGACCAGCCCAAGTTTCAGCTAAATACCGGCAAGAAACTCCAGTCAATCCCACGTGGAATGGGAGAATCACTCTGCTGAGACCTGCCTAAATTTCTGACCCACAAAAGAGAGATGAAAAAATGGCTGTTTCTTTAAGCCACTAAGTTTTGGAGCAGTTTGCCATGCAACAAAACCAGGAAATTAACTCAGAAGCAAAAGGACACACAGCACCATCTAGTGTTCTTCCTTTAAGCAGTCCTGCTACTTCTGTGCTCTCTCTTCGAGGGTGTAGTTGGAAGCAAGTTCCCACTCCTCAAATAGTGAGGATAAGCCATTGCCCCACTAGGAGCTGCTTCCTTGGGCTCAGGCCATGGAAGCACTCACTAAAGTTCTAGATGCCATCTCTGCTCAGGCCAGACTTGCAGAGGGAACTGGAAAAACCAGTGAGCTCTGCAGAAGGAAAGCGTTAATCACAGAAAGCTTGAATTGCAGCTCCCAGGGAGCACAGCAGAGAGGCCAGCAGCCACTGTGTTCTTTCCTTGACTGGACAAGCCCTGGGGCATGGCTGGCCTTAGGGAGCTGAGGGGGAGGTATCACTGTCTGAGACCTGCCCTCCAGTCTCAGACAGGGCATCCGAAGGCAACTGTAAACCTGACACCAGCCGTGAAGGGGGTGTAGACGTCCCTGTGGCCCCCTCTGGTATCCCAGGACCTCTGTGGTAGGCGAGGGCGGGAATACCAGTGAGGGTTGGGGAGCATACTCAGGGGCAGCGGTGGCTGAGGAACTCAGTGGGAGGCCACTGTCAGCGTCACTCTGGCCAGGCTCCCCCGTGGCTCTGTGGCCAGCCCCTCTGGACTCCAGGAAGTGTATATATTGGGTCTCTTTCTGGAAGATGCCCATGATACCATGAGGAGACGCACTCAGAGGTCACACTCCGGGGCAGGCTCTCTGTCCTGGCTCTGGAAGTGCTGAGGACAAGCCCATCCAAGGGACAAGCTATGCCTCTGCCTTGGAGGGAGCCACTTGAAGGCCACGGAGAGAGTAGGTGGTGACAACACTTCACCACCCAGAGGTGCAGCCACCACGGTGACCCCTGCCTCACTGGAGATGAGCCCAGTGCTTAGCCAAGCAAACCCTCGATGCAGAAGTTAGGGTGTCCGCAGGAGCAGCAAGAATTCCCCAAAGAGAGCTCTCAGCCTGGGACACAAGGAAAAAGGACTTGGAGATGTGAGAAAGCTGTGTGATGACAGGGAAAGGATACAGCCTGCCCTCCAGGGACAGCTGGGCCTCAGTGGCCAAGCCTGCCCTTCATCCCATAGCAGCATGGTGTTTCACCAGGCAAGACTCTTGTCTGGACAGGCGTTTGCTGGCCTCCTCCAGGAATGCTCTCCACCACCTGAGAAGGAATGAGAGAAAGCAGCTCGCCTTCCTGGGGTGCAGTCCTTTCCCATAATCCCAAATCTGAGCGGTTGGCTGACCTCAGCGAGTCCACAGGGGTGGGCCTCGTGGCTGGCACATCCTCTAAAGTGCCCTCCAGCCTTCCCCATTCTACAGGCGGGGACCAAGCTGCCGGTGAATGGCTGCCGCAGAGCTTGTTACAGGAATCACAGCGCTGGAAGGGGCTTCTCCACTGGCTGAGGGCACGGCAAAGATACTTTTTTCTGGGATCTCTGGCCACCTGGGATCAGAGACTGCTGTTCCCCTGGGGCTGGAGAAGAGGCTATTTTTCAAAGATCCTTCCCACTTATTTCTGGATTTAGTGGCCAGGCTGCCGTCTGCTGCAGGCTTGGTGAGGAACGTGAGGAAGCCTGGCTGAACCAGTTGGGGTATAGAAGTTCCAGAGACCCCAAGTTTCTTCTCTGCTTGAGTCTTTGGCCCAGTGGTGCTAGCAGTGCGTTTGGAGAAAGGTCTTTGAAATTAGATGGGAGCCTGTGTAACCTGGGGCTTCATGATCTTTTCTCCTGAATCTGCTCTGGGATCTCAGAAGACATAACACTTCCCCCTGAAAGGCCTGTATCTCCCACCTTGAGCATAGTTCTGAGATAGCAGGACCACTTGCACAGCCAGAGCTTGGGTGGCATAAACATGCACCCTTTCCTTTCAATAGGCATGGACCATACTGCTTTCTGCCAGAGGGGAGACCCCCTGGAACACAGTCTTGTCAGGGTTTGGCCCACAGTCATCATTTCCTATGACCTTAAACACACTGACATAGACAACAGCATGGTTTTGGGGGCCAGCCCAGATGGTCCAGCTGCACCAGAAGTTCTGAGGAAACTGACTTTGCATCATCGGGATGGAGAATTCACCCATCTTGCCTTTCAGGATGACACGGCGTTTCATGAGGATGTAGATTTCTGTCCAAGAAGGTCTGAGTCCTGCAGGAGAAGAAGAACCGGGTAGAGGCTTTGGGAAGAAACCCTGTTCAGATGAGGGCTCTAAAGAGCAAAGCTCATATTTTTTTTTTCACGCCTTTCCTGTGCCTGGCCCAGGAGACTAGCGCCTTCAAGCTGTTGAGGGGAAGGTGTGGGGAGAGCTTGTTTAAGAAATAAGAGCAAAAAAACATCACATCCAACTTGTAGGAGATGGTGTTCCCCTCAGCTGGCATTTAAGACTGATTTCCTCAAAGGGGAGGGACGTGGGGAGACGAGGGATGAAGTCACTCACAGAGGAAAAGCATCTTCATAGAAGACATTGCAAAGGCAGCTCTGGCACCTGCTGAGACTAGATGGGTGGGGACAGGGGACAGTGATGCTCAACATGAAGACGACCTGAGAAGTTGTAAGGCCTACACCTAGCTCAGCCATTTGCCACCTGTGATACTGTGATTTATAATTGTATATTTGGTTTTTGCCGCTCCTGGCAGAGCTCCTAAAACCCTGGAATTTCCTAAGTGAGGAGACTGATACATGCTGATACATGTGTCTTTTATGTTAATGAGGTGGCTTTTGGAAAGCACCTAGTTCACCTAAGGATGTTTCTAGGGGAAACAACCAGGTGATTAGAAGGTTGGAAATTTCAGTCCCTCCACAGGACCTCTGGGGAGGAAAAAGGGGGCTGGAAATTGAGTTCAGTCACCAATGGCCAGTGACTGAATCATTCATGCCTATGTAAAGAAGCACTCAGAAGGACGGGATGCAGAGAGCTTCCAGGTGGGGAACACATGGAGGTGCTGGGAGAGTGGTACCCTCAGAGCTGCAAGCTCTGTGCCCCTTCCCCATACCTTGCCCTGTGCATGTCTCCCTTCTGGCTGTTCCTGAGTTACCTATAACCAGCAATCTAATAAGTAAACTGTTCTTCTGAGTTCTGAAAGTCACTCCAGCAAATTAATCAAACCTGAGGAGGGGGTCATGGGAACCTCCGGTTTACAGCCGGTGAGTCAGAGGCACAAGTAACAACCTGGACTTGTGACCGGCATCTGAAGTGAGGGCAGACCTGTGGGACTGAGCCCTTAACCAGTGGAATCTGATGCTATCTCTAGGTAGTTTCAGAACTGAGTTGAATTGTAGGACACCTAGCTGGTGTTGGATAATTGCTTGGTGGTGGTGAGAAAACACACACACACATACACACACACACGACCATCCAAACCTCCCTAGCAGGAAGGAAGCTCTCTTAATGGGTAGCTGTTATCAGCCTAGTAGCTTTACTCCCTGAAGCTCAGTTTTCTTGTCTTTAAGACTGCCATTTCTACTTCAAAGGGTTCTAGCCAACGTTTAATCCATAGCGTGCTTTTCTATGTTCTCACAACTGGTTTTATTCTACTGGGAATGGATGGGGTGGGGAGATTCAGGGAAGCTTAGCTATAGCCCTTGAGAACACAGTTCAGTTATGGGAAAAGAATGACATTTATAAGGAGAAAAAAGCTTACGAGGCAGCCTCCGATGGCCAGTGCAGAGTTTAGAGGAAGGGAGAGATCCTCTGAATGCCTCCAGGTTGCCCCCATCCCTCCTGCGGGTGTAGGACTGTGGGAAGACAGAGGCCTTTATTTTGTTAATAGGATTTTATTTTATTTAGTTACTTTTTGGGGCCACACCACGTGTCTTGTGGGATCTTAGTTTCCTGACCAGGAAACAAATCTGGGCCCATCGCAGTGAAAGCGCAGAGTCCTAACCACTGGACCGCCAGGGAAATCCTCAGGGGCCTTTAGACCAGAGAAAAAGGCAGGTCCAGTCGCCTAAACCCAGAAGCCACTGTCCAGTCTTCTCTGCCCCAAAGGAATGCATCCGCATGGACTTAGGGCTCCTCCTTCAAAACACCTAGACTCCAACGACTTTTCATTCCCATCTCTATACCACATCTCTCACTTGGATTATTCTAGCCTTCCTAACTCACCTCCCTGCTTCTACTCTTATGGAATGGTCCATTCTTCAGCGTGAGTTTTGTTCAGAGAGATACCACATCATTCACACCCTCAACACCCTCCAGTAGCCTGCCCTCGCTTACAGGGAAGTCACCTGAACAGGATCACTAAGTTTCTTTCGTGATCTAGCCATTGCCTCCCAGGCCTGTCTCTCTCCACCTTGTACTGACTTCCTCTCTCATCTTAGAACATTCTGTTCCTACCTCAGGGACTCGACACTTCTGTTCCCCGTGCCTGGGCACTCTCCCTCAAATTCATGTGGTTTCTCCCTCATTTCAACCAGGTTTCTGCTCAAATATCACCTCAGATAAATATTCTCTAACCACAGTTGAGAAAACACCCCTCCCCGTCACTTATATTTTTCTTCTCCAAATCTAGAACTTATAGATATTTTTATGTTTAATTGATGGATCATCCCCTGACTAGAACATAAGCTGCATGGAAGAACACACTTTGATTTGTGCACTGTTGCATTCCCAGGGCTTAGCATAGAATAGCACCTAGCAAATGGCATCTGTTCCATAAAGGCTGGCTGAGTTATGTGAATAAGAGTCTGTCGACTATTTGACTCTGTGTCACTCGGACAGGACAAAAGGTCAGTAATAATATGACCATCGACCAGTGGGAGGGCAGTGACATATCCCAGAATAAACAGGTCCCTTTTCTCTGACAATAATAACCAGAGTCCACTTAGCAGATAAGGGTGCAGAGTAGGACAGGGGCCTTCAAACAAATGAGCTTCAGGAGGGCTTGGAAAGGGAGAGATTATTGGACCCCACCTCCAGAGTCTGATTCAGTAGGTTGGGGCCTGAGAGTTTACAGATCTAATAAGCTCTCAGGTGATGCTAATGATTCTGGTCTGGGGATCTCATTTTGAGAACTATAAAAAAAAAAGAAAATCTTTTTCATTTCTGACCAAAGAATCCCAGGGTGAGACTTATTTGAAGAAAGCCAACCTGCTTGCCCCTCCTTATACCACATGGATCCTAATAGCTGATCTTTGTTTATAATTTTGTCATCTCCTCTTTCAACATCTTCACTCACCTTTGCTAAAAGTTCCCCTCCCCTGATCCTCATAACTAAGTTCTTCCAGACTCCAGTCTCACCTCCTCTGCGGAGCCTTCCGTGACTGCACGGGTCCCCGATGCCCTCCCCCTTCTTCATACCTGTGGAACTGCTCCCACAGTTTAGACTCTAGATCATCCTTCTAATCACTAGTTTTCCTAGTCACTCCACAGGCTTGTTTCACCTCATCTCAGACCAGAAGAAGAAGAGCAAGTCCAAGTTGTGAGTATCCACTTTAAGGGCTCAAAACTATGGCAGGAACAAGAGTCCACAGAGCCCGCCATGTGCCCCTACCACCTGGAGATGACCCCCAGCCTCGGGAACTCACCACCCACTGGGCGATCTTTAGGGGTATCTAGTGACCACCAGGACATGACCTCATCCTGGGTCATTAAGACCCCCCGATACAGCTGGAGACAGAAGAAGGCAGCAGAAAATTCATTCTTCACCCAAAGCTTCTAAATTCTGGCCTGCCAGAAATACACCACCCAGAAACATACCAAGAGCAGCATTCTCCTTTGTCCTTTCTCCTCGGACCAACACAACAAACGTCAAAGACAGAGCCTGCACCAGAAGCCGTGCGGATGGGCTTCAGCCCCGACAGAGACGCCGGTTGGCCAGCCAGGTGTTAACGTGGCTCTCAGTGCTGATGGCGGCATATTAGAGTCACCTGGCCCAACTCAAAACCAACTTAGAATCTCTGGGGGTGGGACCTGGGTCTTGATATTTTTTAAGCTGCCCAGGTAATTCCCATATTTCAGCCAAAACTGAGAAAAGCTGCTGTACTCTCTCCTAAGTCAGGAATGTCAGTGCCGACGTGGCGAGTTCTCTGTTTTACTTGGATCGTTCACTTGGGCCCTCTCATGGCCCTGGTGCTTGGCAGTCCCGTGTTGCTCAGCTCTGAGAAATGACTCCATACAGGGACAAGGAACACTTAAGCAGGGGTCAAATACCAGAGGCCAATGGGCTTCTCCCAGGCCTGACCTCAGGATTTTACTGCTATACCAAATGGTGTCAGCTTTGAGTTCCTAAGGTCACGAGCCATCCCGCGGCCCTAACTCTAAAGCCAGTGTTTGGTTACAGGCAACACTGTGTAGAGGCTGGTGGGAGCTCCTTCAGGGAAGGATCAACCAGCATCAGCTGCTTGCGGGCAGACTTGGCCCCAGGGCTGACTCTGATCTTATTTCCTCTTGATTTTCTGGAGTTTGGGAGTAAAGATAGAGGCAGATACCAGAAAAAAAGAATTCATCCTGGTCTTAAGGGTCACGATTTGATGGCCACCTCGCTCATTTCCTCGAAGACCAAAGTTCCCAAATGTTGATGATGAAGGAGACTTTATACCCATTCTGGGAACCTACCTGACTTGTGTCATCCACCTCTTCTATGAGAGTTTTTCCACCTGGCTCACTATTGTTTCTCTGCCTGAGGTGATGGCCTAGCCTCCCTCACAGATGACAGGTGTCCTGAGGTCAGCAGCTAAGCCTTACCGTGCAGGGTCGTAACCATGCAGGGTCTCTGAGGCATTGATGTTTTGGCAGAAATGTTGGAAGAGGAAGGGTGTTCTTCCCCCCTGCAGGGCTCTTTCAAGACTTCAACATGATTAAAGGCACAGGGGCAGCCTGCAGCAACAGCAGGCAGTAGATGTCACAAGTGTCACTCTCTACCATCCAGGGGCCTGAATCCAGCAGGAGATGTGCTTCCTGGTAGGAACAGGAAGCACCTGTTTTCCAGAGGCCTTTCTCACCCCCTTACTTCCTCCTCACCTTCCCCGCTTATTCATCTAGCAAATGGCCCCAGGAACCTAACCCCCTGCTTCATTTCCTTGTCCGGGGGCCCCCGAAGGGCTCTGAAAAAGATGCTGGTGTGCAATGTGTGGGGATGAGGCCGGCCCCATCCCCACAGGGGTACAGCCATGTGCCACCCACTCCTGGGTGGACCCCTCAACCTGGGGCTCCCTGACAGCAAGAGGGTGGCAGGCCCGGTTCTCCCTGCACGAGGAGCTGGACAGTCCCTCCACACTCACCACCTCGTCCCAGGGCCTGGGAGCCAGGCCAGACGTGGAGTTGGACCTGAGACCTGATTGTGGACAAGGGCTGGGGCCTGGCCTCTGAGGAGCTTCTATTCCAGCCATCAAGCAAGAGAGGGAGGCCAAGAGGAAGAAAGGCCGTGTGGAGGCCCATTCCGACCGGGGCTGCCTTCCCTTTCCAAGTAGCAGAGGTCTGAGGCCAGACAAAGCCTCCACTGATGCCTCCTTTAGGGCAGCCCTGGCCTGAGGGCTGATTCACCAATAAGGCACCTGTTCTGCAGCATCCAATGAAGGGCAGGATGCCTCAGCACAGCTGGGATGTGATCAATACTGGGAGAATGGAAATCAAGAACTCCTGAGGAGAACAGGCATTCTTTCCAAAGAAGACATACAGATGGCTAACAGGCACATGAAGAGATGCTCATCAGGAAAGTGCAAACCCAAACCACAATGAGCCATGACCTCACACCTGTCAGAATGGCTAGCATCAAAAATATAACCAAGTGTTGTCAAGGTCATGGAGAAACGAGAACTCTCACGCACTGTTGGTGGGAAGACAGCATGGAGGTTTCGCAAAAAACTAAAAATAGAACTACCATATGACCTGGCAATGCCACTCTTTGGGTTTTTTTTTTTTTGCGGTACGTGGGCCTCTCACCGTTGTGGCCTCTCCCGTTGCGGAGCACAGGCTCTGGTCGCACAGGCTCAGTGACCATGACTCACGGGCCCAGCCGCTCCACGGCATGTGGGATCTTCCCGGACCGGGGCATGAACTCATGTCCCCTGCATCGGCAGGCGGACTCTCAACCACTGCGCCACCAGGGAAGCCCTACTCCTTGGTTTTTATCTGAAGAAAACGAAAACACTGATTTGAAAATATCTGTGCACTCCTATGTTCATTGCATTGTTTATCCATTCATCTGTTAAAAATCTTCCTTTAGCTTTTAAGTTCTTAAAATATTTTTCCCTATTTATAAATTTAGTAAACAAAACTATAACAAACATCTTTAAGGATTTCTTTGGCTAGTAGTTACTTGGTTAATATTTGGTCCACTTTATAAGCATCATTAATTTAACACATTCAAACATTTATAAATTTAACATATGCAATTTTTTCTTAAGTTCCTCAATTGTCTGCGCAAACAAAATCTTACCAAGACCTTTTGAAAAACATATAAATCTAGTAAGTTAAATGGATAAATATGGTAACAATTTAGGTTTTCCTAACTTTCAACACCACACATAAATTTATTAAACTTTCAACTCAAAATCGTAAGTCTAACTCATTTACTCAATTACACTTTAAAATCTGAATTATAAGTCTCACCCTTCCCCTAACAGAGCAAATTCTCTTCGACATTACAAGTACTTAAAATGCCAAATATGCATAGGGTATTCTTAGAACAAAAGAATCAATACTATAGGTTTACCTTTAAATCATTTCTATTCTTGGTTATAAATCTTCCTGGGCCGAAAGAAGTTTTCCCAGACGGTGGGATTTTCCAGACTTCCCAGAAAATGAGAACCATGTGGGGCATTTCTTAAATATACAGATTCCTAGGCTCCAACCCAGATCCAATGAATCTGCATTTCCATGGAGAAGACTAGGTAATCTGCATGATCATAAAAGCCCCAGGTTTGTCTTAGAAGTTTGGAAACAACTTTACTTAGGGAAAAATTGCTTCTCAGACATCTATAGACCAGATTTCGGCCAGGCTCTGACTAGAGTCTTGTGAGTAACTGAAAGGACACCTCAACCCTATGTATCTTCCTCTGCAGGGTCACTGTAAGCTAGGAGAGGTGGCCTTCCTGCCTTAGAGGTGTGTCACCGCTGCTTAGGATTTCAAGTTAGATTACAGCCAGTGGGCTTTGTCACTGGATTGGACTTTGCATTTCCCTGGCTCTCTAGATAGTATAAATGTCTTCTCCTATCTCTAGAACTTTGAGTGTCATTCTTAACATATTTCTCCAGGTTCTCAGGACCATACATCCTTATAGACACTAAAATGCTGCCCCATTGAACCCTGGTGTCTCCCTCAGCTTTGTCTGACTTGTCAGTCATGACTTCAAGGTCATTTTCCGGACAGGTTCCTAACTGGTGCCCTGATTCCAGCCCTAACCCCTCCACACAGCAACTAGATGATCTTCCCAAGATGCAGGACCAGGGCACACGCTGCTAAACCCTCCCTTGGCGTGGCGTGAAAGGCCTGGCTCACGAACACCTGCCTGCCTCTCCGTGGGTCCATCTCAGGCTGCTCCCAGCAGGCCCCAGGCCCACAGAACGCCCCCCGCAGGGCTAGTCAAGCTCCCCTGATTCTGGCTGGCACAGGGGCCAGTGTTTGCCAAAGGAGTGGCCAAAGATAGTCTGCATCAGAATTGCTGGGCAGAGAGAGGCATGTTTACTAACATGCAGATTCCTGGGCCCCACCCCAGACAATCGGGCTCTGAACCTCTAGGGAACGGGGTCCAGAAATACTCCTCGTTAACAAGCTCCCATCCCCACCCCCAGGTAATTCTTGTGCTCGCTAACATTTGCAAAGCATGGCCTGCCTAGTCCAAGAGCAGTAAAAGCAAGCTTCACTTTCCTAAAATAGGAAGGAAAACATATTTCTGTTGCCAGAGTCCAGACTTCAGCAAAGTAAAAGAGCCACAGTCATTAAACCCCCTCCACGTGAGCGTCATGGCTGTGTATTTGTCACAAAGGCACAAAAACCCTGTGCGTGGGTGCACATGCCTGGGTGTGTGGTGGGGATAGTCTTTGCACTTGAAGGAGGTTACGGTGGAAGGTGGCAAGGAGGAAGCAAGAGGAGCATAATTAGAAAGAAAGGGGGGTCTCCAACGGGACTACCGGGCAAAGACAAACCCAAAGCCCACGGCCCTTCAGGCTGCAGGGTCACGGGAAAGATGAAGGCTAAGGAGGGACTGCCTGAGAGGTAAGACGACACACCACAGCAGGGCTGCATACCAAAAACACAATACTGAGGGAAAAGAAAGCATCACAGAAGGAGAATACAGTGCATTCCATTTACATGAATTTTTTACAACTAGCAAAAGCAAATAGCATGTTGTATAGGCACGCATACTAAGGTGGTAACACTGTAAAGAAAACCGAAGAATGACGCACTGAAATTCAAGACTGTGATCCCCGGGGCTACCTCTGGGAGAGAGGGGACCACAGGGGACTTCAAAGGTACCAGTAAGTTTCCTAAGAGGTCGGGGGGTGGGGCTGGGCATGGGTATTCAAGCGTGGTTATATATACGTAACACGTATCATTTTGCATGTATGATATATTAAGGTTTTTAAACATATATATGAAATAGTGAACAGCATGAATAAAATAAACCACTTGCTCATCAAATTCTGAAATACTAGGAAAAGGCGTCACCTTCTGGAATTTGTGGCAGGTATGGCTTGAGCAAATAAAATGAAGCCCCACTGACCAAGTGGATCATGAATGTTCAGCACTTGTGCTGGCTGACCGAGCCTCCGGGACAGCGAAGGGCAGGTGAAGAAGGCCTGGGGGCCCGACTCGGAGAGGAAGTACCGCGTCCCATGTCCAGGGCTGAGGCAGTGTCCTGTGGAGCGTGTGAGCCCAGCTTGGCACCCACCTGCACGGAGTCCTATCTGTTCCAGAAAGGGAGGTGGTTTTGGACCCACTAACAAAGAAAAACAAAATGCTGTTTCCATTTACAGATGCCTTCTTCACTGCAGCCTTTACTAAGGGTCTGGCGTTTCCTTAAAAGTTCCTTTAAAGCAAACAGGGAAGGACTTTATCTAAGAGAGAATCCTCTGCAACTCCCCACCGTGAGCGTGCTTCAGTGAACAGTCCAGAATGGGCAAGACTGCAAACACGCGCCCCTGGGTGGGGCTGGAAAACCTCCCCATGAGCCGTGCCCATCACGTCTCTTCTGTCCCTTGGTGCCAGAATGGGATTTGCCAGCACACACCAGCAGAACCACCTGGCAGTTTCCACTCACTTGAAAAGGGTTTCCTTTCAAGTCTGGTTTCCTTGCTTAGTCCCAGAGTTCTCCCTCTCTGGACCCCTAGTACTTGTTGCTCTTGCCTGATTTTGTGCAATTCACTGTGCCCTGCTGTAGGACAATTCCCAGGCTGCTGGCCCTTTGGGTTATCTAGTTATATCCCTTGCATTATTATTTTCTACTAATAACAAAACAACAGCCAGCTGTGCCTATGGGCACCTCCTGCAGATTTTTTGTAGGAAGAAGACTGTGCCAGGCCTCCTCCTAGCTCCTCCTTGGATGGCTGTTGGGTTAAATTACAAGGAGAGATTTCTAATCCTTTCTTCTAAAATGACTTTTATTATCATCATCTCTTTTTTTCTGACTAAAAGAGAAATTTGTTTTATTAAAATCCTATTGCTGCTGTAACCAACTTCCACAAACCTAGCAGATTAAAACAACACAAGTTTATCACCTTAAAGTTTTGGGTGTCAGAAGTCCAAAATGAGACTCACTGGGCTCAAAGCGAGGTGTTAGCAGGGCCAAGTTCCTTTTCTGGAGGCTCTAGGAGAGAACCGGTTCTCTTGCCTTTTCCAGCTTCTAGGGGTCACCGGCTTTTCTGGGCTTCTGGCTCCCTCCCGTCTTCAATAGCTGGTGGAGACTTTCTCCCAGGGCATCAATGTTCTGCCTCCCTCTTCCACATGTAAAGACCCCTGTGATGACATTGGGCCCACCTGGGTTATCCCAGCTGCTCTCACCTTCTCCAGGTCAGCTGATTAGCAGTGACAGTTCCATATGCAAACTTAATTCCCTTTTGTCATGTAACCTAACATAGTCACAGGCTCCGAGCATTAGGATGTAGACATCTCTGGTCATTATTCTGCTACAACATATATGCTCATTGTAGAAAATTTAGAAGCACAGGAAAAGCATAAGGGAGAATATAGAAGCCACTTCTAACCCCACTTCCCAGACATAACCACCACCAATTTATTGTGTATTCATCCAGTCCTTATTTTATTTTTTAACATCATTATTGGAGTATAATTGCTTTACAGTGTTGTGTATCCAGTCCTTTTAAGTGCATATGTTTCCTTTTCTTTGTAAACTAGGTTTGAATAATACCATATATGTTTATATAGACATATATATAGTGTTTAGTAATTTTCCTTAATAGTACGCATGTATTTCTATGATATTTACTATTTTGTTACATTTCATTTTTTAATGGCTACCTAGCATTCCACTATGTGGATGTACTATAATTTATTTAACTAATTTAGTTAATCCTTTATTGTAGGATTATTGTAGATACACAATGTATCTCTAACTTTTCTTCGTGCCTAGTAGCCCTGTGATAAACATCTCTGGAAGCTACATCTTTGTACACATTCTTAGGATACATTCCCCAAAGGTACCCCAAATATTGGGTGGCCACATCATTTATCCCCCAAAGCAGGACATTTTTAAGAATGAAAAAGGGTAATCTTAAAATTTAACAGTAACTGATAACTAACAATAAGCCAGGACGGACCTGGGCACGATACGTTCGGCAAACTGGCCTCGTGAAATGTTGCTGTGGTTTAGTCCTGTGGGCAGCACCCAAGAATCCTGCTGCAAGTCCTTGTCAAAATTGTCAGGCCTCCCCGTGCCCCCAGCTCCCAAACTCCATCTTCCTAAAACTGAAAACCACACAGAGGCAAATGTCACCCTCACTCTCACTGGAGAGGTAGCAACGGCAGGCCTGTTTCTTGTGGCAGGGAGAAGACAGCTAAGTCCTGCTTTGCCCTGGTAGCCAGTGATTTTACTCTAAGTGAGTCTATTATAGCTTCTGATCCAGGTAAGGCTGGGTTAGCTTCGAGGCAGCAGTGACCAACCTGCCTTCCCTACACACAGGCCGAGGTACAGGCTCAGAGAGGAAGCATCTCCCGGGGCCTTTCCCCAGACCCAGTCAGGTGCCCCCTGGGTAGCCCTGTAACAAGACAGTATTACCTGAACAAACTTACCTGCCAAACTTACCTGAGCAGAAGACACTGACCCTGAAGAGCCCAGAGCAAGAGCTTGGAGCTGCAGTCAGCCCAAGTTCCCTAACATGGGGAATGTTACAAGGAACAACTTACACTTTCTCGTCAGAGGACTTCCACTTGGATAGAACCCTCTGAAACCATCAACCATCAAGAACATACCCAAATAAAGCAGTCGCCAAAACCACAAAAATGAAAAGACTAGATTCACTGTTTTGTAACATTCCCGTGGGTCTTGTTTTGTTTTGTTTTTTTATTTTGGTAGCAGTCATTTGACCTGGCCACCCAGGCTACTGAATGCTCTCAGGGAAAAGACTGGGGCCCCTGCACAGGATTGTGAATGCAAACACTGAAAAAAAGCTATCAAGTCCTAGGGTTTCTTGTTGCGGGCATTTCTGACCTTCTGAGTCAAGTAACCTGACGAAACAGTCACCTCATCTACCCAGAGGCCACTCAGGAAGCATCTGACTCATTCTTGTTGACTCATATGCTGGAAAAGCAAAACCAAATGGGCTCTGATAGCAATCTAGTTTGGAGCAGTTTTACTTGTAAGCAACTGGCTCCCTGCCTACAGAGAATATAAACCTACAGAAATAAAGAAAAAAGCTTAGCAACCCACACCCTACCCCCAAATAATATTCCAGGTGATATTTTGTAAGCACAGCTGCAAACTTGCTCTATTAACCTGGAAATGGAGCAAAACACACCTGGACACTGTGCACCATTTGTGAAATGAGCAAGGGGCAGAGCAGGCCAGCCCGGAACACGAACTGGCCAGTAGGCAAGTCTCGAACACTTGGGCCTTCTCTCTCTCAGAAAGAGCTGCTCTTCTTTTATTTCACCTTTGCGTTCTTAGTGGACATGTCATTCAGCTGGAGATCTGGGCTGTTTGATATAAGCAAAGGCAGAGTCGTGGGATCACCATTGGCCACATAAGGGAGTCCAACAATTTGGGGAAAGAAAACACTGGCCCAGACAGTGAAGCGTGTTGGATTTCTCACATCAAAAGTCAGCTTCTCAAATAGGGGAAGACTAGACGTGCTTGCTCTGGAGAAAGGGGCTGGGAGGTAGAAAGGATGCTCTTTTTTATTATGAACATCGTAATACTATTGACTTTTAAACTATGAATATATATTACTTTGTTTTTAAAAACTTAAATGTTTCTTAAAAAAAAGGAAGCAGAACTGAAGCCCTAAGAAATGGGGTCAGTTCCATTTTTATGGAGTTTTAGGGGCATCTTTTATTTGAGGCTCTAGAAATTGTAATTTTCTTGTTGTATGTTAATTAAGCTTCTCCATCTGGCGGGAGAAAGTCAGCTTCTGGATTTGGAAGGATGGGAGCCAGAAAAGATCCTGACTGTGGACCTAGAGCATGGCCACCCCACGTGCTCTGTGGGCCCTGGGCAGGTGGATTTCTCTAAAGGTATCTTTGGATGCTGACAACAGGGCTGGCCAGAGAAGGGATACATGTCAGATCTATTCTTAGTCCCTAGACTCTAGACCCCTACATCATTTCGTGCGTCATCTCCTAGAGCTGCTTCTGCTAGAACCACAGCCCTGAGGAGATCCACACATAAGCTTCAGGCCTTTGCATCCTTTACACTTGGCGATTCCTTCTTCCCTCGGATATGCACTCGGCCTGCTCCGTCGCCCCCTTCAGGCCTCTGAGCAAATGTCAGCCGCTTAATAACAGTTGTGCCTGGTCAATTACTACCTGAAATGGCCTTACAATTCTCCTGCTAGATTTCTCTTCCTTACACGTATTAGTACTTCCCATTATGTGATCTATTTATGTACCCAGTAGAGAGAGACAGAGGTGGGGGGGGGATAAAGGGATGGAGGGAAGGAGGGAGGGAGGGATGCGGGGGGAGGGAGAGAGAGACTGGTTGTAATTCCTCCTCATGACCACAAGATGGCACCATTGCTCAGAGTCTTTACTCTGAAAAGCAAATCAGGTAAGCAAAATCTACCTGGCATTTTGCTTTGGAATTTGGGATTCCCGGCTTTGGGATTCCGGGCTTCCCTCCCTCCCTGTCTGTCCGTCTATCTGTTTCAGTCTTTCTTCTTCCTCCACTCCCCCTCCCTCTGCCCCACCCCCCTTCTTCAATACCAGCTTACAGACCTTCTGGTGGGGTTGGGCAATATGATAGCAGAGGCCCTTTTGTGACGCTCAGAGCAACACAGATTCCTGAGACTGATGTTTGTCTACACAAAGTGCAGTGGTTGGCTCATGGGGTACGACTGGAAAGGCTCAGTCCACCTGCTTTTTCTTCTCTTTGGACCCTGCTGGTACTGCCCTGGCCCTTGGCAGCTTCAGGGACAATCTGTTCTCTCACCCTTCCTCTTACCACGTTCGCCCCACCTCCCAGCATGCACATCTTGGAAGCTTTTGCCCCGAGATCCGGTTCTAGGGGGTCATCGGAATGACTCTAGAGAAACTATAAACACGTACAAAATGTCTCCTGGTGGCGGTTCTGAGGTCTCCTTTGTATTTTAGCCTGAGGAAAAAGCAGCCAGTGGCTTGGGGATGCTGGGTGGAGCTTGCAGTATTTTTCTAAGATTTTTGTAGCTGGGGAATAAATCTCCAGGGATGGGCAGGGCTGCAGGCTAATTCCAGTACAGCAGGATCAGGGCTATGAAAACATGCACACAAAGGAAACTTCAAAGCTCTTCCTTGAATCTGAATGGGCAGGGGCCTGCGGAAGGTCGTGTTAACTTTGCACCAAACGACCTCTTGCTTTCAGATGGCCCTGGAGCTCTGCACACACTTCTGGTCCAACCCTCTCAGTGGGGTCAGGGTTCAACAGGGCCCTGAAGGCACAGAAGAAGGCAGAGCCCAGAAGCTGGGGTCTGGGTCGAACTGTTCTCTGGCCTGAAGAGCTGAGGCTGATTTCCTCTTTGCAAACTGAGCCCAGTCACCACAGGAACTCTCCCCACTTCGGTCCGGCCTCTTCCCCAACCCTGGTCAAACCCCGACACAGCTACTTTGCAGGGAGTGGTGAGAATTACTACTGCTGGAAGGTCACTTAAGGTAATAATTAGAACGATCATTAATTTCTGAGGCCTAAGTGACTCATTTATCTCTGATAGGCACAGGGATCAAAGGATGGCATTTACGGCTTAGAAAGAAGCTTCCCATTCTTTCCCCTGCTACAGTAACTAATAAAGAGCTCCCAAGCCTGGCTTCTTCGCCCATCTCTTCCCGGTGGGTTTTCTGTCTTTATCGTCCCTGTACAAAACAAACCCGCCTCTGCCTTCTCTCCACTCCTCCCTCTTTAAGAACCATGGCAGGTCAAGCTGCTCTCTGCCCAGCTCGGAGAGTCTTGGTTGCAGCTGTGCAGTGGAGTGGTGCTGGATCCCTCCGTCCCAGGGGAGGGCACCAAACCCCTGACCTCCGGCAGGCCCAGGGTGGGCATCAGGCAGGCTCTCCCTGGAAACTTGCTATCTTTACTTTGCCTGGGTATGTACATCGTGCCATCGGTCTGCATGGGTCAGCTGGAAACCTGGCCCTGTCACCTATTAGCTGTGTGACCTTGGGTGAGTTCCTTAACCTTTTTCAGCCTCAGTTTCCCAATCTTTGAAATAGGGATAATAATAGCATCTAAGACTGGTTTATGAAGATTTCCTAAATTCAAATATGTGAAATGCTTACTTAGCACAGAGCCTGATACAAAAGAACATCAGCTACATTTGCCTCAAAATTCTTATCTCCAAAAACTTGTAGCTGCAGCGCAAACTGAGTCTTTCATGTTCTGAGGTGGCCTCTAAGAGATGCTGAGGTGAGGATGCATGTTGCCCCCACCCCCAGGACCCTGGACCACCACTGTAACAGAAATCAGATCGTGTGTGTGTATGTGTGTGTGGTGGAGGGTCCTCAGCCTCAAGGAGGCTGTGAGATGGGCCCCGGTCAGTTTCTCAACCTCGGCATTGCTGACCTTTTGGACCAGGTAATCCCTTTGTTGTGAGGCCTCATCCTGTGCATTTCAGAACGTTTAGCACCATTTTTGGCCTCTACTTACTAGGTGCCAGTAGCAGCCTTCTGGTCACAACAATCAAAAATGTCTCTAGACATCACCACATGTCCTTCGGGGGGCAAAATTGCTCTTGGTTGAGAACCACTGGTGTAGGCAGACGGGAAGTGTGAGGGTCTCTCCGCAGGTGCCTGGCTGAGCTAAGGGGAGAAGACAAGAATGAGCGTGGTCAGAGAGGATATCCTCCTGCCCCAGGCACGCCTCAGGCAGACCCTCAGGACTGAGTACAGAGGTTGACCTCAGAAGGTACACCCCTGTGGTTTTCCCTAGTAAGGATGTAGCCTGGCTTCCTCAGGAGGCCATGCCCAGCTGGGATGTGGACCTCTGGATTCCCTATAGCCAGAACTCAAACACATAACCCTGTCCAGCCCCAGGAGCCCTGGCCGAGAAACAGTGCCCCAGTGGCACAGAATGATCACCAAATGGACAATTCTTACCTCAGGACAGAGTGCACAGCCAGGCTGCCCATGTGCGAATTCCTATGCTGCTACTACTCGCTGTGTGACCTTGAGCAAATTGCTTAACCTCTCTGTGCCTTAGGATTCTTATCTGTAAAATGAAGGCAATAGCATTGACCTCATAGGGTTGTTATGAGGATTAAATGACTTAATGTATTTAAAACAGAGCCTAGCACAGAACAAGCACTAAGTGTTTGCTAAATAAGCCAAAATCTGAAAAGAAGCTGCTACAGACCAGGAGATGCAGCTTCTGTAAGTCAGAGTTTGCCCTTGCCGTGACCTCAGGTCCAGCAGTTGTGTTTCTGGGGGCCCCTGGCCACCTCTGCTGGGGTGTGGGGTTGAGACTCCCTGGGGCAGCTGCCCTGCAGAGGTGGCTGTTCTTAAGGAAAGTTCACATGACCAGAGAGCAAACTCAGTGCAAAGGGCTCCAGAACTTCCCAGCTGATAGCCCCTGGGGATTCCTTTGATTAGAGAGTATCCGGAGGAAAAACTTTTTTCTCTACCAATTTAGGTTCGAGGGTTGGGGGTAGGGGCTAGATTAACAGGAGAAAAGACAAAGTTTATGCACACACTGAGTGCAGGAGCACTGTGTAATGAGTAACTCACTGAGGAACCAGAGGCAAAGGTTCATATACCAACTTAACAAAAGCGGGCGGGGGAGGGGGAGGGCTTCAAAGGATGGAAGGCTCTGATGAGGCTTGTTTACACAATTTCTTTGGGAATGTCCTGGTGCCCAAGGTCGGTGCCTCCCTGACTGGAGACCAGCTGGAGGGTGGAGGTGGGGGGGTGGCTGCTGATTCTCCATGCTCTGTGCCAGGCAGATAAGGAAAGTTCAGAGGAGAGTTCTTCTGCATCTGCTGCTGGGCTATTGGTCCCATCAAGGGAAGCACCTGTGGAAGGAAGGAACGGGGTGAGTGGCTGTGACCTTTGGGAGCCCTCATATTTCTGCTGTCAGAGGAGGCAAAACCCCAGCCAGGAAACCCCCAAACCCATAGCAGGAAAAGCCACACAGTATTGCCGAGTGCTTTGTGTTAGTTATCTACCACTATGTAACAAATTACCCCAAACTTCATGACTTAAATGATAAACACTTACCATCTCTAACAGTCTAAGAGTCAGGAATTTGGAAGCACCTGAGCTGGGTTGTTCTGGCTCAAGGTCTCAAGATGTTGAACGGGGCTGCTGTCATCTGAAGGCTTGATTGGAGCTGGGGGTCCACATGCAAGATGGCTCCTCTCATGGCTGTTGGCAGGAGGCCTCGGTTCTATACCACATGGACCTTTGATAGGGCTGCTTGTGTGTCCTGACAACATGGCAGCTGGCTTCTTCCAGAGTGAGCAGTCCAAGACAGAAACTAATGCAGAAGTCATAGTGTCTTTTATTGAGCTAGCCTCAAAGGCATATGCCATCAATCTGCTGTATTTTGTTGGTCATACCCATCAATCCTGACACAATGTGGGAGGAGACTGCACAAGACCATGAAAACCGGGAGGTGGGGCTCACTGGGCACCATCTGAGAGGCTGAATACCAGGGCTTTCAGGTCTCCCTCTGAGAAGAACATTCACCTGGGCATTGGCCCAGATGACAGCCCGGTCAGACATATCCCTACAGAAGCCTCTCAGGTTGAAAACCCAACGCACTATGTGGGATTTGGTGCTGCTACCCACCGCCTCAGTCTGCTTCCCCACTGAACAGTACACCCACTCGGAACTGGGTGAGCCACCCTCTCGGTGGGGTAAAGGCTGGATGCAAGGCACTGGGTGGGAGAAACCCTGGGCTTGTGGGCCCCTCTCCAAGTTGAGACTGGGAAACAAAACCTTCACACTCACTCACACACACACACACACACACACACACACACACACACACACACCATAACAGTAGGGGAATATGCAATTATAAAAGGTTGATCCAAGATTTCAGAAGAGGGGGATCTGGCAGGACTGGGGCAGTTCTGCAGGCTTCAGGGAGGAGATAGAACATGAGCGAAGTCCTAGCACCCAAGGCTCTTCCGGAGCCCCAAATCCAGACATGATGAACTGCTGACAGCTCCCTCTGTGTCCTGCTGTTTCATGCCTCCCAGCCATTGCAATAGAATACCTTTCCCCCATTATTCCCCTTCTTGTTACCTCTATTTACCCTTTCAGACTCAGCTCAAGGAGGACCACCTCCAAGAAGCCTCCCATGTGATATAGCTGCCCGCCTCTGTGGTCTCATAGCTCCCTTGCCCCTCACAAATCCCTACCATGCTTGACCACACTCACCGCTTGCTCCCCCCCGGACTTGACTTTCCTTGAGGGCAGGGGGCAATGCCAGATTCACTGGGGGCTGCCACGTGCCTTGTGCACACTCAGCACTGAATATGTTTCTAAGGAAAGGAGGGAGGGGAAGAGGAAGAGAGAGAAGGATGGATTAGGGAGACAGCAAATAGCTCCTCGTCTCTCTTTCTCCCCCTCGCTCCCCAAGAGTGGGGCTTCAAGGGGAAACAGAGCTGCTGGCCAGAACCGCTCACCTCTGTCCTCCACGCCCCAAGCAAAAAAAGCCGGACCTCATATAACACTCCGAGAAAGTTTTGGGTACTGAAGGCGCATTAAAAAGGAGGCTTCAGGGGCTGGAGGGTACTTGTTCCCAGGATATCCTGACTTTGCTGGAGGAACTCGAGGCTAATACAGGTTGAAAATACCCCATGGTGACGATCTCTGTGGGAAAATCTCGTGATCCAACAGTTTTCCTGAGAGCAGTCAGCGGTGCTGGGAGGCTGAAAGTCTGTGGATAAAAGCAACTCAAGGCCAAGCTATGGAGTGACCCCAGCAGGAGATCAGTTGGAGTGAATCACAGGGACTGCAGGACTGCTCGGTCACCTCTGGGCACTCATCAGACCTCTGGTTATTCACAGAGTTCTCTTTCCACAGGCATCAGGTTAATATTTTAAACATTAACTGATGTTTTGTTTTGCTGTAGTTTTCTGTTTGCCGAGACCTCCTTTGCTCAGGATCAATTAGCCACATGCATACCATCTTTATTAGCATACGCAGGGCTCACTTTTATTTTACTTTATTTTCTTGACCCCTTCACCTCATCCCCAATCTCATTTTTCTCCTCTTACGTCCTTGTGATTCTTTGTGTCTGGCCAATCTATATTTCTATGTGTATCTAGGCCCAATATTGGTATCATTTTGTGCATATTTTTAAAAATATGCTTAAGTAGTCTTTGGTAAACATGTCATTCTTTTCTCACTTTTTTCCAGTCAAGACTATGAGATTTTGAGATGGCTCCAAGTTAATATAAGTAAATATGGACCAGAGCATTCCTTTTACCTGCTGAATGGTACTCAGCATTTTCATATAACCTTTTATGTAACTACTTTCCTATGAATAAACTTCTAGGTGTTTCCAAATCTTCATTATTACAAACAATTCTACAAGAACAAATCCACACATGTTTCTTTGGGGGCCTGGGCAAGAATGTCTCTGGGCTCAGCGTCCCCAAGTACTGGGTTGTAGGAGTGGCCCATATTCCACATCACTTAACACTTTCAATCTGCTTCCCAGAAAGATTAGTTAACATTCCTATGAGATATTCTGCTTTCCTTCACCTTTTGTGGCACTTGATATCATCCAACGTTTTAATAGTTGCAAATCTGATATGTCTAAGACCCATATCTCCTTCTTAACCAAATTTCCCCCCTGGTTTCCTTCCCATCCTGGTCTGCTGTTTCCCCTTTTAAAGCCTCAGGCTGTTCTTTCGCACTCCCTCAGGGAAGGGATGTGATATGAAGCACTGCCCCGGAGGGGATGGAGGAGGGAGAAGTGTCTCCTTCTGGCTTTTGAGTTTCAAAATCCTCCACTCTTGGGGGACCACAAAGGTTTCAGAGCACAGAAAAACGATTTGGTAGAAAAACATCATGAAAAGGAAGGGAAAGTCAAGCACCCACTTTGGCCCAGCCCGACCTGACCCGTGATGGCTGGGCCCAGTGAAGGAGAGTGAAGGCCCAGAAGGAAGGAAAGGAAAGTTCTTATGGATTGCAAACCAGAGGCTGATGTTGAGGCTGAAGCACCGATACAGGAAGTGGGCTTTAAGGGCACCAGGGAGTGGTGGGGTCTGTGGTTCCCTGGACGGCATGTTCCTGTAACACTTCTCAATTCCGCTGGTTGTTACACGATGGAGGTCTGGGCTAGTGTTAACAGGTATTTCCATTTTTCCAAAAGAATCCAAAATCAGAATTTTTATGTGGAAGGTCTCCTTCAAAAAAAAGAAAAAGAAAAAAGAAAGTCACTACGGCAAATTTCAAAACATATGCAAAATTAGGCAAACTAGTATAATGAACTTCCTTGTACCCATGACTGAGTTTCAACAATTGTCAACTCATGGCTAATTTCGTTTCTTCTATAACCCCACCCTTTCCCAGTCCTGAATGATTTTGAAGTAAATCCCAGACTCATCATTTTCTCTGTAAAGATAAGAACTCATGTTTTTTTAAACCATAACACAATATCATCACTAAATAAACGCCAATAACTTCCGATCAAATAGCCTGTCAGTGTTAAAATTTACAGTTTTCTCGTGGTGGTCATAAGTGTTTACTTTATATTATTTTATTTTTATAGTTTGTTTGAAATAGGACCCAAAGTCCACACAGTGCAAGTGATTGATGTTTTTAAGTTTCCTTTCATCTCTAGGTTTGCTCCCCACCCTTGGGACTCTTGCGATGTATCTGTTAATGAAGCCAGGTCCTTTATCATGTAGAGTGTTCCACAGTCTGGATTTTGTTGGTGTCATTTAACATACTTCCTCTGTCTTCTGCATTTCCTGTAATTGGTAGCTGGATCTAAAAGCCAAAACTCTCATTTTAAAAGATGTTCATAATCTTTTCAAAAGAATCTTTAAATACTGTCTGAGCCAGATAAAAACCTCCTGAACTGGATCTAGACTGTTTGCTACCCCCATCTTAGATGTTAGTGGATCATGGACAAGAGGGTTCGGGGACCTGTGTCCTGAGCAGAGCCCCAGGGAGAGAGCAAAATCCTGAATGAACATGTAGGATCTGAGACCAGGGGGCCTGTGCCTCATTTTCCACATAGAATCCCATTCAGAGAGGTGCCAAGACCCCATAGAAGGGAGGGGGTGTGCAGTGTGTCAAGGCAGACAGAGCCTGGCATGCACTCAAGAGCAGCACAGCAGTGGAGGGGTGCCCAGTCCCCAGGGACCCTGCATCCCCATAGCAACCAAGGAGCACCTGCTGTGCCATCCTCATGCCACAGGAAGTCCTCCAGAACTAGACACCCGGAGGAAAAGGGGGTGGACCGTATATGGCTGGGATGAATCGGGACACCTTGATGGCCTGGCAGACTATACTAGAAGTTCAGCTGCATCAAGGAAAACAGAGAAGCTTCTGTTTCTTCTTCACTTGAGTTGGTGGACTGAGGTTTGTACCCACTACAAGGGGAGCCTCCAGGGACCCCTGACAGCACACCTTAGAGCCGAGGCATTTGGGGGCAGTGGCCCCCTCTCCGTGGGAGAACCGGATTGAGGAGATGAGGGGCCCTCAGAGGCCACTCATGATTCTAGAAACCCTCCTTTCCCTTCTTTCTGTTTGATTTTGATAGAAATAGTCATCTAACTTTCCAGGTTTTTTCTTTTAAAAAAACCTTTGAGTGTACCTCATAATTTACTAACGGATTTTGTTTTTCGATCTGAACTGGGGTGCTTTGTATGCAGTAGAAGAATTTTGACTGTATTCACTTACTCTCATGTTTAGTCATTTCCTGGGTTCATATTTTATTTTAATTTTTATATTTCCTTATCTCTTTTCCATTATGTCTTTTGCTTATTTGTATCTTGCAAGTAAGTACGTGTGGTAAGTCATTTTTTTTTTTTAGCAGTAATGGGCAATTAACTTAAAACAAACAATAAACATTTCCTTTTCTACATTTGGTCCTAACTAACGACAATCAGAACTTTTAACTCTCTTCTATGAGAAAAATTTTTTTTGCTTTTCACTGCCTACCAAATAAAAGGAAAAAGTATTCAAAAGAATGAAAAGATCATCATATAATAGAAAAGACATATTTAATAATAAAATATTAAGAACATTGAATATATATGAACCTAAAATATAGTTATAAAATGCAGAAAGCAAAAATGGGCATAAATACAAGAAAATTTCATTTTAGAAAAACAATTATAGTAAGAAATTTTACTGTCCTATCCTCAGTGAGGCTTGAATTCAACTGCATAATAATAGAAATGCAAATATGGCAGATTAATCAAATGGAGTATTTTTCCTAAGTAAGGTAAAGTCTGGCAGGCCTCCAGGGCCAGTGCAGAGGTTGTGGAAGTTAACAAGTGTTCCGGCTCCTCCTAACTTCAGGCTCTCCTACAGTGTGCTGTTCTTGACCTTGAAGGGTAGCAGAAAATGCCACCCCAAAATATGCCAGAGAGATCCACCGCTCACTCTTTATCTCCTCTTTGACATCTTTGCTTGTCTACTGTTGGACCTGCCTCACTGTGCATGTGACACCTTATTATTTCTCCACCTCTCTGGCCTGTCGTACCAGCTATTCTCTTAACTATTCCCCCTCTATTTCAGCAACACACTCCTAGGCTACTTGAGTGGTGCCCTTCCCAGCTCAGCCTGGAACCAGAGTCCCCCTGCTAATACAGTTTTAGATATTCCTCAACTCTCACTTTAGTTCCTGAGACTGTCCCAGCCCTTGAGAAAAAAACCTCTTAGAGATAGAATTAATGGATATCTTGTACTATGTATAATTTCCAACTGTCCATGGCAATTGCCCATATGGTGTCATACACCACATGCTAGACCACAGACATAATCTCTACTAGTTCAAAAAGAACAGAAATGAAATGTGCTATGTTCTCTGGCCAAAATAGAATGAAATATAAAGTAACAACCAAAACAAATAAAAATAAACCAACTACTTGGAAATGTAAAAATACTTACTGAGTCAACAGTTGAATTGGAAAGGAAATAAAGAACACAAAAGGAGTTTATTCAGAAAACAATGCTGGTTAAAACATGCCACAGTAATCTCTGTGGAATGTAGTCAAAGCAGTACTTTTAGGAAATTTTATGATTTAAAATTTTCTCTTTTTTGATGGTTGATAAAAGGGAATATTTTAGAAAGAATTCAATTGACAATATGAGAAAAGGAAGGAAAAGACAAGCCAGACTAAAGAGGAAGAAGAAAATACAACCATAAAAGCAGAAGGAAATCATTTTGAAAGTAAAAAATAATTTCTCTGGACGCAGTAAATAAAACCCAAAGCTAAGTATTTGAAAAGTAAAGGCATTTCAATAAAATCTGAATTGAGAAAGGAGATACCAACCAATATATAAAATTTAAAAATAAGAATAGAACACAAAAGCATTTGCTAATAAGATTTGAACATATGAGTGAAAAGAACAATTTTTTTCTTTTTTTTTTTTTACAATATGGAAGTCCATACTTAACCTAGTAAATATTAAACCAATAACTTGGAGGGAGAAAGAAATTTAGAAAGCTACTCAACAAGAAGTGTCCAGGTATATAGATATAGATCGATCGTATATATATATATATATATATATACACACACACACACACACATATATACACACACACACACACATATATGGCAACAGTGTTCTGTTGCTGCATAACAAATTACCACAAATCCAGCAGCTTAAAATAATACGTATTTATTATCTTACAGTTTCGCTGGCTTAGAAGTCCAGGTACAGCTTAGCTGGGTTCCTGGCTCAGAGTTTCACAGGTGGTAATCAAGGTGTTAACTGTACAGTGTTCTTATCTGGTACCTTGATGGGAAAAATCTGCTTCCAAGCTTATTGGCTGTTGGCAGAATCCATTTCCTTATGGCTGTTTGCCTAAGGCCCCAGCTTCTTACTAACTGTTGGCTATCCTCAGGTCCTAAGGCTACCTGCTGCTCCTTGCCACGTGACCCTCCCCATAGGCAGTTCACAACATGGCATTTTGCTTCTTCAAGGTCAACAGGAGAATCTCTCCAGTCTGTCTGTCTGTCTAGCTAGCTAGCTAGCTATATCTGTATCTATCATATGTAATTAAGGAGTGACACCCCATCACCTTTGCCATGATACACTAGTTAGAAGCAAGTCACAAGGTTCCACTTACATCTAACGGGAGGGGATTATTATACAGGAGTGTTATTTATTGGAGGTCACCTTAGGGTGTGTCCACCACAATATGGGTGAATACTAAATCCTCCCAAACTTTCCCAGACTAATCACCTCCCTTGAAAAATGGAAATCAAGGAGTTCTAGCCCTTTAAGACAGGACTGAAGCTATAAAAGAGGCATGTGCTACAGGCAATATAAGCCTTTGAGAACAGAGCCTGGGGCTCTCACCCTTGTGTACTTTAATACCTATTGCAACATCCCAATCTACAGCTCAGCTGGTGACTCCAACCTCTGCCCTCCACTTCTTCTCTCTGGGTTCAAACCCAGCTACTGTACTGTCAATCCTTGGCTTCACTTCTTGGCTTTACAAGCAGCTGCCCCAATGGAGTCTTGTTCTCCATGGCTGCCATGTTCTCCTGCTAAGCAATGCATACAGCTTTAGGGGTCTAATGACATTCTAGGCCCTCACCCCCTGGTTTCCTCTCCTGTCCTATAACCTGTCTTATCCACTAAGTATTGCAAATACTCTGATCCACATGCTGAAGGGCCTGAGATTGATGCTGTGAAGAAAAGAGCTTGTGGGCTACAATTTACAAAGTCTTGCTTGGCAAAGTCTCTCTAGGAACGGACTGAACTGGAATTGGAAGGCCCTGGGGCTGACTTTGTTAGTGATGACAAAGATCAAGTGTATTTCTTGGTCTGTTTTTATTAGGATGGTCAGAGAGGAGCTGATGAATAAGACTTGGTCTTTACTTAAAGCAGCTCTTACTATTCCATACATTGTTTCTGAACCTTGAAAAATGTGACCTATTGCATAGTTCATTCCAAGATGGGAAGATACACAGCGCTTGATCCTGAAATCTAATAAAGGTAATGTACAAACAAAGAATACTATAGGCCATGTATTCACAATGGGGTGACAGCTCCATGCATTCCAATGGAGCAATTTGGTTCTTGAAGGGGCTAAAGAATCTTACTCTCTATTATGTAGGAAGTGCAGATATACAAACAGTACAAATACAGATAGATAGTGTATCTGTGGAATTAAAATTACATGGGGGACAATTAAGGAAAAAAATTCTTATTAGGGGGATAATAGTGATAAAAAGAGTAAGAAGCACGGTCTAGGGAATCTTCACCTATAGATCAAAGCCACCCACAAATCTCACATTAAAATATACATAAATTTCATTAATATTTATTTATGGCCAAAGAGGCTCCCAAGAATGACTGAAGGATTTGACACAAAGGCAACTATTATTAATGATAACAATAAAATATCATCCAATTCACTGGATTAAATAATGAAAATGTGATGATTTCAACAGATGCTGAAACAGCACTTGATAAAATTCAATAGTCACTTTTCATTTTAAAAAAGAGGAATAGAAATATATTACAATAACATAATACAGAGCTATTTAAAGCAGAGCTTGTTTTATCTTTAATGCAAAGCAGACATTGTTATTAAAAATAGTAGCAAAACAGGAAGCCCTATGAGTCCCACCTTCACCCCAGCCACCTAAAATGATCGTCTGGCCACTGTAGCCATGCGGAGGCTTTATATGAATTAATAAAACAGTTGAGTAAAGTGGATGAATATAAGATTCAGTGTATATTCAAAACACAGCTTAATTCCTTTGAACTGATTAGAAATATTAATTAAAAATGAGATCCTATTCACAATAATAACAAAGAAGAAAATACCGAATTTAGAATTTCAGTCGTATTCAGTATAATCTAATTCATGTTTTCAAAAATCATGTATGTTCCATGTGTTTATAAATGTACGTAAGTGAATAACAGAGAGAGGCCTGAAGTCTAAGACAAGTGCTTTTCCCAAGAGAGGGGAAGAGGATGGAGAGAGTAAGGAGGGGCTCTCTGCTTCCTTTGAATTTCTTCCATTGATAATGTATTAACACAGAACTTTTAAAATCTTAAAACTTTACAAAACAGCATTTATGACCTCATTTTGTCAAATTACAGAAACATTTATGTACACTTAGAAAATGTCTCAAAAGATGACTACACAAATTTTATAGTAGTTATGTACAGATGGTGGGATTTTAGGTGATTTTCACTGTGATTTTTCTTTTTACACTTGATCTTAGCCAAAAGGCCGAGAAGCGATGATTTTTCTTTTTAGTATTGTTTAATATTTTTACAATGAGCATGTGCTATTTTTTAAATAAAAAGTCATACAGATATCTTCATTTTGAAAACAAACAAAGAGAATCTAAGGAGTGCTATTCATGATATAAACAAGGACACTTTTAAAACTAAGATAGCAGACGAATATAAACAAATGGAAAAATAGATCATGTTCCTATTTATAATATATTCACATATAGATATAATACAGATAAATCTTCCCAAGCTATAGATTCTATTATCAATTAGCATTTCAAGACCAGAAGTTTCCTGTAAAATATTTATTCCACTCTCCTCTTATGAAACCAAATGAACAAAGCAAAAGAAATGAAAAATAAAGGGAGGAGACCTCTGTTTTCAATGAGACAAGGAAGGACCAAAACTGTCAATGAAAAACCATGAGTAAACCTGCTGATTACTGTGGGATCAGAATTGGAATAGGGAAGAGAGATGCCAGGTGCCTCCTTGGACCCATGGTAGGACCCATATCTTTCCAAAGGTCCGTGGTGGAAGGTTGGCTGATGACATCTTTATTCCATCTTTGAGATGTGGTAGCACAGGCTGCCTCCAGAGACTGGGGAATGTCCTGTAGAGAGTGGGATTCATCCTGCAGAGTGGCAGGGGAGGTAGGCTGCAGGAATCACCTTGCTGACCTCGCCTCCAGAGAGAGAGACGTGTGACAACAGTGCGTGGGGTGATGCAAGGGGATGGCGCAAGTGAGGCAGGGACCACTGGATTGCACCACAGGAAGCTTATGAGACTAAGTCACATCGCTTTCCAGAACACTAAAAGCTAAGAGGAGATGGTCCCCAAGGAAAAGGAAATAACTGAAAGGGTGTGTGAGACAATAAGACCTGTTAAAGTTGAAGGACTTTAATTCCTCCACCAACTTCTCTACTTGTCATACTATTATTCAGCCAGTAGTAGACCTCATTCAATGACAAGTAATAATCAAAAAGAAACCATAATGGGATTTACACACAGAAATTGTAGAGAAAGGGAATATACACAAAAGCTGCTTTAAAAATAAATATCACAAGGAGAATTACCCAAGGAAACAGAAAAGATGTTCAGATAAATTTTCTATATTCTCAAAGAAATTTCAGATAACACTATCTTTCTAGAAAAAGACCCTAAAGAAAAGACATAAGAATTCAAAGAAGTGATTTTAAAAATGAAAGAAAAAGATAAAAAGCAAGCTAGTATATTCAGGATAAAAATGGAAGAGTAAACCTTAATAAAGATGGAATCTACATTAGATGCAACAGAAAATAGGATACAAATAACTGACTGTAGTTTGAACCATAGTGGAAAGAATCTGGGAAATCACACAAAATGAACAGCAACAACAAAACCAAGATTTGTTAATGTTTCTAGAGAAAACTGCCATTGTTATTATAGAAGACCAATGGGATCCTTGGCATATGCCAAGGATCATATGCATTTCTGAAGAAGAAGAATACAAGGAATTAAGTATAAATTATTTTCAAAAATAAAATTGAAGAGAACTTTCTTAAAACAAAGATGACTTGAACCTACAAATCACAAAGGACATATACATTCCAAGAAAAACTGATATAGACTCTTCAATGTCAGAATATATCCTACTGAAGTTATAAAACATCAAGGATAAAGAAAATCGCACATGGATAGTCAGATAGTTAATAAACCATATAAAGAGAGAAAAATCAAGTTTCTTCAGGCTTCTTCTCAATGCCAAAAGACAGAGGACCAACATCTAAAAAGGTCTGAAGGAAAGTAAATTCAAGGGTTGTGTACATGCCAAGTTATCCTTCAAGTATAAAGACAAACATTCTCAGGCATGCACAACCTTAGGGAATAAAGCATCCAGGAGGCTTATCAAAAAGCAACTTTTGAATGAAATCTATCCAACCAAGGAAGGAGTCAAAATAAATTCTAGAATAGAGAACCTAGGTGCATTAGTTTCCTAGGGCTGCCATAACAAAGCACCACAAATTGGATGGCTTAGAAAAATATTGTATCACAGTTCTGGAGTCTAGAATTCTGAAATCAAGGTGAGGGCAAGCCCATGCTCCCTCTGAAGGAGCTAAGGAAGGATCCTTCCTTGCCTCTTCCAGCTTTTGTAGCCCCAGACGTTCTTTGGTTTGTGGCAGCATAACTCCAATCTTCACCTGGTGGTCTCCCTATGTCTCTATATATGGTCTTCCCTCTGTGCATATCTGTGTCCAAATTTCCCCTTTTATAAGAACACCAGTCATACTGGATTAGGGCCCACTCTAATGATGTCATTTTAACTTGATCACCCTTGTAAACACTCTATTTTCAAATAAGGCCATGCTGAGGTACCTGGGAATTAGAACTCCAGCATACCTTTTTTGGGGAGAATACAATTGAACCTGTAACACTGAGGTAACTTGAAGGGGTGAGCATTGATTTCATTAAATACAGAGCTAAAACTAAACAACAGGAAGAAGTACAGTCAGAGAACAAAATGAAGTGAGAGAAACAGTAACAGTGGAATATAATAAAAGTCAAGAGACAGAGTTGGGCATGGGATAAAATGTAAGAGTGGCTAATTCCTCATCATTTACAGCAGAAGATCAATAAATATTACTTAAAATTGAAAATTGTCTTTTTTTTAAAGCATAGAAAATTCAATCTTCTAATGTTTTTCGTTTTTTTTTAATTCTAAAAGACTCTTTTAAGAACTTGTGGTGAAGAAACAACCAATTTAGGGCTTTCCTGGTGGCGCAGCGGTTGGGGGTCCGCTTGCTGATGCAGCGGACACGGGTTCGTGCCCCGGTCCGGGAAGATCCCACATGCCGCAGAGCGGCTGGGCCCGTGAGCCATGGCCGCTGAGCCTGCGCGTCCGGAGCATGTGCTCCGCAACGGGAGAGGCCACAACAGTGAGAGGCCCGCGTACCGCAAAAAAAAAAAAAAAAAAAAAAAAAGAAAGAAACAACCAATTTAGTCATTTCTAAGTTTTGCTTCAATTCTTCTGACATTAAATTCAAGTAAAACAATATTAAATTTTTTTTCATCTAAAATGGTGTGCAGAGTATAATCCTATTTTTATAAAATTTTTTCATTATATTTATTCACATACCAACAGAGTCTCTAATGATGCTTTATAAATGTTGGGAATGTTTGTCTCTGGGCAGTAGGATTCATAGTGAGTTGTTTTTTTTACTCTTTTTACTGTACTTTTCTATATTACTTGAACTTTTATAATAAATATGTTATTTTAACAAAAACAATAAAATCATTGTTTCACATTATTTTCCCAAAAACTTTCTTGGTAGGCATTAGGGGTGGGGCTCCACTTCAGGTCCCAGGAGGTGGTGGGTCTAGAAGGCAGGAGATAGGATCTCAGGGTCCTGTGACAGCCGACACAAGGTGACCGGGTTGTTAGGAGGCCCCTTCCCAACTGGGGGTCTGGTTTCACAGCCACTGTGGCAGAAAACTCCTCAACGGCAAATGCCACTACAGGCATTAAGGACTTTCCACAGTCAGACCCAGTCCCCAAAGAAGCCACATGGCTTTAAGTTCAGCAAAGTGAGTCAGGCCTGCCTTCTAATTTTTGACAAAGTCCAACATTTGCTTTATTGTGACATCAAAGAAGCCAACGCTCCCAGAAGTCAACCCGGAGGCTGGCTCTGTTCTTCTGGACCCCCAAGCAAGAGAGCTGCCCCTGGGACTGTCCTGCGCTCACAGCTGTGTGACCAAGTTCCCCACTCCACCCTCCAAGCTGGACTTTTTCGACAGGAAGGGCATCTGGGAGCATAACGGTCGTCATCATTTTCATATTTTATTGTTCCTCTCCTTATACCTGGTTGTCACCAAATGTTCGACAGGAAAATTTTCTTTGATTACTTCCCTTCTTGTATTTTAATGGAGGTGGTGGAGCTTTCTGTGGATACAGCAGGCAGTCAGCTGAGGTTTTGTGAGGCTGAGCACATCACAAAAAAGTTGCGGGCTTCCAGCCTTACTTCCTGCAAGTTGGTGTTGGCCCTCACATTCGATCTTTCTAGCCTGCATAACACAGCTGGTGTCCCAACAGGAGACACCAGCTCAGGAGCAGCAGTGGGTGCAGGAACAAGCTTGGGAGCAGCGGCAGGGGGGTCTGCAGTAAGAACAGGGTCCTGACGTAGGCCAGCGAGTCCTGTGGGGCCTGAGGCCCCAGGAATGTTACCTAAACCTGAACGCAGGCCGAGAGTGTGGCCCGGAGGACCTGCAGACTGGGCTCTGCCAAAGGGCTGGGGATCACATGCAACCGGTGTCTCCAAGGGACAGAACCACTGGACACGTTGTCATAGTAACACAGTCACAGAGGGAGGGATAGGCCTTCAGGGAACACAGAGAAACACAGCAAGAGTTTCTGCTGTGTAGGGTAGCAGCCCCTACCAGCGGTCTGGGAAAACTTCTTAGAAAATGTTGTCTGTACTCAATTTTTAAAACAGAAAGATTATAAAATTATTGATATTTGTTAAAGCACACAGAAAATCAATGTATTTGAAATAAAATAATACTACAAGTCTCATGTTCTCTGTGTTCTGAATCTAAGTCCTAGGATTGTCTGTTGCAATTTGTTCATCTCCTCTTTGCTCTCTAGATCATCTAAGACCAGGGCTGATTATTCAGAGGCCAAGTGTCTCAGAGGTTATTGCATTTAGACAAGGCAGCAGAGACCATCTTATCTCCCTCCCTGACCTATGGATTACTTGCACCTCCCTCACCACATTTTACCCTTTAGTTCTTTGATTCCTGATCAGCTTCTTGTGTGTCACCGTGCCTGGCAAGACTTTTTTCTTCTGATAGTTCTAATTTGGGCGGATGGCTTTTGCTCACTTAGCTGCATCTTCTCCATACCAAAGTTTATATCTGTAGAGAGTTCCCTCAGTTTATTAAAGATATGATTTTATTCATTCAGCGAAAGTAGGTTATGAACAAACAGCAAAGTGAGTATGGTCGTTTCGCCACAGCCTTCCAGCTGCCTCTTACACTCCTGCCCACGATATGGTTGAGAGAAGTCTCTACCTCATCTGGTTTCAAATCTTGGGTGACTCTGTTTAGCCATATACCCGTGAGCCACTTCCTCAGCTCATTCACTCCTCAGCCTGCTCGAATTGGCTTCTGTCTCCTCTATGCCACTGATATATGCTCTTTCCAAGACCATCAGTGAACCTTACTCATGCTAAATACAATTGACATGCTTCAACTGTCACTTCCCTAATCCATCTGCTCACATTTGAAACTACTTTCTCTCCATCTTTAAACTCCCTTGGCCATTGATTTCTCTCACATCCTTCTCTCTCTTAGTTCTTCTCACCAGCTTCCTGACCATTCCTCCCACACTTCAATGGGCTTCTCTTCCTCCTCTACCCACAAGCTTTCAGGGTTCCATTCTCTGCAAGCAAGCTCTTTTATCCTCATGTTTTAACTACCCAAAATCTCCCAACCCAGACCTCTCCAGAATTCCAGTCACATATATCCAACCCCTATAGGATGTCTTAATTTGCCCCAAATTAACACACCATAGTGCCCCCAAAGCTCTCTCTCTCTCTCTTCCCGGGTTACATTTCCTGCATTGCATTACATACATTTCTGCAGCCCAGAGAAACCGGGGAGTGCCCATGAATAGAACTGAAAACCATGCTGGGTCCCTAAAGCAGAAGTAACTCAGAGCCGCAATTACTGTTTGATCAGAAATCATGGCCTCCAGGGATTCAGGAGATACTGACCTCAGAGAGGAAGTTTCATTGCTTTTCCTCCTGTGTCTGTGTCCCTTTTGACATCTTTATCTTCCCAAGTAGAAAATGGAGAGGAATAACTATGCTTCTCCTTTGCACCAGTGATGTCAGCCTGGAGATGGGTATATGTGAAAACATAGTCTGGGGGGCTCAAGTGGATGAAAAGAGAGCTCAGTAGGATTTCCCCCAAAGCGCCAATGTTTCCCGAGAATACAAACCAGGCCAACTCATTTAGCTCTGAACTCTGGAGCTTTAATCTTTCAAGAACATACTTCCTTCCTGTATTTCTAGTAATTACTGTTTGACTTTTCTGGAAGTCCCACGAGTTACCCTCTCTCTTCCAAAAGAATGAAGTCACAAAAATAGAACCATGAGAAAAGTGAGTTTGACCCCTTTGCTCTTTGAAATGTGCTGGGTGGAAAGAGCCTGGGGGAACTGGGTGGGGGCGAGGGGTAGAGGTGTGGGGCAGGGAGAGTTCTTCTTTAACAGATTCTTCTATCTCAAAGAAAAATAAACTGAGGGAAAGAATTTTTTAAAAATGCTTTAAATTAGTCATCCACAGGAAAAGGATTCTGTGGGAAACAATTTATACTTGGACTATTCTAGTTTTAGAGAAGGCATTTTAAACCTGAGATCCATGAATGGGCTTTATCAGAATACATGATCCTCGAGAAACTGTAAGCTACATGTTTTTGTGTCTGTGCATTTTTCTAAGAGGGTTCATAGCTCTTATGGGATTCTTAAAGGGGTTCCTGATACTTCACCACATGTTAAGAACTGCTTAGAGGTTAACTTAGTTGCATTGGTTATCTATTGGTGTATAACAAATTACCCCAAACTTAGCAGTGTAATACAGCTGACATTTATTATCTCACAGGTTGAATGGGTAAGGAATTGAGCAGTGGTTTAGCCAAGTGACTTGGCTCAGGGTCTCTTGTGACATTGCAGTCAAGAAGTCAGCTGGGCAGAGGGAGGAAACTCATTCTATGAGGCCACCATCACCCTGATACCAAAACCAGACAAGGATGTCACAAAAAAAAGAAAACTACAGGCCAATATCACTGATGAACATAGATGCAAAAATCCTCAACAAAATACTAGCAAACAGAATCCAACAGCACATTAAAAGGATCATACACCACGATCAAGTGGGGTTTATTTCGGGAATGCAAGGATTCTTCAATATATGCAAATCAATCAATGTGATAGAGCATATTAACAGACTGAAGGAAAAAAACCATATGGTCATCTCAATAGATGCAGAGAAAGCTTTCAACAAAATTCAACACCCATTTATGATAAAAATCCTCCAGAAAGTAGGCATAGAGGGAACTTTCCTCAACATAATAAAGCCCATATATGACAAACCCACAGCCAACATCGTCCTCAATGGTGAAAAACTGAAACTATTTCCACTAAGATCAGGAACAAGACAAGGTTGCCTACTCTCACCACTCTTATTCAACATAGTTTTGGAAGTTTTAGCCACAGCAATCAGAGAAGAAAAGGAAATAAAAGGAATCCAAATTGGAAAAGAAGAAGTAAAGCTCTCACTGTTTGCAGATGACATGATACTATACATAGAGAATCCTAAAGGTGCTACCAGAAAATTGCTAGAGCTAATCAATGAATTTGGTAAAGTAGCAGGATACAAAATTAATGCACAATCTCTGGCATTCCTATACACTAATGATGAAAAATCTGAAAGTGAAATCAAGAAAACACTCCCATTTACCACTGCAACAAAAAGAATAAAATATCTAGGAATAAACCTACCTAAGGAGACAAAAGACCTATATGCAGAAAATTATAAGACACTGATGAAAGAAATTAAAGATGATACAAATAGATGGAGAGATATACCATGTTCTTGGATTGGAAGAATCAACATTGTGAGAATGACTCTACTACCCAAAGCAATCTACAGATTCAATGCAATCCCTATCAAACTACCACTGGGATTTTTCACGGAACTAGAACAAAAAATTTCACAATTTGTATGGAAACACAAAAGACCCCGAATAGCCAAAGCAATCTTGAGAATGAAAAATGGAGCTAGAGGAATCAGGCTCCCTGACTTCAGACTATACTACAAAGCTACAGTAATCAAGACAGTATGGTAGTGGCACAAAAACAGAAAGATAGATCAATGGAACAGGATAGAAAGCCCAGAGTTAAACCCATGCACATATGGTCACCTTATCTTTGATAAAGGAGGCAGGAATGTACAGTGGAGAAAGGACAGACTCTTCAATAAGTGGTGCTGGGAAAACTGGAAGGTACATGTAAAAGTATGACATTAGATCACTCCCTAACACCATACACAAGAATAAGCTCAAAATGGATTAAAGACCTAAATGTAAGGCCAGAAACTATCAAACTCTTAGAGGAAAACATAGGCAGAACACTCTATGACATAAATCACAGCAAGTTCCTTTTTGACCCACCTCCTAGAGAAATGGAAATAAAAACAAAAATAAACAAATGGGACCTAATGAAACTTCAAAGCTTTTGCACAGCAAAGGAAACCATAAACAAGACTAAAAGACAACCCTCAGAATGGGAGAAAATATTTGCAAATGAAGCAACTGACAGAGGATTAATCTCCAAAATTCATAAGCAGCTCATGCAGCTCAATAACAAAAAAACAAACAACCCAATCCAAAAATGGGCAGAAGACCTAAATAGACATGTCTCCAAAGAAGATATACAGACTGCCAACAAACACATGAAAGAATGCTCAACATCATTAATCATTAGAGAAATACAAATCAAAACTACAATGAGATCTCATCTCACACCAGTCAGAATAGCCATCATCAAAAAATTTAGAAACAATAAATGCTGGAGCGGGTGTGGAGAAAAGGGAACCCTCTTGCACTGCTGGTGGGAATGTGAATTGGTACAGCCACTATGGAGAACAGTATGGAGGATCCTTAAGAAACTACAAATAGGGCTTCCCTGGTGGCATAGTGGTTGAGAGTCCGCCTGCTGATGCAGGGGACACGGGTTTGTGCCCCGGTCCGGGAAGATCCCACATGCCGCGGAGCGGCTAGGCCCGTGAGCCATGGCTGCTGAGCCTGCGTGTCTGGAGCCTGTGCTCCGCAACGGGAGAGGCCACAACAGTGAGAGGCCTGCATACCACCAAAAAAACAAAACAAAAAACAAAAAAACTATAAATAGAACTATCATATGACCCAGCAATCTCACTACTGGGCATATACCCTGAGAAAACCATAATTCAAAAAGAGTCATGTACCAAAATGTTCATTGCAGCTCTATTTACAATAGCCAGGAGATGGAAACAACCTAAGTGTCCATCATCGGATGAATGGATAAAGAAGATGTGGCACATACATACAATGGAATATTACTCAGCCATAAAAAGGAACGAAATTGAGCTATTTGTAATGAGGTGGATGGACCTAGAGTCTGTCATACAGAGTGAAGTAAGTCAGAAAGAGAAAGACAAATACTGTACGCTAACACATATATATGGAACTTAAGAAGGAAAAAAAAAATGTCATGAAGAACCTAGGGGTAAGACAGGAATAAAGACTCAGACCTACTAGAGAATGGACTTGAGGATATGGGGAGGGGGAAGGGTAAGCTGTGACAAAGTGAGAGAGTGGCATGGACATATATACACTACCAAATGTAAAACAGATAGCTAGTGGGAAGCAGCCACATAGCAGAGGGAGATCAGCTGGGTGCTTTGTGACCACCTAGAGGGGTGGGATAGGGAGGGTGGGAGGGAGGGAGACGCAAGAGGGAAGAGATATGGGAACATATGTATATGTATAACTGATTGACTTTGTTACAAAGCAGAAACTAACACACCATTGTAAAGCAATTATACTCCAATAAAGATGTAAAAAAAAAAAAAAGAGAGAGAGAAAAGCCTGTAAATAAATTTTAAACTCCAGCTAAAAAAAAAAGAGAAGTCAGCTGGGGTTGCTATCATCTGAAGGGTCGACTAGGGCTGGAGAATCTGCTTCCAAGATGGTTTGCTCACATGGCTGTTGGCAGAAGGCCTCAGCTCCTTCTTGGCTGTTGGCAGGAGGCCTCCATTCCTTGCTACATGGACCTCTCCACTGGGCTGCTTGAGTGAGTATCCTCACAACATGGCAGTTGGCTTCGCCCCGAGTGAGTGACCAGGATAGAAAGCAAGGAGGAAGCCACAGTGCCTTTTATAACCTAGTCTCAGGAGTCAAACATTGTTACTCCTGCCACATGCTATCCTATAACAAGCCAGCCCACACTCAAGGGGAGGTAATTCGGCTCCAATTCTTGAAGGGAGAATTATCAAAGAATTTGTGAATATATGTTTGAACTACCAAAATAGCTAAGAGGCCTTACTTGATAGTCTTGCTGAAAAGCAAATCCGCGCCCCCATACAACTCTTCCCCTTCATCTACCAGATCATTCTGCAGTGTTTGGGACTCCCCTCAGTTAGGGCTCCCCCATGACCTTGGACAAATTACTGAACTTTATGGTGTTGCAATTTTTTCATTGGTTACTGGGGATAATAATAGTACCTACTTCATAGGATTGTTCCATGATGATGAAGTGAAATGCTAGATTAATAGATGTTAAAAAATGTTAGTTATAATAATGGTGCCTACCACTCAAATCTAGAGCTTTCCATTTCCATTACTTAGAACTGTACACTTATGGATTATCAGTCTTCCAGATGGGGTAAGAAGTGATTGTTTTCTGAGGATTTATCTGTAGAGTAGGTGCTATAAGGCAGGGAGATACAAAAGAAGCTAAAAATAGACGCTGTCCTTGAGAGGTCTAAAATGAAGTTGGGGAGAAAAGATATCTATACATGAAGCAGAGGAATGCTTTGGAAATCCATTGACACTCATCTCTGTTGAGAACAGGGGAGAGTCCCTGCTTTGAGTGTAATTTTGAAGGTTAATATTCAGGCCAGAGGGACTTCCCTGGTGGTCCAGTGGATAAGACTCTGCAGTCCCAGTGCCGGGGGCCTGGGTTCTAGATGCTGCATGCCACAACTAAGAGTTCGCATGTCACAAATAAGAAGCTTGCATGCCACAATTGAGACCCAGCACAGCCAAAATCAATCAATAAGTATTTTTTTTAATGATTAAAAAAAAAAAGATTCATGCCAGGGAATGTGAGTAAAACTTTAAGGAACAATGGATGCTGAAGTTTGAAGGGGGACCACAGAAAGCTTTTTAGGGACCATAGCAGGCAAAAATAAAGGGGACAAGAGAAAGGTTTGTGAAGTCAAGATTCCACAAAGAAAGGAATGGACTTAAAGAAAAGGGAAACCCACAGGGGTTTCTTCGAGGGAAGAACTAGTTTGTGCTGTGGTAATCCCTGAAGGAGAGCTTTATTATATTTATCAATTTATTTATTGAAACAGAAAGATATCCTGTTAATCTTTTAAGGGCAAGGAACATGTCTGTAGGTTTCTGTAATCTAGCACAATGTGGAGGATACTTTCCAAAAATACACACACTGAAAAACTACTTCTTTGACTAATTCCGAATTTAGATTAAAATGTTTGCTGGCGAGCATTCCACTGGGCTGGTTCTCTGCAGCCCAGCTTTTCTGTGTGTTTCCTATTGTGGGAGGGACCAGACTTACAGGAGCTGCCTGATTCTGCTGGGCACGTGCACATTTTCAGACCTCACAAGCAACCTCCAAGGCTGGAGGAGGGAAGAGAAGAGAGGAGTCTCGAGTCTGGTCTCAAAGGCGCATCTGCAGCGTGGAGGGCACGGGAAGCGAGGATGATGGCGTGCAGACTCCTGAGGCCTGCAGTTACCACCTCTCATTTTCTTGTGGTTGGGAACTGGCCTAAGATCATTTTCGTCTATAAGTAGCCCAAACATTTTGAAGTGGGTGAGAGTCAGCTGCTCACTCACCACCTGGCTATTAAGTTATAATGAAAGTAAATCTCAGACCAAAATGTTCCCCCTATATAGACATTTTTTTTTTTTTGGCCACACCATGTAGCATGCAGGATCTTAATTCCCTGACCAGGGATCGAACCCACGCACCCTGCAATGGAAGCATGGAGTCTTAACCACTGGACCGCCGGGGAAGTCCCCCCTATATAGACATTTTTTTAAAATTAGTTATCTATTTTATACATATTAGTGCATATATGTCAATCCCAATCTCCCAATTCATCCCACTACCACCACCCACCCCCACTTTCCCCCCTTGGTGTCCATATGTTTGTTCTCCACATCTGTCTCTTTTTCTGCCCTGCAAACCGGTTCAGCTGTAACATTTTTCTAGATTCCACATATATGCATTAATAGATGATATTTGTTTTTCTCTTTGTGACTTACTTCACTCTGTATGACAGTCTCTAGGTCCATCCACATATATAGACATTTTTTAAACAAATATTAACGAGCAATTAGGCACAGAACATTTCATGCAACTGGCTCCATAGGTTCCATGAAGTCCCAGCTCTTGTCCTTTTAAGGGATCCAACCACTACCTGGCATGAACAGTCCACTGGAGGCATAACCAACAGCATTTCAGAGGCAGGATTTCATTATCCTTGTGGTAGCAACATCAGACAACCAGAACCCTCCTAAAGCTACGTCTGGAGACAGGAGTGGCTCAGGATCAAGTGTCTGGCACCGTCCTCACAGGTTCATGCTAAAGGTCTTGCTAGGCTCTGATACTCTGTCCAAACAAACAGGAGGAGTGCCTCTACAATATTTTAGCCTATTCACATACTTGACTACCTTTAACTTTGTCAGTGAGAACCCTTTTCTATCATTCCTCATGCTAATTACCAAGCCACTAATTCCATCACATACAGTCCGTTTAGGATATTCATTGTGCTGATTGGCAGTGTCTGCTGTGGATCAAAATATAAATTAATTTATATGACTTTCTTTCTGATACAATGCTAGCTGATGCCCTGGGGTGTAGACTGCTCCTAGAATTGAAGCTTAATCTAACTAGCAAGCACGCAGCATTACACCATCTATGCTGCAGTATTTTCAAGTAAATTACTGACATCAAGACACTTGCTTTGACCTGGGAGGAAAAAAACAATCATTTTCGTAAGTTTCAGTAAAAAGCTAGTCAATACCAGGACCACCAGTCCCAGGTTCTATGACTATTTCATCAGTTGTAATTTCTGTCTGGTTAGAAGATGATGAATACAAGATATGACTGAAGTCTGTGAGACTGTATTGGGGACTCCAAATTCCTAAGCATTATAATACAGGAAGATACTTGTTATTTCAAAGAGGTTATTTTAGTGCAAGTAGAAGGAAATATTATTTCATATGATTCTTATGAAACTGGTTACTCCCAAAGGTAGTTCAGACTGTAAACAAATAATTTATTCTGGGCTAAATCAAAGGTCTTAGAGTGGCAGCCCACAAAAATGTTTTATTTGTTCCGAGCAATATTGTAAAAGTATTGAATTTGATAGCCAGTACTTAAAAATTAGTTGCCATTCCCATAAAAATCTAGATTTCCAGGGCTTCCCTGGTGGCGCAGTGGTTGAGAGTCTGCCTGTCAATGCAGGGGACGCGGGTTCGCGCCCTGGTCTGGGAAGATCCCACATGCCGCAGAGCAACTGGGCCCGTGAGCCACAATTACTGAGCCTGCGCGTCTGGAGCCTATGCTCCGCAACAAGAGAGGTCGCGATAGTGAGAGGCCCATGCACCGCGATGAAGAGTGGCCCCCGCTTGCCACAACTAGAGAAAGCCCTCGCACAGAAACAAAGACCCAACACAGCCATAAATTAATTAATTAAAAAAATCTAGATTTCCAGGTTTTCTTGGGGAAAAAAAAATCTGGCAACACTTGATCTGCATTCCCTGCTGACATCAGGAAGCTGGAATTGATGACCCATGTAACAGGCATTTTCTCTCCAGCTTGCTACAGTCCTCACTGTGCCCTAATATTTCACAACACCATTTGCCACTTATACTCTCACCTGCACTGCCGTGTTTCTTATCATAGAGTTAAGAGAAACATGAACTATTTCTTATACCCTGAGCAGCATTTAGCACCATAGTTAAGAATATGGGCCCTAAAGGCAGACAGCCCTAAGGTTCTTTTGAATCTTGGTTCTTTTACTTTCTAGTTATGTGACTTTGGGCAAGCTGCTTAACTTCTCCAAGACTAAAATTTCCTTATCTGTAAGATGAGCTTAATTCTGGAATCTACTTCATAGATTAAACCGCTTAGGGCAGCCTCAAATAAGTGCCTCTGAGAGGGCTACACATCCTACCCAGCCTACTTTAATCTTTTATGTCACCCACCTGGCCCCCTGCAGGCGTTGAGTTCGTAACCTCTGGTTTGAATAAATATGTGTGTATCATTTCATAATGAATTATGTTAATAATTCAGAGCATGTCCGGAAGATTCTCTTCACCTTTGAAAATTATTTTATGGAGCACCCCTTAATGATCTGCACCAGCTGAGCCTTGAAACTAAGTAATAGACCGGGATCCTAAGGGGATTGTGGAACTTAATTTCTGCTCAAATGCTGCCTTGGAGTAAGATGATATCCCTGCCTCAATAGACAGAATGTCTTCATGAAAAGCAAACCACAAAGTGTGAGAAGATATTTACAACATATGTTGCTGCAGAGGATTTAGTATCCAAAATAATAATAAGGAATTTCTATGTACTAATACTAAAAAGCTCTATAGAAACATGGGCGAAAAGATGAACAGGCAATTCACAGAGGAAGAAACAGGGCCGATCTATAAACATAGGAAAAGATACTCAATTCCATAAGAATCCAGAAAATAAATGTTAAAACCAGAAATAAAATAACATTTTATACTCATCATATCAGCAAAAATTTTACAGTCTACCAATACTACCATCACTACCAAGTCTATGCATTGCCAGTTGAGTATAGATTGGCCTGGCCTCTTTGAAGAGCATTTGGAACTCTCTGGAAAATCCATTTATCTAAGATCCCAGGGGTTTCACTCCTAGGAATCAACCCTAGAGAAATCCTTGCAGAGGCGCACCAAAAGGCAGGCACAAAAATGTTTACAGCTCCATTGTTTGCAATAGCCAAAATTGATAACAACTTAAATGTTTATCAGCAGAATAAATTATGACATATTTATACAACAGGGTAATATGCAGTCACTACATCCATCAACAAAAATGATTCTCAAACCATGTTAGATACAAAAAGTTGCATAAGAATACATACATTATGATGTCATGTATATGAAACAGCATGCAAACCAGTACTACATAGTGGTTGGGGACACAGGTATAAAAATGTATGGGAATAGGGACTTCCCTGGTGGCGCAGTGGTTAAGAATCTGCCTGCCAATGCAGGGGACATGGGTTCAAGCCCTGGTCCAGGAAGATCCCACATGCCATGGAGCCACTAAGCCTGTGCGCCACAACTACTGAGCCTGTGCTCTAGAGCCTGCGATCCACAACTACTGAAGCCCTTGCGCCTATAGCCCATGCTCCGCAACAAGAGAAGCCACCGCAATGAGAAGCCCGTGCACCGCAACGAAGAGTAGCTCCCACTCGCCACAACTAGAGAAAGCCCGTGCATGGCAACGAAGACCCAACACAGCCAAAAGTAAATAAATAAATAAATTTTTTAAAAAAATGTACGGGAATAATAAATACCAAATTTAGGATATTGATTACCTCTGGAAAGAAGAGAGGGAAATGAGATCCGGGGTGGGTCTGCAAGGGGCTTCAGCTGTATGAGAACTGCTTGATTTCTTGAGTCAGGTGAGTACATCTGGCTGTGTGTTGAATTCATCTTTGTACCTTTTTGTATATGTTAAATATTATAAAACAAATTTTTAAATAAATGACATTTCTTAATTTCTATAGTGCAGTTTTCCTTTTTTATTTCAGAATTAATTAAAACTTTTTCCAGGCTGTATTAGTTTCCTGTTGCTGTTCTAACAAATCACTAGAAATTTAGTGGCGCATGCATTCATTATTTTAGAGCAATGGCCCCTTCCTCCATCTTCAAGGCCAGCAGCATAGCCCCTTCAGATCTCTTTCTGGCCTCTGTCTCTGTTACCACATGTCTGAATCTGACTCTCTTGCTCCCTTTTTAAGGACCCTTAAATTACACTGGTCCACTCAGATAATCCAGGATAATCCTCCCATTACAAGTGCCTTACCTTGATCACATCTGCAAAACCCCTTTTGCCATGTACAGTGACATATTCACAGGTTTGGGAGTTAGAACACAAACACCTCTGGGGACATTTTCTGTCCGCCACACGGGCCTTAAACATTTTATAAGCTCTAGTGCAGGGCCTATTGTGCCCAGTGGAAAGCACCTGGCCTGCTCAGCATCTAAATATCTGAATTGGTTTCCTTGCCCTGGTAGAGACCCTGATAGCCACAAAGCAATTAAAGGTAAGCCCCCAAGGCAAGGAATCACAGAGGCTGGAAATTCCCAAGCTGGAGAATGAATGGGTCCAGAACTACCTTCCTAGGAGCAGCCCAAGCGATCACTTTAAAACATAAACTTGATCATGTCCTTCTCCCACGCGAAACCCCATCATGGCTTCCCCTCGGCTTTAGAATAAGGAACAAAGCCCTTAAAGTGGGGTCCCACACAAAGGTTTCTCAACCTCAGCACGACTGACATTTGGGGCTGGGTCATTCTTTGTTGCTGGGGCCGGGCGTCCTGGGCACTGTGGTTTGTTTAGCAGCATCCGGGCCTCCACCCCCTAGATGCTAGAGGCTCCCCCACCCTGGGCCCCTGCCACACACACTTGTGATAAGCAAGTTGTGACAACCGTGTTAAATGTCCCTGGGGCACAAAGTCGCCCTGTCCCCCACTCCTGTCCAAAGAGATCCTATAGGATCTGGGCCCTGCCCCTCTCCCCACCCTGGTCTCTCTTCTTTAGCCACCTAAAGGGCATCTCCCAGCTGAACACAGCAGGGTCCAGCTTTCTGCATACACTGTTCCCTCTTCCTGGATCGCCCCTTCCCACATCTCCTCACCTGGCAAGCTCTGTCTATATGTCTCAGTCTAACCGTCTCCTGCTCAGACACCCCTGCATCCCCTTCTCAAATGACTGCTGAGTTCCACGGCAGCCCACCGCCTCTCCTGCAAACCCTCTTCACACCTGCCATCATTCGCCTGCCTTCTCCAACAGACTGCCACCTTCAGGAGGGCAGGGCCTGTGACTGTCTGGTCCCACTGACTACAGTGCTTATTGATTAGTGGCCACATGGTCTGTCCCATAATCAGAGGCCCAGGAATCAGACCCTGAAGCCAGATAAATCCTCAAGGAAGATCTGGGATTAATTACCTGCTCTGGGTTGTGTCTGGACTCTGCTGACCCCATTAAAGATTAAACAGTAACTCGGGGTGTGATCTGGAAAAGAGCCTTTTCCTAAGGGCAGTGAACTGAGGATTCAGAGGGCTACACATCAGGAATCCTTTGCCCCAGGGGCTCCTGTTAAATTATGCCCCCACCCACCACCGGGGAAGGGCCAGCACCGTGAACTGGCACCAGCTGCCAGGACTCTTTGGGAAGAGAGCCAGACAGCGGTCACCTGCAGACGGGGAACAGCCCAGCAGGGAGAAAGCTGTCACTTGTCAGCTCTGGCACAACAGACCTCTGAAAGAACAGCACTCTCAAATAAGAGATACCTAGACCCCAGCCAGGTTCCCTTTGTGCGCCCCAACCTGGGGCATGTAAATCAGGCAAGGCAAAGATCTAACACACCACAGAAACTTGGCCACATCTCGCCAAAGGATCCATGTTTTACCTGATTCAAAACGTGTAACTGAGACTCTAAAACAGAATCGGCTGAACAATGCTGAAGGGACAAAGCCCAGTCTCTGGGCAGTAGGTGCCTGAATTTCCCACGACGGGAAAGCTGTCCTTGCCCTTTGCCTGGGTTCAGCCTGCTCTTCCCCCTTCCTCAGTCTCCCAGAGGCAGCCCTACCCCTGGCTGTCAACTATGTCACCAAAGCCATAGTCCTTGTGTTATTCTATACTTAATATGTTCCTTTAAACATACTTCATGTAAACATACATCCTCTCTCCTTAACAAAAATAGTTATTTTCTGATTATGTAAATAACGTATGCTCATTGTAAAAAAAAAAAAGCAAACAACACAACAAAATATAAGGAAGACAAAAAACCATGAGATCACCACCATCAACATACCTCTCTTTATCCAAATGCACACATAAATGTGATTTTACATACATAAAGTGAACTTCTTTGCTCAAATATCAAAAAGGGAACTTCCTATTAGCATCACTAACAGCAAACTGCCATCACTTGCCAGAATAGAAGGCAACTCCCCCAAAATAAATACAGCGAAAGCAAAACAATGTGATTGACTATCTAGTCAGATACCATAGCTCCCAAGGGCGCAAAGCCTGAGGTCCAATCTCTAGGAGTTAAAAGAGGGGATTAGCAAGTGTTAGACAAGTCAGACCAAAGGGAGACTCTCTCCCAGATACAATTAGAAGGATTGAAAGAGAATTAAAAGAAAAAAAACCTTACCCTACTCTGTTATCTGTTCCAAGTCTATGCAGTAGCTTAAACTTCTGGGGTGCCCTCAAGACCTCCCACATTCTGTGGAGAAGGCAGGGGCAGAACCCACCAGTACCAGACCCTGCAGGGTTTGCGCAAGGCCTCATGGAGGGGAAAGGCCCCCTAGGCACCAGCCACTTGCCCCCAGAAGCCTCAGAAAATAGCACTTCAGGGGCACCAGTCCCAGTGCCCTTCTCCCCCGACCCAGTCCCAGGCACCCCTCCTTCCCTAGCCCAAGCCGGGGCTGACAGGAGATTCCAGGCTTCCTTTTCCTTCTTCTTCACAAAGATTCTTCTGTCTCGGGAACCAACATTGCTGGGCAGGAGACCCAAAGTCCATGTGTGTCGTTTATCAGGACAAGCCTTCCTGCCACAGTCTGGGTCCCCTGAAGGGAAGGAGACAGTGAGCTCAGGGCCCAAATAGGATGAGGCAAGCAAGGCACCCAGGGCGCAAAATTAAAGAAAGCGCTCACTCTCTGCTGCAGACCCTCATGCCCCGGAGAGTGGGCACCTCGCTTATCTCACCCTCTCCTGGGCCCTGGGCACCAGAGCCGAGCCTTGAACCACTCAATATGTGGTGCTGGGACAATTGGGTATCCGTGTGAAAAAGATAAAATCAGAGCCAATCTGATCCTTCCTTATCCTACACCATACCCAAAAATAAATTCAGTGTGCAAAGGCCTAAAGATGAAAAAGAAAACATGAAAACTTTTAGACAATATAGGAGAAATCAAACATACCTTGATGATTTGAGAGCAAGAAGAATTTCTTAAAGAGATATCAAAGAACAAACCATAAGTTAAAATGTTGATAAATTCAACTATGTTAACGATTATCTGATTGCTTTTCTAAAGCCACCATTAACAAAGTTAAAAGACCAACTACAAGCTGGGAAAATACATGTGTACTGCATGTAACTGACAAAAGATTAGTAACCAGAATCTATGGGTTATTTAATTTTTTTAACAACATAAGAAAAAATAGACGAAAGACTGAACAGCAAACTCACAGAAGAGGGAACATCCAATAAATATACAAAGAGATGTTCAACCACACTACTAACCAGGGAAATGCAAGTTAAAATTGCAGTGAGGGCTTCCCTGGTGGTGCAGTGGTTGAGAGTCTGCCTGCTGATGCAGGGGACACGGGTTCGTGCCCCGGTCCAGGATGGTCCCACATGCCGCAGAGCGGCTAGGCCCGTGAGCCATGGCCGCTGAGCCTGCGCGTCCGGAGCCTGTGCTCCGCAACGGGAGAGGCCACAACAGTGAGAGGCCCGCGTACTGCAAAAAAAAAAAAAAAAAAAAAAAATTGCAGTGAAATGCCAATTCACACCCATTTGGTTGGCAAAAATGCAGACATCTGATAATGCCAAGTAATAGTGAGATAATGAGGAAACAAGAACTCAGCCTGCTGGTGGGCATGTGAATTAGAACCATCCTTAGGAAGGCAGTGGTGCTGTCCTGTAAGGGCAAAGATGTGTGTGCGTAGCCCCTTAACTGGCTTCTTTTGTCCTCAGTTCTTCTGAAACTTGGCATCCTACTTCACCTTTCTAGGGTCCAGCTCTGAACATAACCCTTTCCTCTTGAGATGCCTTCGGTGGTCCCCCATGGCCTACAAACAAGCATCAAATTCTTTTTTTTTTAAATAAATTTATTTATTTTATTTATTTATTATTTTTGGCTGTGTTGGGTCTTCGTTGCAGCACGTGAGCTTTCTCTAGTTGCAGCGAGCAGGGGCTACTCTTTGTTGCAGTGCGCGGGCTTCTCGTTGCGGTGGCCTCTCCCATTGCAGAGCACAGGCTCTAGGCACGCGAGCTTTAGTAGTTGTGGTGCGCAGGCTCTAGAGCGCAGGCTCAGTAGTTGTGGCACACAGGCTTAGTTGCTCCGTGGCATGTGGGATCTTCCTGGACCAGGGCTCGAACCCGTGTCCTCTGCATTGGCAGACGGATTCTTAACCACTGCGCCACCAGGGAAGCCCAAATTCTTTAATGACATTTTTGTGATGTAACCAACTCACCATCCGGTTTATATCCCACTCTGCCCTACGTTCTTAATGCTCCTCCTGTAAAACTAACTGCACAGGCTGAAATATCTCTTAATCCTTAATCATATGAATCATATGAAATGTATAAATATGGGAGAGGTGGAGCTGGGAGATAATCTCATTGAATACCTTTACGTTACAGATGGGAACACTGAGGCCAGGCAGGCTGAATGTCTACCCAAGGCCACCCCGTGAGACAGAGAATCAGAAGAGACCCCAGCTTTTCCGAGTCCCTGATCAGGCGTCTTATCACTGTACATCTCCTCCCGGGCTGACACATCGCAGGCCTGGCTATGGGGGTACGAGGATCCCAATCCCCTTGGCTCCCTCCACATCACCCTACTTGACACAGCCGAGCAGTGACAGCCACCATTTGTCACGAAGTAAAAATATGCCAGAGAGCTGGACAGGCAAGTACTTTCTGTGCTGGCAGCTTGCCGGTCCTGAAGCATTATATCTCTGAACTGAGATGCCCTTGTGTTCCCTTTGTCAGCAGGGAGCAGCCAGATTTCTCTTTTGCTGTAACTGGGTTAGTCTTGTGGGTTTGCCCTCCTCTCAGCTGTCAAAAGAGATTATACAGAAAGGTACTGCTGCATCGACCACAGTTCAGGTGCTGGCTGAGGCTGAAGCAGGAGGAAATTTCCAAACGCATTCATTAATCACCCTAAGTACCCGGTGGCTGCTGGCTGCACTGCTTTCTTCCAGCTGCAATCACTTTTGCTCCAGCCAGAGCTCAGAGGTCTCCCTGTCAGCTGCAGCGCCCTCAGCAGGGGCCTGGGCACAACCTCAGGAAGGTGGGGATTGGGGCAGAACCCCAGAAGCCTGTGAGGGTCTGTACTCACCCCGCAAGTATCCCCTGCCTGAGAGAGCGTAACATTCAATAGCAAATTTTAAAGCAACAAGACATGAGGGAGGCCACAGAGAAAAGAAAAAGGCTCTCCTCCTGCTTTTTGAACAAGGCGCCCTGCATTTTCATTTGGCACTGGGTGGCCCTGCTCCTAGCCCAGCAGTATCTTAGTCCATTCAGGCTGCTATAACAAAATAGCACACAGTGGGCTGCTTAAGAACAATAGAAATTTATATCTCACAGTTCTGGAAGCTGGAAGCCAGAGATCAGGGTACCGGCATGGGCGGGTGAGGGTCACAGACTTCTCATTGTAGCTTCTCCAGGTGAAGAGGGCAGGGACCTCTCCGGAGCCTCTTGTAACCACTAATCTAACTCACGAGGGCTCCACCCTCAAGATTTAAGCAGTTCCCCAAAGCCCCACCTCCTAATACCATCACGTTGGAGGGGTTAGGATTTCAACATACAGATTTGGGGAGACACAAACATTCAGACCATAACAAGCAGTTTCTAAACTCTAACAGGTAGAATCGGAACATCTGATTCCTCCAAACCCCATCAGTGCCTACACAAGTGGAGCTGCTCTGGTGAGGCCCAGCCCTTAGGCCTCCTGCATCAGTACCTGGGAGGGGGTCTGTGGAGCCAGGTCTGTGAAGACCTCTGGCAGTCCACACCGGTGATCCTCAAACTTCAGTGGGCAAAAAATCACCTAGAGGATGTGTTAGAAAGGCAAATTCTCAGGCCCCAGACCCAGAGATTCTGACTCAGTAGGTCTGGGGCGGGGCCTGAGATTTTGCCCTTCAAACAGGCTCCAGGTGATGCCGAGGCTGCAGCCCCCGTGGTCCACACTTGGAGGGACACCGGTAACCGCTCCACTTCACAGAGGAAGCAGCAGGGACTGGGTGTCTTGCCCGACAGCACACTCGTTAAGGGCAGGCACCTCGGAACCCAGATATCCACACTCCCGACACCTCTTCGTGGCTCTCGCAGTTTGAGGAAGGAGGGCATAACTTAGGACCAGACTGAAAGTTTCCCTCAATGCTTGTTAAGCAAATGAGTATTTTAGCAATTGTATGAACAGCTCCTCACTTCTCCCTCGATCTATCTATGAGACAAGGCAAGTAGCACTGGGGAGCAGAGAGATCACCCTTCATCTGCTCTAAGCCTCAGTTTCCTTAGTGATAGCCAGTATTCATGAAGCACTTCCCAGGCATTTTACATACGTTGATCCTCTCCAAGAACCTAGGGAGTAGGTGCCATTATTGCCTCCATTTTACAGGTGACGGAACTGGTACTCAGGAATGTGGTAATTTGATTAAAGTCACACAACCAGGGTGCACAGGCAGGATTTTAACAGATGCACTCTGACTCCATAGCCCAAACTTCTCACCACCCTGCCCTAAAGAAACTACCTTGTTGGGAACCCACAACTCAGTGCTGGCTGCCTTGCTGGAGGCCTTCCCATTTCCCTGCTCTCTAAGCCCTCCCACCTTTAGGGTCCAGCTCAACCCACAGCTTGCTTTGAAGACTGTGCTCAGATGTGGGGCAGCTCTGCTCATTTACGCTCCTCGGGCAGCTCTCTGGGTCTGATCCAATCCACCTGGCCCTCAACCAGCACTTCTCATGAGGGCAGTGCTGGCCTTAGAGTGGGTGAGAGGAGTCCCTGGCCTTGGCCCTCTGCTTTGGAGGGCCTTGCTCTGCCCCTTCTCTAGCCATGTCCTTTCCAGTGGGGTGGGAGTCGAGAGGGAGGGGGCAAGGACTTGAATCCCCTCTTCTAAAATGTTCTGAGTACCCGGGACCCTGGAATTCCCTGCATGAATGGCCGTGAAATCATCCCCTAGCCCACTCTTCCAAGGGCAGCATTGTTCTTAAGCTGGTTACACCAGCTTAAGATGTGCCCCCTCTAGGCCTGAAGGGCATCTAGGAGTAGGGAGTGGGGGACGCAGAACTGACATGGAAGCTGGGGTGTCTATAAAGATGAGCATGAAGCCCCTCAAGATTCCAGATGAAGAGGGGTTCAGAACAGAAAGTGAGTAGCTAACTGGGGGCCGTGACTGAAGTACAACTCTTCCAGCAGTGCCATTATATTAGTTTCCTATTGTTGTGTAACGAATTACTGCAAACTTAACGACTTAAAACAACACATATTTATTGTCTCACAGTTTCTGTGAGTTAGGAATCTAGGCAGGGAATAGCTGGGTCCTCTGTTTCGTGGCCTCTCACAAGGTGTTGTCCAGGGCTGAGGTCTCACCTGAAGGCTTGTTTGGGGAAGCATCTGCTTCTAAACTCATGTAGCTATTGGCAGAATTTCAGTTCCTCAAGGGTCATTGGACTGCAGGGCTCAGTTCCTTGCTGGGTGTTGGACAGAGACCACCCTCATGTACTTGCCACAGAGGCCTCTCCAACGTGGCAACTTGCTTCATCAAAACCAGGCAGGGAAGGAGTTGGCTAGCGAGAGAGAAATCACTATCCTGTATAACCTAGACATAGATGTGACATCCCAACCCATTTAACACATTCTACTGGTTAGAAGCAAGTCATGGAAAACAACTATACTTAAATTTAAAAAGAAAGAAAGAAAGACGCAAGTTGTGGGTCACGTCCACACTCAAGAGGAGAGGATTCCACAAGAGTATAAGAGGTGGAGATCAGTGGACACCATCTTAGAAGCTGCCTGACACAGCCTTACCCAAGCAGAGAACTCCAAAGAATCACAGAGGGAATTCTACATTCAAACCTGGCCTTCTCTGGTGCTTTAAAGTTATATTTATTAAGGGAGGAAAATAAATATTTTAGTCAACAGTATGTTAGCTTGAGTTACAGCTTTTAAGTATTTGACATATGGGATGTAGGCCGCTTTTGATACTCTCATCCTGGTCCCATAAATATTAGGACAGTCCTGCTTCTGTGCATTTGTCCTGGCTGCCACTTCAGACAGGCAAGGCCTTGTTGGAAGGGTCCTGTCTCCTGATTGTTTGCCCTACACACAGCCTAGCATGCCGTCATGTGAGAAGCAATCAGTAAAGTCTGCCTGGCCATATGCTGGCAGCTGCCCGGCTCCAGTGGTGGCCCTCTTCCAGCCGCTGCCATGAGGCAGCTGTGCTGATTTGAAACCTCAGTAGTTTGGTTTCCTCATGAGCAAGAAAAGAGGATCCCACATGGTACAGAAAGAAAATGAGAGGAGCAAAATCTACCACATCAGCAAGGCAAAGATGACTCCTGGGCTTCCCTGGTGGCACAGTGGTTGAGAGTCCGCCTGACGATGCAGGGGATGTGGGTTCGTGCCCTGGTCCGGGAGGATCCCACATGCCATGGAGCGGCTGGGCCTGTGAGCCATGGCCGCTGGGCATGTGCGTCCGGAGCCCATGCTCTGCAACAGGAGAGGCCACAACAGTGAGAGGCACGTGTACCGCTAAAAAAAAAAAAAAAAAAAAAAAGACTCCTTCCAGGGGAGCAAAACTCTGCCTCTAGATAGGGTTTCCCTGGTGACTCAGTAGTTAAGAATCCGCCTACCAAAAAAAAAAAAGAATCCGCCTACCAATGCAGGGGACACGGGTTCAAGCCCTGGTCCGGGAAGATCCCACATGCCACAGAGCAACTAAGCCCATGAACCACAACTACTGAGCCTGCGCTCTAGAGCCCGTGAGCCACAACTACTGAGCCTGTGCCACAACTACTGAAGCCCGTGCGCCTAGAGCCCATGCTCCACAATAAGAGAAGACACCACAATGAGAAGCCCGCAACAAAGAGTAGCCCCCACTTGCCACAACTAGAGAAAGCCCGCATGAAGCAACGAAGACCCAACATAGCCAAAAAAAACTCTGCCTTTAGATGAAAACATAATTATTAGGTTTCTTTCTATTTTTTATTTTATATTTATTATAAAAATAATGAATATGGTTTATTTTTTTCATCTATAGGAAACAAAAGAGCTACAGTTTCACCATTGAACTCCCTTTGTCATGTGTGTGTGTACACAGCATATACATATATGTACATGTATACTCATATATACTTATATATGTATTTTAATTTTGTAATGTAATATGTTACATTAACTTAATTTTGTATGTAGTATACTTTAAATTTCCTTCCCCAGAAAATGTTTTTTATGCATAGTTGCTGCTGGTGGTATTGTTGTTAAATTTGTGTGATTTGGGGGCTTTAAAAAAAATAAAAGATCATACTGTCTATTCAGTTATATATCTACTTTTTCAGGACAGTGAATATTTTTTCTAGATTAAAGAGGTAGAATTTAAAAATAACTTAAAAATAGATGATAGATTCACAAAGTCAAAAAAGTACTCAGTGAAAAGTCTCCCTCCCTATCCCCAGTTCACATCCCCGGCAGTAACCAATGTTAACAGATCCTTCTATGTTCTTCCAAAAATAATTTTATATACATAAGCAAATATATAAATAACTTCTCTTCTTTTCCACCTTCTACATAGTGGTAGTATCTTATGCACACCATTCTGCACTCAATATATCTTGGAGATAGTTCCATATCTTTATATACCAATGGTTCTCCATCTTGGCTGAATATTAGAATTATCTGAGTAGCTTTAAAAAATTCTGGATGCCCAAGCCACACCCCAAACCAATTAAATTAGAATCTACGGGGGTGGGAGGCACACACATCAGGATTTTTTAACCTCCTTTAGGTACAGCCAAGGTTGTGTACTACTTATATAAAGAGCTTCCTGAGAAAGGAAATGAAAGGAAGAGGAAATATGATACTTCCATTATTGCTTATAAAAGAAAATTAGGGTGACCAACTGTCCTGGTTTTCCAGGCACTGAGGGGTTTCCAAGGAAAGGTGAGCTGCTTACCTTACAGAGAAAATTTGTAAAACTTCAATTTAATGTAGTACTAGATGTCTTTAACCAGAGCAATTAGTCAAGAAAAAGAAATAAAATGAATTCAAACCAAATTGGAAAAAAGGAAGTAAAGTTATCTCTGATTACAGATGACATGATCTTATATATAGAAAAGGCTGGTGAGGGGTATGGTAAATAAGACTCTTTTGTACCCTGGTGGTGCAGTGGTTGAGAGTCCGCCTGCCGACGCAGGGGACGCCGGTTCGTGCCCCGGTCCGGGAAGATCCCACATGCCGTGGAGCGGCTGGGCCCGTGAGCCATGGCCGCTGAGCCTGCGCGTCCGGAGCCTGTGCTCTGCCACGGAAGAGGCCACAACGGTGAGAAAAAAAAAGACTCTTTTGTTATGTGGTCAAGCGTCTCTCAGGTGATAAGCATTGTCTCCAAAGTAGCTCTCTTCTTGGTATGGAGACATCTTTGCAAATGGAAATTTCCTTCATAAATGTAAATTTCCTTTACAAAAGGGGAAATCCTTTATTTTTAGACAAGTGGAGAAGGTAAAGAGCTTTTCCTGAGTCTTCTGGTCCTCAATTGCCTTTAAATTAGCTCAAAATAATCCGTATGTGCCAAAGTGGCATATTTTGGGGTGATATTCTGGTACCCTCCATAATTCTTCAATAAGAATTTATTTATAAATTCCAAAAAGACTATAGATACCATTCTCTAATCATAATGTAACAAAACTAGAAATTGATTATAGAACCAGAAAATAAAAAGACCTTACTGCTTGGATAGCTATAACCATCCCTCAACCCAAAAGCCCAAAACCCTCTTTCCTTTGTGTATATATTTGTGTACATCTGTGTAAATTCCTAAAATGGAATATGAGCCTCATCATCTGGCCTCCTTCTTGAGTCTCATATCTTTGTGAAACGCCTCCTGCATATAGAACCTAGGAGGGTAAAAGAAAAAGGTTTGTTTTTCTACTACAATTACCCTACTTTTGAGTTCACTGAAGTTTTTTTGGTGAACTAATTACTGTAAAGTCAATTTAATTTCATGTAACCAGAGATACATGAAAATAAAATAAATATTTAGTTTTCAGATTATGTTTAATATATATCAAGCAGCTCTATTTAAAAAATTATATTATTTAGGTCTTACCTTAGCATGGCCTAAAAGAGAGGTAAATGATCTCCCTTACTGATGTTTCTATTTTTCCTTGTATTTCCTCTAGCTTTTGCTTTATTAATGTGTATTATTTGTTACATAGATGTTAAATGTTATATATCACGTAGATTAAAAAGAGTTATATCACGAATTTCACAACTTTATTATCCTAGAACTCATCCAAGTCTAGTATTAAGATAATGATCTCTGCTAAACTTTTACACTTACTTGGTAAAAACACATTTTCTCATCCTTTCATTTTCAATCTTTCTTAATCATTTTATCATTAGGTTTTACTTTGTGATCTAATATTGAGAGTCTCTTTTAACAGGTCAATTGGGCCTAATTACACTTATTGCTATGACAATTACGTTTGGTTCTATAGGTTTTGTTTCATTATTGTGTTTGCATTTTCAGTGATAATTTGGAAAGTTGGTGTTTCTTATGTAGTAATTACCTTTAGGGGCTTGTTAAAAAATAACTATCCCAGAGAGAGGGGGAAGATGGCGGAAGAGTAAGACGCGGAGATCACCTTCCTCACCACAGATATATCAGAAATACATCTACACATGGAACAACTACAGAACACCGACTGAACGCTGGCAGAAGACCTCAGACCTCCCAAAACGCAAGAAACTCCCCACGTACCTGGGTAGGGCAAAAGAAAAAAGAATAAACAGAGACAATAGAATAGGGACGGGACCCGCACCAGTGGGAGGGAGCCGTGAAGGAGGAAAGGTTTCCACACACTAGAAGCCCCTTCACGGGCGGAGACTGTGGGTGGCGGAGAGGGGGGAGCTTTGGAGTGGCAGGGGGGAGCTTTGGAGTGGCAGAGGAGAGCGCAGCAACAGGGGTGCAGAGGGCAAAGCGGAGAGATTCCAGCACAGAGGATCGGTGCCGACCAGCACTCACCAGCCCGAGAGGCTTGTCTGCTTACCCGCCGGGGCAGAGGGGCTGGGAGCTGAGGCTCGGGTTTCGGTCGGAGCGCAGGGAGAGGACTGGCAGTGTGAACACAGCCTAAAGGGGTTTGTGCACCACGGCTAGCCGGGAGGGAGTCCGGGGAAAAGTCTGGACCTGCCGAAGAGGCAAGAGACTTTTTCTTCCCTCTTTGTTTCCTGGTGCACAAGGAGAGGGGATTAAGAGCGCTGCTTAAAGGAGCTCCAGAGACGGGCGCGAGCCACGGCTATGAGCACGGACCCCAGAGATGGGCATGAGACGCTAAGGCTGCTGCTGCCGCCACCAATAAGCCTGTGTGCAAGCACAGGTCACTCCCTACACCTCCCTTCCGGGTAGCCTGTGCAGCCCACCACTGCCAGGGTCCCAGGATCCAGGGACAACTTCCCTGGGAGAACGCATGGTGCGCCTCAGGCTGGTGCAACGTCACGCCGGCCTCTGCCGCCGCAGGCTTGCCCCGCACTCCGTACCCCTCCCTCACCCCGAACCTGCAGCCTGCAAAAAGGAGACCCCAAACAGAGTAAGATAAGCAAAATGAGAAGACAGAAAAACACACAGCAGATGAAGGATAAGATAAAAACCCACCAGACCTAACAAATGAAGAGGAAATAGGCAGTCTACCTGAAAAAGAATTCAGAATAATGATAGTAAAGATGATCCAAACTCTTGGAAATATAATAGAGAAAATGCAAGAAACATTTAACAAGGACCTAGAAGAACTAAAGATGAAACAAGCAACAATGAACAACATAATAAATGAAATTTAAAATACTCTAGAAAGGGGCTTCCCTGGTGGCACGGTGGTTGAGAGTCCACCTGCCGATGCAGGGGACACGGCTTCGTGTCCCGGTCTGGGAGAATCCCACATGCCACGGAGCGGCTGGGCCCGTGGGCCATGGCTGCTGAGCCTGCGCGTCCGGAGCCTGTGCTCCGCAACGGGAGAGGCCACAACAGTGAGAGGCCCCCATACCGCAAAAAACAAAAAACAAAAAACAAAATACTATATATCAAAACCCATAAGGTATAGCTAAAACAGTTCTCAGAGGAAAAATATATACTAAAAAATACTTTAGTTATATAAATAAATAAATTAAGCATAAAACTCAAGAAAGTCGTGGGGAAAAAGAAAATTATCCCTAAGGAAAGTAAAAGGAAGAAATTAATAAAGGAGAAGTGAATTAGAAAATATAAAAATTATAGCACTAATAGATAAATTTATTAGCTGGTTCTTTGAAAAATCCAAGAAAGAAAGAAAACAAAAGAAAGAAAAACAACATCCCCAAAGAAAAGCAAACAAAGGACATAAACAATTCATAGAAAAGAACATACGAAGGGTTCTTAAACATATATAAAGATGCCTAACCTTACTCATAAAAAAGTGATATGTAATTTAAAACTATACTAAGATAAATAGGCACATGAAAAGATGCTCAACATCATTAGTCATCAGAGAAATGCCAATCAAAACCACAATGAGATCCAGCTTCATGTCCACTAGGATAGCTGTAAAAAAAAAAACAAGTGTTGGCAAGGCTGTGGAGAAATTGGAACCCTCCTACATTGTTGGTAGGGATGTAAAAATGGTGCAACCACTGTGGAAAACATTTTGGCAGTTCTGCAAAAGATTAAACATAGAGTTACCAGCAGACCCAGCAATTCCACTCTTAGGTATAGAGCTGAAAGAATTGAAAACATATGCTCACACAAATACTTGTACCCAAATGTTCATAGCAGCATTATTCATAATAGCCAAAAAATGGAAACAACCTAAATGATTAATGGGTAAATAAAATGTGTTATACAATTGAATATTATCAGGCAATAAAAAGAAATGAAGTACTAATGCATGCTACAACATGAACCTGAAAACATTATGCTAAATGAAAGAATCCAGTCACAAATGACCACATATTGTATGATTCCATTTATATGAAATTTCCAGAATAGGCAAATCTATAGAGGCAGGAAGTAAATTAATGGTTGCCTAGGACTGGGCAGTGGGAAATGGGGTGTGACTGCTAATGGGTACAGGGTTTCTTTTTGGAGTGATGAAAATGTTCTAAAATTGATTGTGATGATGGCTGCACAACTTTGCTAATATACCAAAAACCAGTGAACTGTACACTGGAAGTGACGGTACAGTTCCAAGATAAGAGCTGCCTCTGCTCTTCCTCAATGACTCCTTTGTTTTAGAAAACTGAAAGTTTTCTTCCCCCTCTTTGAGACCTCTCTCATTCATGAATGTTTCCCCTATTGGCCTAGCCTGAAAAAAATGATCTCCTTGGGGCTTCCCTGGTGGCGCAGTGGTTGAGAGTCCGCCTGCCGATGCAGGGGACACGGGTTCGTGCCCCGGTCCGGGAAGATCCCACATGCCGCGGAGCGGCTGGGCCCGTGAGCCATGGCCGCTGAGCCTGCGCGTCCGGAGCCTGTGCTCCGCAACGGGAGAGGCCACAACAGTGAGAGGCCCACGTACCGCAAAACAAAAGATCTCCCTAATTGCCAGGTGCACTTTGCCCTAGATGGTATTTAGTCATAGGGTGCTCTTTGCAAGGATCGGTTAGATTTTGTAAACTAGAGAATTAATGGAAGTGCCAGTGGTTTTATCTTGGAATTCTAGGTCTGAACAAACTGGTGTTGCAGATTTGAGTTTCGATAGTATGTGAAGCATATCATGGCTCGGTCTGGCACAGTATATCTGTTCTGTGAGTCAGGATATGTTTGACAAGTTGGGGTTTCTGTTTCAATTCTCAGTCCTTTACATTTACTTGGTCCCTGGTAGGTGCTCAATAAATATTTGTTGAATGACTAAAAAAATCAATATGTTGTTGGCAGTGGGACAAAAATAGTACAACTTCTTTGTTGGTTACAGTTTGGCAAAGTCTATAAAAAATACAAATACACACCCCCTTGACCTAGTAGTTCCACTTCTAGGAATTAATCCTGCAGATAACTTCAACATGTGCAAAGGGCCACCTGATAAGGTTATTCATTGCAATCACAAGAGACCAAAGTCTCCGAAATTTCCATAATAGGAGACTGCTTAATTAAACTATGATACACACACACAATGGAATAAAATGCAGATATAAAAAATAATGAGAAAGTTCTCATGATACAGAATATCTGAGATGTATTCACTCAGTTCCAACTACAATGGCTGTCTTGTTGATCCTCACAGCAAGTCTTTTCCTCCCTCAGGGCCTCAGCATGGGAAGTTCCCTCTCCTTTGACTGTTCAACTCCAGATACATGCATGGCTCACTCCCTCATTTTCTTCAGGCCTTGGCTCAAATACCGCTTAACCTGCAAGGCTTCTGCTGACCACACCATGTAAAATAGCAACAATTCCTCTACACACACACACACACACACACACACACACACACTACCTATCCCCTTATCCTGCTTTTTTCCACAGCACTTACCACATATCACTATATATTTACTTGTTTATTTATGTCCCACAAAAATGCAAGCTTCATGAAGGGAAGAAATGTTTTGGTCACTACCAAATTCCAAATGACTAAAAGAGTGCTTGGCACATAGCAGGTACTCAGTAAATATTTATTGAATAAATGAATGTATTATGTGAAAAGAAAAGATGCTGGGTAGTGTTTTTCAATATGCTTCTATTTGTGTTTTTTAAAAGACTATCCATGTAAATGCTTCTATGTGCATGAAATATCTTTTAAAGTGTTACAGAAGAAGTAGGACATGCTGGTCGCCTGCAGGAAAGAGAACTTGATGGCTGGGAGACAGAGTGGGAAGCCGGCTTTTCACCATACTCTATTTGCAGATTATTAATTAGCCAAAGACTTTCGAAGTAAAAAGGAAAGCTCTCGTGTCATTTCTTTCTCTTTATGCCTCCACAGTAGGCTGCTGTGTGTTTGTAGGATAAGCCATTTCATCAGTCCTCTTCTGATGGACAATTATTTCCAAACTTCTGCTATCAAAAATCAGGGAGTCTAGATATTTACTTTTCACATGTCATAACAAAAAGGATGCTGAGGTCTTTTTATGACTCCCTAACTTTGGTTCTAAATCCATGCAGTTGAAAGTATAACCCACACCCCAGACTAAACAAAAGTCTCCTACAGGATTTGATGGCTGGAAGCGGGGCTGCCTCAGCAAGCAGCGGGTCCTAGAAAAGGGAGAATGTCATTATCTTTATTTAAGATTTTTATAATCTCATTCGTAAATTCACCCAATCCCTGAGCCTGTGGACATTTACTAATTACCAGGATAGTAGGGCTGTCTTACAAAAGGGGGAAAAACCAAAACAACAAGCTTCTATCAAGATGTGAAGACAGCTCAGTAGTCCTAATTCTCACAACGAAAGAGTCTGAACTGGACATTGAGAGTCTTGGTTCTGCTACTGAGGAGCTGTGTGATATTGAAGAAATCACTTCCCCTCTCTGGGCCTCCACTGCCTCAATCCAGGGATGAGGAACCTGTTCTACTTCCTTCCATTCTACACTGAGTGACTTGTGGCAGCTACTAGATGTACAGATCTGACGGGGCTGTCACTTTGCAGTGGTTCCTGTAGGTAAAGAGGGCTCTGGGCTGTGTTGGGAGGGAAGTGGAAACAGAAAAGCAGCTGCCTTCATTTCCAGAAGTGACACCTGTACCTACTCAGGGGGATGGGCGAGCAAAGGCCCAGGTGACTCCAGGGGTGCAGAGTAGTGGGCAAGAGCATCAGCCACAGGGGCATCAGGGCCCAGGCCCCATGGAGTCGCTCTGGCAGGAGTCTGTGTGGCTCTTTCTCCAGCCCCATCAGGGGCCCAGAGTGTCCCAGGGGTCTCACCCCCGTGAAGAGTCTGACAAGCACAGACTTCTGGAAATGACTCTGCACTGTTCTGCTGCCTAATCTGAAAACAGACGCTGGAGAGAGGCTGACAGGCACATTTTCACCACCCCTAAGTCTCTCAAGTGCAAATGAAGGCCACGTACATTCTTATTCTTTGGATCTGTAATTAAATCTTGATTTAGTAAAAAAATATAAAGTTGCAGGGATTTCATTGAACCTGTTCAAGTCATGAATTTGATGAGAATACTTTTCTTGCTCATTTTCAGTTTTTAATCAGCAATTAAATGTTCATTAGATAATTTCTGAAGTTCTCTGCTCACATATTCTATGAGAAACCTACTCAACAGAAGATTGCACTTTCAGTGTTTCTGGTTTTTAAAAATTTAAGCAGATCATCTTTTTGAATACCTTTCCTCTTCTGGCTTTTTTCTTTTCTGGGCTACACAGTCATATTTTCTAAACCAATCCCAATGCAACTTGTACTCATTCCCAATGATCTAAGAGTTTACAAAATAAAGTCGTTCTTCTAAAACATTCAAACTTATTGATATTACAAAGCAAAACACAAGAACTTTAATTAATAAATATAAAATTTAAAAATCAAAAGTATTTAAATAAAGCTGAATTTTTTATTTATATGTTTTACTTTTCTTTCTTTTTTTTTTTTTTAAATGTGGGGCAATGCCTCTTCCCCTGCTTTTTTTTTTTTTATATTTATTGATTGATTGATTGATTGATTGATTGCTGTGTTGGGTCTTCTTTTCTGTACGAGGGCTTTCTCTAGTTGCGGCAAGTGGGGGCCACTCTTCATCGCGTTGCACGGGCCTCTCACTATCGCGGCCTCTCTTGTTGTGGAGCACAGGCTCCAGACGCGCAGGCTCAGTAATTGTGGCTCACAGGCCCAGTTGCTCTGCAGCATGTGGGATCTTCCCAGACCAGGGCTCGAACCCATGTCCCCTGCACTGGCAGGCAGGCTCTCAACCACTGCGCCACCAGGGAAGCCCTGTTTTACTTTTCAATATTGCTTCTGTTTTATGTTTTGGTTTTTTGACCCAGAGGCATGGGGGAATCTTAGCTCCCTGACCAGGGATCAAACCCACACCCTCTGTATTGGAAGGCGAAGCCTTAACCACTGGACTGCCAGGGAAGTCCCTTACTTTTCAATTAAATCTTATTAAATATTATTATAAAAATAAAACTTCGGGGCTTCCCTGGTGGCGCAGTGGTTGAGAGTCCGCTTGCGGATGCAGGGGACACGGGTTCGTGCCCCGGTCCGGGAGGATCCCACGTGCCGTGGAGCGGCTGGGCCCGTGAGCCATGGCCGCTGAGCCTGCGCGTCCGGAGCCTGTGCTCCGCAACGGGAGAGGCCGCAACAGTGAGAGGCCTGTGTACTGCAAAATAAATAAATAAATAAATAAAACTTCGGAATTCTCCGGCGGCGGCTGATTGAGCAGGATGAGATAGGCCTGATGGGGCTCATCGGGAAACTCGGTCATCAGCTGGCCGAGATCAGGGAGCGCACTCTCAAGAATATTCTCTGCAAGACTGAGCACAACTTAAACTTAATCTGCTGTGCTGATCTGTTTCAGGAGAGGCTACTTTTTCTCCATTTGCTGGAATGGTTCAATTTTCTGTCTGTGCCAATGAAAGAAGAGGCTCTGAGTCTGTCGAACAGATTGGTTAAGTATCCCCAGCAGTCCAGCATTTGGTTGGTCTTGGTGCAGCCCAATTCTTATCTAAACTTCATTCTAATGTGGAGCCAAACCTACAGGCCGAAATTGATGGCATTTTGGATGGACTTTTTATTCGTCCTTCAGAAGTTCCTGAACTATATTCTGCATCTTACCAAACCAGTCAGACTGGTAACTCTTTGAAATCAATCAATCAATCTGTTAAAATATAAATATATGGGTTCTACTGGTTAATTCTAAGGAAAGGGACCTTAGATTTAAAAAAAAACACACACAAAAAAACCTCCCCCCTGCCCCCCACAACTTGTGTTAATTTACATGGATTTGACCTTAATTTCCCCTCCTCTAATGTTATACAGAGGAGGATACTTGTGTATTTTTGATTTTTTAGTCAAGGAGCATAAAAGATGCAAGTGACTTTCTTTTTTGTGAGATTAGTCTGACAGATTTTTTTTTTAACAATAACAGCAAATTTTTATCGAGCACTCATTACTCTGTGCGGGATGTTGTTTTAAATGTTTTATACTTGCATTTTGGAGCTGTGTTCTTCATATAGTGACCATGTTGGCCCTGCTCATGCTTTTGTTATGGGGTCCAATCAAAATGTGCTACACAAGGTATACTGGCTAAAATCAGAGTCAAAGAGACATGGATTTAAGTCCCAGTTCTACCACTAGTTGTGTGACCTTGGCTAAGGCACTTAATCCCTCCAGGCTTTAGTTTTCTCATCCAAAAACTGGTACAATAAGCGAGAATGTCTTATAGGATTTTTGTGAGGATTAAGTGAGACAGCGTCTGGACAGTGCTCAGCATAGGGCCCAGCGTATATTAAGCACAGAAGTCTTGTCTGCTATGGTTACTTGTTGCTCTTGTTATTTGATGTCCAGTATAGTGCTTTGCTCATAGAAAGCATTTAAATTGATTTGAAGAAGAGAAAATGCTCTTGAAATGTATGTGATTGAGTAGTAAAAGTATTAAAAAATATGTTTTTGCTCATTTAATCTGTTAGACCCTGTTTTTTTCCATGCCAGTGCTGTACTGCTACTGCTGTGACCTTCGGTCCTCCTGCTGTTAACAAGAACAATAGCAGCTGCCACTTAATGAATTCTGTGATTGTGATTTTTCACAATGTATTTTACAATTTCTGTCTAAGCCATAACAAATAAAGTAGAATCTCAAATCATGAAAAAAACACTTCACAATTCTGGGGTTTTAATGTGCACTTAATAAACAAAGCAAGGAATCTGTATTACACTTCAAATACCTTACCACTACAACTACATGTATACAAATATAAGAAAAATATAATTCTCTAATATGGCAAAATGTTCCTCAGACACCATGGTATATTTTTACGTAATGGTACCCAACACATCACACCTCCCTGCGTCCAGCTCCTTTGCAATAAGATCAGGAGATAGAGTTTATTACCGCTGCTACCTCCTACCTTGGATCTGGGTGTTCCTTAAGGCTTCATTTGGTCAACAGAATGAGACAGAAGTAACACTGTACAACTCCCAAGGCCAGGCCTTAAGAAGCTTTTGCTTTTGCTCTCTTGGAACATTTCTACCATTATGTGAAAAAGCCCATTCTAGCCCAGAGGATGAAAGGCCATTTGGAGAACTGAGGTATCCCAGTCAACAACCAGCATAACTGCCAAACATGTGAACAAAGCCATCCTGGACCATCCAGTTCCAGTTGAGCTGAGCAGCTGCCTAAGTGACCTCAATGGAGATCAGAAGAAAAATTGCCCAGCTGCTCCCAGCCCAGAATTGCGAGCAAATAAATTGCTGTTGCTTTAATCCACCAAGTTTCAGTGTGGTTTGTTACACAGCAATAGATAACTGACATAGACACCATGTACAACAGTTGTGAATATTCAGCTTACTTGTGACTGCCTCCAGAATCACAACTTAGACCAAAAAAAGAAGAAAATAGACCCTTGGCACTATTGAAAAATAATATTTCGTTATGCCAGGACCTGCTGAACTCATGCTCTCTGAGAGGAGGGATGCAACAAAGGAGTATTTTATCTACAAATATCAGCCCAATAAATTCTTTCTCCCTCCAAAGCAGTGACTGTCTCCTAGGTCAGCAGGGGGTCAGCCCACAAGGCTTCACAGCATTTGGACTCAGCTGTTTTCTGTTTCAAGAAAATAGGAGGGGGCTTCCCTGGTGGCGCAGTGGTTGAGAGTCTGCCTGCTGATGCAGGGGACACAGGTTCGCGCCCTGGTCTGGGAAGATCCCACATGCCGCGTGGTGCAGCTGGGCCCGTGAGCCATGGCCGCTGAGCCTGCGCGTCCGGAGCCTGTGCTCCGCAACAGGAGAGGCCACAACAGTGGGAGGCCCGTGTACCTCAAAAAAAAAAAAAAGAAAATAGGAGGAAAGGTGGAGACAGTGTTAATCACGAGCTTCCACGTTCAGGGTTGCAGGTCACACTGTGCCAGCCCAGTGCTGAATGCAAGATCCCAAGCGAGAAAAAGTCCCATGTGGCCTTTAATAAATTTAAAGTATAAGGGCCCAGGACAGAGGCTTCCTTGTCTGACCTAAGGGTAATCTTACCCTGCCCTCAGTTTGGGGAAATGATTGAGACCTTGTTTCAGGATTTGCCTGTGAACTGTGACTAGGAAAATTTGGTAATGGCCATTAAATGTAAAATATGCCTATCTCTTGATACATCAACCCAGCTTTAGGGAAAACATCCTATAGAAATAAAAGAACCAACATATTAAAGTAGCTATGCAAAAATGTTTATCACAAATATTGTTTAAAGTAAGAAAAAGTAGAAACAACATCTTTAATAGGGGCTGGTTAAGTCAATCATGGTCCATCCATATTAGCAAATGTTAGGCAACCTGTTAAAAGGTTGTTACATCTATTGACTTGGAGAGATTTATTTATGTTTTCATTTACTAAACATTTGCCAAGCATCAGTTATGAACCTGGCAGTCTTCTAAGTACTAGGGATACAGCAGGGAAGAGGACAAGGTTTGTTGCTTATGAAATTCACATCTTAATGGGGAAAGACAGACCATAAATAAACAAATAAATAGGTAGTATGTCAGATGGTGTTAAGTGCTATGAAGAATAATGAAAGTGGGTGGGGAGATAGAGTCTGGAAGGAAGTGAGGGAAGGAGCTCTGTGGCTACCAGGAGGAAGGGCAGTTGAGGCTAAAGGAGACAGCAAGCGCAAAGGCCCTGATTTGGGAGTGTGCTTGGTAGGATTAGAAACCTGAAGGAGGCCAGGGTGGTGGAGGGCAGGGCTCAGAGGTGAGATGAGAGAGGAGAGTGGTAGACTGGGTGCGTGTGTGTGTGTGTGTGTGTGTATGTGTGTACATGTGCACGTCCACGCGCAGATCATGTAGGGTCTTGTAGCCCCTGGTGAGGACTTTGGTTTTACTCTGCATAGGGTGAGAAGCCACTGGGGGAGTTTTGAGCTGAGGAACAACACGACCTGACTTAGGTTTTTAAAGGATTCCAGCAGCTGCTGTGAGGAGAGTAGACCGAAGCGGGCAAGAGTGGAAGCAGAGGGCTTCCCTGGTGGTGCAGTGTTTAAGAATCCGCCTGCCAATGCAGGGGACACGGGTTCAAGCCCTGGTCCGGGAAGATCCCACATGCCGCGGAGCAACTAAGCCGGTGCTCCACAACTACTGAGCCTGCGCTCTAAGCCCACGAGCCACAACTACTGAAGCCTGCGAGCCACAACTACTGAAGCCCGTGCGCCTAGAGCCTGTGCTCTGCAACAAGAGAAGCCACTGCCATGAGAAGCCTGCACACTGCAATGAAGACTCAACGCAGCCAAAAATAAATAAATTTATTTTAAAAAAAAAGTGGAAGCAGAGAAGAATGAAGAGGTTGCTGCCATGAGAGAGAGAGGGGATGGCGCCTACACAAAGGTGGAAGCAGCAAGGTGGGGAGAAGCGATGGGATTCTGGATAGGTTTTGAAGGGTTCGGGGGCTGTGGGATGCCCTAATGGAATTGGAGGTGGGTGTGAGCAAGGAGCCAGATGGCCTTTATTTTATTTATTTTTGGCCACGCCGCGTGACATGAGGGAGCTACTAGCTACGTGGGCTACTCTTCGTTGCAGTGTGCGGGCTTCTCATTGCAGTGGCTTCTCTTGTTTCAGAGCATGGGCTCTAGGCGCAAGGGCTTCAGTAGTTGTGGATTGCAGGTTCAGTAGTTGTGGCTTGTGGGTTCAGTAGTTGTGGCTCACAGGCTTAGTTGCTCCGTGGCATGTGGGATCTTCCCAGACCAGGGCTCAAACCCATGTCCCCTGCATTGGCAGACGGATTCTTAACCACTGCGCCACCAGGGAAGTCCCAAGATTCCTTTTTTACAAAACTTCTATACCTTTTTAAAATGTTTTAATTTTATATTGGGGTATAGTTGATTTAAAATGCTGTGTTAGTTTCAGGTGTACAGCAAAGTGATTCAGTTTTACATATATATAGTTTACATATATATATATATATATATATGTATATATATATTCTTTTTCAGATTCTTTTCCCATATAGGTTATCACAGAATATTGAGTAGAGTTCCCTGTGTTTTACAGTAGGTCCTTGTTGATTACCTATTTTATATATAGTAGTGTGTATGTTATTCCCAACCTCCTAATTTATCCCCCCCCCCGTGGCCACATTTCCCCTTTTGTAACCATAAATTTGCTTTCTAAGTCTGTGAGTCTGTTTCTGTTTTGTAAATAAGTTCATTTGTATCATTTTTTTAGATTCCACATATAATGATATCATATGGTATTTGTGTTTCTCTATCTGATTTACTTCACTTAGTATGATAATCTCTAGGTCCATCCATGTTGCTGCAAATGGCATATTTCATTCTTTTTTATGGCTGAGTAATATTCCATTGTATATATGTACCACATCTTCTTTATCCATTCCTCTGTCAATGGACATTTAGGTTGCTTCCCTGTTGTGGCTATTACATAGTACTGCAATGAACATTGGGGTGCATGTTTCTTTTTGAAGTATGGTTTTCTCTGGATATTTGCCCAGGAGTGGAATTGCTGAATCATATGGTAGCTTTATTTTTAGCTTTTTTTTTTTTTTTTTTTTTGTGGTACGCAGGCCCTTCACTGTCGTGGCCTCTCCCGTTGCAGAGCACAGGCTCCTGACGTGCAGGCTCAGTGGCCATGGCTCACGGGCCCAGCCGCTCCGTGGCATGTGGGATCTTGCCGGACCGGGGCACGAACCCGTGTCCCCTGCATCGGCAGGTGGACTCTCAACCACTGCGCCACTACGGAAGCCCTATTTTTAGCTTTTTAAGGAAGCTCTATACTGTTCTCCATAGGGGCTGTACCAATTTACATTCCCACCAACACTGTAGGAGGGTTCCCTTTTCTCCACACTCTGGCCATTCTAACGGTGTGAGGTGATACCTCCTTGTAGTTTTGATTTGCATTTCTCTAATAATTAGCGATGTTGAGCATCTTTTCATGTGCTTTTTAGCCATCTGTATGTCTTCTTTGGATAAATGTCTATTTAGATCTTCTGCCCATTTTTTTGATTGGGTTGTTTTTGCTTTGTTTGTTTTTTTTGATATTGGCTGCATGAGCTGTTTGTATATTTTGGAGATTAGTCCGTTGTTGGTCTCATCATTTGCAAATATTTTCTCCCATTCTGTGAGTTGTCTTTTCGTTTTGTTTATGGTTTCCTTTGCTGTGCAAAAGCTTTTAAGTTTAATTAGGTCCCATTTGTTTATTTTTGTTTTTATTTTCATTACTCTAGGAGGTGGATTCAAAAAGATATTGTTGCAGTTTATGTCAAAGAGTGTTCTGCCTATGTTTTCCTCTAAGAATTTTATAGTATCCGGTCTTACATTTAGGTCTTTAACCCATTTTCAGTTTATTTTTTGTGTATAATGTTAGAGTATGTTCCAATTGCATTCTTCTACATGTGGCTGTCCAGTTTCTCCAGAACCACTTACTGAGGAGACTGTCTTTTCTCCATTGTATATTCTTGCCTCCTTTGTCATAGATTAACTGACCACAGATGTGTGGCTTTATTTCTGGGCTTTCTATCCTGTTCCACTGATCTATAAGTCTGTCTTTGTGCCAGTACCATACTGTTTTGATTACTGTTGTAGCTTTATAGTATAATCTGAAGTCAGGGAGCCTGATTCCTCTAGCTCTGTTTTTCTTTCTGAAGATTGCTTTGGCTATTCAGGGTCTTTTGTGTTTCCATACACATTTAAAAAATTTTTTGTTCTAGATCTGCAAAAAATGCCATTGGTGATTTGATAGGGATTGCATTGAATCTGTAGATTGCCTTGGGTAATATAGTCATTTTGACAATACTGATTCTTCCTAAAACTTCTATAACTTTTAATGCCTATTTTAGTTTGTCAGTTGTTCTCTTTCCCATTCAGAAATAATCAACTTTACTTTAGGACAAAATTACTTCCTTTTCCTTCAACAAAAATGTATCTCCATCCCTCATACCTTTTTTTTTTAACCAAAAACACATATCCTACTTTCCTTCCATATAGAGTTGTTTCCCTTATTATTTTTAGAAGCTTTAATTACATATACAGGCCTACCTCATTTTATTGTACTTCACAGATATTGCATTTTTTTATAAATTGAAGGTTTGTGGCAACTCCACATCAAGCCAATCTATCAGTGCCATTTTTCCAACAGAAATTGCTCACTTCATGACTTCATGTCTCTGTGTCACATTTTGGTGATTCTCACATTTCAAACTTTTTTATTTAATAAATATTTCTTATGATGATCTGTGATCAGCAATCTTTGATGTTACTATTGTAATTGTTTTGGGGCACCACAAACCATGCCCATATAAGACATGAACTTAGTTGATAAATATGGCATGTGCTCTGACTGCTCCACTAACCAGCTGTTCCCCTATCTCTCTCCTTCTCCTCAGGCCTCCCTATTCTCCAAGACACAACAATATTGAAATTAAGCCAATTAATAACCCTACAATGGCCTCTAAGTGTTCAAGGGAAAAGAAGAATCACAAGTCTCTCACTTTAAATCAAAAGCTAGAAATGATTAAACTTAGTGAGGAAGGCATATTGAAAGCCAAGATAAGCTGAAAGTGAGACCTCTTGTGCCAGTTAGCCAAGTTGTGAATGCAAAAGAAAAGTTTTTGAAGGAAATTAACAGTACGACTCCAGTGAACACATGAATGATAAGAAAGATAATCAGCCTCATTGCTGCTATGGAGAAAGTTTTAGTGGTCTGGATAAAAGATCATACCAGCCACAATGTTCCCTTAAGCCAGAGCCTAATACAGAGAAAAACCCCAATTCTCTTCAATTCTGTGAAGGCTGAAAGGAGCGAGAAAGATGCAGAAGAAAAGTTTGAAGTTAGCAGAGGTTGTTCATGAGGTTTAATGAAAGAAGCCATCTCCATAACATAAAAGTGCAGGGTGAAAGAGCAAGTGATGATGTGGAAGCTGCAGCAAGTTATCCAGAAGATCTAGCAAAGATAATTAATGAAGGTGGCTATGTAAACCACAGATTTTCAATGTAGATGAAACACCTCTCTATTGGAAGAAGGTGCCATCTAGGACTTTCATAGCTAGAGAGAAGCCAGCGCCTGCTTCAAAGCTTCAAAGGATAGGCTGACCCTCTCGTTAGGAGCTAATGCAGCTGGTGACTTTAAATTTGAAGTCAATTCTCATTTACCATTCAAAAAATCCTAGGGCCCTTAAAGATTCTGCTAAATCTACTTTGCCTATGGTCTATAAATGGAACAACAAAGCCTGGATAACAGCACATCTGTTTACCACATAGTTCACTGAATATTTTAAGACTACTGTTGAGACCTACTGCTCAGAAAAAGAAATTCCTTTTTAAATGCTACCCTGGCAATGTACCTGGTCACCCAAGAGCTCTGAAGGAGATGTACAATGAGGTTAATGTTGTTTTCATGCCTGCTAACACAACATCCATTCTGCAGCCCATGGATCAAGGAGTCATTTCAACTTTCACGTCTTATTACTTAAGTAATACACTTCATAAAATGATAGCTGCCATAGATAGTAATTCCTCTGATGGATCTGGGCAAAGTAAACTGAAAAACTTCTGAAAAGGATTCACCACTCTTGATGTCATTAAAAACACTCATGATTCATGGGAAGAGCCAAAGTATCAACATTAACAGGAGTTTGGAAGAAGTTTGTTCCAACTCTTGAGGGGGTTCAAGACTTCAGTGGAGGAAGGAAGGACAGATGTGGTAGAAACAGCAGGAGAACTAGAATTAGAAGTGGAGCCTAAAGACACGACTGAATTGCTGTAAGCTCATGATAGAACTTTAAAAGTTGAAGGGTTGCTTCTTATGGATAGCAAAGAAAGTGGTTTCTTGAGATGGAATCTACTCCTGGTGAAGATGCTGTGAAAATTGCTGAAATCATTTGAAGGCAAATGTTGCAAACATTTGAAGGCAACAAAGGATTGAGAAAATTACATACACAGTGACAGGGTTTGAGAGGTTCGACTCCAATTTTGAAAGAAGTTCTACTCTGGGTAAAATGCTATCAAACAGCATTGTGTGCTACAGAGAAATGGTTTGTGAAAAGAAGAGTCCATCAATGTGGCAAGCTTTATTGCTGTCTTATTTTAAGAAACTGCCACAGGCACCCCAGCCTTCAGCAGCCACCTCCCTGATCAGTCAGCAGCATCAACACTGAGGCAAGACCCTCCACCAGTAAAAAGATTATAACTTGCTAAAGGCTCAGATGATAGTTAGCATTTTTTAGCAATAAAGTATTTTTAACTAAGGTATATACATTTTTTCTTTAGACATAATGCTATTGCATACCTAATAGACTACAGTATAGTGTAACTATAACTTTTATATGCCCTGAGAAACCAAAAAATTCTTGTGACTCACTTTATTGCAATATTTGCTCTATTGCAGTGGTCTGGAACCAAACTCCGAGGTACGCCTGTACTAATTAGAATTCTCAATCCTTAAAAACCTTAATTTCTAGTGAAAAATAAGAAGTAAGCAATTGTGAATTGTCTGTTATACCAAGATACTTTAGTTAGGCAAATTTATGAATACATTTCATAATTTCTTAAAATATGCATTTCCTCATAGCTCAGTTTTTCAATGTGGCACAAAACATGTTTACTAAGAGACTCAAGTATCTTTAGCCTCCAAAATAAAAGGTCAAAAGTAGGTAAACTTTGGGCTTTCCTGGTGGCACAGTGGTTAAGAATCCACCTGCCAATGCAGCGGACACGGGTTCGAGCCCTGCTCTGGGAAGATCCCACATGCTGCAGAGCAGCTAAGCCCGTGCGTCACAACTACTGAGCCTGTGCTCTAGAGCCTGCAAGCCACAACTACTGAGCCCATGTGCCACAACTATTGAAGCCCACGTGCCTAGAGCCTGTGCTTCACAACAAGAGAAGCCACAGCAATGAGAAGCCTGTGCACCACAAGGAAGAGTAGCCCCCGCTCACTGCAATTAGAGAAAAGCCTGCACACAGCAATGAAGACCCAATGCAGCCAAAAATAAAAATAAATAAAAAATAAAGTAGGTAAACTTAGATTGGTTTTGCAGTTAATGTTTCAGTATTTTATCTTATTTGGAAATGATATAGACATTCAATGAATTCCCATCATTTAATTTAACTTAGCAAAATTCTAAGGGTAGAAGTTACCAAAGAGACTTGGGAAACTAAGTAGTCTTATCATAAAACAGCCATGGCTAAAAAGTTTACCTGAAACATCTCATTTACATCTATTTAATTCATTTGTTCTTAACAATCATACTCATGAAAATCTCATGATACATTAAAACAGGTAATCATTACGTTGTTATTTTTCTTGCTGAAAAATTTTGTAACAGAGATAACATGGTTTTATTTGACCTAGGTAAATTAAAAGTATTATACTTAATGCTGATTACTCTAACAACATGCCTGTATTAATTAAACCAACAAACTTAAACTACCTTTTACTTACTGAAAATTATCCTAGATCATGTAGATTTGAAAAATATTTGAGTTAGTTTCTATTATATTTCTGAGACTTAGAAATAATTACTAAGCACATATTTTAAGCCAATTAAATAGAGCTCTTTTACAAATTAAGTTTGGCAATGCCATCCAAAAGTAGAAAAATACTATACCTATAACGCACATACATAGACATACATAAAAACAAACGGAGAGAGCTTTCCTGGTGGCGCAGTGGTTGAGAGTCCGCCTGCCGATGCAGGGGACACGAGTTCGTGCCCCGGTGTGGGAAGATCCCACATGCCGCAGCGGTTAGGCCCATGAGCCATGGCCGCTGAGCCTGCGCATCCGGAGCCTGTGCTCCGCAACGGGAGAGGCCACAACAGTGAGAGGCCCTCGTACCGCAAAAACAAACAAACAAACAGAGATCTTCATTTTAAAATTTTAGTCATGAATCAAGTATACTGATTCAGATAACAACAGTATATTCTAGTGAGTTTATAAATAATAGTTGGAAAAAGTTGAGTTTATCCGTCAGATGGCTAAAGCTTTTTACTATTTGTGGAGATAACTTTTAATATTTGTATTTGTCTTTGACAAGTAATCTTAAAGAGGCTGTGGTCTAGAGTTTGGGCAAGAGAGCTCTTTTATCAGTTTGTATTTTTAAAAGACCTCTTTCCTCCTTTTATTTTTTCCTTCAGTCTCGGGCAATTGAGGGCTGTATTTACTTTTCAAAGACGTGATAAGATTTACAACTTTAAGAGCCAGAGAAAGAATGTAAATTTTCTCCTAGGAATTTTGGGTTTATTTTTCTATTACCAGAAGTTTAGAGCATTTACTATTTAAAAATTTCCTTCCTTTTCTTAAGTGCAAAACAATTGTACTTCCAATGTCATGGAATATCTGCTATATATATATATATATATATATAGCATATATATATAGTAGATATATATGTATATTTTTAATATATATAAAATAAAAATAAATAAATATATATTTTACAATATCTGCAAATATTTGAAGGCAATTAGGACGAGGTATGAGTGGATTTTGAGTTGCTTTTTGAGTTATGCTTTTGTTTTTGTAAAGAGTCAAGTTGTAAATTAAGAATTGTTGATTTTAACTCTTTTTTTCATCTCTGTTCCGGCAAGGTACCTTCAAAGAATTGGGTAGACTTTTCCATTATAATGTTTAGAGGTTGGTTTGCCCACTCAATCACACTATTTTGAGTTTGCCTTTTTTATACCATGGAGAAATTTTCTGACTAAATGGAAATCAAAAGATCTCTATGTTTTGTGGCCCAGGAGAAATAAATTCTCTGGGTGGAGATCTAGGATATATCTGCAAAGGACGTTGCATAGGAAGGCCTGAAGCTGGCAAAGCCTGATTATAGAGCCCAGCAAAACTTACTGTCCATTCCAGACGCTTCTGCTAAATTTATTTCCTGGCTTTTAGCATTTATATGAATTACTTGTAAACCCTGGGCCTAGAGATTAGGCTGGAGTGCTCTCTGTAAATCTTGTAAATCTTGTAAGGAAAGGGAAGTTAAAACAAGCAGCTGAGTGTTTAAGGGATTTTCTGAGGAAGGTGGTGGAGTTTTGGGATTTAAGGGAATTTGCTGAGGAGATGGGGTCAGATTTTTAAGAAGGGGAATTTACGTTGAATGGGACAATTTTTTTCTACATTTAATTTCTATTCTTTCATCTTGTTATGGAAGTCCCTAAACTAGGTGTTATATTTCTTTGCATCCACTTTTTAATTTGGTCTTTTTTAAAATAGGTACAAAGAAGACAATTGTTTAAGATAGGAGTTCTCCCCACCACCAAATTTTTTTCAAATATAGAAGCTTTTCCACTTTAAAAAGGTTCATCATCCTGGTCATTGATGAGTAGGATCTATTAATCTCAATAGCGACTCAGTCTGACAAGCCTTTTTATAGCTTAACCAAGAACGCAAGAGACCTCCACAAAAGACTGCAAGAGATGCAACCCTCACAAGATCCAGAAAGTTCACTCCCAGATAGCCTAAGAAAGCAAAGGCCTTTTTTGCACAGGGTAAGGATGGTGTAGTGAAAATGGTGTCTCTGGTCTCTCACAGGAATGTGAGACACCTCCAGTGACAGACCCACTAGTCTGTGACACCAGGCAGGCACTACTGGAATGGGACTTTTCCAGCACTAACAAAGCAAGGAAGGTTGAGAAGACAAAGGCCCCTTATGGATCGGGACCCTTTATACAAAGTTCCCTGAATGCTAGCACGGCTGCTTGTGAGTTCGTGTTTTGGAACCCCAGTCTATTCAAATGGCCACCAAGGGGCACCCCAGACCGAATGGCAAAGACCAGACAGAATATTCTCACTGGTTACAAAGCCAAGCTCTCAGAACATAGAACAAAACAAAAGGAAAAACCTCATCTGGTTTTTACATAAGGGACCCGCAGCATGGTTGGTCTAAACAGACACCAGTCTGGTGAGAACCATGAACTTAGCAGTCTTTGAGGTCCGCTCAAACAGCAGGCTTATAAGGCCTCTGCCTGTGTTCTGCCCTAAGGCTTTTTTTTTCTCCTTATAACACACAACACAGCAGAGACAAAGAAAAACAGTGACCATCTCCGGGAGGAAAAGGATCAGTTAAACCAAGAGTACCCATGTACCAAATCTTTACCAGGGTCACTGTACACAAGGAACTAATTCCACAAATATTTTCTCCTGCTAATTTAAGTTTAGAAAAGGAGAGAAAAGGACTCTTACTACTTTCACTTCCATCAGACCCCCAGAGTCAGAGATCCAGGAGGCTGACGTGGTAAGAATTCTTACCTTCTGCCAGGTTTTCTTCAGAAGTTCCAGGATCTCTTTATCTGCAACAGTCCCAGGAGCAAGCAGTAGCCAAGCAGTATCCAGCCAACGACACCAAAACTGTCGGAGAGGGGAGAATTTCCCCCTAGCCCTCCTGGTTCTTTTGGCTGATCTAAAAATTAAATTGACACAAAACAGATTAACAGGAGGGGAAAAAAATTCAATTTTGAACATGCAGAGGTCTCATAGCTATCGGACCCAAGAAGTAGCCAAAGCAGGCTGTTTATATACCTTTTAGATAAAGAAACAATAAATCTGTGAAGAAGTGACAAGACAAACAAACTTAGGTTTATGTACTAATTAGTGAAGAAACTAAGCAAAGTTTGTTTATAAGCCATCTTGGCCCTGAATTCCCTGTCTCTTGTAATAAGGATGTCTCTCTACCTCCTGGTGCAAGGAGGATACCTTTCACATGAGAGATTTATTTTCTGCTTTCAAGGGGATAGAGGAAGGTCAGAGTGTGCTCTTTGCACAGGCTGTTTCTCAAGTAACTTTAATTCTAAATAACCAATATGCCAAAGTGGAATATTTTGAGGTGGCCTGCCCTGAGCCCTATTACCTACAAACACAGAGCCCATGTGTTTGAAATGCTGGTAAACCCCTCCCAACTGCTGCCCTAAGAAAACCCAAGGAAGCAGAATTGTCAAAGAGAGAAAGACAGAGAGGCAGTATTTAAACTTGGCAACCAGTATCCACGTCTTCTACCCACAGATTTTCTTTCATTTACCCAGGCCTGCTCAGCATTTCCTGGATATGTGATGTCTGGTTTCTTTTATTTGTCTGTTGAGTCGACATTTCCTGAGGTGCCCTTCCACCCAAAGCACCTTGTCCTCAGGGTCAGCTCACCCCTCCTCTGGGGTTGTCTTTCCTGGTATCATTTCCCAGCTTCCTGGGCTAAGCCACTTCCACCCCAGCCCAGGGCAAGGACTGCCCTCCTGCTCTGCTAGGAGGCCACGTGAAGGTCTGAGGCAGGTGCTGGGGCCTCGTGCCCTGGGGGCAGGTGAACCTGCACCCTGCAAAGGCCTTGCTAGCTCTGCCTAGCCACCTGGAAAGGTATGGACCGCTACGCCAACTCCAGGCTGACAAAGGAGAAGAAGTGTGAGATTTTTGTGAGCACTAAGAATCCAGCATATGCAAAAAGGCTTACATTGTCTAGCTTAACCTAAACCATACCGTAAGAGTTGAGAGTGTTGTACATAGTGGGAGTAATGTTAGGGAACCATTGACTGAAACTGCCCACCCTGGCCAGGCACGGTAAGAACCACTCGCATGAGTTGTCTCACTACAGGAGGTCCCTCCAGTAAGGAACACGGTGCTGCCACCAAAAACTAACCAGGAGAATTCAGGAGGGACCAAAAGAGGGAGGAGACACCGGCGCGTAATATGTCCTGCCAACCTCCCAGAAACCCTCACACTAGAATCCATCTTGGCTGAGAGTGTGCCTGCCACCAGGAAGGACCCTGAGTCAGACCAAATTTGGGCACAAGCAAGATGACTGGCCAGAGATGACCCGGAAACTAACTCCATTACCATAAAACCTGAGACAGAGAGCCACGTGGCAGAGCAGTTCTCCTGGGTTCCCTTACCCTACTGCTCTCCCCTTGGGAGCCCCTTCCCAATAAAGCCTCTTGCTTTGTCAGTACGTGTGTCTCCTTGGACAATTCATTTCTGAGGGTTAGACAGCAGCCGACTCACAAGCCCTGGAAGGGGTCCCCCTTCTGGTAACACTAGGAGTCTGGTGTGGGTGAAAAGAACACTAGGTTTAGATTCAGGGCTTTGCATCCAAAATCTTCCCTTTCTGGTCGCGTGACTTTGGGCAAAGCTGCTTCAACAATATAGACCTCGGTTCCCCCATTTGTGAAAAGGGAGTTATTATTTCCATTTTGGGGTCGTGTGAGGATTAAATGGGATAACCTATGCTTTAAAACCTGCTTTGTAGGCATTAAAGCATTACACAAATACTTATGCCTGGGAGGGAAAAGAAGGGGCTATTCTGTTAGTACAGTGTTTTTCAAAGAGCAGGTTGTGAGTCATCAGCAGGTCACAGAAAAAAATTCGGTGGGTCCTGATCACCATTCGAAAATGTTAATAGAGTAGAAAATATCAACGTGTGTCCCAAGTAAGAAGAGTTGGTATTGTTTCTTTTATTTAAGTTGTGTGCGGGTGTGTATTAATTAGTATGTGTCGTGATGTAAAGTCTATGTCTTTTACAAAACAACACACATACTAGCACTTTCCTTCAGTGGTAAATAATGGAAGTAGAAATAAAGGGAGCTGTTTGTGCTTTGTTGTATTTTTTTAACTGCAGCGTTTCCACATTCCAAGAGTGGGAGAAGAATTCCTCTTGGCAAAGAATCTTATCTTTTGTTTGGGAAACACTTTAATGGGCCCTTCGGTTATGCAAAGGTAGGGCCCTGAGGCCAGGTTGAAGTGAACCGTGGCTAAACTGCTCTCCACAATAAAAGTCAATATTCGACAGCTTCTTTTTTCTTCGGTGCTCCTAGAAGCAGCAGTTTGGAGCCTCGGGTCTCAGAGAAAAGGGGGGTTTAGCTGGGCCCGAGAGAAGCCCTGACCAGAGGATGTGGGGACTCTCCGCCCGGATTACTAGATGGAGTTCTCCTGGCCTGTGTCATTAAGCCCTAACAAGGGTGATTAAGCATCCTAACCTGGTTCTCTCCAGACAGCCCTGCCTCCGGAATGATGGGGAGAGGGCAGTGTGTAGAGCCTGTGACGGGGGAGTCAGGAGGATTCAGGAGCAGCATGGAGTGAGAAAAGACAGGCCATGAGTGTGGATGCGCATCCGAGGATACTTAGCAATATTTGGGAGGGGACTGGAATTCCTCTGGCCTCAGAGCATGAGTTATTTTCTTTGAATATTTAAGTGAAAGGTAATTCTGAAAGGCTGGAAAATGTGGGAACACCAACCACATTAAGGGCTGATGAGGCTCAAACACAGCTGAAAATTAGGAAGGTACTGACCTTTAGCTTCAAGCAAGAGGCAGCCGGACTGTGATCTTCACCACCGCTATTAGTATGATTATTACCACCCTCTCTTACCGCAGGGCATAGGCTCATGACCCTGGTAGGCAGAATAATGGCCCTCCCAAAGATGTCTGCATCCTATCCCCAGAACCTGTGCATATGTTAGCATACGCAACAAGGTTGCAGGTGAAATTAAGGTTGGTGATCAGCTGACCTCAAAATGGGGGAGAGAATCCTGGATTATCCAGGTGGGCCCAATGCAATCACTAGAGTCCTTAAAGGTGGATGAGAGAGGCAGAAGCGATGTGACTTGAAAAAACTCAACCAGCCATTGCCGGTTTTGAGGATGGCCTTGACTCCAGGAATTTGGGCAGCGTCTAGAAGCTGCAAAAGTCAGGAAAACGTATTCTGTTCTGGAGCCCCCAGAAAAGAACGCAGCCCTGCTGACATCTTGATTTTAGACCACTGAGGTTCTGATCTCCAGAAATGTTAGATTTAAAAAAAAAAAAAAAAGTATTGACTTCATTTTTTAAAGAACAGTTTTAGGTTCACAGCAAAATTGTCAGGAAGGTACAAGGAGTTCCCATATACCCCCTGCCCTCAGACAGGAATATCCTCCCCCATTTCCACTTCTTCCGGCAGAGTAGCGAGTTTGTTACAGTTGATGAACCTACACTGACACATCATCATCACCCCAAGTCCGTAGTTTACATTAGGCTTCACTCTTGGTGTTGTACATTCTTTGGGTTTTGACAAACGTATAATGACATGATCCATCGTTATAGTCCCACACAGGGTATTTTCACTACCCTAAAAATCCTCTGTGCTCTGCCTATTCATGTCCCTGCCCAACCCCCTGGGAACCAATTTATCTTTTTAGTGTCTCCATAATTTTTCCTTTTCCTTTTCCAGAACGTCATATCGTTGGAATTTCACAGTATGTGGCTGTATCTGATTGGCTTCTTTCACTTAGTAATACGCATTTAAGGTCCCTCCCTTGCTTTTTATGGCTTGATAGCTCATTTCTTTTTAGTGCTTAAAAATATTCCATTGTCTAGCTGTATCACATTTTATTCATCCATTCATATACTGAGGACATCTTGGTTGCTTCCAAGTTTGGGCAATTATGAATAAAGCTGCTATAAACATCTGTGTGCAGGTTTTTGTGTAGACATAAGTTTTCAAGTCCTTTGGGTGAATACCAAGGAGTATGATTGCTGGATCGTATGGTAAGTGTATGTTTAGCTTTATAAGAAACTGCCGAACTATCTTCAAAAGTGGCTGTACCATTTTGCATTCCTGCCAGCAATGAATGAGTTCCTGTTGCTCCCTATCCTCACCTGCATTTGGTGCTGTCAGTGTTTTCAGATTTTGGTAGTGGTATCTCATTATCTCATGGCTGTTTTAATTAATTTGTGTTGTTTTGAGCTACTAAATTTGTGGTAATGTGTTACAACAGCAATAGAAAACTAATACATTGACACTGTGCAAGGAGGTGACAAGGGACCAGGAGATAGGAGGCCCGACTCAGTGCTGCCACAAGCTCATTGTGTTTCCTTGTGTAGGTCACCTTACTCTTCTGGACTTCAGGTACCTCTAGACTCAACTAGGAGCAGCAATTCCTGCCCTAGCTACAGCAGGAAGTGGTGAGTCAATCTGGGGTATGATGCCTGGAGTAGCAGTAACATGGGAAGCTGCCAGTGAAGAAAGCTGGAAAGGCCAAGGGGATGGTTTTGTGGCTCCATCAGTAATTGGTGCTTTTGGTGGGTTCCGCCTCCTGCGGAGGCCATCAGCCCATGTCATGACTTAGCCCATGATGACTCAGTGCCTGCCAAGAGGAGCGAGCAGGGGCAGGAGCTGGCCCTGCTGGGGAGCCCAGGCCAGGCATGAGTCAGGCATGGATGAGGTTGGGCAAGGCTTGCACCCAGACTTCCTTTCTATAGTAGGAACTGCTCTGGATTTGGTACAACTAGAATTCCTGGCAGACCATGCTTATTCACTGAAAACATGCAGTGCTCAGCAGGACTTGAGCCAGACGCAGACTCATAGGAAGCATCATTTAATAATAATGGCCAGGTGTTCTCCACTCACGGTCCCTAATCCCCCAAGAAGCCTGCACAGGTTTTCACCTTTGACGGATGCGTGAACAGGTTCTAGAACTGGCACAAGGGCATGCAATCCTTAAGAGGTAGAGCCAGATGTAAATTCAGATCTGCTTGGCCACAAAGTATCCTGCATCTTGTGTTCCTAGCTGAAAGAGAGTGTGATATCAGTGAGTCCTGGCCCTCATTTTACAAATGAAGAAGAGAAAAGACTTGTCCAAGCTTCCTCAGCTAGTTAGAGCCAGCCAGGGTTAGGACTCAGTTCTTGACTCCTGTGCCATTGTTCTTTCCATTAACCTTTGGGGGTCACGGACTTCTCTGAGAAGCTAGTACAAACTGGACACATCCTCTCCCAAAATGAACATCTACACAGATTATTTAGGCTACAATTTTGGGATGAGTTTGAGACTCCTCTCCCTCTATCTATGGACCCCAAGTTAAGAGCCCCTGCATTGTCCCCTCTGTGTCTCTTGAGTACAGGGCTGTGAATGGGGTGGGAACTCTAGGGTGCCTGTATATTAACCAACCTCGTAAAAGAGAGGCTTTATTTTCCCTGTAAGTTGTATACCACCACCTCCCTTCTTTCATCAACCTTTAATTTTTTTATAACAGCTTCGTGAGATGTTATTCACATACTATATTGTAACCAAGCAGGACCCTACGGGGCCTTCCCAGGACAGGCCTTCCCCCCATCCTCTGCTTTAGCTTCTCTCTGAAGTACCTAGATAACTGTTTTGATGCACATTTCCTGAGTTGTTTTACAGATGTGAAAACCCCCCACCAAATGGAAGATGTTAACTACTTGATGACCATGAGCACATAGCCCCAGGCCTCCTGGAGCCTAAGGACTGATAATGTTAACCCCTGTGACACCACCCTGTTACCTCACCATCAGCCAATCAGAGAATTGAGCGCAAGTTGATCATATACCCTGTGACTCCCTCCCTCACCTGACCTTTGAAAATGCTTTGCCAAAGCTCGAAACTTAGGGATTTTGGGGGCCTGAGCCACCCGTCTTCTTGCATGGCCCTGCAATAAACCTTTCTCTACTCCAAACTCTGACATTTCGGTTTGTTTGGCCTCACTGTGCGTCGGGCACACAGACTTGTGCTAACAATATAACAAGCTCTTCTGCCATTGCTGCCTCCTCAATGCATCTGGAAAATGAGGATAATTCCACAACTCCTTGCATCATTGAATAGCTAAGAAAACCTTTAAGGTCATATTTATCTGTAGTAATCATTAGTGCTTTTTCCAAATAGTCATTTCAGTTTTTTTCCCTTCTGGGCACATTTTAGGATTATACTTCTTGATGCCCTTGTGGCCAGTTCCAGCCAATGATTTCCTTTGGCTAATGAATTTTGAGCAGAAGGGACACATGTCATGTGGGGGCCAAAGGTTTAACTTCTGAGTGAGACCTCCTGTGACATTACCGTGACCACCAGCAATGTTCTGGATAGTGGCTGCCCCATTGCCCTGGGTCTTAGAGTGAGAAGGCAAAAGGTGAGGGAACAAAGTACCTAATGCGTCTGTAGTAAACATGTGCTGTGAGTGAGAAATGAACCTTTGTTGTTTGAATGTACGGGGATTTTTTTTTTCTTTTTTTGAAGTATAACCCAGTCTATCCTGACTGATAAAATACATAACTGTGCTTTAAAAGCTACAGGACACTTACAAATATAAGGGATGCTTATTACCTCTAATTGTACTCTCACTGCAGCTTTTCCTGACATTGCCAAAGTCCTCACATTGGGACAACGTACATTCTGTCTAAATGGATGACTGCTCAGCAGCGTCCTAAGGATCAAGGGGCTGTTTGCCACAGTCCCCAGAGTCCAGCTAAAAGGGAGACATTTTAGACTCCTTTGGGGAGGGCAGCAGTACTGACCAGTCACTAAACAAACATCCTCTGATTTAAAGAACGCTTGGGTGATTTCATCCTACAAAGACAGCCCAAAAAGGAGTTTGGGGTAGCTGTGCTACTCATTTGACCTGGTTTCTTCCCTGTAAACTCAGCCAAGACACTGTTGATGCTGTCAGCAGCCTGGCAAAAATTAAAACAGGTCATCCTAGGGATAATATTTGAGATGCTATACTAAAGAACCAAAATAACCAATCATGAGAAATAGAATGAGAAGGTGGGGAGGGGAATTAAAAAGAAAAAGGAATAGAATGATACAGAAAAATAAGTTTTGGGGTCAGATGGACCCCTTCCATTCAGATCTCAATTCTGTCACTTACTGGCAGTATAATCTTGGACACATTACATAACCCATCAAAGCCTTGATTTCCTAGTCTGCACAGACGTCCCCCACCTCACAGTGAACCCTGCCTCCTCACAGTATCACATTCTTCTGTGGTTCTCATCTTGGAGAGGCAGCAGTGAGTGGTGGCGTGAAGTGAGACCTTAGTTCCCTGCCCAGGAATTGAACCTGGGTAGCCTGGATGAAAACCAGGAATCCTGGGCACCATACCCCCTGGCTCTTGCCCCCAGTGAAAAATGCATTTCTCACGGAGGCAAAAACTGTAAAAAGAGGTACAAAGTTTATTATTAGAGACCTAGCACAACAACAACTGGGAGAGCACCCAGAGCAACAGTTTGTATAGTTAAGACAGAAGCAAGGCAGAGATGCACACCTGGAGAGAAAGTGTGTGTGCGTCCCCCCAGTGAGGAGGAGCGCGGTAAAGAGGCGGTGGGCTTCCCTGGTGGCGCAGTGGTTGAGAGTCCGCCTGCTGATGCAGGGGACGCGGGTTCGTGCCCTGGTCCGGGAAGATCCCACATGCCGCGGAGCGGCTGGGCCTGTGAGCCATGGCCGCTGAGCCTGCGTGTCCGGAGCCTGTGCTCCGCAACGGGAGAGGCCACAACAGTGAGAGGCTCGCGTACCGCAAAAAAAAAAAAAAAAAAAAAAATCATTTATCTAGGGCAGGTCTTCTGGGTCTTTGTTTACCTCTGGCCAATTATCTGGCTTCTTTTTCCACACCTGCCCTGCCCTAGGACCCGCCCCAACTTGTGTGGGCAACTTTTTTCCAAGATGGATTTCAGCCCAGAGGCCTATGGGATGGCCTTAGCATCACATATTATGGGGTAGTGCCCCCTCCTTTTTGACCCCCAAGGAGCCTTTCTGCGCATGTTCAATGTCTCCCTTGTCCCAAGAATGGGAAATATGTGACCTGTTGATCCTTTACTCAAACAAGGGTTAGCCCCTCTCTGTTCCTGCCATGACTGTTATCTTAAGGTGTCCACAGGAGACAAAGCCTGGCTATCTGCCCTGTTTCTGTTGTTACTTCCATTTCGGAGAGCAAACAGGAGGCTGATTTTTAAATGTCTAACCTGAAGCCCATCTATCTCCTGTCTCAGGAAATGTAAACAGGAGGCTAGTTGTAAGTGTCCAGCCTGAAGCCCACTTTTTCCTGCTCCGTGAAATGTAAACGGGAGGGCAGTTGTAAATGCCTAACTTGAGGCCCATCTACCTCCTGCCTCAGTTCCCTCCCACATTGAACTGGACTGCATATAATGAGCAATGGGATGCAGCAGAAGTGATGCTGGGTCATAAGAAGCCTGGGTCTCTTGGAACACTAGCTCTGGGGAAGCCAGTGGTCATGTAAGTCCGACTACCTGGACACTAAGATACTGGGAGAAAGCCCAACAAGGAGAGACTGTGTAGAGACAGAGATGCTCAGCCAGCCTCCCGCTCTGCTCCCGTCATCCCAGCTGAGGCATCAGACAGGTGAGTGAAAAAGCCACATTAGATGTCCAGCCTCATTGACTCCAGGTCGGGACACACAGTCTTGAGGGCATTAGGTCCTCTGTGACCCCCTTCACCTGGCAAAGCAGTAAAGCTGTTCTTTTCTCCTTCACCCAAAACTCTGTCTCCAAGATTCAATTTAGTACCTATGTACAGAGGCTGAATTTCGGGTACAGTCGCAACCATGTGTGAGAGTCCAAGAGAGAACCACCCAGCTGAACCCAGCTGACCGACACAAGTGTAAGCATATGATTATAAATAGTTTTAATCCATCAGATTTTGGGATGACTGTTATAGATAACCAGAATGTCATCTGAGAAATGGGAATAATAATCCCAAACTTATTGGGTGAGAATAGAGAAAATATGTCTAAAATGCCTAACATAATGCTTTTGCACTTTATAGTAGCTATTTGTAATAAAAATGGTATGTCTGCGTAAACACAACCAAATGGAGCAATTTTTATAACTGAAAACCACTGACACCCACAGTGAGCCCATTCTTGTAATACATACACATGTGGCAGGGGAAGAAGCTAGAAATGGGTAAGCTGGGTAAAGACTGAGGCTGTTTGCTGTCACGGCAGAGCAGAGGAGCTATGGGACAAGATATATTTGGAGATGGAGAGTCAGGCACCTGAGGGAACTCTGAGTCTCAGGCTTATATTCCCTTCATATCAATAATAACAAGAGGAAACTAACATAAGAAAAAAATGCAATATTTATTTTACTATATTCTGTGTAGAACATGGCCATTTAAACTTAAAGTTGGGGCTCCCCTGTTGGCTCAGTGTTTAAGAATCCACCTGCCAATGCAGGGGACACAGGTTTGATCCCTGGTCCGGGAAGATCCCACATGCCACGGAGCAACTAAGCCTGTGAGCCACAACTACTGAGCCTGCGCTCTAGAGCCATGAGCCACAACTACTGAGCCCACGTGCCACAACTACTGAAGCCTGCATGCTTGGAGCCTGTGCTCCACAATAAGAGAAGCCACCACAATGAGAAGCAGGCACCACAATGAAGAGTAGCCCCTGCTCACCACAGCTAAAGAAAGCCCGTGCACAGCAATGAACACCCGACACAGCCAAAAATAAATAAATAAATTTTAAAAAATAAAATAAAATAAATAAACTTAAAGTAGGCTCTCTGGATTAATTAAAAAAGCTTTTATATTCTAAGTGAACCTTCTGCTGCTGTGTAATTGAAGAATAGAAATGAGAACTAACCCTACAATGGGTTCTAAATGGCTCGAGTTCAACAAGGTCCCTCAGCCTCCAAGAGCTGCTCCAGATAAGGTTCACGCTTTCAAATGTCAAGGACACTGCTCACCCAGGAGCTCCCCAGTTAAAATTCAGATTGTTTTTCGGGGCTAAAAGTCACATTTCACTGCGCTCTGAGCTTGAGAAATGTCATCAGAGGCAGCTGCTTGTCTCAGGAGTTAGGCTGAAAGAAAAAGGAATGCTTTGTCCCATCACCCATGATACCACAACTTAAATGTAGGTGTGGAGACAGGATGGGAGAGGATGGGCGGAAAGGAGGGGAAGAGATGCTGGGGGTGAGGCCGACAAGTGGGCTTGAGGAGTAGCAGAACTACCCCGCTGAATACCTTCCAAGTCCTTCCTCCACCTCTCTTACTCCCTCCTGCACCCTTCCTTTGAATTCATGCTCTGCCCTGTGCTTTCCCTATTAAAGCTCTTCTCAGGATGGAATTTAACAAGCAAACTTGTACTCAGGGGAAATGATCGCCATAGTTTAAAATAAAGATTTTTTCAAGACCTAGGAGACCTTTGAGCAGAGAACAAAGCCTCAAAGCAAAGCACTCATTTCTCATCTTGATTTAAAGGTCAGTGAGCAGACAGAAGAAGAATGTTTTCAGAGGGGCCTTCGGTGTCCCTGAAAGGGTGGCTTCCATTCTACCCACTAAGAGCTGGTCTTATTCTCACTCGCTCTCTCTATTCATAGGTTGCCTAGTTACATTGCTGTAATTGGGTTTGTTAATAAAATCATCCATTCCTCTAGGATTTTACTTTTTTTTTTTTTTTTTGGCCTGCTAGATCTTAGTATTAAGGAGTGTTTTTAAATCTCCCACCAAAATTGTAAATCCAAACTTAGAGGATAAATTCCTGGTCACTCTATCATTATTCATTTAGATTTAGGTATACAAAGGCATAGTAGGCTTATTTCTCACTATTACTATTTCCTCTCTTCTTCATCTTCCCCTATCCTGAGAGTTTTGCTTGATTCATTTGTTGCTTGGAAAGGGGTTCTTCGTTTGAATAAATTCCTCAAATGGTGTGTGTGGATGATATACTCTCTGCAGCCCATCATATCCATCCTGACAGGTGAGATCCTCAGGTGAGGTTATAAAATTCTTAGGTCAAGGTCCTCTTCTTTCATTAGATGTTATTCATAGCCTTCTGACATCCAGTGTTGCAGATGAAAAGCCTGATGACAGTCTGATTCTCCTTTATAAGTTATTTGTTCTTTCTGTCTAGAAGCTTATAGAAATTTCTTTTTATCCTGGGAGTTGAGGAATTTCACAGGATATTACTAGATGTGTGCCTTTTTCCTCAATCCCAGCCTGGAATCCACTGAGCTCTTTTAAATTGCAAGTCTTTCTTAAACTCAGAGGTGTTTTCTTGCATCACTTATTTAATTCCTACAGCTCCTCCAACAATTACTTTCCTCCTTCTTGAATTTCTGTTCCTCACATTAGGTGTCCTGGCTCTGTCTCCCTACTTGTTTATCACGGCAGAATAGCATGGGCATTAAGAAGCAGAAAATGTGATTAAGAACAGTACTGAATACCTGGGACTGAATACCAGCCCTGCCACAGCTGAGTGACCTTGGGATAGCTCCTTAACCTTTCTGGGCCTCTGTGTCTTCAGCTGTACAATGGGTTGAAGAACAACAGTAGCCAACGCACTCTTTTTTCACTTTGCCCATGCACTCTTTGAATTAATCCACTGAGTTTTTAATGAGAGAATCATGGTTTTAGTTCCAGAAAAAAAATATTAATGCCTCTTAAGTCTTAAATGCTCTGAGGTAGATCTTATCACTGTTCCCAATTATTCTGCTTCCTCTGCGAGATGCTTGTTATTTTCTACCCCGTTGACAGGGCGTTTGGAAGACGACTTGCTTTAACTTCTGAAAAGAAGTTTTAAGAGACTTCATATGGTTCTGTCATCTCTCTTTCTCTCCTCCACAAGCTGGCACATTCTAGATAGGGGCTGTTCCTTTACCTTGAGTCCAAAATGAAAAAGGCATGGGGCCTAGCCAAAGCCAACTCACGGAGGAGAGGTATTATGACTGAGAAGTAAACCTTTGTTTTTGTATGCCGTGGAGCTTCTGGAGTTGGTTGTTATCACAGCATCACCCAGCAAAAGCCTACAAATACAGTGAAGGTTAATTTTTTCTTCAAATCGTTCCATGTTTCCTACAGCAGTTATGCTTTGCTCAGAGCCACTTATTCTGAGTCATCTCCTAGTTTTCCTTTGCCTGATTGCTGGGTCTCCCTGCATGCATTACTTTCATTTGCTTACATGGCTCTAGTCACCTTTAGGGCTCAGGTCCAGTTGGCTAGGATTCCTTAGGTGTAGCAGACCCGCAGTCTCCACCCATAAACTAGTAATATAACCACCAGCAAGTGGTAGTCCCCTGTCCAGGTAACAGGTTCAGACATTAGGAGGTAGATTTTCTCCCCCTTTTCTTTTTATATACTTATTTTATTTATTTATTTTTGGCTGCGTTGGGTCTTCGTTGCTGTGCACGGGCTTTCTCTAGTTGAGGCGAGCGGGGGCCACTCTTCATCGTGGTGCTCAGGATTCCCATTGTGGTGGCTTCTCCTATTGCAGAGCATGGGCTCTAGGCTGGCGGGCTTCAGTAGCTGTGGCGCACGGGCTTAGCTGCTCCGCGGCATGTGGGATCTTCCCAGACCAGGGCTCGAATCCGTGTCCTCTGCATTGGCAGGTGGATTCTTAACCACTGTGCCACCAGAGATGCCCCCCTTTTTCTTTTCTACTACAAAGCCCAGCCTCACAGGCAAGGAGGATTCAGCCTATTTAGCTTCACTCATACAGTCTGGTACCACAATCTCTTTTCCTCTGGATTCCAGTCATTTGCATATTAGACCATTTGATATTGTCCTACAACTCTTTATTCACTCTTTATTCTGTGTTTCATTTTGGATAATTTCTACTGACCTATATTCAAGTTCACTGTTTTCTATCCTCAGCTATGTCCAGTTTACTTCTCAGAGGGGTTTGTCACTCTTTGGAATTTAGTTCATTTTGGTTGCCTTGTGACCTTCGTTTTCTCATGGATTCAGGAAAAGTTATGACTTACAGACTTTTTTCTCACTGTTTGGGTGGGAGCTATGTTCTTAATTCTCTCACAGCTTTCTACATCCTAAGTAGAAACATAACTTTTTCTGTTAGAATTTATTTGGGGCCTCGAAGGGAGGTAAGAATGCTGTTGGGCTACAGATTCCCTGCCATTGGGTAAGCTGGTGGTGGACAAGTGATTATCTCTGGATGGTGTGACTCTTTTGTCCTCCTTTTAATTTGACTATAATTTCCCAAATTATTTTTACAATGAGCCTATTTGATAAAAACCACCAGAACACCAAATTTTGCACCATTTCTTTCAAACAATTGTTTTAAATGACAGTGAAACAATTCCTGAGAGCTCCTTCTCTGGACTCACCAGAGAAAACAGCATATTTAGAGGCACCAAGGGATGCTGTGCAGGAGGTACAGGCACCAAATGAACAGAGGTCTGCTGGTCTAGGACGAGGCTCTCTCAGTCCCCGCCTTGGCTCAGGTGGCAGGAAAGCCACTGTCTGCATATTTGCTTTCAGAGCCACCACTTCCCCACAGCTGGGGAGGGCCAGGATGCCGCCCCTGTTCCTTTGCTCCCATTCTGCCCTGGTGGGAAAGGGCCGGTGCTAGCCCAGGGGGTAGGTGGTCGTTCCATGCTTTCGTAGCACCCCTCTGGGAACTGCCAAGATCTTAGTGAAAAATAAACAGCATGGTGTAAGAACACTGGTCAGGGAGTCGGAAGTCTTACTGCCAGCTCTGCTACTGAGTCTATGACCTTAGACACGACACAGCCAATATAAGCATCAGTTTCCTCACTTGTAAAATAAAGGTCATAATCACAACTACCTCAAAGAACATTTTTAGGAGGACAAAATGATTATGTTATACAGAACATTTTATAAACTGTAATGAAACATCATCATTCATCTTGTTAAGTAAATTAGGCCTGGGAGCGGAATAGGATGAGGGAAAATAGGCCCCAGAGTCACTTGCAAACCTCATAGTTTGGGGCAAAGTTTGGAGATGAAAACAATATCTCTCTGTTCTCTTGTCTCTTAACCATCCTGCTCCCCACCCTCCTGTGGAATCTCAGCGTGTGTGTGTGGTTGCAGGTGCAGGTGCCCCTGTAATCACAATACTCAGGGGGCCTCCTTCCTTCCTGTCACCTTCTACCCTGCCTTAGTGGGCATGTGTGTTGCAGGGCATGTATGTAAGATCAAGAGGAAATGATTAAGTTCCTGGCAAGTGCTTCTCTGCTGGCCCATCACTAATCCTTTCATTGAAAAGGAGGGCCCCCTTAGTAACAATGGCCGTGACATCTCCTCTGTCCCTGCCATTGTGTTCAATGAAGATGCAGTGAAGATGCTGCCTAGATGATCTCTCTGGAAGGGAGGGAGCTCCTCCCTCGAACAGGAGGTATGCTCCAGTCTCCGGGCCACAGAAACACACCTCCCTCAGCAGCTGGACTCCCAGATGCCGTATGGACTCCCAGATGGCACTACCCAAGACTGGGAGGAAGCATAGCCAGGTTTCCCATGATGGGAGCTGTCTAGGGGAGGATTGGGCCAGAGATGGATTTGGCACTACCAGCTGGTGGGTGATAGAGCACATTTTAAAAGGTGCTTCCCTTTGATTAATTGTTCTTGGTGTCATAGAGCCTGACCACCTGACCATTGACAGCTATTTCCTTTTTTTTTTTTTTTAGCATGAGAAAAGGCTTTCTTTTATCTTAATTTATTAATTCATTTCAAAACTACATGTATTTGAACATCTCTGAACATGTCTCAACCCAAGACCTAAAATATTAACAGGGACTTCCCTGGTGGCGCAGTGGTTAAGAATCCGCCTGCCAATGCAGGGGATGTGGGTTCGAGCCCTGGTCTGGGAAGATCCCACATGCTGCAGAGCAACTAAGCCTGTGCGCCAAACTACTGAGTTTGTGCTCTAGAGCCCGTGAGCCACAACTAGTGAGCCCACGTGCTGCAACTACTGAAGCCTGCGCACCTAGAGCCCGTGCTCTGAGACAAGAGAAGCCATCGTAGTGAGAAGCCTGTGCACCACAACGAAGACCCAATACAGCCAAAAATATATATATATATTAATAAGTTATTTTACCTATGTTTCTCTCCACTCCTTTGCCTTCATTTTGTATTTAGAATTTCCTTCCTTTTCAAAATAGTTTAATGCTATGCTTAATTAATTTTTCATTAACATTAACTTATATTTAATTAGTGTAAGGCTGATTTAATGTTTAGTTTTCACTGTTTTTAAACTTTATAGAAAAGTTATGTTATATGTAGTCTTCTGGGTTTGCTTTTGTCACTCAGCATATATAATAAATTATACTGTAAGAACTATGTTGCATGCAGTTGTATATAGTTCATTGTTTTCATTGTTGTATAATATCCCACTGTGTGAATATATCAGTTTATTTATCCATTTACCTGTCAGTGGGCATTTTAGATATTTCTGGGGTTTTTATTTTTATTATTATGTAAGGAGCTGCTGAGAATATTCTCATATGTGTATCCTGATGTAAATGTTGAATCATGGAGAATGTGAATATTCAATTTTACAATATATTTAACATGATCAAATTTATCAATCTTTTCTCTTTTTGGCTGGTGCTTCTTTGCACTTTATTAAGGAAATTCCTCGCTTCTCTAGTGCAAGAAAGATAGTCATTTATCTTTTCTACTAAGATTAACTGATGAAGGCATGCTTTGAAACTGTCCGTAATCCATTTAGGGTTGATTTCATGTGTGGTGTTAGATGGGTTTCCTGTTTCATTTTTATCCATGTGGATGTTTTTCTAGCTTCAGTTATTGAATAGTTACTCTTTTTCCCACTGATATGACATAACTATTAATATTGTATTTCACCCTGATTCTTCATAGGAGAAACATTTTTTACTCATAGTCTTAGGAAAACATTATATTGACATATAACCTTTAAAACATTATGTCAACATATTACCATTTTAAAAAACTGTTGAAAAGTTATCACTTCCGGAAAATGTATTCGCACTGGCTATGCTTCCAGTCCTTCCCTCACAGCATCAGGCGAGTACCTGCTTGGTCCATTGCTCTTCACTGAGGCTCTGAAGGCATGAAGCCAGAGGGAGTTTCTGCTATCTGTTGGCAGGGGACTCACAGGTTCTTCTGTACTAAAGTCAGAGACAACTTTACAGGCCTGAGGGAACCAGGTCTGGGGATAGGAATGGGCTAGCTCAGAATAAGGCACTCTTATGGGCTGGACACATCCCAGAAAGATATGTCCTAGCCTCTGAACCTGAGAATATGAACCTATTTAGAAATAGGGTCTTTGCAGATGTAATCAAATTAAGACGAGGTCATACTGGATCAGGGTGGACCCTAATCCAGTGACTGGTGTCCTTATAAGAAGGAAGTCTGAGCACAGACACACATGGGAGAAGGCCATGTGAAGACAGAGTTTGACATTGGAGTGCTGCATCTACTAGCCAAGAAATGCCAAAGGTCGCCAGCCACCATAAGAAGTTGGGAAGAGGCAGGGAAGGATACTCCCCTACAGCCTTCAGACAGAACATGGCCCTGCCAACACCTTGATTTCTGACTTCTAGCCTCCAGAGCTGTGAGAGAATACATTTCCGCTGTTTTAAGCCACCCAGTTTGTGGTATTTTGTTAGAGCAGCCCTAGGAAACGAACACAGGCACCTTGTCGCTTACCAAACAATGGCCAGGATTGGTGTGAGGGGATAAAAATGGCTGGCGACTGGCGAGTTCCCAGCCTTTCCCATCCCCAGAGTGTCCTGGCTCCGTACTCCTCCATCTCTCCTGGACCTCAACCTCCAAGGGAAGGAGACCTGCTTTGCCAGCCATTCTTAAGATAAAAAATCAGGGGAAGGAAGGAAATAGCCAGGGGAGGAAGGATCTGAGAGCCGGGAAGAGGGCAGGGGCACCTGCAGTGAGATCAATGGGGGAGAGGCCAGGAGGGAAATGGGAGAAGCACTGAGGGTCTCCCAACCGCGGGGAGAAATCAGAAGTACTGCTAAAGGCCATGTGTTCACTTGGCGGTATGGGAGAAATGCACGTAAGGGAAAAACAAGTTATTTTTAAATGACTTTTGGTTTCACGGTCTCCTGGCCGCGCTGGGGCTCCTAGCATAGAGCTAAGCCCTGTGGCAGAGGCCCCGAGAGCTTTGGGGCTGAGAGCTCGACAGATGCATCTCCTCTCTTGCTCCAGCAGCCCTCTGAGGAGAGCACTGAACTCAGAGATAAAACTGAGGCTGGGGCTTCCCTGGTGGCGCAGTGGTTGAGACTCCGCCTGCTGATGCAGGGGACACAGGTTCGTGCCCCGGTCCGGGAAGATCCCACATGCCGTGGAGCGGCTGGGCCCGTGAGCCATGGCCGCTGAGCCGGCGCGTCCGGAGCCTGTGCTCCACAACGGGAGAGGCTACAACAGTGAGAGGCCCGCGTACCGCAAAAACAACAACAACAACAACAAAAAAACTGAGTCTGGTGAGCATCTGTTCAATGGCCAAGTTCAAACAGCTCAGATTGCCTTGTGCCTAGCTCAGACCTAGAAGTGGTCTGGAGTCTCAGGGCAGCTCCTGGAAGCTGGCGGCCAGTCCTACAACTGGTTTGCACCCTCAGGACCGCCTTGTCTCCTAGGATGATGGCAGTTTTGTTTCCCTCGAGGAGATTGAACGAGGGTGTTTCTGGCACTGAGGCCTGACCAGGCAAGGCAGGCAGAGGTGGAGGCCACAGGCTCTGGAGCCAAATTGCCAGGGTTCCGCCCAGCTCTGCCTCTTTCTAGCTGTTTGAGCATGGTATCCAACTGCCTGGGCCTCTGTTTCCTTATCTATAAAATGGACGTGATAATAGTTCTCACTTCAGGAAATACTTGTGATGATTGAGTTAATACAGCAAATGATGCACTGGAACTAGCACTGGCACAGAGTAAACATTCAATAAAAATTAGCTCTCATAATTGTTAAAAACATGATGCTCTCATCAGATCTGACCACACCTTAGCTACAAATAATATATATCATCAAGGAGACTCTGATAGGCAGATTACATTCAATGTAAGAATAAATTTCACTCTAATTATATATTGTACCTTAAAATATTAGTTAATTATAACGTTACATGTATATTTTAACATACAAGTATTGACAAATCTCTCCATGCAGGAGAATTCCAAATAATTTATGTAGATACATCACCCTGGAGGGGAGTATAACTCCTTAGTCTTTAAAGCGTGGGCTGCGCATAGCGACTTCCTTCCAAAGAATACAGTATGGAAGGGGGTGGGGGTAATTTCACAGTGGAAAAACCTGCCTAGCACTACCTCAACCAGAGGTCAACCCAAGGTCAACATCAACAGCAATAAGTCACATTGACGGAATGTACCCTTGATGTATGCGATGAGGTAACACTTTACCTCTGTGTTTTTCCTCCCCAGAACCCAAAACGTCAGTTTACAATAAGGAAAACCTCAGGCAAATCCCAGTTGAGGAAAGGGATCGTTCTACAAAATACCTGACCAGTATTCCTCAAAACTGCCAAGGTCATCAAAATCAAAGTCTGAGAAACTGGCACAGCCAAGAGAAGCCTAAGGAGACACAACTAAATGTAATATGGTGTCCAGATGGGATCCCAGAACAGAGAAAGGACATTTGGTAAAAATCAAGGAACTATGAATAAAGTATGGACTGTAGTTAATAGTAATGTATCAATATTGGCTCGTTAATTGGGACAAATGTATCATACTAATGTAAGATGCTAGTAAAAAGGGAAACTGTGTATGGGCTATATGGGAACGGTGCTGTGTTCACAAGAATTCTGTAAATCTAAAACTGCTCTAAAAGCCAAAGTTTATTTAATAAAAATATTGAGAACACATGCTTTTGATGATTGATAGGATGTTCAAAAGTCTACACCACTCATTTGTAACCCATACTGCCGCACGGTCTTTCTTATGGTTTCATCATGCGACCATTTAAGATGGGAAAGCAGGCACGGAATTGGCTATTTGGCGCTGACAGTGCCACTCTCTAGCTGTGTGACCTTGGCCATGTTTCTAATCCTGAGCCTCCCCTTCCACCAGTGTGAAATAAAGGAGGTATGCAAGACAACAATGGTAATATTAACAACAGCTAATAACATTTACTCGGCACTTCTTATGTGCCAGGCACTGTTGAAAATGCTTCAGCTTAATTAACTCATGGAAGCCTCACAATGACCCTATGACGAAGGTACTAGCATGATTCCCATTTTTCAGAGGAGGAAATAGTTCATATCTAAGTCCTTCCAGCTCCTAAGTGTATGAACCACAAGGCTTCTGTCCCTTTCTCTGAAGGCATCGCTCAAGGTGAATCACATGAGTTCTGGAGTCCGGCCAGCACCAGCTGTGGGACAATCAGCACAATCTCGACCCCTCCAATCTCAGTTCCTGCTTCCATTTCCACATAAAATCTACAGAGATTTTGTGAGCATGAGACTACAACATAGGACTCACAGCAGGTGATGAATAAGTTTACCTCCTTGGTTTAAAATGGCCAAGCTCATATACCCTCAAAATAGGTTCAGGGGTGAGGAGACTACTAGTAAATATGGTGGCCTGGGTCAGGGGCCAGTCAGGAGAGGGTTACGGCCCTCCAACAGCATGATGGTCTGGGATGGTCATGGGGACCTTGTGGCTGATTCCTAACCAGCTTTCTAACCAGTCAAAGAGCTGGAGCAACCCTAGCTCTACTGCAGCAGCAGAATGGTACAGTGGGGTCAGACAGACAGATGCACTCACATCCTGGGCTCGTTCCTTTCTGGGGAACTAAATGATTCTGGTCACCAATTCCTACGTGTGTGTGTTGGCGTGGGGGGTTTTCTCCACATTAACAAGCAATTTTCTGACATCAGCTGGTTTGTCCTACAATTCAACTCCGTTCTGGCACTATCTACCTGAAGATGGCGTCAGATCCCACAGGTTAAGGGCTCAGTCTCACGAGACTACCCGCACCACAACCCCCTAAATTCAGAGCCAAATGCAAGTCCAGGTTGTCACCTGTGCTTCTGACCAACAGGCCATGGATTAGAGGTTCAATGACAGTCCCTTGGGTTTGATTAATTTGATAGAGTGATTCACAGAACTCGGGAAATCCATTTACTCACTAGATTACAGGTTTATTTTAAGAGGACATAACTCAGGAACAGCCAGATGGAAGAGATGCATAGGCCCACTCTCCTCAAATCTCCACACGTTCACCAGAAGCTCTCAGGTCATTTTTGTTGTATAAGTTTCACAGCTAATAAATACAGGAAACATGAGATGGTAAAAATAGCAAACCTGGGGAAGTTACAAAGTCCTCCCAGGCTAGACCTTGACTTTCTGGGAATAGGAATTGTCACTTCTGCAGACCATGGAAACTCTCAGGAACTTTGCATTGAACACGGGACCCAGACACAGAGGAGCAGGTCACCAACAGAAACTTCATCCAGTGCCATCTGCCTGCAAGGAAAGGCAGAGGGGAGGCAAGTGGCCTCCACTCTTCACGAAGGACACAGAATGAATTCCACTAGTATAGAAATGCCCAAACCCTCTCAGGTCCTGGCTGAAGACAGCCCAGGCAACTGGTGATCTCAGGCACCCCAGCCTGTTCCCTGGGGATGTTGGGCTGGACAAAGAAGGAAGACTCGTCAGTCTGGTGCAGAGAAAATGGGGGAGCAGAAAACTAAGCCAAGAAGTATCTTCCCCAAAAGTTTTTACTTGAAATATTCACAAAAATGAGTCACAAAAAGAAACAGAGAAAGCAGCGAGATGTGTGACCAGGTTCTCTTTTCTGTTCCACAGAGCAGGGCAAAGTGATGGCAAGCAGTACCAGCGAAGAGAGCATGCTCTGCAGAGGGCCCCTGCTTGAGAAGTCCACGCGCCGCCTCACTTCCGGCCTTGGACTGAGATTAAGAGAGGAAACCGAAACTGCACAAGCAGAAAAGCCCCTGCAGGAAGCCAGCCATTGTTCCAGGTTACCACAGCCACCAGCCGGCAGATGCTCTGGTCCCTTGAGAGAGGATGGGCCTGTGGAGGCTAGGATGTGTCCTGCCCCCAAATAAGTGGCCTTTACCCTTTGACAGCATCAAATAACAGCACTTCCTGTGCATTCCCATCTCATTTAATCCACCTCTTGAGGGAGTTAGGTCCAGGGTGTTTATACCTATTTGACAGGTGAGGAAACTGAGGCCTTGAGACATTAAGTACCTTGCCTAAAGTTACATGACCAAGAAGTAGCTCAGATCCAACCTGAGTCTTTAAACACCGAGTCCAGGGTGTATTCCCCTAGGCAGCCTGCCTGTCAAATCAATAGCCAGTGGTTTTTTCAAGTGCTCTTACATCCATGAGCGCACGCATTCTAGGTGAGAAATACCAGGCATGGATCACTTCCATCTCCCACATCACAGCTGAGAAACAGCTGTGCAGGGAGGCGGGGCTGCCAGCAGCTGCAGTCTGTGTGGTTAGCCAGCCTCTGACCAAGACTCGAATCCAGGTTTTTTCCATGATACCAGCGGGCTGCCTCCCTCCAGCCCCCAACACCACATCTGGAAAAAATGACTCAGGTGACAGTGGGCTGCTCATGTCATCCCCGTGTACAGAAGATGCCATGTCATTTATGAGGCATTTCAAAGTGGGAACACTTGCCCCGGCCTTCCCCCAGGCCTGTATTAAGTAGAGGTCATGTTGTTTGTTAAAATGTGAGTACACGGGTGCCTGGCTCACAGGAAAGGGTTTCAGAGGCTGTGCCCGAGATAAGGCTGACTTCTGGAAGCCTCTCCGCAGACAGGCACGACTCCCCTGGGCTCCCACCCCTCGCTGGATAGTAAGCCTCAGAAGCTCCAGCTCGGCCCTTCCTGCCCGGCTGTGGCGAGCCCTGTGTCTGACGGGACTGCCCCTTTTCTCACCTGCCTGAGGTCTGTGCTGCAGAACATTCCAACCACTCAAGAAAGGCAGGACCGAAGAGGGGTTCAGGCCCAAAGACAATCTCCAGTCTCCTCTGGAATAGCAATTTTTCTGGCTGTGAAGAAAAGTTTTCAGTCTTTCTCCACAGAGGGCCCCTGTTCCTCATTCTCTGCGGCTCTTGATTCCAGATTCAGGACCCCAAGGAGGCCTGAAGCCCTCACGTGGTCATTGCACTAAGATGGGGCTCGTGTATTTGGCCTCCTTCTCTGCCCAGCACAGAGGTCAGGACAGCTGCAGCAGCCTCTCCAAGGCAGTAACAGGAAATAATCCTTCTAGCAACTCCCTTCCTCCGCCCCGGTCCCGTCAGGTGAAAATTGTAGAGGTGGTTAACAGGTAAGGCGGTGGGGAGCTGGGCTGAAACTTCAATTGGCCTTGAATCACCCATTGGTCCTGCCTTTCTTTTTTTCTTTTTTTTTTTTTTCGGTACGCGGGCCTCTCACTGTTGTGGCCTCTCCCGTTGTGGAGCACAGGCTCCGGACGCGCAGGCTCAGCGGCCATGGCTCACGGGCCCAGCCGCTCCGCGGCATGTGGGATCTTCCCGGACCAGGGCAGGAACCCGCGTCCCCTGCATCGGCAGGCGGACTCTCAACCACTGTGCCACCAGGGAGGCCCGGTCCTTTCTTGAGTGGTTGGAATGTTCTGCAGCACAGACCTCAGGCAGGTGAGAAAAGGGGCAGTCCCGTCAGACACAGGGCTCGCCAAAGCCGGGCAGGAAGGGCCAAGCTGGAGCTTCTGAGGCTTACTATCCAGCAAGGGGTGGGAGCCCAGGGGAGTCGTGCCTGTCTGCGGAGAGGCTTCCAGAAGTCAGCCTTATCTCGGGCACAGCCTCTGAACCTCTTTCCTGTGAGCCAGACACCAGTATGCTCAAAAATAAATGTTTTAAATTAAGACAATTTTTAAGAGTAGTTTTAGGTTCAGAGTAAAATTGAGGGGCAGATATAGAGATGTGCCATATACCTCCTGCCTCCACACATGCATGACCTCCCCGATTATCAACATCTGCCACCAGAGGGGTATGTTTGTTACAAGTAATGAAACTACTCTGATCTATCATAATTACCCAAAGTCCATAGTTTACTTTAGGGCTCATTCTTGGTGTTGTCAAGTTTTAATCATGTCAAACAGCACTTGCAATCAATCAGATGTGAGGCAAGCAGCCAGCATTGTTCTGGAGGAAGCCCAGATAGGGTGCTTCTGATCTAAGAAGTGATACGTCCTGTCTGGGAACACAAATTGAGTATAGGAGCAGAACTGGCCCCCCCAAAATTAGACACATGTTTTAGGTGTTCTCTTTCCTTACATCTGGGTGTAGGATGCTCTATGGCTAAAAATAATTGTTGGTTCCTGGGAGATGTAGGTATTGAATTGTTCAAGATTCGTTCATGGGAGATGAGGTGATCAGATGATGGCAGACTGACCCTCTCTTCATTCCCGGTTAGAGGAAAGGCTGTGACAATGCACTGGGCACAGAATATTGCTACTTGGACTGGCCCCTGGCTGAGACCGAAACCTTCAGACTGGAGACCATGATGGTTCCCTTCTCTGAGCCAAGGGGATGAGGCCACACCTTTGGGTATGTGGTGGGAGGGGTGTTGGGGGGCATGGGGAGACACTCCTTAACATAAAGGGTGTTCTCACTGTCAGTCATCCTGTGGCAGGCAAGGGAGAATGCCTTGGGCTGGGGGAGGAAAGGATCTCTCCTCTCCGTGCAGTAAGTGGGCCTGGAGACTGCTCTTGGTAGGGGTTGAAGTGGCCCTTGCCGGATGGAGGCCTGTGGGTACCAGACACGTCTCTTCTAAGGCAGGTGGAAATTACTCTCAGGAGCCTGTTGTCATAGGGGCGATGGGGCTGGGAGCAGGGCAGTGTCCTCTCCCCCAGGCCTGGCAGAGTCACCATGGGACCAGTCTCATGAGCTACAGAGGCATAATCATGGCAGCAAGGTGAGAAGGCTGGATGGAAGAGGCTCTCTGGAGCTCACATCAGGCTGTGCCTCAGGAAACGCTCAGAAATCATCGAGAAGGAAACTCTACACTTTGGGTGTAGGAAAGAAGTATAATTTCATTTTAGACACAGTGAAGTTTCAACATAAGTTACTTGCATATACAACACACTCATTTCACAGATGAGGAAACCAGGGGTCGGAGGGCCTGAGAAAGAGACTGAGAGGGTCTGCTGTCTGAGGATCATGAACCAGCCCCTGGAGGTAGCGATAACCCAGGAGTCCCTGGGATCCTATGAGGCGTTCTCGACGGCTACATCTGCTTAGACTTTGGGTAAAGGTGGTACAGTGATGCCAGATCACACAACCGTCTTCTATTGGGTTGGCCAAAAAGTTCGTTCGGTTTTTTCCGTAAGATGGCTCTAGTAGCACTTAGTTGTCTTTAACTTCATTCAAAACAACTTTGTTAGATTGTATGTGACAGCTGTCATAGCAGCATGCATTTAAAAAAAAAGACATCAAATTTGGTGACTTTTTGTGTAGTCATTTTAATATTGAAGGTGGAAGAAAAAAGCAACATTTTCGGCATATTATGCTTTATAATTTCAAGAAAGGTAAAAACGCAACTGAAATTAAAAAAAAAAGTTGTGCAGTGTATGGAGAAGGTGCTGTGACTGACAAATGCGTCAAAAGTGGTTTGCAAAGTTTCGTGCTGGAGATTTCTCGCTGGACAGTGCTCCACGGTTGGGTAGACCAGTTGAAGTTGATAGCGATCAAATCAAGACATTAATTGAGGGCTTCCCTGGTGGTGCAGTGGTTAAGAAACCGCCTGCCAACGCAGGGGACACGGGTTCAATCCCTGGTCCAGGAAGATCCCACATGCCGTGGAGAAACTAAACCCATGAGCCACAACTACTGAGCCTGTGCTCTAGGGCCCATGTGCCACAACTACTGAGCCCGTGTGCTGCAACTACTGAAGCTTGTGTGCCTAGAACCCATGCTCCGCAGCAAGAGAAGCCACCACAATGAGAAGCATGCGCACCACAACGAAGAGTAGCTCCCGCTCGCCACAACTAGAGAAAGCCCGCGTGCAGCAACGGACTAAACTAATTAATTAATTAATGCAGTCTAAATTAATTAATTAAAAATTTTAAAAAAAGACATTAATTGAGACCAATCAACGTTATACCACGTGGGAGATAGCCAACATACTCAAAATATCCAAATCAAGAGTTGAAAATCATTAGCACCAGCTTGGTTATGTTAATCACTGATGTTTGGGTGCCACATAACTTAAGGGAACAAAATCTTCTTGACCATATTTCCGCATACGATTCTTTACTTATACGTTTTTAAAACGTTCCATTTTTAAAACTGATTGTGACGGGCAATGAAAAGTAGATTCTGTACAATAATGTGGAACAGAAGAGATTATGGGGCAACTGAAATGAATCACCACCAACCACACCAAAGGCCGGTCTTCATCCAAAAAAGGTGATGTTGTGCATATGGTGGGATTGGAAGGGAGTCCTCTATTATGAGCTCCTTCTGGAAAACCAAACGATTAATTCCAACAAGTACGGCTCCCAATTAGACAAACTGAAAGCAGCACTCAACAAAAAGCGTCCAGAATTAGTCAACAGAAAAGGCATAATATTCCATCTGGATGACGCAAGACTGCATGTTTCTTTGATGACCAGGCATAAACTGTTACAGCTTGGCTGGGAAGTTCTGATTCATCTGCTGTATTCACCAGACACTGCACCTTTGGATTTCCATTTATTTTGGTCTTTACAAAATTCTATTAATGGAAAACATTTCAATTCCTGAAAGACTGTAAAAGGCACCTGGAACAGTTCTTTGCTCAAAAAGATAAAAAGTTTTGGGAAGGTGGAATTATGAAGTTGCCTGAAAAAATGGCAGAAGGTAGTGGAACAAAAGGGTGAATACATTGTTCAATGAAGTTCTTGATGAAAATGAAAAATGTGTCTTTTATTTTTACTTAAAAACCAAAGGCACTTTTTGGCCAACCCAATATTTTACTCATCTTTGAGTGATTGAAAAGTAACTTTTTTAGAAAAAAGCCAAACGTTAACCAGAGTCAACCAAATATGGAAAATAGATCAACCTCATAAGACTGAAAATGTGTCAAGAGAAAAGAAACAAAGAATTCCAGAATGGAATGTTAGTTGTCTCTCCCCCTCCACACACCTGGAGCTGAATGAGAAGAGAAGGTTAGAGAATAAGACCCCAAGGAGTATCATCAGTTCCTCACAATTTGGCAGAGAGAGGGCTGAGGGGTTGAATAGGCAGCCTGGGGAAAGTCGAGGAGAAATCCCAGGGAGAAACCCATCAGGGAGGCCAACAGGGGCTGGAGGAGAAGCTGCACTTGTTTTTTCAGGGCTCTAAAGTGCCTTCCAGGAACAAGCCAAAGCTCCAGGAGGAGGTCACATCCCTGTTAGGTAAAGAGGATCCTGGTGTGGGGCACTGAATGGATTTCAGGAGAGACAGCAGAGCCCAGATCTGTCCTTCATCTGTCCCTGTAACCCTCAGACCTCAGTGAAGCAGGAAGTACTCCCATCCCCCAAACTCTAGTGTCAAGGGAATGACAGGTAGGTAGAAAGAGTGTCAAGGGGAACTCGCTCTCACACTTTCAGAGCATTGGATCATCTGGCCAGACTTACCCATGCAAAATTAAAAGAAATGTTAGGGAAGCTAAGCCAACATGCTAGATTTTTAAAAAGAAGAACAAGGAGAAAGCAGAGGAGGGGAAGAGAAGGAAAATAAACAAGAAACAGAATATGAAAAAGATAAACAAATCCAGTCTAGAAGTAATCACTGTCCCGGTTACAGAAGAAAACTCCTGAGTGCTTCACACTATAGAACCAATATGAATATTTAATAAATTATATTAATTTAATAGTTAATTATATTAATTTAACATTTAGTAAATTATATCCATTTAGTGTATAATTAATTTAAACATATTTAGTATGCTTATGAAACAATAAAAAAGAGCCCAAGGATGAGTTGATAAATCAACTAAATAAAATAAAAAGGAACTCTAGAGTGAAGGCAAAAAATTAAGAACAAAAACAAGAGATTTATAGATCTATTAGATAAGTTAGAAACATCAAGGAAGCTAACAAATTTTCTGGCTCAGAGGAAAAGCTTGAGATAATTATAGTGAACATGGAGGAAAACGACAAAACAATTAAAGCAATTAAGCACAGGCTGCTCTACGGAAGACAAGCACAAATCGCCTAACATAGGGATAACTGGTATTGAACTTCAGGTCGAGATGATGAGCGCTAGGTGAACCTCCCCTACTGCCCTAACTTCCTATTGCAAATACACAGAAAAGCTTGCTAAAATATGAAAACACATTTTAAAATGTCATCTCCAAGCTCCAAACAAAAAAGGCAGATCTCTAGGGACAGAGTAGGAATATTACCAAACGGAACTTGGGTCTGCTTGCCTGACACACAGCAAAGCCAATCCACTGACACCGGGTTGTGGTGAAAGAAAGTATAGCTTTTATTATAGGGCACCAAACAAAGAGAAGTGGCAGCTCATGCTCAAAAGACCCCAACGCCTCGATGGCTTTCCAGGGAAAGGTTTTTAAAAACAGTATGAAGGAGAGGGTTGTGGGGCGTATGATCACCCTGCGCACAATTCTCTGACTGGCTGATGGTGAGGTCAACGGGTGAATGTTTGGGGAATCTCAATGATCAGTTTTCTGGCTCCAACCAGTCCGGGGGTCCTTGGCTGGTGGTCAGCATACAGTTAACTTCTTCCACCTGGTGGGGGTTTTAGTACCTACAGAAACACTCAAAGATATGGCTTAAGATATTATCTATAGCTCTTGAGGAGGAACTGAAGGTCCTTGACTTTGTTTTATGGCTAAACTATTATTATTTCGTCTTGCTTGACTGTTTTTATTTCTTTCTGCATTTTCTCACTTCTCTAGTTAAATTTGCTCTTTGGAACTCAGGGGAGGCCTAGGAGGCTAACACCTTTCTACAAACAACAGGCAGGGGACACAGCGGAAGGGGGTGTCCTGTCCCTGGGAAGGCCCCACAAGGTCCTGCTCAGTTTCAGGAATAAAGATTTAAATGAGAACTGAAGCTGCGAGACCCACAGGGGACTCAGACTGGGTGACTGGGGTTGGGGTTTCAGTGAGCCATGAGCCCCCCATGCAGCAGAGAGTCATGAAGTCAGGAGACAAGGATCATGCTGCCCCTCACTGGAGAGGACCAGGCAAAGATTATACTGAGCACAGCCATCTGTCCAGCTACGGATGAAAACAGTCAACAGTCCTGGTCCACTAGCCTACGGTTTGGTCTGGCCGTGCTATATCCTAAAGGACAACACTGAAACCTCCCTTGTGGGACTCCTCCTTCCATAACCCAGAGAACACAGGGGAGACATCCTTGGAAAGATGGCTTCTGTGGAAGATGAGCTCATAGACAAGAATTACAAAATCTATAAGGAAGACCAACAACACTAAAGTCTCTAGACCCCCAAAACAAGAAAATTTACATGTAAGGACCTGGAGATGATACGCAATCTTGAAGAGATTTTAACTCAAAATGTATATAAAACTTCAGAGAACTAAATGAATAAATAGCCACCACCATAAATAAGAACAGGTGGTTATGAAATAAAAGAGGCAAATATTTTACAAAGTTGAAGTATTAGAAACAAATAATGTAGTTATTGAGATAACTGGACATAGCCTTCTTTGCATCCTATAGGCATGTGAGTGCTTTTTATACACAAGCATTCATGTATCCTTTCATAGAAGATTTGGAAGAATATACATCAAGTTGTGAATAGTGGTTAAGTCTGAGAATGGAACTGGGGTGTTTTTTATTTTCTTCTTTTGCCCAACTGTATCTTTTAACTTTTTTTACAGTGAATGTGTAATGTTTTATCAAAAGAAAAATCAATAAGGGACATATTTTAATCTTAAAAGGATGGGGTGGGAGGGTTGGCAGGGCTTCTGGCTCAGCCCACGTAGAATAATCATGAATTAAACTGTGAGAAGTTAATGAAATTGTATTATCACATGAAAATAGTTGAATAATTTTTGAGCAAATGTTTAGAGTATATTCAGTATTGCCTAACTTTATATAGACTAAGTGTCATGCCCAAAATAATTCACTTCAAAGAGAGATAGGCAGGCATCCTCTAGAGTGGCTACAACTGAGGTCCAGGGAGAGGCTGGTGTGACTGCAGAGAAGGGAGACACGCCCTGTATAATCAGGCCCTGTGGACAAAGAAAGCAAGTAGTAGTTCTGAGTATGAGCCACACATCTAAAGTCACAAGGGCAGGTGCTCGAAATTCCAAGTGCTGATTGGGGCTCAGCTTGCTTCTCACATGGGAAACTGTGGTATCTTCTGGGTGAGGAAAAGCAAAGGTTATTTATTTAATGATAGCTGATGATTCTGCCTGCAACACCAGGTAAGGCCACTTACAAACTTTAATGATTTAAAGAACATGGCCTTTAAAACAGTTTTTCCAACCCCAGTGTAATAAGTTCTCCCCCAGACAGAGTGTCCTAAGGGAATGGGTCACAACTGCAGTGTGGCAGAAATATCTTCAACTCCAGTCCACTGCCCTGTCCTTTCCCAGGTAGGACTTCGGTATCTTATCAACACCACTTCAGCTGATAAAGTCTTCCTGTACTTCTCTTTGGTGCCATTCTCCTCTTTGCTTCAACGGGATTGCTGTGGGTTTTGACATGAAATGCAACCTAGCCGTCACCAAGGTCAATGTTGTTGACTCCATACATCACGGCTGGTGTTGGCCATTAACAACACAGCTCCCAGGTTTTTGTTGTCAGTGTCGCTGCCCAGTGGGGACATCGCCCTGTTCTCTGACCTTGGCCACCCCTACTCTTATTGTGCCCCTGTGCCACTTAGACCAAAGGGTGCCCTTCCTCAAGACACTGGACTCCCTCTAACAGAAGCCATCATGATAGCCTGACTTTGTTGGGATGCAACACTTGGCTGCCATTTGCTGGAAAGATCTGTCTCTAGTGTCTGTTGTGTGAGTGCGCTTCCTTCCATGTGGCAGAACACAGTCTGCACGGCCTTCTGACCATGCTTGGGAGAGGTGTCTCTCCTCACCAGTATTCACAACTTCTTTATAAGGCTCCAAAAGGAATACACCAGCTATTTCCATTTTCTTTTTAAAATTAATTAATTAATTAATATTTGGCTGTGTTGGGGCCTCGTTGCTGCATGCGGGCTTTCTCCAGCTGCGGCGAGCGGGGGACACTCCTCACTGCGGCACGCAGGCTTCTTATTGCGGTGGCCTCTCCGGATGCGGAGCACAGACTCTAGGCACACGGGCTCTGGAGCGCAGGCTCAGCAGTTGTGGCACACGGGCCCAGTTGCTCTGCAGCATGTGGGATCCTCCCGGACCAGGGCTCAAACCCGTGTCCGCTGCATTGGCAGGTGGATTCCCAACCACTGAGCCACCAGGGAAGTCCTATTTCCATTTACTTGTGGCCTCCTGGCTTCTTCCACACACAGCTGGGTCAGAACTCATCTACCATCAACCACCATCAACCAGCCAGGGGTACATTCAAGAGACTCCTCCCCATCAATTTCAAGCCACAGCCTTCTACGTTGGAGTGAACTCTTTGCCCGCCTAGGCTTACTCTTCAGAGGTCAAGGTCACCTTTTATGTTTTTTTCCTAGAGATGTCAACCTGCTTTCCTAGGATCCAGCAGTTAATTCTTTTTGGTTTTGTTTTTTTGTTGTTGTTTGTTTGTTTGTTTTGTGGTATGCGGGCCTCTCACTGTTGCAGCCTCTCCCGTTGCGGAGCACAGGCTCCAGACCTGCAGGCTCAGGGGCCATGGCTCACGGGCCCAGCCACTCCGCGGCATGTGGGATCCTCCCGGACCGGGGCATGAACCATGTCCCCTGCATCGGCAGGCGGACTCTCAACCACTGTGCCACCAGGGAAGCCCCCAGCAGTTAATTCTTAAAGTTCTTTTCATTTCTTCCAGCAGTCCTAGCAGGTTCTCATGCAAAGCAGAGACTTGAAATCCCACCTGGGTATGCCAACACATACTCCTTCCCTTACAAACAACTGTGGTCCCAGGAGATTCTGCCACATCGATTGTGATGTGTCAGACAAACACTATGCTCGGCAGCCCAATGCTAGGCTGCTCTGAAAGGGTCCACTTCCCAACATGGGTCACGTGCTGTCTCTTAGTGTTTATTCTCAACTCGTTAACAACCAAAGCCAACCCAGCCTACATTAAGGTGTTTGAACTAAACTGAGAAGCCTCTCCCCTTAAATTTGCCCTGGGCTAGATTTCTTGGGAAAAGAGTATCTTAAGGAGGCAGACATCAGCCAGTGTTCACTGAGCATCTCTGTGAACAAAGCTCCAGGATGGATACAAAGGGGCCTCTAAGATGGATAGACAAGGCCTCTTCGTGGAGGAAGCTCCCAGTTAGTTGCCACAGTCCCAGTTTACACATATTGTCCCAGTGTAATCAGTATTTGCACCCCCTTTCACTCTTAAAAATGTCACAGTTTGGGGCTTCCCTGTTGGCGTAGTGGTTGAGAATCTGCCTGCCAATGCAGGGGACATGGGTTCGAGCCCTGGTCTGGGAGGATCCCACATGCCGCGGAGCAACTAGGCCCGTGAGCCGCAATTACTGAGCCTGCGCGTCTGGAGCCGTGCTCCGCAACAATAGAGGACACGACAGTGAGAGGCCCGCGCACCGTGATGAAGAGTGGCTCCCGCTTGCCACAACTAGAGAAAGCCCTCGCACAGAAACGAAGACCCAACACAGCAATAATTAATTAATTAATTAATTAATTAACTCCTACCCCCAACATCTTCTTAAAAAAAAAAAAGTCACAGTTTACTTTGTGACGACCTAGAGGGGTGGGAAAGGGAGGGTGGGAGGGAGGCTCAAGAGGGAGGGGATATGGGGATATATGTATACATATAGCTGATTCACTTTGTTGTACAGCAGAAACTAACACACCATTGTAAAGCAATTATACTCCAATAAAGATATAAAAAAAAGAAAAAAGAAAAAGCTTCCAAAACAAATGTCACAGTTTAGAGGCTAAAGTTATAGTCACCTTAGAGATAAGGCATATTCATATGAAGAGGACTTAAGAAATCCAGGGTGGAACGCACTATCAAGTGTTAGGTAAAGTGCTGTCATAGTTTCTCAGAGGGGAAACTGAGGCTCCAGGTGTTTAAATGGCTTCACAGGATGATGAGGCCTTTGGGCATTGCTGGAACCAGTATCTAAGGCTCCTTTCTTTACCAGCCCTATCACACACCTCTCCCAGGAGGGGAAAATGAGGCTTTCAGAGAGGGAAACAGATGCCTGGGGGTAGACACAGCACACCCCAAGAAAGTCTGCTTTCATTGCTCATAAAGGCAAAGAAAAGGTTCAAAAAATTTTTAAGGGGGCACTAGAGAGAGTTATGAATTTTAGACCTGTGAAAACTACTTGGCACTTAACACACACCACAGATTCTGAATGCTGAGTGGAAGAGTTTAGGGTCTGTGTGTGTGCATTGCGTGAGGGGAGGGGGCAGGAATGTGTCTAGCTGACTGCATTTTAGAGGCCCAAGTAAATCATTTAGGGGTTTTGTCTGGGCCCCTGGCCCTGCGCTGGTCCTAAGTCTCCTGCCGCTCACTCCCCAGGTTTGCCGAGCTCCTCCTACAGGCCACGCTCCTGATTCTCCTTGTTGCGGAGGAAAAGGTGAAGGCTCTCATCACCAACGTCTTCTGCCTTTGTCTGAAGTAAGGAGCTAATCGGGGGACATCTGGCTTGGGTGTCCACGTTCAGTTTAATTATTTACCCTTCATGTGGTTAACCCCGCCACTCGCACCCCAAGATGTCCTGAAGCACCCTGCTGATTGAGGGGTTTTCTTCTGTTGAGTTCATTGCATCCTGGGAGCCTTGCAAGGGAGGGCAAGCAGTGGGGCAAGCAGGACAGAGGCACACTCTGAAACCCCAAGGCTTTCCCCGGGCTTGACAGAGGGGGCAGATAGGGAGTTCCCTCAGGCTGGGGGGACTGATAAAGACAGGCCAGCAACACCCCAGTCACGGACATCTTTCTGCATTCTGTCAAAGAATGATTTTCAAAACGTCGAAAACATGGTGCAACATGGATGACCCCTGAGGACATTATGCTAAGTGAAATAAGCCAGTCATAAAAGGACAAACACTGTATGATTCCATTTAGGTGATGTATCTTAACTAGTCAAATTCACAGATCTAGAAAATAGAATGGTGGTTGCCAGGGGCTGCAGAGAGGGAACACAGAGGAGTCACAGTTTAATGGGTACAAAGTTTCAGTTCTGCAAGATGATAAGGTTCTGGAAATCTGTCTTACGACAATGTAGGTTTATTTTTCTTTCTTTTTTTACTTTTTGGTCACACCACGTGGCACATGGGATCTTAATTCCCCAAGCAGGTATCGAACCTGTGCCCCCTGCAGTGAAAGTGCAGAGTCTTAACCACTGGACCACCAGGGAAGTCCCACAGTGTAGATATTCTTAATGCTATTGAACTGTATACTTAAAAATGCTTAAATTTTATGATGTGTGGGTTTTTTTTTTTTTTTTTTTTTTTACTATACACACAAACACACACAACATCAAAAACATGATTCTGCAGGGATGGCACAGGGAGTGTTTTGTGGGGGATGAAACTGTTCTGTATCCTGATTGTGGCAGTGGCTGCACTCTTTAAATGGGTTAAAATTCATAGGACTATGTATGAAAAAAGTCCATTTTGCTATACGGTGATTTTTTAATTAAAATTTGTAAAACATGGCTTTTGTACAAATGTAGAATGAACATGTAACAAAAATGTATTTCAGGGCTTCCCTGGTGGCGCAGTGGTTGAGAGTCCACCTGCCGATGCAGGGGACACGGGTTCGTGCCCCGGTGCGGGAAGATCCCACATGCCGCGGAGCAGCTGGGGCCGTGAGCCATGGCCGCTGAGCCTGTGCGTCCGGAGCCTGTGCTCCGCAACGGGAGAGGCCACAACAGTGAGAGGCCCGCATACTGAAGGAAAAAACAAAAAACAAACAAACAAAACAAAACAACAACAACAAAAAAATGTATTTCATTAATTAATGAGAGAACCAACAGGATGGTTCAAAAAAGTACAGGAGATACTGAAATATTTATAATAACTGAAAGGAAGAATATTGAAAGGATTGCTAAATTACATTATATAAAATAAAACCTTAGCCGTTTGACTAAAATATTTTTATTTGCATCACTATATAACAGTCCTGTATTGCTATTAGTTTTCTACGCCTTCCTTATAAAGTTGTAAAATACCCTAATCAATAGTAAACAGCAAGTTAGACAAAGGTCTGCTTGCCTAGAAAACCAGATAATCTGCCCAGGGCAGGCCTGTCAGGGGTCCCCAGCTCTGGGGGCCTCAGACCGCATATCAGTCTGTGGCCTGTTAGGAACCGGGCCGCGCAGCAGGAGGTGAGCGGCGGGCCAGTGAGTGAAGCTTCATCTGCCGCTCCCCATCACTCCCCATCGCCCCCATTACCGCCTGAACCATTCCCCCACCCCACCCCCGGTCCATGGAAAAATTGTTTTCCACGAAACCGGCCCTTGGTGCCAAAAAGATTGGGGACTACTGTGCTGGATGACTCCCAAGCCCGGAATGACTCCAGGGCTTTTTGGAACTCCTTTGGTCCCATCTGCTACTCTTGGACAATTTTTCCTAACTGTCGAGATGAAGGGAAGCAGGGGGATATCAGGCCCAAAGCTGGGCCAGGGAGGAAAGAATAAGTGGTGCTATCAAAGAAGTGAGGGCCCAGAGATGCCCTGCCGCCCCAGCTGGTCCTCATCTTAGTAGAATATCAGTTTTCAGGAATATGGGCATTTAGAGAAAGGACGGTAGGAAAGAAAACCAGGAAGGGATTGCTGGTTCCAAGAACCACCAGATCATCCTTGGGCCCGCCAGGCTCATTCTGGCCCGGGACTCTAGACCCGTGACAGAGCGGCACCGGCACGGGCCTGGCCTCTCTCTTTCCAGGCTTCACAGGCACCATCTTATCTCCTTGACTTCAGGTGGATCCCTCTGCCTTTCTTCCCCAGGCACTGGAAGTGGGGCTGTTATGGGGGTTCCTTAACCCTAGCTGCTCAGAGGGGAACCCCAAAGCCCAGAACAGATCTGGGACGAGGTCCGGCCTCCTCGGTACACCTCCAGCTGAATGGGGGTTGGGGGGCTTTTGCCAGCCAGCCCCAGGCTGACATCTGAGTGCAGGTGGACCCCTGGGCTCTGGAGACCATGGCTCCTGGGCGGCTGCAGGGCCTTCCTTTGCGGGGAAGGGAAGAAGCCAAGCTGCTTTGCGGGAAGGGGAATGTGGAAAATGTGTGTGGCAGAGGTGAGCTGGAACCGGTAAACAAAAGGCCCTGAGAAACCTGGGGCGTGGGGACAGGAACAGCCTAGGCCAGGGTCCCTCCAAGACCAGCCAGATGTACTTTTACAGCTCTGGTCACACTGGGGCAGCCAGCACTGGAAGTAGCTGAATTCTTCACCTCCTGGGCAACTGTGAAGAGAGGGTGATCAGTTCCCCTTGACGCTGGTGCCAGCCAGCCTCTCTCCCAGGGCTTAATAATTCAGGCCTCTCAACCCAGTGGGCCCCAGGCCCGCACCCAGGCTGCGAGCTGAGTACGTGGTGTCTGTTTCCCTGGCTGCCTCTTGCACAAGATCCCGAAGGCTGCTTCCCCCAACTCTGAGCTTATGGGGGGCGGGTAGGTCTCAGGCCAACACTGTCACTGATAAGACCCTCCTGATAAGACCCACCCACCAGCCCGAGTTGTCCTGACTGACCTTCAGCCTTTGTCTCAGCTGCTGCCCTGCTGGCCCCTGGGGGCTGTCCCAGAGCTCTGGTTACCGGTCTCAGGCAGCCACTCAACCCCTCCCCTGGGAGGCTGGAATCACACCCCACTGGACACAGTTCAGAGAAGTGATGTTCTCATTACCCTCCCTCCTCCCTGCCCATCTCCTCAGCTTCCCCACCCCCCTTACTCCCCTGCGTCAGCCTCAATCCCAGCCCCTCCATTACCAGACCCGAACTCACTGCTGTGCGGGGGGACCTGCATGGCAGACGGCAGGATTCTGGCACTCCCCTCACTTGAGACCCCAGACTCTGTTCTGCAACTGTCGAGAAAGACCACAGACCACTGATGTGAGGGTGAGGGGTGATGGTTCTGTGGCCTGAGCCTGTGGGCCAGTAGGGAGGGACCCTGCGGACATCAATCCCTCCACAGAGGGGTGAGGAAAGGGTGGGTTCCTGGCATTCCTGTCAGATGCCTGAGGCAGGAAAAGTGGCCACTGAAAGAGCTTCCACCCCAGACACAGGCTGGGGCAGAGGGTCCATTACCGACCCGGGTTCTGGACCTCCCACCATGCACTAAGGACAAGCAGGGGTCTGAACAGAACAGAGGGGGAGGATTCCTGGGGGTGGAACTTTTCACAGGGAGCTGAAATGGGGCTGTTGCTATAGCAGCAACAAAAACAACCAGCTCACGTGGACCGGGTAAGAAGCCTTCTGCCTCGGGCGGTGTAGTCACCAGCAGAGGTCCTGGCAGGGGCAGTTCAGGGCTTGCAGAGAAACCAGGAAAGGCCTAGAAGACAGCCAGGAGAAATGTGGGAATGCAGAGGAGACGGGGGTCCAGAGCGGACCCCAGAGAGCCTTGTCTCTCTCTCAGACAGCAGGAGCCATCTCAGTGGGGCTGAAAGTAGAAACTCTTTGGTGAGGGACAGCAGAGCACTGCTTTGCTGACTTCGGCATCCAGACAGAACCTGCTGGCTGAGAGGCAGGGAAAACACCTCTTGCACAACCTTAGTTCGTGGCTGAAGTTTTGGAACGCCACAGCAGGCCACTGATTCTTAATAAGATCACTTTGATCTGAGGCTGCTCCACAGTTGATCTTATCACTAAGCCTTCTTTGCACTGAGCAGCGGGGTGCCAGGCCTGGGCTGGTCCTTCACATCCTCACCATAACCTTGTGACCTGGGAATTAGCACCCTGAGACAACGGAGACTCCAAGGTCAAGTTACAATTCCCAAAATATCTGTGCCCATCTTGTGTTTCTGCCAAGCATGTTTTGGACCCAAATGTAGGTTGTCACATTTCCATTCCATTCATATGAAAGGTCCAGAAAAGGCAAATCTATAGAGACAGAAAGTAGATTGGTGTTTGCGTAGGGCTGGGGGAGGACTGAAAGGATGGGGACCTAAAAGGTTCAGGATTTCTTTTTTGGATGAAAATGGTCTAAAATTGACTGTGAAGATGGTTGCACAACTCTGTGAATATAATAAAAGCCATGAATTGTATAGTTTAGATGGGTGAGTTGTATGGTATGTGAATGATACCTCCATAAGCTGTCAGAAAAATATAATTTTGGCATATTTTGACTCACAAGATGATCTGTCATTTGGCAAATGGGGTCTGCATCCAGCCTCAGGTCAGCTCTCCCTCTGACCAGCACCCCTCCTCAAATGCATTTCAAAAGCTCCTGGTACAAAGGGCTGTTGTCACTCACCCTCTCCCTTCCTCCCTGTATTCATGGCTGTCACACGAGCCTCAGCTGTAGCAGGGCCCCACTGAGCTCCATCTGACGCTGCCGCTGTGTTTACTCAGGTGGAGGTTACAAAGGCCCGACTGGCATCCGACCTGCCTGCGCTGCCTGTGAGCCTGGAAGGGGAGTGAGCTGTTTGGGCCGTCAAGAACATGACAGGAAGAGAGGAGCAGAGGCTCCAGATGGAGGGAGGACAAAACTGTGGAAGACTCCCTTGCACCCCACCCCAGACTCGACACCCAGAGCTGTGGGCTTGCGCTAGGCTGGTGGTAAAATAAGGCCTTCGTTTCCAAAGAAAAGTCAACAGAGGATCTCTCAACGCTGCACATGCTGCCATCTCAGGGTTGGTGCCAAGGCCTTTGCATGGTCTCCCTAGAGGATAGTGTGCCTTAAGATATTGATTCCCTTCACTGGCGGGGGCCTGGGATGGCCGCAGCTCCTGGGCAGGTGACTTCAGGTTGTCAACAATCTGGGCCAGGGCTCCAAATTTCCTCCAGTTCACGAGAGCGAGCCGGGTTGTACCAAGAGGTAAAGATGGTTGGGTGAAATGGTTGCCTAGATGGGGGATTCTCAAAGGCTGGTCCCAGGACCAGGCAGCATCAGCATCACCTGGGAACTTGTTAGGAATGCAAATTCTCAGGCCATCCCAGCCCTATCGAATTGGAAACTCCAGGAATGGGGCCTGGCAATCTGTGTTTTAACATGCCATCCAGGGGAGTCTGATGTGCATTAAAGTTTGAGAACCATGGTATAGATTCCAAGGTCCATGAGGCAGAGGCTGTGCCTTATTCTGGTGTGTATCTTCAGCTCCTAGCCAAGTCTGCTGGTATATAGTAAACAATCATGGACAGTTTATTGAATGAATGGTTTAGCTCCACTTGTCACTAACTGCTTCTCTCCAACCAGGTGCCAACCAGGACATTTGCATGCTGATAAAAAGAGAAGGGTGTGGGTATATCTGATAATTTGCTCCAGCTTCTTGTTGGCTCAGTTTGGTCTCTGAATTATTAAGCAGGATTCTCAGCCCATTTCACGTTTTCTTTTTACAGATAAGGCCTTGGCTCTTTGACAATTTTTTTTTCTAATCTCAAGAAACAAAAACACTTTCCATTTGATTTCAGAACCAAGCTCTCCCGCTACATTATCCTGACTCTGAAAGAAAAGGAGGATGCAGCTGGAAGGATGTTTTTACCTTTTCAAGTTAAAATGTACCCATATTATTATACATCTGGTCCCAGGAGAACCAAGAAATAGAGGCCAAGCATTTCTTAGAAATCCTGGAGTGGGCAGGTTACATACAAGGAACAGATCTGCTTCCCCTTAGTGCTCAGTTGGTGGCCAGAGGCCGGGTGGGGTTCCATGCCTTCCCTCATCTGATTCTGAATCACCAGCCGACTTTCCAATTCTCTGGTCCTGCTACCTCCCTCTAATGCTCCAAAGCCCAGATTTCTCTGGGTGCAGACCTCCTGAAACCACCCATTTTGTTACCCAACCCAGTTCCCTTTCTCCTAAACCACATGTATTTCAGCTGGAAAGATGCTGGCCTCAGACAGGTTGGGCGCAGTGCCAGGACGCTGAGATGCTGTCTATTTCCAGAGCTGTGGCTACCTGCCATTGGCCCTACCCTTACGAGGTTGCCACACTCAACTGACATACACTGACCACTGTCTGGGGCCATCTAACCTCCACCAGACATCCAGCACCTTCCCTTCTGTGTAGACAGGACCCCTGCAGCAGTGTGTAACAGAGCAACCAAGTTGAGAAACTAACTTGCCCTTGTTTTCTGTCGGCCAAAGGCTCATAATGAAAAAATAAAGCATCCCCCTTCCTCCTAATGGATAACCAGGGCTGAAGTCCTGGGCCTTGAGTTCCCCTTGCCCAGGGAGGTGAGCCTTTGTTCTTATCAAGTAGTTAAAGAGCTGGTGGGAGGACTTGGCAGGTAGCTGGGGAGGGGAACAGCCCAGAGTGCAGGAAAGGAAGAGGGGCCTGAGTCATCCACCCTCAAAGGTCTCCTGACTCATAGAGATCAGCACCCCAGGAGTGGTGGTGCCTTGAAGATGAGAGAGAGTGGCACTGGGGGTGGTGGCCTGAGACTAAGAGGAGGAGCCATAAGCCTAGAAGAGATGGTGACAGCTGTGGTAAGAGGGCACTAGGAGAAGCCACCAATGCTGGACTGAAGACAGGGACTCTTCCCAAGCCTGTGCAAGCCTACAGTTCCTCTGCATGCCCACAGGCTGTGGGGACTTGAGGGCAGTGGGATGCAGTAGGAGAAGAAGGAGGGAACCCCAACAAAGAAGAGAGTCTGTCTTGCCTACCAAGCCTAGTGGGCAGGGGCCGGGTGAGATATATTTGTCTTTCCTCACACTTTGGGGATCTTGAAGAGTATTTCATCTCTCCAACAGATAGTAAGCTCCTCGAGACAGGGGGCTGGTCTTGCAATTTTATATTCCCACCCCAGCACTTAACAGTGACAGGCACACATATGATCCAGCAATCCCACTCCTGGGCATATACCCAGACAAAACTATAATTCAAATAGTTACATGCACCCCTATGTTCACAACAGCACTATTTACAATTGCCAAGACATGGAAACAACATAAATGTCCATCGACTGATGAATAGATAAAGATATGGTGTGTGTATGTATATATATATATACATATACATATATATATATATATATACACACACAGACACACACACAGACACACACACACACAGTGGAATATTACTCAGCCACCAAAACGAATGAAATAATGCCATTTGCAGCAACATGGATGGACCTAGAGATTATCATACTAAGTGAAGTAAGACAGAAAGAGAAAGACAAATACCATATGATATCACTTATATGTGGAATGTAAAATACTACATTATTTAGATTCCTTTAATCTAAAAATAAAGAGTGGATATATGTATATGAATAACTGATACTTTGCTGTACACCTGAAGCTAACACAACATTGGAAATCAGCTATACTCTAATAAAAATTAAAAGAAAACTATGACACAAATGAACAAATCTACAAAACAGAAACAGACTCACAGACATAGAGAACAGACTTGTGGTTGCCAAGGGGGAGGGGTATAGGAGAGGGGAGGATTGGGAGTCTGGGATTAGCAGAGGCAAAGTATTATATGTAGAATGGATAAGCAACAAGGTCCTACTGTATAGCACAGGGAACAATATTCAATATCCTGTGACAAACCATAATGGAAAAAAATATGAAAAAGAATATATATGTATAACTGAGTCACTTTGCTGTACAGAAGAAACTAATACAACATTGTAAATCAACTATACTTCCGTAAAATTAAAGAAACAAAACAAAACAGTGACAGGCACAAGGTAGGTGATGAGTGAGCTGGGAGTATGATCATTTCTATGTGCTAATTTTCTTCCTCCACCTCCTCCCTCTCCTCTCCATCTTCCTCATCCCCCTTCCCTCTTCCTTTTTTCCTTTTCCTTCTTCTTTTTCCTATTCCTCTTCTTCCTCCTCTTCTTCTACTTCTCTTTAAAGCAACTTGTTCAGGTGTAATTTATACACATTGGAATGCACCCTTTTTAGTGTACCATTCTATTCCTTTTTATAGACCCATCACGATCAAGTTATAGAACATTTCCATCATCCCTAAACGTTCCCTTGTGCCCCTTCACAGTCAGTGCCTTCCCAAACATGCAGTATCGCTGTTTCTGTGACTGTTTGCTGGAAAACATTCGTGTATTTGGTGTACTTTGGTTTCAGACCTGTTTCTAGCAGAGCCAACAGCCTGGTAGGAGGTTGGTGTGAACTTTGAAGGATCCCAAACGAACCACAAGAACCTGAGGATTGCTGAATGGTCAAATCAGCTTCTCTGGGTTCCCACTGGAAGGAAAAGAAAGGAACCATTCCAGGCAAACTCTACAGAATTATTGTGTGGATGTCTTCAAAATGAGAATTCTAACTGAAGGAAGGATGCCTTCTCTGTTTTGGAGAGTGTGACCCACATCAGGCCCCCAGGTTAGGCAGGAGCTCCGCATAGTTGGGACGGGGACCCTGAGCCTCAGAACAACTTCTCCTCCGTGGCCGTGCCCAGCCCACCTGCTGAGACGCTCTCAGACCTGACTCTACTCCACCTGCCACCAAGAGCCCTGTCTCAGATTCAAATTTTCTCTCTATGTTCAGGACCCACCTCTGATTATTGTCTTTTCCTCGTGATAATGTGCCCCTCAGCCAGGGCCAGAAGGGTCTCTGCCACTCCAGGAGAATCATACCTGGCCAAGTGGGTGAATCCTGCCGGGAAGCCAGTGCCCAAGATAGTGGCTCTGCCTTCAAGGGGCTCTGAAGTGGCTGCTGTGCAGCCACATCCAGCCTTTATCTTGATTCTTTCATTCATTATTACACGAGCAGCCCTTGTCATTGCAGACAAATCAGAAATGTGGAAAAACAAAAAGAAAACAACCAAACTCCCACCAACTGGCAAAGGATGTGAACAGACATTTCTCCAAAGAAGATGCATAAATGACCAATAAGTATGTGAAAAGATGTTCAACATCATTAGTCATTCAGGAAATGCAATACAAAGCCACAGTGAGACACCACTTCACACCCATCAGGATGGTTATTAACAAAAAAAACCCCAGAAATTAATGTGTTGGTGAGGATGTGGAGAAACTGGGAAATCTCATATATTGCTGGTAGAAATGTAAAATAGTACAGCCGCTATGGAAAATAGTTTTGGCAGTTACTCAAAAAATTAAATATAGGAGCTTCCCTGGTGGCGCAGTGGTTGAGAGTCTGCCTGCCGATGCAGGGGACACGGGTTCGTGCCCTGGTCCGGGAGGATCCCACATGCCGCGGAGCGGCTGGGCCCGTGAGCCATGGCCGCTGAGCCTGCGCGTCCAGAGCCTGTGCTCCGCAACGGGAGAGGCCACAACAGTGAGAGGCCCATGTACCGCAAAAAAAAAAAAAAAAAAATTGAATATAGAATTACCATATGACCCAGCAATTCCACTCCTAAGTACATAACCAAAAGAATTGAAAATATATGTTCACAGAAGAATTGTACTCAAGTATTCATAGCATCAATATTCATGATAGCCAAAATGTGGAAACAACCCAAATTTCCATCAAGTGTCCAATAAACAAAATGTGGCATATCCACACAGCATAATCTTATTTGGCAATAAAAGGGAATGAAGTATTGACACATGCTACAATGTGGCTGAAACTTGAAGACATTACGCTAAGAAGCCAGACATAAAAGGTCACCTATTGTATGATTATATTTATAGAAAATGTCCAGAATAGGCAAATCCATAGAGACAGAAGAGATGAGTTGTTGCCAAGGACTGGGGAGAGGAGTGACTGCTAGTAGATATAGGGTTTCTTTTTCAGGTAATGAAAATGTTCTGGAATTAGATAGTGGTGATGGTTGCACAACTCTGTGAATATACTAAAACCCACTGAATTTTACACTTTAAAATGGTGAAGTTTTAGGGCTTCCCTGGTGGCGCAGTGGTTTAGAGTCCGCCTGCCGATGCAGGGGACACAGGTTCGTGCCCCGGTCCGGGAAGATTCCACATGCCGCGGAGCAGCTGGGCCCGTGAGCCATGGCCGCTGAGCCTGCGCGTCCGGAGCCTGTGCTCCGCAACGGGAGAGGCCCGTGTACCGCAAAAAATAAAAAATAAAAATAATTTAAAAATTAAAAAAAAATAAAATGGTGAAGTTTTAAAGTGAATACTGAAGTTGATGGTATGTGAATTATATCTCAAACGAAAGCAATCATAAGCTTTCGTTTGAGATATAATAAGCAATCATAAGCACTGAATATTTAGATAGATATTTTTCCAGGTCTATATCACATATATATGTACTTTTTGCAGAGAGACTATATAATATTTACATTATTTGTTAACCTGCTTTTGTCACATAACATTTTTGGAATATCTGTATGTCAATAAATTGTCTACTTTTATGACAACATATATGTTGTCATATGGTTACAACAATCTCTTATTGTTAGATATTTAGGCTGTTTCCAGTTTTTTACAATTTATTGACAGCATCCTTGAATACACATCGTGATTTATATTTTTAGTTATTCTCTTAAGATAAATTTCTAGAGGGAGGACCACTGGATATTTAAGATGTTGAGAAAATAACCTGCCACCCAGAATTTTGTGCGATTTACATGCCCACCCAGAAAGCTCCCAAATCTTCAACACTAGGCACTTATATTCATTTTCATCTTTGCTTATCTGTACGTGGGAAAGTGGTACCACATTCCTATTGGATTTCTAACCAGTTTTGCTGCCTGCTCTTTCCTTTTGCACCAAGACAATTTGCTGCTAAGTTGTCACATTTCATTTTCTAGAGCCCTAACCCTCCTAAGCCATCTTCTCTGTGGTGGGATATCTGTATTTATCAAATATCTATTTATTGATTGAATACCTTTTTATTGGATATGTATTTGCTTTATTTTCTTATTTATTGAATATTCTGATATTCACTTTAATATTAAATGTGTCTTTTGTTGTGTCCTAGTTTACTCTTCACAACACCCTGGGTGGTAAGTGTACACCTCCTTCACAGATGACTGAATCTCAGAGATCACTGACCCTACAAGTGGCAGAGCCAAGATTCAAACCCACCACTGTCTCATTCATCCACAAGTGTCCACGACTCAGGACATGCGATCATGCCCATCCTTCCCTGAACTTCTTTGAAATCTCTCTTCCTCAGGTCTAGGGTGCACTGACTATGTACATGTCACATGCTCTTCCCGAGATTTCATGCATAAGCTTGCTGCTCCTTTTTGGCCAGAATTCAATTCCCAGCAACAATTCGCTTGATGTCCCTACATCTGAGAGAGCAGGAGACTCACCCTCAGATGCCCAGGCTCTGAAGCGAGGCCTTATACCCCAAGTCCCTCTGGATGATCATCATTGGAAATCAGCTTCAGCAAAGTACGAAGCTCAGAGCTAAAGGCCCCACAGAAACCGAGCCCCAGGATACCCAGAAAAACAAGAAAGTTTTTGTAAGAGTGAGGTTTCATCTAAATTGTGCCAAAAATGTTGACTCTTCTGGTGCAGTGGGCAGTTTTCCAGAGCAACTCAATTCAAGACCAATGTGTATCTAATAAGAACTTGGCTCCTGAAACACAGAGTTCCTGTAAGTGAAACGAGAGCCGCTGTAGTCTGCAAAGCTCTGCAGAGCAGAGGACTGAGCAGGTAGATGAGGAATCCAGCTCAGCGTGAGGAGCGAACCATGTGCCTGATCCATTTGATCCTCCGACAACATGCTAAACCAACCACAGTAGGTCATTTTAGTCCCACTTTACAGATTAAGAAATCGAGGCTCCCAAGTTAAAAGTGACTTGGGATGTCAGGTAGAGCCTGGACAATGCACATCTTCAGTCCCTAGGCCTCATGCCTTTCTGGGACACCAGGAACTGAAGGACACTATTTAACTACAGATTGCTAATCCCTTGCCCTGTTCCTGGGCCTTGGCTACAGTCCCTGGGCTGTTCTCTTCACTGACTAACTTCTGGGCACTGGGGCCTTTGGGTTTGGAACCCTACTCTAGCCTCCTCTTAGTATATTTCACTTTCTTCTGATTATCTATTGCTGCATAACAAACCACCCCAACTTCACAACATAAAACAACCTTTTTATTATGCTTCTGGATTCTGTGGGTTAGGATTGTGGATTTGGTTAGAGCACTGTTAGGGTGTCTTTTCTCCGTAATACCTGGGGCCTTAGCTAGGAAGACTCGAACAGTTAGGGGTGACTCCAAGGGCTGAAATCATCTGGAACTGCAGAGTCCAATAGTAGTCCCATCTGACCACTTAAATGTACATTTAAATTAATTAAAGTCCAATAAAATTTAAAATTCAGTTACTCAGTGGCACAAGCCACATTTTAAGGCTCAAAAGCTACATGTGGCTGGTGGCTACCATATTGGACAGCATAGATATAGAACATTTCCATCATCATAGAAAGTTCTATTGGAAAGCCTGCTCTGGAGGCACCTTCCCTCACATGCTTGGCGCCTGGATTGGGATCTTTGAGTAGAGTATCTTCCTACATGAGGCTTAGGCTTCCCAAAGTATGGCTGCTGGTCTCCAAGAAGGTGCACCCTGAGGGACAGCATCTGCAGACCAAGTATTCTAAGAGCCCAAAGCAGAAGCTGCAAAGCTTCCTTCAACCTAGCCTTGGAAGTCACATGCATCCCTGCTGTCACATTCTATTGGTCACATGAGAGTAGGGTTGCCAGATAAAATACAAATATTACATGGGACATACTTATAAAAAAAATTCACTGTTTATCTGAAATTCAAATTTAATGGGCATCCTGCACTTTGATGTGCTAAACCTGGCAACCTTACATGGGAGTCACTAAGGCCAGCCAAGTTCAAAGGGAGGAGAGTTAGACCCACTTTTTGATGAGGGAGTGGCAAGGTCACGTTGCAGAGAGCATGTGGGTAGGGAGATATTGTCATGGCTTTCAGAAAATGCATTCTGCCACATGCTTCCAGGTGGGTCCTCATAGAGTTCAGTTCAGAGACTTTCATGGCTCTCCATCACCTAAAAGATGACATTCAAGTTTTGTCGCCTGGGTGGCTAGAATTGGGAGAAAGGATCCTCTTTTATCTATTTTCCCTTTTACTCTGAGCTTTGAGGCCAGCTATCTTCAGATGGTAGCTCTAAGCCCTATTGACAATAGGCATTCGTCTCTGCTGACACCATGACCAAAGTTATAAATAATAACAGATACTCCATAGCACCACTGTAGATGATGTTTTTGCTAAAGTGAGGCCACCTGAGGTGACAATGTACTGTGGACACACTGAGTAATCAGGGAACTTTGTTAGGGACAAACGGCTTTCCATCTGGAGCTCCCAAAGGTCCAGCTCAGCAGGAGAGAGTCTCCTGTCCTCACTTCCCTAGAGCCAACATAATGACACACTTGGGCACGTTCTGGACATCCTCAGAATAAAGACAAGGCTGGAGCCTAATTTGTGTCCACCAGCTGTGCTTATTCCTTACACAACAGTTGGTGCTATCAGGTCCTATAGAAATACAAGTGTCCTGTGGAGGCCTGCAAGGGTGAGGCTGGGACTTTCCAGGAGAGGAAGGGCACTCCCAGTGTGAAGCCCTAGTCAGTCTGAAGAATGTATTCTCTCTCTCTCTCTCTCTCACCCTAAGTGTCCTGATGTCCTGGGAGTCTGACAGGGAGCCCCATGTGGAGAACAGTTAGGAGCTAGGAAGTCAGGACCTTCCCAAATCAAAAGTGAATTTTATCTCATTAATCAATTCACGGAGACTCATCATGTATTCTGTGCTTCTTTGCCTTTCACTTGGACATGTGTAGGACCAAGAGGGGAACAGCAAGTTCATCATAAAATGGTAAGTGAAGACAGGAGTCTAAACTAAATTATATATAATACAGTCTCAATTCTGTGTAATATCTATATATGTACCCATACATATATATATATATATATACATCTACTGATTTTTATTTTCTTCTATGTATCCTATAGTCTCTCCAGTGAGCAATCAGTGTATATTACTTTTATAATAAGAAACACATAGACATTATTTTTAAACAAGAAAAAAGAGGAACCAACTATAGACAGAATTCCAATTTTAAAAGAACACCAACAAAAGAACTATGAGTGGCAGTCATAGCTGACTGCTTACTCAGCTGCCATTTCCTCTTCTTTTCTATTAACAAAATCCCCTTTTGATTCAGGGTAGGTATGCCCAATTGAAGAAGATTAATTATAATTTGTCCAAAGCTCTTCCTCTTTGTCAGCAATTGGCCTAAGGGTGGGTACAAAACCCAGTTCTGGCCAATAGAACATAAGTGGAAGTCTGCTGGTGGCTGTTAAGGAAGATTTTACTCTTTGTTTAAAAATAAGAGAGAGAGAGAATCACAAGAGGAAAAAAAACCCTATGTCCTCCTCCTTAGCCTTCCTGTTAGGATGCTACCATATGAAGGCAATACTTGGTGCTACAGCAGCTATCTTGTGACCTAGAGGGGAGACACTGATGACATGCTGAGAAGGCAGAAAGAAAAGATGAGAAGACTCCAGGTCTTCAATGACGTCACTGAGCCACCAAATTCACCCTTAAACTACCTACTACCAGACTTGTTATATAAAATAATTTCTGTATTGTCAAAGCTATTTTAGTTGATATTCTGTTATCTGCTGCTAACTAAATCCTAAATAATATTCACTATCAGGAGATAAGGTTAGAAACCAGGAGTTGAGGATATATTCAGATGGTTAAAGCTACTAGAAGAGCTAGGGTAAAGCCATGTTGAGTGGGGCAGGTCAGAGATGATATTCAAAATATTTGATAACTGGTCCATTATGGACACAAAACGAAAGAACACTGGCCCAGTCAGAATGGATGCCAGCCATAAATAATGATATGCCCGTGCCAACGTGTCCCAGCTGAACATCAGCCTCAGCACAGTTACAAAAGGCAAATCAGGAGACTCAATCAAATCTATGTTTAGTGTTGAATTTGCTTAGACCGGACTCTGCCCACAATGTGCCTCTTTTGAAAGTCCTAGCTCTACCTTCTGAAGCTATGCCTTCTATCAGCTTAAACTGAATCAGTGGCTGGTTCAAGTCCAAAGACAGTGCCCGGAGTTGTCAGCTTATACACTGAAGTGCTATTAATGTGGCTGAGCTGGTGGTGGTTTTGAACTGTTCGTTGTTTACTTTTTAATTGAAAAAGTAATACATGATCTTGGTATAAAAATACAAACTCTTAATAATAATAAAAAGTGTGTTTCCCTTCCATCCTGCCACCCCCAGAGATACATTATTAACATTTTTTGCATACATTTGTATAAATTACACAAACACATATCTGTACTTATATATCTATGTCCATATATTTTTATTTTTAATTTTTTAATTTTTATTTTTTTGCGGTACGTGGGCCTCTCACTGTTGTGGCCTCTCCCGTTGTGGAGCACAGGCTCGGGACGCGCAGGCTCAGCGGCCATGGCCCACGGGCCCAGCCGCTCCGCGGCATGTGGGATCTTCCCGGACCGGGGCACAAACCCGCGTCCCCTGCATCGGCAGGTGGACTCCCAACCACTGCGCCACCAGGGAAGCCCTATGTCCATACATTTTTTTAACACAGACATGCATTTGGACTTTGTTATTCCCACTATCTCTTAGAGCTTGTTCCATATCTGCATATAAATCTACTTCCTTTTTACAACTGTGTAGCATTCCATTGTATGGATGCTTTGTAACTTATTTAATGAATGCTCAATTGATTAACATTTAGGGTGTCTGCTATTACAAACAATGCTGCAATCCACACTGTATCAGAGTGTTTTAGGATGCAAGTAACCGAATACAGAACTAAAAGTAGTTTAAACCATAAGGATTTATTATTTTACATAGCAAGAGATCTAGAGCTAGGTGGTCCCAGGGTGGGTTAATTCAGAGGCCCAACAATGCCATTAAGGGACCAGATGCCTTCCGTATTCCTCTTGCCAACCTCAGAGTGTGGCATTTTGTGCCCTGGGTTTGGAAGTAAGAGGCCTGCCACGGGTCCAGACATCATATCATCTTCCAACTCTGTTCAAAGAGAAGAAGTCAATTTCGCCTTATACAACTCATTTTCTCCGGGAGGAAAACTTGTCCCAAAAGCCCTTCTGCAGACTCCTCCTCACCCGTCATTGGCTGGAACATGCCCATCCAGAAACAATCATTGGCAAAGGGGAATAGAATGACTATTACTGGCTCATATCAATCGAGATTCATCCCCCAGTGCTGGGGAAGGACATGCCTTCCCTGAGTACAGTGCATTCTGGTACTTGAACCAACTCAAGGTCCTATTGGGAAACTAAAAGGCTGAAATGTTTACTGGGTAGCAAACCAGAGGGTTCTCCACTAACACTCTGGTATATACATCTATGTGTATATATGCAAGTATAGTCACAGGTCAAAGTCCTTGCAATAGACTTGTTGGGTCAAAAAAGTTTGCTGAAAATGTGGATAGACATCAGTGGATAAGTAGATAAACAAAATGTGGTATATACAGAAAATGGAATATTATTCAGCCTTGAAAGGGAGTGAAATTCCAACACATGATATGACACAGACAGACCTTAAAGACATTATGCTAAGTGAAATAAGCCAGATACAAAAAGACAAATATTGTACAATTCCACTTACATGAGGCACCTAGAGTAGTCAAACTTATAGAGACAGAAATGAGAATGGTGATTACCAGGAGCGGGGGGAGGGGGAACAGGAAGTTATTGTTAAAATTTCAGTTTTGGAAGATTAAAAGAATGCTGGAGTTGGATAGTGGTAATAGTTGCACAGCAATGTGAATGGACTTAATAGCATTGAACTGTACACTTAAAAATGGTTAAAATGGTAAGTTACGTATATTTTATCACAATTAAAAAAAAATGTCGATAGATAGATACTGCCAAATTGTCCTCAAAGAGGCTTTAGCATTTAAATCCCCCACCCCTAGTACGTAGGGCAGTGCTTGGGTTACCCATAACGTGTTGAACCCAGTGCTAGGTCAAGGGTTCCCAAGTGGTGGCACAGAGGGTCTTGGTGGATTATAAAGACCAGCGGTACTTTTATAGGATCAGTAGCAGAAAGGTCCAGTTTTAGAAATAAAAGAAGAATCCCCAGGAGGGGAGGGCTAAATAGTCATTTCCTCATCTTCCTGGAGTTTCAGCCACCTCTGGACTTCCTTTCCTGAATCACTTCAACCCCATCATCATGGCACCAAGACTCTGCGGCTCCTTTTTAGTCATCTAAGTGAGGACAATGGTCTAGGGCCCTGCTTCCCCTAAAGAAAAATTATCCAAAAATTGGAAATTCAGCAGAATGATTACTGTATGACCTTTCAAAACCACATGACTCTTGTGTAACAACCTGCCTGTGAGTCATCTGATTTTCTAAGGGATGTTTGACCCACAACTTACAACTGATTAGGCCAGGCTCTGAAGTTACGCTTAATGTGTAAAAGAGTGATATGTTTTGCAAATGACTTTTTCCCCTGTAAAGATGTAAATGACATCTGTCTGGTAGAAAAGATAGGCCCAAAGGTGACAGTTTGATTGCCCTATAAGGACATTAACCTCTTTCATATCTAACTCAGCCATCTTGCTTTAGCATTCTTCTTTTCACTGGCTGTATATACTTCAGTTTATTCTCCTTTGAACTAGCTTTGTCATCATGCTGGTTCCCTCCTTCGTGAGCTAGATAAATATTTGACAAGGGCTCACTGTATGCTTGTATGAGAGCTATGTTTTTAACTTCTTGAAAATTATACTTTGACATTCTTAGCCCAGCTGTAGCAGGCTTTCATAATGATTTTGCTAAACATGAAAGAAAGAGAATAAACAGAAGAAACTTAAGAAGTATCAAAACAGTCTGGCTTCTGATCTTATCACAGTTAAGATTTTATCTACTTCACGCCTTGCCTTGTCCCCAAAGATAACAAGTAGTTGCTGCAGAAGACCCCAGTGACCCACCTGTGTTTCCTTCCTACCTCCTCACCATCCACACAGACGGGATCATGTGACCAGCTGCCAACTCCAGGCTCTCTGGTACTTCCAATGTTAGACCACGAGAGTGTCAAAGTCTACCACTCAGGTTGGGACTCTGCTTTGAGATTTGGGGCTCGACTCTTCCTCAGACGGTGAGCAGGACTGTAAAAACTGGTCCTGGCTGTGTCCTCCCTCCTCTGGACTCTGGCTGGGATGCTCCCAGGGCCCAACAGTAAAACCACATCCTCACTACGCCTGACTCAGATGTGGGCTGGGAAGTCCTCCACCTCAGGGAGTGGCCCTGTCCTTAACCTTTGCACCTCAATGGTTCAATCTGTGCCTTCCTAGAGTTTTCCTTCTCGTGGCCACCTCATTCTAGTTTCCTATTGCCACTGAATGCCTATGTCATGCACTGCGGCTGTCCCCTTCTCTGGGTCCTACACCTGGAACCCAGCTCCCTGCTGATTTTGCAGAGCCATCACTTGCCCAAGGCAGCTGTGCGTGGCACACCTTTATAAAGGCTGGAGAGGGGGCCACTTTGTAGCACTGCCAGCCACTATGTTCACATCTGCTATTTGAACCGTTGAGTATTCCTACCCTTTCGAGTGTTTCACTGGCTTCCCCTTCTCAGGCCTCACTCTGTGCTATCTGGACATTAAGTCCTCCATTTCCCGTTCTCTAAACCTCTCCGCCTTCCCTCCCTTCTCTTCCCTGCCCCTCAGCCCCTGCTCCAGGTCTGCCTCTAGGAATTCAAAATTCTTCCCGCCTCACTGGGGAAGACATAGCCCCGTGCATTTGGCCTGGATCTGAGTGAGTGCCCACCTTCAACACCGAGACCAGCCAGGGACTCACCCAGACTGAGAACCATTTCCCCTCAGACAAAATAAGACATTTCTCTAGAACGGGAAGGTGGCAGCAGTTGGTTCTTGTTCTAAAAAGCAAAATTTTCATCTCCCACCACACAAATAAATAGTAAAATGGAAGAAGGGAAGGGGAAATTTTTTCTGTCACATGGCTCCCAGGGAAATTACTCTTTAATTTACCATATTTATTATATATTCTCCCTCTCAGAGCCCAAAAAAGAGCTGAGTTAAGAATTGCCTTTAGGGGACTTCCCTAGTGGTCCAGTGGTTAAGACTCCACACTCCCAATGCAGGGGGCCCAGGTTCAATCCCTGGTCAGGGAACTAGATCCCGCATGCTGCAACTAAGACCCGGCACAGCCAAATAAATATTTTTAAAACAATAAATTAAAGGGAAAAAAAAGAATTGCCTTTAGGGAAGAACCTAGTTGTCCTCAAGGCCGAGGAAATCCTCAGGGTATAGGTCATTTGTGTCCTACCCCAGGCACATGGTCTAAGGGCTCTTAGCTGAAACATAAAATGACAGGGCCCTCAGGAGAAGCTCTGAGCAGCTGCTGAAGTGGTCAGTATCCAAACAGCAGCGTGAAACCTGCTGAGACAGCAGTATGTCCTGTGCTGGGTCTGAACTCATCATCTCCATCCTTTAGCCAGCAAAGAAATCAAGGAACATTTGAGCAGCCTATTGCAATTTCTTAAAATAAAACTAATTTTGAGTTTCATCAAGGCTTCATTTGCAATACAGGCACACCTCGTTTTATTGTGTTTTTCTTTATTGCACTTCGCAGATAATGCGTTTTTTACAAATTGAAGGTTTGTGGCAACCCTGCATCAGGCAAGCCTGTCTGTGCCATTTTTCCAACAGCATTGGCTCACTTTGGGTCTCTATGTCACATTTTGGTAATTCTCTCGATCTTTCAAACTTTTTCATTATTATTACGTTTGTTATGGTGATCTGTGATCAGTCATCTCTGATGTTACTACTACGACTCCCTGAAGGCTCAGATGATAGTCAACATTTATTAGTAATAAGAATTTCTAAATTAAGGTATGTACTTTTTAAAGACATAATGCTACTGCATGGTTAACAGACCACAGTATAGCTTAAACATAATTTTTTTATGCACTGGGAAACACAAAAAAATTCATGTGACTCACTTTATTGTGGTGGTTTATAGCCCAACCTGCAATATCTCTGAGATATGCCTGTATTACATATATGTTCTTACATTGTCTCAACTTTCACAAAGAGACTTAATTCCCTTTGCTTGAAGAGACTGGCCTAAGAAAGCTCAGCGTTAACCTTTATGCTGACTTTGACTATGGGAGGATACCAGACTGTATTAGTTTACTTGGGCTGCCATAACAGAATACCATAGGATGGGTGGCTTAAACAAACAGAATTTTTCTCACAGTTCTGGAGGCTGGGAAGCTCAAGATCAAGGTGTTGGCAAGGTAGGGTTCATTCTGAGCTCCTTCTCTTGGCCTGTCGGCAGCCACCACCTCACTATGTGCTCTCCTGTTTTTGTGCACACAGGGAAAGAGAGCTCTCTGGTGTCTCTTACAAGAGCACTAATCCCATGATGAGGGTTCCACCCTCATGACCTCATCTAACCCTAATCACCTCCCAAAGGCCCCATCTCCAAATACCATTACACTGGGGGTTAGGGCTTTAACCTATGAATTTGGTGGGGGGCACAATTCAGTCTGTAGCAGGGTCTCAGCCTTTGAGGCAGTCTCTTCAATTCCCAATCACATGATGTGAAATGACAACCAAGACCACGGGTTGCATTTTAAACTCCATGACTAGAAATAGGAAAACATCTTAAAAATTATTACCCTAGTTTCTAAAGTTTTTTATAGACCTCTTCAGGTACTTCATTAGAACAGTAGGTAGTAGGGACTTCCCTGGTGGAACAGTGGTTAAGACTCCGCGTTCCCAACGCAGGACCTGGGGTTCAATCCCTGGTCAGGGAACTAAATCCCACATGCATGCCACAACTGAGAGTTTGCATGCCACATCTAAGGAGCCTGCCTGCCACAACTAAGAAGCCTGAGAGCCACAAGTAAAGGAGCCCTTGAGCCACAACTAAGACCCAGCACAACCAAATAAATAAATAAGTTTTTAAAAAAGAACAGTAGGTAGTAGTATTCCTTTGAATTTCAAAAGTGTCTGCCAAATGGCCTTCTTCTGAGAAAAAGAAACTCATGCTAGTTACAGGAAGATGACAGTAAGTTCCTCTCTGTGGTGATCTAAAAATATCATAGGATGCTACATGTTAAAATGCATTAAAAATGCAAAATCACTTTCTTTCTACCCTATTATATCTCCATGTATAGACTGTGATCCATAAGAATGCTCTGTCACTAGAAAAGCATAAAAGTCAAATTTCAGCATGGCATTTTTATGATCACTACCAGGAAAATATGTAATGGTAAGATAATGGGTGATTCTTTATCCTTTGGTCTTTTTTTCTTTTGTGTGTGGTTACAATGTTGATTATACAAGCATTTATAGAACAAGAGTAAATAATGATAGCTAACAATGATTGAATTATTAACACGTGCCAGCAACTTGCCAAGTGTTTACATTCTCTACCTCTTCTAATCCTCACAAAGCCTCATGAGGTAGATAGTATTATTATCTATGAAACCACACACCAAAAATTAAATGTTAAGTATTCATAATTGCCTCCTTGCTCTTCGCCTTCCAAGTAGGTAGATTACTTGGAGGACTCTTTCTTTTCCTTGATGAGGTGCTGTTGGGGATAGGAAATGGAGAAGCCAAGAGAGAGGGCTAAACTGGAATAAAGTGATGGAGACTCTGAGGGACTGTAGGGAGCTGGAGATTAAGGGGGGAAGGAGAGGGGAAGGAGAAAGTAAGGACAGGGATGAGGGGCTAGGAGAAGCCTGGGAGGGGCTGGTCGGTGGGAGAGATGGCTATAGCGATAAAAGAGGAAAGTGTCAGGTCACTACAGAGGGGAGGAGAATTTGGGGGAAAGAATAGGATATTTGGAGAGGATTTTTCAAAGTTCTGGTACATGAAATACAACCTATTCCTTTTTCCATAGCTCCAGGAAAACCTCAGTACAAAATCTGCGAGGTTTCTTCTAATCTAAGATACCACTGACTATAAGATGCAATCAATGGCAAGATACATCATTTATGTGCAAGGAATGAAGGAAGGAAAGCTATCAATTACAAGTTCCCATGGGTTGAAAATATGTCCTACTTTCAAAGAAACACAGTAGATGATTCTTTAATCCCTTTGTAGTCAGATTTATGGGGTTTTTTCCCCGTCTTTTTCTAATGTGTCATTATTTGGTGAGGCCAGATCTGAGCTGCCCGGGAAGGCTTGGTTATATTTTAGTTAGACCCATTTCTCAGATGAGAAAACTGAGCCTCAGAGAAGGTAAATTACATAACCCTGGGTTCACAACTAATAAATGGACAGCCAAGATTCCAACCCAAGTCAGCTTGATTCTGAAACCTGTGCTCTCTACTTTTTAAGATACACAGTCAATAGTTGGCCAGTATTTCATTAAATGTGTAGTTGGTAACAAAAATAACTCTTGAATGAAAAAATAATGGCTCTATATAACACCTTTTATATGTTGCTGTGATTCAGAACCTCCTGCCCTATCTGGAGCAAATTGTGAGAAACCATGATTTGGGTTTTGTGGCTCAAGAATTCCTTTCTCTTCTTTTCAAATTATCTTGAAACAAATAAGAGTAGAATGGTCAAATGTCCAAACAGCCATCAGGAGGGTCTAAAATCAAAGCAGATTCTGCACCTCTACTGAGCAAGCATTTTCTTTCCAAGACAATGAAAGGAAAGCCTTTTTGTGATTCACGGAAACAGAAGAACATTAGGCTCCGGGGCTAAGATCTAAGGACAAGTTCTAAATCCAAGACCAAATATATAAAATGTAAACAGATGAGCAGACCATGAACGTGGGAAAATCTGTTCAACCACACCAATAATTACAAAAATCCTGGAATCTCCAGTTCCATAGCAGGTACCTACAACGTGGTTTTCCAACGCTAACTGTTGCTTTTAATAATCTGTGGATCAAAAAAATAATCATCTGGGCTTCCCTGGTGGCGCAGTGGTTGAGAGTCCGCCTGCTGATGCAGGGGACATGGGTTCATACCCTGGGTCTGGGAAGATCCCACATGACGCGGAGCGGCTAGGCCCGTGAGCCATGGCTGCTGGGCCTGTGTGTCCAGAGCCTGTGCTCCGCAGCGGGAGAGGCCACAACAGTGAGAGGCCCGCGTATCGAAAAAAAAAAAAAAAATCATCTGTGGATCATTGCTCCCCCTCATCCTCCATCCAAGCATGCTGTACACCTGGCTTATCGAAATCCTTCAAGGTGGGATCAAAAGCTGCCTTTTTTGTCAATCCCTCCCAAATCCTCTGACAGGACTAATGGCTCTTTTTAGAATCTGCTGTCATAATTCTGATATTCTTCCTCTTTGTTTTATAGGGAGTTGAGGAAAGACCCGTCTCTCAGGTAGATTACTGGCTCTCTCAAGGCAGGTCTGAGGCATCATTTGCTTGTTTGTTGGCTTTTTTTTAACGAAGTCATGTTTGTAAAGCTTGAGCACAGTGACTAGTGTATAATAGGGGAACTGACTGAGGTCCAGAACAAGGGCCACTGTGAGAGAGTAGAATATGCCACCCCAAATATGCCTCTTTGGTTTAAGGATTATTTTGAGCTCATTATTTTGAGAAAAAGCAGACAGAGGAGAAGCACTGAAAACAGAGTAGAAGTTACCCTTTCATAAGGGAAATTTACGTTTATAAAGGAACTCTCCATTTGTACGGGTGTCTCCCTCTCTGTACCAGGAAAGAGGGTGGACTATAGATCACAGGAGACTTATCAGTGAAGAAGGAACAGACTTAAATCTGCATAATAAATCTTACCCTTATTTACTGTACCTTTCCTGGTCACTTCCCCATAACTTGCTTCTCCCACACTTTTCTTCCTTTGTTTTAGCTGAAAATGGTCCTTAAGCTCAAGTTCTAGCCACCTCTTTGAGATACTCTTTCCTGAGTTACTCTTCCTATACATATAAGGTACATGTTAAGAAACTTCTGATATGTTCTATCTTCATGTCCTATCAGTTATTGAAGGAAGAGTATTGAAACCTCCAACCATAATGGTGAATTTGTCTGTTTCTCTTTGCTGTTCTACCTGCTTTTGCTTCATGTGTTTTGAAGATCTGTCAAGTACATAAATATTTAGGATTTTTACATCTTCTTGATGAATTGACCCCTTTGTCATTATGAAGTGACTTTATTTCTATGAAATCAACTTTGTCTAATATTAATTTAGCCACCCCAAGCTTTCTTTTTTTTTTTTTGCAGTATGCAGGCCTCTCACTGTTGTGGCCTCTCCCATTGCGGAGCATAGGCTCGGGACACGCAGGCTCAGCGGCCATGGCTCACGGGCCTAGCTGCTCCGCAGCATGTGGGATCTTCCCGGACCAGGGCACGAACCCGTGTCCCCTGCATCAGCAGGCGGACTCTCAACCACTGCGCCACCAGGGAAGCCCCCCAGCTTTCTTTTGACTAGTGCTTGCATGTACATCTTTTTCCATCCATTTTTACTTTTACCCTATTATCTTGATATTTAAGAATGTTTCATGCAGGCAGCATATAGTTCGGTCTTGTTTTGATAATCAATCTGACATCCTTTATCTTTCAATTGGGGGCGTTTAGGCCATTTTCATTTAATGTGATTACTGATGTAATGAGGCCTTGAGTCTATCATTTTGCTATTTGTTTTCTATTGGTCCTATATGTCCTTTGTTTCCTTTTTCTGCCTACCTGTAGATTAATTGAGCATATTTTATGATTCTATTTTATCTCTTTTATTGGCTTATTAGCTATAACTCTATTTCTTTACTTCAATGGTTGCTAACTTATGACTATCTACCTTCAAGTGATATTATACCATTTCATGTATCATATAAGTACTTTACAGTAGTATACTCCCATTTCCCTGCCCCCGGCCTTTATGTAATTGTTTTCATGCATTTTACTTTTACATATGTTATAAACCCCACAAAACACTGTTATTGTCTTTGTTTAGTCGATTTTCTTTTGAGATGTTAAGAAATACAGTCCTGCTAAGAGAGGCTTTCTCAACCTGTGATCTGCAATCTATGTTGGGCTGAGAGTCAGGAAATGACTGAGGACCCAAGCCTTTCTCAAGAGCTTCCTTTTGATATTTCTCAGCCAGCATGAAAAGCCTGAGAGGCAGCATAGTGACAAGGATCAGATTAAGGACATTGTCTTCCCCTTAAGTCTATTGTTTCTGATGGTCTCAAGTAGCTACCTTTATGTTAAGGAAGAGAGAACTGTAGAGCAGATCAACCAGTAAATGAGATTTCAGAATTTTGAGCAATATTTAAACGACGTATTATGAGATATTTCACTGTGGTTACTCGCTCGTGCAGCTGACAGGAGGCAAAGAGCTGGAAAGACTCCCAAGTGTCAGCAGATACTCCTATTGCCAACAAGACAAGTCAGGCCTGTGAGCTGATCTCGAACCAGGGGGTTCCATCTGATTCCCCCAGAGTCTGGCGTTTGATTTTGCTTCCTTCAGTACTATCCCCTCCCCCGGGCTGGCCTTCTGATTTGCCTGGAGCCCCAGGTCTGTCATAGTGACCTGCTCAGCCCTCCCCACATTCCTATACCAGATTCCTGTTCCAAAGCTCCAAACACCCCTCCACCACTCCTAATAAGGTCTCCTTGACACCATTCATGGGCCCAGAGGTCTACCTGCTGGACTAGACTTACAACAGGGCCTGTGCCCCAGGGTGCACCCTGCCCCAAAGCCAAGTCCAGTCTCCAGATACCAGCTCCCTTCGTCAGGCCTGAACTGCCACCCTCAGCATCCAGGTATTGAATGAGGAGACTTCAGGTGTCATGGAATCCACCTGCCTGTCCAGGTAGGGCCCTCAGTATATGGTCAACTATTAGAAAGGTGTTTCTCACAATTAACTGAAGTGTCCCTGAATATAACTTCCACCTGAGATTCTGATTCTGCCATCTTCTCAGTTTATAGAGAACTTCCCTACTTCCTGTTCCACCCGAGCACCTTTCGGACAGAAGACCCATTTAATCACGTGTTCCTTTTGCCTGCTCTCCTCAAAACAAAAGCATTTTTAGCTGAATTAAATTTAGAAAAAAAATATTGCTCTTCTAAGGATATGTAAGATATAGCTGGTCTCAGAGTGGGGGAAAGTAAGAAGAAGAAATCCCAATCTTTTTTTTTTTTTTTGGCTGCATTGGGTCTTCGGTGCTGCGTGCAAGCTTTCTCTAGTTGTGGTGAGCGGGGGCTACTCTTCATTGCAGTGTGCAGGCTTCTCATTGCGGTGGCTTCCCTTTGTTGCAGAGCACGGGCTCTAGGCACGCGGGCTTCAGTAGTTGTGGCACGTGGGCTCAGTAGTTGTGGCTCGTGGGCTCAGTAGTTGTGGCTCTCAGGCTCTAGAGCACAGGCTCAGTAATTGTGGTGCATGGGCTTAGTTGCTCCATGGCATGTGGGATCTTCCCAGAGCAGGGCTCAAATCCATGTCCCCTGCATTGGCAGGCGGATTCTTAACCACTGCACCGCCACCAGGGAAGTCCCTCACAATCTTTGCATCAAGGAATTTTCTCTCCTACTTGATAGGAACAGGAGTAGTCCCAGGCTTTCTGGACCCTGAAGCTGGTGCAATTTTGTGACCCTCTTAAAAGAAAGAACACAAAACACCAAATACACACAAAAAAATTTGTCTTGAAATAAGGAAGCAAATTGCAACAAATTAAAAATTTGTGTATAGCTTAGAAATAAAAGAATCATAAACCCCCCAAATTAACATATTTTTATAAACTGCCTGAGACACCTCTATTGTACTTTTTCCCTATATTTTTTGGTCTGCACACTCTGATCGTAGTTCACAGAACAATTTTGTAAAATGATTTTTTACAGAGAGAACAGAAGGATCACTCAGGCTTTCTTCTAGCATGTTTGATCAAAACCGGCTTTTCATTGATGGTTTAGAAAAGTCTTTCAGCTTCACAATTCATTATTTGTAATACCATGTATATTGTTAGGATTTTTCCCAAATTTGGGGAAAACTATCAAGTTCCCTTTATATAGGAGCTGTATCTAATTTCAGGGACTTTCAAGTTTTCTTGTTCGGTGACTCATCTTATTCTTGGAATTGACTACACTCAACACCCATTTTGCCACCAATATCCTCACAGTGGCTTAATATGAGTTTTATGTTATGTCAGTATTTCATGTCAAGACAGCAAAAACTTAGGAAGACTCTATATAGGCGTGCTTGCAAGAAGCCATTTCAGACTGAGGGAGAAGTATGAGCACAGGCAGCCCCAGCAAAAAGAGAAGTTCCATGGATCAAGCAAAGGGCACGGGGATGGTGCCAATGGGTGATAAGACTAGGGTGTTAGACCAGGTGAGAAGGTGGAAAAAGTGTCAAATGTAGCACATATCTGAAGGCAGAGTCTCATGCCTTTAAGTTAAGAAATCAAAGCCACTAATGAATCACTGAGAAGATGAAAGTCAACCTAGTCTAGTGCTAAGTCCATGACATGAACCTTGGATTGAATCCTAACTCTGCCAAGTACCAGCATGTGAAACTTTGCTAGCAACATGACTTGACACAGAAGCGACTGCAAGCCACACACATGGACAACCTCAAGTCCCACTAAATGTATCTCAAATCAACTTCCCCTTAGTCAAATCCTCAAAATGTCCTCCCCCATTGCCACACCACCAGACTCAAGAGGAAGGCTGAAGTAGCAAGAAGCACCAACCCTAACTAATTGCAGTTAAAATATTTCCTATAAACTTTACAAAAACATATGACCATGTGAACACATTGCTAAGGGCTCTCCCAGGGCTGCACAAAGGGATGATGCAAGTGAGGGGCCCAGAAATTTAAATTTCACTAGCTTCATAGTAAATTTATTTCTTGGTGGAGAGCATAAAACAAAACAGACACAATGTATTAGTTATCTCCAACTGAGTTACAAATTATACCAAATCTTAGTGCTTTCACATACACTTATTATCTCACAGTTTCTGAGGGTGAGGAGTCCATGCTGCCACCAAGGTGTGTTGGCCTCAGGTCTGCAGTCTCATCTGGAGGCTCAACCGGGGAATGAGCCAGTTCTAAGCCCATTCGTGCGGTTGTTGGCAGGATTCACTTCCTTCAGGGCTGATATACTTAAGGCCTCATTTCCCAGTTGGCAGATGGCCACAGGCCACTCTCAGTTTCTTGCCACATAGGCCTGTCCAACTTGCTCCATTAAAATTACCAAAAGAGAGAGTTTGCTAACAGGAAATCATTTATAACCTAATCATGAAAGTGACACTCAGTATCTTTGCCGTATTCTACTGATTAGAAGCAAGTCACTAAGTTTAGACACTTGGAGTCTCCTCCAAGAAGAAGCTCATCTCCAGATTAATTTTCTATCTTCCTCCACTGGCAGGGACACTGGACAGGATACAACCTGGCTGGTTGGCCTACAGGGTAGGGCAGAAATTAGGAGTGTCTCATCCACTGTGACCATAGGCAGGGCTGGAGATTAAATGCCAGACTCCAGTCAGATGTCTCAAGCTGAGATTCAGGTCTCAAAATGAGTCATTAAATGCAGGACTGGGACAGATATCAAAGCTAAGAGCAGAGGCAAATGGGAGTTGGAGGACTGGACAAGAAGTGATCCAGGTAGTCCTTGAGGTAAGTGACTGCCACCTGTGGCCAGGTATTTACTATCTTCAGGTTATCCTTGTGTAGGCAGTCTGAGTCCACGTAAGGGGCCAGGATAGGACAGAGAGAAAGGACATAATAAAGAGTTAGCCAGAGGGGAGAGGAGTGAAATAGGTGAGGGAGATCAAGAAGTACAAACTTTCAATTACAAAAAAAATGAGTCATGGGGATGAAATGTACGGTGAGGGGAATACAGTCAATAATAATATAATAACTTTATATGGTGAAAGATGGTAACTAGACTTATGTAATGTATAGAAATAGTGAATCACTATGTTGTGCACCAGGAACAAATATGGTGCTGTACGTCAATTACACTTCAAAAAACACACACACAAATAAACTCATAGAAAAAGAGATCAGATTTGTAGTTACCAGAGGCAGAGGATGGGGGAAGATGGAATTGGATAAAGGTGTCAAAAGACATAAACTTCCAGGTATAAGATAAATAAGTACTAGGGATGTCACGTACAACATGATTTTTATAATTAACATTGCTGTATGTTACATATGAAAATTGTTAAGAGAGTAAATCCTAAGAGTTTTCATCACAAGGAACAAATATGTTTTTTCTTTTTCTTTTATTTTGTATACATATGAGGTGATGGATGTTCACTAAACTTATTGTGGTAATCATTTCATGATGTATGTAAATCAAATCATTATGCTGTACACCTTAAACTTATACAGTGCTGTACATCAATTATATTTCAACAAAACTGGGGAAAAAATCAGGTGACACCCCCCATCAAAATAAAATAAAATAAAAAATAGACTTAGCAACTGTGTGGAAAGAGAACAAATACCACCTGGTATCACTTATAATGTGGAATCTAAAATATGATACAAATGAACTTATTTACAAAACAGAAACAGACTCACAGACATAGAAAACAAATTTATGGTTACCAAAGGGGAAAGAGGGTGAGGGAGGGATAAATTAGGAGTTTGGGATTAGCAGATACAAACTACTATATATAAAACAGAGAAACAAAAGGTTTCTTACAGCACAGGGAACTATATTCAGTATCGTGTAATGGAACTCATGGAAAAGAATATGAAAAAGAATATATATATATATATATATAAAAAACTGAATCATTTTGCTGTACACCAGAAACTAACACAACATTGTAAATCAATTACGCTTCAATTAAAAAAATAAAAAAAAAGAGTCAGCAACTGTGTGGAACAAACACTCCCCTGCTCTTTCTCCCTTTCCTCTCTGGGGACATTTTGCTTGTTATACTACCTTTGCTTCCTTCAACAAATATTACCTTGTTCATCTATTCATTCATTCAACAACTGTCTATTAAGCTCCTATTATGGACAAGATACAGAGGTAAACACAACAGATACCTGCCCTCAGAGGACTTTTCACCTACTTTCATGTGAAAACTGAGTGGAAGAGAACAAAGATTAAACTCAAATTAAATCAGTCAATCTGGTTAGTAAAAAAATCTTAGGAAAAACACTTGGGAAACTTATCTATTCACTCACATACATCTTCTATGGACAAATATTACTATGTTTCACATATTCATTCATTCAACACCCACCCCTTGAGCTCCTGTCATGGGCAGGTACAGAGGTGAACAGGACAGACACACCTCTGCCCTGTGGGTGTGGATGGCAGACTACGTGCAAAGAAACCAGTGCTCTGGGCTTCCCTGGTGGTGCAGTGGTTAGGAATCCGCCTGCCAGTGCAGGGGACACGGGTTCGTGCCCCGGTCCGGGAAGATGCCATATGCCGCAGAACGGCTAGGCCCGTGAGCTACAACTACTGAGCCTGCGCGTCTGGAGCTTGTGCTCTCCAACAGGAGAGGCCGCGACAGTGAGAGGCCCGCGCACCGCGATGAAGAGTGGCCCCCGCTCGCCGCAACTGGAGAAAGCCCTCGCACAGAAATGAAGAACCAACACAGCCAAAAATAAATATTTAATTAATTAATTAATTAAAAAATAAAAAGAAACCAGTGCTCTGAAGCCAATAAAGTGGAGGAACAGGACAGCACGCACCAGGGACTCAGGGACGGACAAGACAGAACCGGCCTCATCCAGGGTGCACACCTAGTCTAACAGGGTGACTGATGGGAAAGCAGCAAAGTGACTGAGCCCAGAGACCACCAGCCCTTTGCCCTGACTGCACCCCTGATTCCAAGCAACCAGCTCACGGCCAGGCAGGGGTCTCACAGCATCATGGAATCACAATTACAGAATTTCAACATTGGAAGAGGCCTTAGGCCTCTGTCTCCAGAACTGGGAAGGAGTATATGGACAACTAGGGGGAAACATTAAAAGGACACGTCTAGTGGGCAGTAACCGTCGTAGAGCCCAATGTGTCCGTTACTGGTATTGGGGGAACAATGTGAGTCAACTGATTTGGTCTGTTTTGTGCAAGACTTGGAATTGAGGCCCTGCCTTACCCTTTTTCCCCCTTAAAATTTGGTGAAATTTATTTTTTTTAGTAGCAACTTTATTGAGATATAACTCACATACCACACAATTCACCTTTTTGAAGTGTACAATTCAATGGTTTTCATTATATTCAGAGTTGTACAACCATCACCACAATGAATTTTAGACCATTTTCATCTAAAGAAACCACATACTCCTTAATAGTCACTCCCCATTTCCCTCCTCCATCACCTCCAAGCCCTAGGCAATCACTAACCTGCCTTACCTTTTACTGCCTATTTGAAATGAAAAGGTCACATGCTCTGTGAGCCTCAGTTTTTTTCACCGACTAACACATCTTCTCGGTGGCCACACACCTTCATCAACAAACACTGTGGGTCTGTGAGTAGAACCCCAGGCTCTGCACAGTGGGGCACCAGGGTGGGGCTGGGGTCAGACTCTCGGAAGACAAATCCTGAGTTAGGTGGCCCATGGAGGGAAAAATATCTCTGGACAGTGGAGTCAGAGGCCAAAGGGCAAATACAAGCTCAGGGCCGGGGACCTGGGCAGAGATGCCACAGCGCTAGTGGCATTTCCTGGGACAGTGATGGCCTTGCACGTCCTCCTCTGGCAGGCCCAGGGAGACAGTCCCACAGCGAGGTAAAGCCCTTACACTTTGGAGTCAGACGCCCCAAGTATAAGTTCTGGGTCCTGACTTGCTGGTTGTGTGAATTTGAGTTGACATAACTTCTTAAGCCTCGCCTGCCTCATCTGTGAACTGAAGGAGGAAACCGGGACTGGGCTCAATGGATCACATCTCACAGACGCACTGAACTCCCCCCCCAGCAGCCAGAGCACTTTGCACCCAGCGGCAACGCAGTCACACCCTCCAACAGGCCCAGAGGTCTCGCCTCCCCACGCCTGCCAACACCAAGCACACTTTCAGGAATGGTCACATCGATTATGAAAGCAGGGGATGGTTCCAACCTCCGCAGCTGTATGCTGCCCAGCCCCAGCTTGCTCAGGCCCCGGAGAGCCCTGTGCAGCTTGGAGCACAGAACCTTCTAATGAGCACCCACCCACCTTCCCCTCACAGCTGGTACCAGCTGCTCGTTACCCCACTGCAGCTGCCAGGGTCTCCCTCACCTGACTGTGAGGCCCCTTGGGGGTACCCTCACCCCACACACTGGCTGTAGACGCAGCTAAGCACCTCCCCCTCCCCAATCTTCTCCCAGCCCACCAGCATCTTCTTCTCCCAAGGAACTGGATTTTACACACGCACACACTCACGTGAGCGTACACACGCCTCTTCCTTTTCTTTTTTTTGGCTCTTCACATGTCAACCAGAGCTAACACTTATAAACTGAGCCTATAAACTTGACCCTGAAAGAGAAGCTGTAAACTCTCTCATCCGGGGATCTCCAGACCGGCGCTGAACACACGCTGGGAGAAAGGAGATTACTTCCTACTCCCTGCTGCCTGCTTTCTAGATCTTTCCACCCAGATTCTTTGGCCTAAGACAAGTACATCAACTCCCATCCCCAGCTGCCTCCTGGGAGAAATCGACCTGAAATTGGGTGCCTTGGTGTAGGAATCTGGAGGCATCCACAGCTGGGCTCAACCTAGAACTCAGGGAAGGAACGAGGCTTCTTGGCATCAGCCAGGACCAAGAAACCCAACCCCGGCGAGCTTGAGAGGAAAGGAACGCATTGACTCACATAGCTGGGAAGGGCAGACGGGGGACGTGGACCCAGGGCTCAAACGCTACCATGTGTCACCATCGCCCTCTCCACCCCCGCTTCCTGCTTCCACACGAGTCGCCCCTGTTTGTTTCCTCTGCCGATGGGAAGCTTCATGAAGAGAGTCAGGGAGCTGGCCGGGCAATTCCATCAGCCCCGAAGAAGAGCACCCCTCTCCCAGCGCTGGGAGGACTCCCGCGGGTCCTGATTGGTCACATGCCCAACCCTCCAGTCCCAGGGCTCAGTCTGCTTCCAGAAGGAGGATAGAGAAAAGTGTGCTGCAGGCAAAAACAGTAGCTACAACAGTCCTCTGCATGGCAGCTATTTTCAAACATGCAAAACTTCATCTCTGTGTCAAAATAGAGCCCGAGTGCTCTAAAGTACGGGAAGAGTCTGGGAGGCTGAGAAGGCTGCCAAGAAAAGCCATTCTGCAAACAAAACTGTGTGTGCTAGAAGGACAAGGAACCTCCTGGAAAGCAGTTTGTAGCAGGCTTCCTTGAGAGCACTGGCATCTCCTGACCTTGGCTGAGGAGCCCCTGCTCTCATCTAGCTGGAGCCAGGGTTGCTTCACTTGGGCATTGTGCAGGAAGGGAGGGCTCAGGGCTCCCTCCACCCCGACCCTCCCCCTTAGAATGACCCCTGAAGGTGGCTCAGAGCAGCAACCCACCGCCTCGCTGGAGAAAACTCCACCACCTTCTATAGAAGGAGGTCTGCCTCTGGCTCATTCCTGCTTCAAGGTCTCAGCCAGGTGGGCTCTCCTTCATCCTGTCCCTGCAGGTCCACAAGGAGTGTGACCGTGGGTCCTTGGGTTCTGGTCCAGACTTCCACCGTGAATGATATGGGCCAGCCGGCCTCCCCAGCCAAGGCCCCCTCTAAAGTAAGCACATCCCACAGAGACATGAGCACTCCTCCTGTTAGCAGGCTTCCCCCTCACCCTGGAGTAACAATAGGCTCTTGCCCCGCCCCGCCCCCCATGTGCCAAGACGCCTCCAGCTCTTCTGTGCCCTTCCTGAGGCCACAGACAGGAATGAATGTCTTTTGAATGAGAAAGCCAACCCCAATGTGAGGAAGTGACCAGTGCAGGTTGGATCAGCAGGGTATGCAGAGGATAATGGAGGGAACAGTAAAGGTAGCCAACACCAGAGGAAAACCAGGGACAGAACTGGGATGGAGGCAGCAATAAAAGTGATGACGAAAAAAACAACAGCTATATTCCTTGAGCACTTACTACACACCAGGCCTTAAGTGCTTTAGATGCATTAACTCAGTCATCTGTTAGTTTTAAATGTACAAATGCCCTCCAAGATATTTCTTAACTACAAAGAGAAAGTACCTTATAGAGGAGAAACCAGGTTAAACAAAGGTTAAAATTGCCAGGAATGGGACATATTGACACCAGGAGCCCCCAAGAGAATGCACTGAGGACAAAACACCACCTCTGTGGTATTCTTGCCAAAAATACAAAACCTCCAACAGGCCCAGAGGTCTGCAAATCGTGAGAAAACATCAGACAAGCCCAAGTTGAAGGACATTGTACAAATAACGAGTACACTTCAAAAAGATTAAAGTCAGGAAAGGCAAGGAAAGGTTTAGAAACTAATAGATTGCAGAAGGCCAAGGAAAAATAACTACATGTAATGTGGGACCTTGAACAGGAGCCTAATGGACATTAGTGGAAAAAACTAGTAAAATCCCCGTAAGGTCTATAGTGTAGGTAATAGAATTAGAGCAGTACTGATTTCCTGTTGTTGGTTGGTTGATATTCATTTTGATCGTGATGTGGTTATGTAAGATGTTAACGTTAGGGAAAGTTGGGTGGACATATATGGATACTCTCTGCTCTACAACTTTTCTGGAAACAAAAAATTAATTCAAAATTAAAATTTAAAAATTATTTTTGAATTTCAAGTTTTCTAAGTGCAAGATTCCCCAAACAAATCAATCCCATCTCAGAAGAATAACTTACAGGGTTGGTCTACCAGCAATGAAAAGTGCCCAGACTCTGAGTAAAGCAGAAAATATTTTGTTTGCCATATTATTAAAACTCTGCCACAGCCGAGTTTTTTTAAATTGTTATAATAGCTCCTATTTGTTGAGCAGGTACTCAGTTGCAGGGACCGTGCCAGCTCATTCCAATAAGCACCTCCGCAATTTCTGGAAGTGTGACCAGCAAGACAGGCCATGAAACGCCCCTCCCCCACCTCATGGGCCAGCGGGCTCTCCATGGGGTTGTGCTGCATCTTCTGTTCATCTTGTTCTCCAATCCAGCAGGACGCCATGAGTGAGAAGTTTCTCTAGCTTTTCTGACCATGCATCACAGCCCCTCCCCTCTTCTTCATTCCTTCCACAGTGACTCACTCTGGGAGGCTTTCTGAAATCAAATAAATAAAGGCATTTCCCACCAACTCTAAGCCCGACAACTTTAGCCCTCAATACTCATTTCTTACATCCCACAAGAGGAAAAATACATGTGAGATTACTGCTATTTAAGAGGTTCGGGATTGCCCAGGTCTGATCATTTTCTTGGTTCTTTTCTCCTTGTGCCTCTCTGGGGTTCTCCCATCTCACCAGCCAGGAGGATAAGAGCAGACCAGAGGCCACACAATTTGCAATTCTGGCTCCTGACTGACTGTCGCTCCGGTGTGCTGGGCATCAAGGTTCTGACGGGCAGAACAGACAGGACTTGAGCCTTGTTGCCATTCTGGACCGTGGCACATGTTGCCTGACCCTGGGTCTCTGCACAGTGAGGTTTCCTGCTAGGCCCCTCCAAGCCTGTCCCTTGGCTAACTTTGTGATGTGCCAACAAAATTCTGTTTCCATCCTCTTCTCTACCCACAGACTGGAAATAAATCATCCGATGATTGGTATACATGTCATGACTGTATCCCATTTTGCAATGAGGTGGGGCAAGTGGGAAAAGGCATTCTGAGCCCAGTGCCTTGAACCCTTGAACGAGAGGAGAAGAGTCCAGAGGGCCACTGATTCAAAGGAGGCGAGCGACAGGCCTTTGTCCAGGGAGAGCTTGGGTAGGACCAGACCGAGGCGAGGAAGGCCTGGCCACTCAGGAATTTTGGGCAGCTGAAGGGGTGCTGCCTGGGCAGGACTGGGCGTCTGTGAACAAGCCCCAGAGCCCCCTTCCCTGGGCCAGCCCTCACTCCCACCCCACCCGTCAGTAGCTGCTGCACAGGGGACAGCGTGGAGGACAGGGCAGGGGGAGAGAGCTCTGGCCCAGGCCCTTTCAGGCCAGTTCCCGTTGTCACCACCAGGATAATAAAGACAAACAAGGGAGGGAAGGAGAGGCCTCGTGCCAAGGCAGTCAGAGGAGGGTTGAGGGTGCTTTGAGGGGGAGCTCAGGGCAGATATCAACAAGGACAAGGCAAGGTAGCAAGTGCTCTGCCGCGACAGCAAAGGAACTGACCTTGAATACTAACCTTCTTCCTTGATCAGAGGGGCATTCACACATCCACCACGCTCCTGGGCAACCCAGAGCCACTTGGAGGGGAACTGAAGGTCTGCACCCGACCCCTACCTGCCCCAGAGGTAAAAGCATTCAAAGAGACCAGGAGCCAAGGGACAGTCCTTTTAAGTCAGGGGAAAATTTACCGTAGAAACCATAAAATGGAACCCCTCCCATTTCGTAAGGCCTCCCCCAGACCTGGGGCCTCAGAGACCCATTTCCCCAGGATGGGGGGTGGGGGCAGGGGGGACATCTGAGGGGTCTGACTGTGACCCTAAGTCTGTAAAGTGGACAAGTGTGACCCCGAGTGTGCTCGGCTTCAAGGCAGATCTGTCCCTACAGGGAGAAGCCAGGTAGGCAGGTCCTGCAGAGGAGGAACTGAGTGAAGGGCAGGAGGGTGGCAGAGGAGGAGAGGTGGGCAAGAAATGAACTTGAAAGGTTTCCCACTGGTTTCTTCACTGGAGGTAGACTGAAGAGTGGGGTTCAGTGGTGGGAATACTGGGTGCAGCAGGAGGACCCTAAGGGAGAGGCCCAGCAGGAGGCTGTGGGAGCAGCGTGGGCAGCTCAGAACCAGGGAGCTGACAGAGAGCTGACAGGATGACAGGATGAAGGGAGCTGACAGGATGAAGGAGCTGACAGGATGAAGGAGCAGAGGATTTTGCGGTGGCGCATATGGGTGAGGAGTGCCTGTCGCACAGGGTGGGCAGGAGAGCGTGGGGTGAAATGCCGCAGAGGTCAGGGGCTAGGAGGAACAGCCTGGGGACCCCAGTTCAGAATAGAGCGCAGTCAGAAGCGCTGGCCTCCTCCCACTACTAAAATCACCTTGAAATGACAATAAGGGAGACAAAAATGAAGAAACCCAAGGCAGCGCTGGCAACGAACATGGTACCAGCAACAGAAAGATTTCCTCTCGGAAAGATGGAAAACACACGGAATTGTATTAACGGACAAACAAGAAGGAAAGCACAGTCCAGAACATGAACGAGAAAATGCTGCAGGGGATACGCGGCCGGCCTTCCCATGGGAGCCCCACAGAAGCTCCCAGGTTCGAGGAAGCAATGGGGGTGATTTGACTGAGGGCCTGGCTGCACACCATCTGGACCAGTACTGCCCCCCACCAAACACACACACACACACACACACACGCACGCACGTGCACACACATATATACACAAGTTGGGTGAGCATGAGCTCAGATGCTTACATGCTTACATGGTAGTTTAGTTTCCCTAAACTGAGCAGAGAGATGCAGTATGTGGGTTGGGAGAAGCTAAGAAGAACACCCCAAACAAGCCCAGAGCAAAAAAGGGAAAGGCAGCTCCAGCTTCTGGGGTCAAATCTACCTGTTCCCCACCTGCTCAGCCCCTGAAAGGACATCGGCCTAAACCAAGACACACACGCATACAAACCCTCACTCCAAATGCAGGGAAGTGGCCTTTTGGGTGAATAGCCTTGAAAAAGAAATCTTTCTCAGGAACTTATAAAGTCAGTTCAATCCTTCGTTCACAAAAATGGCAAATAATCACTTAATATTCTCTTCATAACCAAGCCCTTAGAAAATCTGTGGATTATCAAAATAAAAGTCTAATTTATTTTCTTATAGGAAGTCATTGCATCCATAAAGAACAGGCGGCTATGGAAAGAGAAGCATTCAGAGAACAAGATATTGCTTTGGAAATTTTTTTAAAAAGTAAAAGACATAGCCAAAAATAAATAATTTCTGTAAAGGGCTAAGTAATAGAACAGTTATGACTGAAAACTAAATTGTTTCTGTCATGGACTGTAATGATAGTTACAGCACAACCCTAATCTACTCAAAATCGTAGCACACTTGAATGTCTCAATAGAACTGTTACAAAAAATAGCCCAGCCCCTCTACCCCCCCGCCAGGGATGGAGGAGGGGTCCTTCTGATGCAAGTTTTCTGGACTGTTCTTCAGAGATGCCCCAGGGGCTGAGCTCCAGTTCCATGGTGCCCATTGGCTTAACACACACTCCTATTGGCTGTCTGCCTTCCCAACAGCACTTCACCATGGACCATGCACCTGCATTTCCCAAAACACTAACTTGACCTAGAATCCTCCTCTTTACGATCTGTTTCTGGAAGAACCCCAACCAAGGGTAGGATAATATCTTTTTATTTTGATATAATTATTTTAAAAGAAGAGGTGGTTGAAGTTGGTACCAAGATCAGAGTTACTGATGGCCTTTCAATAGAATGGTTAGGAAAGCCAATTTGGGGAAGGGCTTGGATGATGAGCTAGAAGAGAGTGTTAGTTGAAGACAGGCTAGCGATGGGCTGTATACAGGATGGTAGGATTCCAGAGCAATGAGTGAGCCCATGCTGACACTGAGGAGGCAAGTTCTTCATGTGGCCGGCTTACTGCTTGCGTAGGATGAAAGAGCATTTCCCTGATACAGGGCAGCTGTCGGGAAGCTGCAAGCACCATTGTTCAACCGCCTGGCCCCTGACTTCGAAATAAGCCCTTGGATTACAATCAAATTAAAAACTCTACTTCTGCTGCTTCAGCACAATCAATACATTCCCTTTCACAATGCACAACAGACAGGAAGAAAACAACTGCCAAAGCTCAGAAGCCACTACTATGGTTGCTTGGGTGAAAATTCCTAAACACAGATTAAAGTGAGAGAAGCAGGAAATAAACCCAAACAGGGCTCCATCTTTCAAATAAACCTAAATGAGGCTTCATCTTTCAATTTAAGGGCATACACACACACACACACACACATATACACACACTAATGCAGTACTTCAATTATTCTAAGATGTAATATTTCATTTTTTAACACCCCCACAATTGAGGCATATTGTACAATTGATACAAATCATATTGGGCTTTTTAGTGGTATATAAAAAGTACTGAATCTTACAATTAATAAATATGGAATTTCATATGTGATGTGAACAAACAAGATTTCAGGGCCTCCTTAAAGACAAAAGTGCCTCATTCTTGGCCTCTACCTTTCAAGGTATTAAGGGCGGGCTTCCCTGGTGGCGCAGTGGTTAAGAATCCACCTGCCAATGCAGTGGACACGGGTTCGAGCCCTGGTCCGGGAAGATCCCACATGCCATGGAGCAACTAAGCTCGTGCACCACAACTACTGAGCCTGCGCTCTAGATCCTGCGAGCCACAACTACGGAGCCTGCGAGCTACAACTACTGAAGCCCGCGCGCCTAGAGCTTGTGCTCCATAACAAGAGAAGCCACCACAATGAGAAGCCCGTGCAGCGCAGTGAAGAGTAGCCCCCACTCGCCGCAACCAGAGAAAGCCCACGCACAGCAATGAAGACCCAACGCAGCCAAAAATAAATAAATAAATACATTTATAAAAAAAAAAAAGATACTAAGGGCAAAAAAACTTTCAAGTGTATTGAGACCTAAATAAATCATGATAAATATTTTAATTTTTCAGATTGTTAACCCTAATTAGGTAAAGCTCAGTTTCAAAATTACTTGGCAGATGACCCTAGCATTTAAAAAATAAAACTAATATAGAATTAACATAAAGGAAAAATGAATTTATCCTATAATCTAGACAGCCCAGCACATGAAGTATTTACTTTCCTGTTCTAAACAAGAATTTTTACTTCATCTGACATTTTTCTTAAGGCAAATCACAGAAAAGTTAACTTTTGGCCCAAGTAAAGGCTTCTTTCATTTCAGCTTTCCTGGAAGTGAAAATAAGCCATCCTTTACCTTCATAAATGCTTTCTTCCTTCCTGCATCTAAGGGAAACAAGATAACCCAAAACATCAGACTTCCAGACCATACCAATCAGGAGTAGAAAAGTAGTAGGTGGTCACCCTTTGGGTGCCTTTAATTCTGGATTCAACTTCAAGTGAGACTCAAACTTCCTGCCCTTCTTTTCCATTCTCTCTCAACCAACTCAAGAAAGGAAAGCAGGGTCAGGGATGGAAATGAGCCATTCTGGTCTCTTTCATCCTTTTCCTCTTAAGGTGTGGTTGGGTTTATGAAAAGTCCAAACTCTGGCAATGCTCATTTAGCCTTTTTGACCCTCAAACTCAAAAACCCTCAAACTCAAAAACAACATGACTTGGGAGTAACCATGAAAAAAGGTCCAAAAAGCAGTTTCCACTGAGGCCTCAGTTATTGAACAGTTCTCCAAGAATGAATTAGGCTGTGATGCTTACATCCAAGAGATGGAAGCTCAGGTGAGAATCCAGCTCATGGGCACCAAAAGCCCTTGCACGGGATCAGTCAGTACCAACACTGAGCCCAAGCATGTGGAAAGCTGTAACATCTAGTATCCCTTTGCTGAAAAGGGTCATCCCATGAGGTCGATGACCAGTGTTGTGGGCTCAGGTGACAACTGCATGAGAGCTTCTGTCAAATAAAGAAGAGCCAGAGAGCATCTCACCCACCAGACATTGTCAGCACCAAGGACTGATGTTCGAATAATGGCATATGTCAAGAAGAGGCTCACCAAAGGCCCTCAGTGGTCCTTCAAACATGTTTCAAAACCTGCTACATCTCTTCTTTCTCTGTAGACTTGAAATCTCAGTGAAGGAGACTCCCTAAAAGAAAAAAATTAAATCTTCCTCAGAGGAGAAATCTATTACTTAAGAACACATGGTCAAGTTACATGGACACAAGCAATTTGTGAACCAAATGCCTATGAATGCTCTGAGAGCTTCATTACTCGTCTCTAAACCTGAGGTGGTGATGTGGCCACCACCCTCTACTCACAACCACTGGAGCAGAGAGATCAGATGCAGGCACATAAACCCTTTAGAAGGACCAAGCTTACAAATCTTCAAACCCATATCACGTATCTGTGCCCTCATACTCGCTCACATGTATGGCCTCAACATTCCCACTAGGAGAGGACAGTGTGCTACATGTTCTCACAACACTAATCCTTCTGTTTTTGGAGTTTCATCCAATGCCTACTTGTTTTTAATTGAGCTTTAGCAGTTTCTTCTCAACAAAAGTCTAGGAAAGAAACTTGAGTGGTCAAAGCTGCTCCATGTTTCATCACCGTGGATACAAACCCCAAAATGGACATGGCTTAGGATGATAGAATCTTTAAGACGCTGCTCCATTCCACTCACTCCATTTTCAGTGAGTATAAAGAGTTAAATCCTTTATACTCACTGAAAGTGGAAGCGTAAATAAGTATTCATACTCCTCCCTAAAGACTCTACATGGGAAAGCACTTTTAAGAATTTTAAATACAAAGACAGATGAAAAGGTATAGTTCAATATTACTGTAATAGTTTCTGGGGGGAAAAAATGGCCTATTTGGGGAAAATGTAATTAAATGCTGGAAACAGAGATTATAGGTTACACATTACACGTGACAATTAAAAATATGGTGACTTTATTTCCATCTTCTTACAGTCCCCAGTATCACATCTGGTAAGAATCTTCATATCTATAACACAAAAATGTCTCAAGAAAGCATGTTACAAGACAGTATATATAAGCAACAGTTTGGCAGAATTCTAGTTCATATCCCCCCCAAAATTTTTTAATTCAAAAATAACAATTAACTTTATTTAACATATGTTATACTTACTACTTAAAATACCATGCTCTAGTTAAATAATTAATCAACAACACTGTATACAAATAAAATATTACACAAAATATATTTAAGAAAATGTTTTGGTATTTGATCTGAACAATAAATAAAAACACAGGCACTTCTACACTGAAACAGGAAAGCAGTCACTACTCAGGATAATAATTTTGTGTAAGCAACACGTAATCATGTGGCAAGAACAGAATTCTGCAGTTTTAAACTGACAAACCACTGATAAAAAGGTCTGCAACTTCAATCTTTTCACTTAAAGTTCAAAAGTTACATACGCTTTCCTGGTCCACAATGAAAAATCATAAACACAATATGGTTACCAGGGTCAATTCAATCTTCAGTTTGAAGATAATGGAATCATACTCATTATTTTCAAATACTAAAAAAGAGAGAACTATCACGATACCACCCAGCAAATGAAATACAAGATAGTTAAGCTTCCTCCTTATTATGACCAAAAGACCATAACAAGATAAACTGGATGAATGTCACACGGTGATTCCCATTTTGCAAAACTGATTAGATTAACCCAAGGAAATGTTGGGGCAGCAGGAAATTTCAACAGAAGTTAACTTTTCCAGACTATTTAAAAAATTCATCCAAATTTCATGAAAATAAATGTAATTCCATTTCACAAAAAGCATTGAGTCATATATAACAGTGTCTTTGTAGCCAGTAGGTTTATGAATACCTAAATTGCAGATAATTCACTCATTATAATGGGAAATAGGATTACCATCATATGAGGGCAAAACAAAAATAACTTAACACGATCAGATTCCAGAAACATGATTTCAGATGACAAGGGGGACAAGTTAGAAAATAATGACCACTAGCCAGCAGGAAGGGTCAGAACCATTCGTCCTGTCATATCCTACATAAAAATTAGGATCTTCTGCTTTCCCTCTTCAGAAAGTACTACACTGAAAGGTTTAGAGGCCCTCATATGGATACTACTCATAAAGGCAGTTTTGATGGTTTTACATAGAAATTACCTCTAATGTGAGAGAACACAACATGGGAACTATTCGAGATACATCTTTCTATGCAAAATTTAGTTTTGTACATAATTTAGCAACTTAAATGAGCATTTTGCAACCGAGACCAAATATCAATCATCTCTTGAGGTTTTCTACTATGTACCAACATCAAACCTACATAGGAACAAATGTTATTCCTGTTTTTCTCTTCTATATCAAATGTCCTGAAGCCTTTGTGTTTCTCTGGAACGAGGCCAAGTTTCTGAAGGCACATTCCAGTATAAACGTCATCGATGGGGTAGAGAAGGACCTGGTCAGTTACATTGTATAGCCTCAGGGCCAGGTGGCCGGAGTACAGGAATCCACCTCCCCCTGCATAAGGTGGGTAGACGCCAGTGTAAACAACTTCCGGGATGTAGTACTTGAGTTTCTTATCCCGATGAGGTCCAGCATTGTGAATCACATCACCTATAAACAAATCTTTGGCTTTGTTCTTGGATAAGCTATTCAAGTAATTCAGGATGTGATGGGTGTTCACAAAAACATCATCATCACCCTTGAACACGAACTCAGCATTTGGGCAGGAAGTGCTCACCCACCTGAGAAAGAGTACTTCTTTCAGAGATAAGTTGAAGAAGGTGTCTCTGTAGTTCCACATAAGAATGTCTTGGTGTTTCTCACTCTCAAATTTCAGCATATCTGAAAGGTCAGGATGGTTGTCCTCTGGGGAGGTCTGGCCCAGTAAGAAGACTCGCACCACTGTTTGGTTCCCCATATCGGTTTCTTTGCCCCAAGATTCCCGAATTGCTTGCCTTCTGTCGAAATGTGAAGTAAGGGACTTAATCGCCAGCAATAAGAAGGGCTTCTTTGCACACTTATCAGGTTGATCTATAAGCAGTGAATAATTTCGACATCTCAAATACAACAGAAAGTCTTTAAATCTGTCTGGCAAACTGTCGAAACCTGAAACTACTGATGTGACCCTCAGGTCAGGTTCACAATAATTCAGATGGCTTATGTTGGAAAATCCGTATGCTTCCCCTGTCTGGTTGGCTAACATGTTCAAAATGGGATTGTACTTCCTGTTCAGCTTTTCTTGTTCCCTGTTCCAATATGCCTTGGGAGGGTCAGATATCTTCCAGAACTTGTCTTTGGGTATTATTACTTCCCCTTTTCCATTTTTTTCTTGGCTACTGCTTTTGGAGACTTCCACAATCAAATAAATGAAGACATTTACCATCATCAGGATTCCCAACAACTTTATTCTTCGACGTCCAACACTCATTTCTCATATCTGAAATAAAAGAGAGGAGCATTGTATTGATTAGATTATTATTAATTGCATTTGCTCACATGCCACTTGCCTCTTTTATGTCCCCCGGAATAGCGGTTTAGAGCACAGATTCTAGAGTTGCACTGCCTGGGTTCAAATCATGGCCCTATCATCCTAGACTCAAGCTCTGTGACCTTGGGCAAGTTGTATAACCAATGTCTCAGCTTCTCCATCTGTAAAATGGGGATACATAACCCATTTCATAGGACGGTTTTGAGAGCTATATGCCTTTATATGTAAGCTTTTAAAACAGTGGCTGGCCTATAGCTAGCTGTGTATAAATGACCCTTAACGCTGTGGCTGTTTTGGACACTGGAGGGCAAAGATATGCATTAACTAGATAATTCACAGGTGCTTCAACTTCCTTGCTTACACAAGGACATATACAAATCAGTGTGCTGCAAACGGATGTGCTCACAATTCATAATAACAAATACAGTTTATATTTGTTATTATGGACATACCTGCACACACACATAACTGTATTTATGTGAGCTGCAACATGTGCAGTTCCATGTCATTTACTTTGATCCCCTATTTTACTCTATTTTTTTTTAAATGGTGGCCACAACCTTGAATTGTTTCCTGACCTTCCATTTTACAGATGGGGAAACCAAGGCAGAAAGATTAAGACACTTGCCCAGGGCTGCAGGGTTAGGAGGTGGAGGAGACACTAACCACACTGAATGTTCAGAGAGATGAAACCAGCTTCATACCAGCTTCATCCAAATCGCCCACAACTGAGACCAACCAAAATGTCATCAACAGAAGTTTGGATTATGAAACTGTGCTATATTCATACACTGGAACAACCCCTAACAATAAAGAGGAAAACTACTGCTACAAGCAACAACAGTGTAGTGAGGGAGAGAGAGACCTCAAACTCCATTTATGTTAGGTTCAAGAAGGCAAAATTAATCTAGGCCCTAGAAATCTGAAAGTGATAGGGGTAGGGGTTTTGAATGGAGAGAGTCAGGAGGGGCCTTCTTGGGTATAGAAATATACTGTGTATGTCTTGATCTGGATGAGGTTTCATGGGTGTATACATTTGTCAAAAGTCAAACTGTATTCTTAAGATCCCTGCTGTTTATAGCAAAGAAGGAAAAGAGAAATGAAAATGACATTTTAGTGAAATATCAAAGGCCAAGAATAGATTTCAGGCTGTAGGCAACAGAACAAAGAAAGAGTAATGAGATGGTCTGCTGGGGTTGTAACTGCAGAGTTCTAACACTAGTGAGACAGATGGCCCAAGAACAACCAGTTAGATAAGCTTGACATTAAAAGACAACCCCAAAAAGTGGAATGGCAATACTCGGTAAAGAATTTTCTTATCAGGCTGGGATCTCCCTGGTGGCACAGTTGTTAAGAATCCGCCTGCCAATGCAGGGGACACGGGTTTGAGCCCTGGTCCGGGAAGATTCCACATGCCACAGAGCAACTATGCCTGGGCACCACAACTACTGAGCCCACGTGCCACAACTACTGAAGCCCGCGAGCTCTAGGGCCCACATGCCGCGACTACTGAGCCCACGTGCTGCAACTACTGAAGCCCAGGCGCCTAGAGCCCGTGCTCCACAGCAAGAGAAGCCACCGCACTGCAACGAAGAGTAGCCCCCGCTCGCCACAACTAGAGAAAAACCCGTGCACAGCAACGAAGACCCAATGCAGCCAAAAACAAATTAAAAAAAAAAAAAAAGAATTTTCTTATCAGGTTAATTCTACAGCTGAGAATTCATCCTCAGAAAAGAATCCCAAAGAAGTATTGCTTCTCAGGCAGGGTGCATTATCTTGATACAGGGAGCCTCTGAAGAAGGTATTGTTACTTTTATTCCCATTTTATACCTGAGGAAACAGATTTAAAGAAGTAACTGTGATAAGGGCAGAGCTGGAATCCTAGCCAAGGTGATGGGGGTTCTAAGACCACCATGTCAAATGGTAGCCACTCTTCTCTGACCTCTAGAACAAAATGGGTTTCTTTATTGGGGGGGAGGGCTGCAGTTAATAAACATTGATTCTTCTAAAATTTCAATACAAAATGTGAAAGTTCAAAAAGGATGGTGTGAAGGAAACAGTTTGGTATCACTGGAGAAGCATAGGATTTTTTTTTTTAATTTATTTATTTTTGGCTGCGTTGGGTCTTCGTTGCGTTGCTGCGCGTGGGCTTTCTCTAGTTGCAGTGAGCAGGGGCCACTCTTTGTTGTGGTGCGCAGGCTTCTCATTGCAGTGGCTTCTCCTGCCGCGCAGCACGGGCTCCAGGCACGTGGGCCTCAGTAGTTGCGGCACATGGGCTCAGCAGTTGTGGCTCGCAGGCTCTAGAGCGCAGGCTCAGTAGTTGTGGCACACGGGCTTAGCTGCTCTGCAGCATGTGGGATCCTCCCAGATCAGGGCTTGAACCCGCGTCCCCCGCATTGGCAGGCGGACTCCCAACCACTGCGCCACCAGGGAAGCCCTGTTTGTTTTTTTAAAATTGAAGCATAGTTGACTTACAACATTATATTAGTTTCAGGTATACAATATTGTGATTTGCTACTTATATAGATTATACTCCATACAAAGTTATGATAAAATATTGACTATATTCCCTGTGCTGTCCATTACATCCTTGTAACTTATTGATTATGTATTTTAATCAAGGGTAGTGTTTATTTATTTATTTGTTACTATAAGATTTAAAAATTCACTGGGTTCTAACAAATAGTCTCAAGGCAGAAGTATTTGCCACGCTGAGAATGCTGTGAAGTTATCACTATGTTGAACAGCCCAGATTAGATCAATGGGAATTCACAAACTGTTTTGCGTCTCTTAAAATCTGTCCAGTAGATCCAAATCTAGTTGCTTGTATTTATCACTGCTAAATAGTTTCGGTTAAGGACATATAAGTAAAAGATGTTTTTATAAAACCAGTCCCTACACCATACCTTCCACTCCCCAAAGCCTCTACACAGCTAGAGAACATGGCAGATGATAAAGTTATGTGGGTGCTCTCAGCTCACCCAGGTAAGCAGCCTCCCATCACCACTCCATTCTCCCCTCACTTCTCAACCACTACCCACCCTCCAACCCTCAAGAATCCCACTACTGAGGTACCAAGAAAGGGCCTTCTTAAACTTCCTCCAAAGAAGGCGGTAAAAAAAAAAAAAAAAACCCACAAGATATTCCCTACTCCTTAATTATAGGTTTAAAGGGCCCCAAGTCACACACAACCTGAATAATCCATAAGTCTATGGTCCATGCCCTCCTTAGGTCAGCTCCTTTCAAGTGAGCCTCTGAGCACACCTTTTATGCAAACTGAAGGCCAGTACATCTTCGGCACCCTAAACCTCTTTGTTATGGGTCTGACTTGCCAGGACAGGAGAGCTCAAGTGGACACTTGGAATGTATTTGTGTGGGTATCTGATACAATTAAAGAATTAGTCATCTTATTAGCAAATAAATCATGGATAGTTTTAAGTTGGTTTTTTTTTGGCCTCCAGATTCGAGACAAAACACTTTCCAAAAACAAACCATTCTCTCTAAATTAGGATAACTTTCCTAAAGCTGAAGTAGCACTTGACCCAGTATCACTGGTCTTGCCCTTCATGTGAACAGGCTGAAAAGAGGACAAGGAAAAGTATGAGGGTGAACAGAGAAAGACTACAATGAGCAAGAAGATCTGGAAGGAAAAACAGCACACGCTATGAACAGCTAACTACTTGGCAGAAATTTTCAACTCAGAAAAGGAGTCTGGATCAGTAGACTATTCCTGAAATTTCTACAGTAAAACAGGACAGCTTAAGGGAGAAAAAAAGAGAGGCACAGTACTTTTACATAACGGGTCGTGAAACTGTAAGTTAATTTTCCTAGGAAAAGATTCAGGGTGAATAATATAATTCCAGATAAATGAGCCAGTTATGCATCCAGACCTATGGATACCTGCAATCCAGACAGAACCATCTGAAATGACGGTGTGATGTTTCGTATCATGAAAAGCAACAATCCTTCTTTCAGGAATATTTTGAAGAGTGCATTAAGCTTGCTGACCCTGGCCAAGGTTTCCAGCTTTATCACGGCAATTCAGGCTTTTATTTCTGCCATCAAGACCCAGCCAGGACCTCCCATATTCTCGGCCAAGATAGGGCTTTGTGGCTCTCAAAGGGACACCATCCTCACCTTGTTTCAAGGATTCAAGTCCTTGATTCAAGGATTCCAGAACATTTCCTGTCCATTTCTCATTTGTGCCCCCTCAGGGAAGCTGAGAGGATACCACTTTACCAGGGAGAAAAAGAAAGGCTCCAAGAGGGTTATAACTGGGCTGCCTAAATGTCACCACAGAGTTAAGAGGTAAGGGCAAGATGACAGAGTCTTCTGGCTCCTAATCCAGGGCTTTTGGGATCTCCTCCTTTTTCTACAAGCCGTGGCCACATTCTTTTAACCTGGTCCAGGTCAACAGTGAAGTCTCAAGGGCTGGCTCAAGGCTGAAAAGACCCAAAGCACTGGGTCATGGTACATTTGGTTGTTACAAAGACTTTCCAAAGAAAGGGAAATTGGAGCCTAGAAGCTCCCAGCCCCACTTCTGACAAGGGGCCAGCCTTCCTTTTCTAAATTCCCAAACGTGCAGCTTGGGCTAAACTCTTACCACTATTTCTAAAGGGCATTTCTTCCAAACCAACCTGAGAAGGAAGGGTGGGAAAACCACCCAGATTCTCAATTATACATTTCCATCGAGTATAAATGTCAACTTTCATTTGTGACCGAGGCACAGTCCCTCGCATGAGAACTAGACTCTTACAATAAACCAAAGTTCATGGAAAGGAGGATAAAGCAGTGACCTCCATAAAAATATCTGTGGGAAAAAGCTCTCTGAATATTTGACTAAATATTCCCATTACAGACATAAAACCAATTCCGTGTCCTTTTTTGAGCAGGAAGTTACATTGCTCAAAAAGAATTTTGAGTAAGAAAACCTACCCTGAAGCTAGAGAAGATGTTATACAACCCTCACTGTGAAACACAGAATTTTTATTGTAACAGAAATAGAAAATCCCATATGCAGACAAAGAACAACCTTAGCTTTCACTTTGTACTTGGAAGCAGACTCTCCCCAACAGAGACTGAACAGTCTTAAAATTTCTAAAACACTTCAGTTAATTTTGTTTAACAACAACTTCCTTCTTTATTTTGCAATTAAAATATTTAGAAAGGTAGAGACACACACAAAAAAATTTGTGTTAGCTGAAAATGGATTATAAAATAGTACAGATACCATGCTTAAACTATGTGAAAATCCAGATAAGATACCACACAAAAACAAAACCGGGTTAATCAGGGTGGTAGGATTATAGGTTATTTTCATATTCTTTAGTGCTGCCACACCATCTTCCCCCTTCAGCAGCCTCTACCACTCACATCTAGACTGCCTGGGACGGGGGCTGGGGCACGTCACACACAAATCCTAATGCCAGGTTCCCATTTCTAGAACCCACATCACTAGTCTGGGCCATGGCCCCCCAGTCCCAGACACTCCAGCCCTGTACTGGACCCTGCGGTGTTCAGCACAGGCTCTGTCACAACATCCATCCCTAGATCACTGCACACCTTTCCGTGGGCCCGTGCTCTCTGCCTGAAGCCATCTATCAAGAGGACTCCTCAAAATAATAGTAAAATATGAACACTTAGGCTTTATTTTAATAAATACTTAGGTACCACTGGCTATGTGCCAGGCACCAGTGATGCTCTGAGGCAGATACTCAGAGAGGAGATTTAACTTGTCCAAGGTCACACAGCTGGCAGATGGCAGAGCCAGGATTCAAACCTAAGCGGCTCCTCCTAAAACTCCAGCATCTGAGTTTTAAACCATGATACAAGTGAACACTGCAGCACAGGCTTAGGACATAAGGAACTAAAAGGATGATGGTCTGATTTTCAATGGTTAATCTTCTTAAAAGATTATTTTAAAAACTGTTTTTATTTAAAATTTTAAAATATTTATACATCTGAACCCTCAAAACTACCATCAGTCAAAGTCAGATATGAGAGGTAGGGCAGGGTCATAAGTAACATTTACTGAATGGCTCTTCTGTAGTCATTTCGTTTCCCAATACGCAATCTAAACAATCCCAATGTTTCATTCCTGGACACTAGACTGGGAACCACTAAAGAGGATGGTCCTAAAAGGTTCCCTCCAGTTCTGAAAGTGAAGCGCTGGCCAGAAGACATTTGAATGTGGCCACTGACAGCCACAAAGACCCATTCTCACAAAGCTCTGAGTCAGAGCCTGACTCCTCCACCCCAAGGGACTCCGGCATGCTAGGCAGACAGCCACGAGTAGCTGGTCAGGGACAGAACAGCAACCACACCCGGACCCAGTCCAAAACCTGTGCCCAGGACTGCCTTTGCCGCCCACACCCCCAGTACCAAAGTGAAAGATAAAAGAAAGGCAGCACCTTCCTGTAATCAGGAAATGAAATGACCAGCCACCCCATCTAGTCACGCTGAGGCTTGGAGGCAAGAAATCCAAGTTCCTGATTCGGTCACGGGAGTCTGAGCAGGCGGCCTCCGTGTCTAGGGGTGTCCTGCTTCCTGCTCACTCTCCTGCACAAACGGGACCCACAAATCCTCCAGGAGACAAAGAGCCCAAGCCCACTGCCATACCACGGGAGCAGGGGACGTGTACGTCATTCTGCCTGCCCAACCTCCCCCATCCTCCCTCCAGAAGCCTGGTGAGAGTGGCTAAATCCTTACTTCCCAGGCTTTTAACATCTGTTGCCTGGTCCTTGCCAGACTTTTCCAGATTCTGCTCAGATAAAGAGACAGGGAGGGCTTGCAGCTAAGTGGGGCCACCTCCCAGCGCTCAGGGCAGACAGTGGGGTGGTGATAAGGGTGTGAGTGCAGCAGCTCAGTGGGACCAGAAGAGCTGGGCCATACCTAGAGCTCGTTCCTTAATGGGAGCAAGAAGCCTGGCCTCGGTTCTTGCCTGGGCTGGTGCCGGGGAACCCCAGGATTCCCCCCACAAGCTCACCTAGAAGCTGGCATGAAGCGAGAACATGCGTCTGACTGCTTTCTGGTCTGTAAGTCCTAGAACAACTATCAGCTAAATTCAAGGAATTTGTTTCATAGTCATTAGCAGTACCCTTCATGTTCAAAATTTAAAGGGAAAAGTACATATGATGAATCTATTTACCTACATTCCCCCACAGGTGACATTATACATCAAAGTGTCTATAGGACGTGTTTTGGTCCCCATTGATTATAGTTCCCCCAAAACCCAATGTGGCTGATTTTCTCAAATGGTATTTATCATTTAAAATAAAATCAATCACTAAGTTCATCCTTTAAATAAACATGCATAGAATTTTCAGAAAAGGAGAAAGGAAAATTTAGTAAACAATGACAGGGAATTAACCCTCCCAGAGGCCATCCTGCCCCTGCCTTTAGTAAAACTGGTAAGAATTTCAGATCTTCAGTGTATAAGATTATGTCATTATAAAACAAGGCTCGTAGATGCTTTGAGGATGGAAATGTTCCAGATCCATAGTTAGTCTGGTACCCGGAGTCAGAGAGCCCAGAATTAAATTCTGGTTATGCTACCTACTACTAGCTGTGTGACCTTATGCAAGTTGCTTGACTTCTCTGAGCCCCAGTTCCCTCATTTGTAAAATGGGGATGATATAACCTACCACACCAGGTGCTGTCTACTGTGCACTGGGCTTTCAATAGTTTTCCTTCACAGGTTCTGATTCCTCCTCCAAACACTAAGCATACTTCTCAAGTTTTATCATTCATTGCCTCTTTTACAAATATTCTCTCTCTAGAAACCCATCTATCCATTGTCTTAAACATTACCTCCAGAAGAAGTATCACAAGTTGACCCAGCTAACTCCAGATAGTAAATGCCATGTGGAGTTTCTCTTCCTGGGTCCCCCATCTGCAATGGATCAACTTCCCATGTGCACTCCCCAGCAGGACCTTGAATTGCTTCTTCCCCCTGCTTTACACATCCAGCACATCTGTGTTCCCACCTCTGTAACATCACTTGCACCTCCTCCTCACCTGTCCTCTATCCCATTCAGGCTCTGCCACTGGCTACTGCAGGAGCCCAATGCCTTACTTCCCACAGCTCCCAAATATGCCCTGTTCCCCAGCTACTCAGTCTTCAGCCACTGTACATACATTCCCTTCTCATTCTGCTCCCTGGTTTGGTCACCACCACCAACATGGCACCGCTCCCTCATAGCCTACTGTAACTGTGTTGTCTTCTAAAACTCCTCTCTGCTCCATTCTTGGAGCTTAGGGCCTCATGGCCTCTTCCCCTCTTCTGTGAGTTCTCCTGCCCAAGGATAGGCCCCAGCCTAAATACCAGCCTCATTCCTCCAATCTTCTCACTCACATGCCCTTCTGGTCCCTTTATGATGATTTGTGCTTCCTTTCACACCACCTCCTGCCAACATCCTCCATCTCTATACCATATACACTTGAACCTCCACCAGAGCAAACACATTTCTCTTCCAGAAAAATCGCAGCTTCACTCTGCCACCTGAGGAGTGCCCTCTGTCTGCCATGCCTTCCTGAAGAGCTTCTACTCCTAAATTAGGTCAAGTGTCACTCCTGAAGAGCCCACCTCCCAGGAGTTAGGGCATCCTCTGTGATCAAGGTCTTCACCCTGCACCACCATTACCCCAGCACATGGCATCTGAGAGTCATTCAGCATTTGCTGAATAGAAAGGTATTTGGGTCATCTGGTCAAGTTCACTGAATACAGATGTTCAGTAGAAATTAGATTACATATACATGCCCTTTCGCCAAAGAGATGACACAGGAAAAATCACTTATATGTGTGCTAGTCAACGACACATATGTATTTATAGAAATCTGTCTCACCTGGGCGGGTGCAGGCAGGATTTGAAGAGGTAAACTATGGTGAAAAGCCCAGTCCAGCCCCTCATTTCCCACAGGCAGCCCAGGCCCTCCAGTGTGGGAATGCAGGAGCGTGGATTCAGCAGTGCTTCTAGGTGAGGGCTCCATCCCTCCTCTGGCAGCACACCCAAGCCAACTCTCCTTCATCCCATCCCCACAGAGAGGAGCCTCCACATTCCTTCCTGGTGAGGGGAGGACCTCCAGCAAGTGTTACCCCCACCAAGGCCATGATAGCAGAGGGACAGGGTGAACGTGCGTAAAGGGAGGCAGGCCCCAGTACAGACTGGAAGCTTGGAGGCATCTATTTACCTAGGTGGGAAACCATTTTAGAAAAGAAATGCTGCAATGCAGGCAGTCACTTCTTGGGGAGCTTCATGTGCTTTGGAAGCCCTTGTTAAGACCCTGTACATGGCTATGGTTTGGTAAGTGTTTCCCCTCCAAGCTCCAGGACCTATGTACAAACCAGTATAGTCTGGCAGGCTCTCAACAAGCCCTCAGAGAAATCCCTAGAAGATTTCTCTTTGATTCATCCTTCCGTTTGCTTAGTTGGGTTACATGGAATGTATTTCAGTCTGGGTCCAATCAGGAGGCAGAAACCACACAGTAATTCAACCAGGGGAAGTTTAAAAATATAATAATTGAGTAACTATAAAGATGGAATAGAACTCTAATGCCCTGCACCAGACAAAAAGTACCCAAGAAAGGACAAGCGTGGAAGAAAAGTTCAGAGCTTGTTGAAGTAGGTATAGGGGGCAGTTCCTGGGTGCCCAGGCCAGAGATGGTCCAGTCACCAGGAGAGCAGGAACAACCCTCTGGGATGCAGGCACAAAGCCTGGAACACGCAAGAGTCCCCATCAGGAGGGTTTCAGGAAACAAACCTTGCAGACTGCTGGGACGGTGTGCAGAGAGAACGAGGGTGCGGAAGGAGTCATGCACACACAGGGAGTCCAGCTGCCGCTGGAACAGGAACTGGAGAGGCCTCCCTCTGCACGAGCTTAGCACGTCAATGCATGGCTCGGACAGAAACAGCTCAGGGCCACTGCTCAGGACAAAGATCAGGTGGCCAGCTCACTAGACAGCCAGGATCACAGGGCTCCCAGTGTGTATACATGTGGGGGCTGAAGAGAAGCAGCGACCTGGGCTGGGCACAGGCTCCCCCTTCTACCACGGCTGCCAGAGCCAGAGAGAGGGCACAGCAGCCACATGCTAGAGAGCTGTGGCCTGCAGACCCACAGGAAAAACAGCAGGCTCTACAGGAAGCCTGGTTCTAGACTCTGGGAACCAGGAAGGAAAAGCTCTTTCTCCTGCAACATCCTCTTCAGAGCCCTCAACTTAGAGAAGGCAAAGGAAAAATATTTGAAGGCTCTGATCCATTTTCACAGATCAGGCAACAAAGGGTGAATTTGGAGCTGACAAGCAATAGTTAAAAACTGATACAAGTTAGAGATCTCTATATCACCAACCTGAAGTCATATTCCAACCATGAACACCGTTACTCAAGTCTGGAGTTAGGGGAAACGTGTATAAAACATGGGTCCTGTACAGTGAATTGATAGACAAGCAATAAATACGAGACAGTCCATTTGTCAACAGCAGAGGACAAGGCAGGGACCTGAGTGGGGCTTGAAATAGGGTAGATTTCAGATATGTGAGGAGAAGCAAGGCAGGCAAGAGGTGGGGGGCTGGGTGGGTAGAGGGTGTCTGCATGCAGAGACCAACACAACCAGTTTGTGGCAGATGGGTGCTGAGACCACTAGAGAGAATAGATAAGCGCTGTTGAGCCCAAGGGCTCTCCACGGGATGGGAGTGTACCATGCCTACAACTAACGTTAACAAATGCTGCTGCCAGAGGGATTGTAGGAATGTGTTTTCTTTCACAGTCCCTCTATTAAAAACAAACAAACAGAAGACTGACTAAATCACACAAGAATATGAAATAGGGAAAAATGAAGAACTTCCAAATTGGATGTCCATGTTGATTACAAATACAGTTGTATACTGTGTTCAGAGATTTAACTTCTATAAAGCAGATTAGGTTCACAAGCGGAAGACAGCGTGATCTGAGGGGTCCATCTTCTATCATCAGATCTCTAATGCACCTCTGACAGAGTACAGGCATTTGGCCTGGCTTACTAATCACTAACCCACGAGTCGGGGACTTCCCTGGTGGTCCAGTGGGTAAGACTCCACACTCCCAATGCAGCGGGCCTGGGTTGATCCCTGGTTGGGGAACTAGATTCCGCGTGTCACAACTAAGAGTTTGCATGCAACTAAGAGTTCGTGTGCTGCAACTAAGAGCCCACGTGCCTCAACTAAGACCCAGCACAGCCTAATACTAAAAAAAAAAAAAAAAAACCAAACACAAGTTGTTTCTGATTTTCCCTATAATCGAAAAAGAAAAACTGATGAACAACCTCATATGTGCATCTTTGTCCATTGTCTTATTATTTCCTTTGGAAAAATTACAAAGAGAACATACATTTTTAAAGTCATTTAGAATATAATCAAATTATTCCCCGTCCCACCCATCCCCCACCAAAAACAAAAGCCAGATTGATTTATCCTTTCACTGTACACACCCAAGAGCACAGCACTCTCCATGTTGACTGTGGACACTGTCCTTCTTTTTAATCTTCACAAAAAAAGGACTTCTGCTTGTTTTAACTGACCCATCGTCATTTATGTGCTTCCTTCCTGACTTCCCACTCCTCATGCCCTTTGCCCATTTTCCACACCGGGATATTCTCACCTCATTTAATCTTTTTTTTTTTTTTTAATTTATTTCTGGCCGCATTGGGTCTTCGTTGCTGTGCACGGGCTTTCTCTAGTTGTGGTGAGGGGGGGCTACTCTTTGTTGCAGTGCACGGGCTTCTCAATGCAGTGGTTTCTGTTGCAAGGCACAGGCTCTAGGCACGCAGGCTTCAGTAGTTGTGGCACACAGGCTCAGTAACTCCGCAGCATGTGGGATCTTCCCAAACCAGGGCTCGAACCCGTGTCCCCTGCATTGGCAGGCGGATTCTTAACCACTGCGCCACCAGGGAAGTCCTCATTTAATCTTTACAAACTCAAATATGTGAAGCAGTTACTCTGAGGTCACAAAGCTAATCTGGGTGGAGCCAGAACTTGGACCCTGGACCCTGCCCCCAAGTCTAAACTCTTTCTACCACACAACCTCGTTGCTCAAAGAAGATTTCAAGAATCCTCAAATAAAGTTGCACTTTAAAAAAAAATTACTTAGGAAGTGAAATCATTGCATCTGTGGATACCCAGAAGATGTAGGCCGTTTCAAAGAAAGCCAGGCAGTTGCGTTTTGTTTTTAAGCAACATGAGAAAGGAATAATGTAGACAGAATCTCCAGAAGGGAACCAGTCGGTAGTCTTAAGGTGCCCAGAGGTCCTGGTCTGGTAAGGCGGTCCCCGTCCCTGCTTTGGGCGGAGTCCCTGCAGGTCTGTGGTAGGTGTTAATCCACACTGAGGAATGAGAGATCGGCAGCAGTTTCAACCAGCCCAATCTAACAAACCTGTTGGGCAAACCCTTTTGGCAAGAGCTTTTACACAGAAAAAGCCCCGCCTCTCCTCTCCCCCTCCCTTCCCGGGGGCACCACAGCCTGAGGCTGAAGGGATCCCAGGACGATCCTCCCACCTGCTAGAGGTTAGATCCGAGTGGGCCTGCAGCCCAGCTCTCCAGGCTCTGAGAGGAAGGGACACTGGCCGTGTCAGAAAAGGTGATGGAAGAGCAAGTGTTGGCCACAAACTGTACCCTCTCACCCTTTTACTTGTTTTCTCCAGAACATGCACATGCATTCCACACACAGACCATATCCCGAGTTCATTACCAAAAAGAAGCTACAAGAATTTCTTTTCCAGGGCCTTATAGCTCAGCTACTCCAACCACCTCCTGTACGGAGGAAGAAACCAAGATGCAGAGAGGCACAGAGGCTTGCCCAGGGTCAGCATAGGTAGGAGTCACACAGTGAGAATCATCATCACGGACAAAGTCGCATTCTCATAGCTTCTTGTGAGCCATCAACATAAAATACAAGGCCAGCAAGGCGGACTGCAGCAGCACCACCGTGAACCCGCCCCGCCCCCAGACAGTGGTTTTATTACTTCCTTTTTGCTGTCTTTAACACTTCACACACATTTATCTGACTTGCCACACCTCTTCGGTAACAAGTCTTACACAACCCACAGGGCACGTGGCCATCAAGACCAGGGGCTGGGCCATTTCATTTCAGTCTCTCTAGCGCCTGCCACTCTGACAACATATTGACAGTCAATACATTTGAGGACAAGAAGGACATAAATGGGGAGGGGCAGTAAAGGAACGAGGATTAAATAAAGGAAAAATTTCTATTCCTTGACCTTCTTCATCTTTTGCTCCACACAAATCATTGTTGAATAATTACACACACAGGCCCTGCATTTCCAGGCCCCCCAGAGACCCTCCCTGGCCCCTGGCTGTCTATGTGTCAGGCCAGGACACTCCTCTTCACAACTGTCATAAGCCTTTTCCAATTCCTGTCCTTTCCCCTCCATGCCTCACCCTCAACCATCAGGACAGCATCACTGGGTGTCATCTCAATGCAGGACATCACCTAAAAAAATCCCAGGAAACATATGATTAAACAAATCTGTAAACAAACTAAGGCCCAAGGGATGGGAGGAGTGGAGGAAGAAGGCAATTAAAAATTAATAAAACTGCTGAAGCATAAATTACAGTACTGGACTAGAAACTAAGTTATCATTATATAATATAAACTATATTACATAAACTAAGTTATCAAACTGACCTTGTATAAGTGCTTCTGGAAACAAGCAGGCCATCAGCCATGGCTTGGCAATCTTGGTGGACAGAGATGGGGCGGGGAGGAGGTAACTTGGGGCTTGCTATGTGGGCTACTTCTGCCTACAGTCACACATAGAGAAAAGCTGGTGAAACCAATTAAGAAAGAATATTTTCACATAGGTACTGGAAAAGAGATTATTGTCATTTTACACAGTAAATGCATGAAATACTCAATTAAAGACTAATTTAACGGGACTTCTCTGGTGGCACAGTGGTTAAGAATCCACCTGCCAATGCAGGGGACATGGGTTCAAGCCCTGATCTGGGAAGATCCCACGTGCCGTGGAGAAACGAAGCCCGTGCACCACAACTACTGAACCTGCGCTCTAGAGCCCGCGTGCTGCAACCACTGAAGCCCACACGGCGCAACAAGAGAAGCCACTGCAATGAGAAGCCCGTGCACGGCAACAAAGACTAGCCCCCACTCACCGCAACTAGAGAAAGTCCGTGAGCAGCAATGAAGACCCAATGCAGCCAAAAATAAATAAATAAATCTATTTAAGAAAAAGACTAATTTAACAAAATCAAAAGTTGACTCTCCTCAAAGTTTTAGGATTGACTTTCAGAATCACATCACTCCTCACCACTTAATTCCATGGGCTATAATAAATGACCATAAAGAGAAGTAAAATTTTTTAGATTTTAAAACAATCACTTTAATGTTAAGCACTTGGGCAGCCAAATTCAATCTGCCATTTTCCCCGACAGAGATTCACCTATGTCACTTCCGAAAGGTACTCTACAAACTCTTTCAAATCACCAATGCCCTTCCCAATTCTATTAAATTTGGTAATCCTTGTCCCCATGAAATGTAGGGTTTGAGAGCACCTCCATCAACTCTTGCAAAATAAAAGTTTACGTTTGTTTACATTTATTTCCAAAATAAAAATATATCTCCCCAAATAAACATTGTTTGAACATGCTACAAGCTGGGATTGCATTAATACCCGTGACATTCACTGTGTTTTTCTTAAATAATTTAATAAATTGCCTTGGAAAGTCTCAATTTCTTGGCTATTTGGATGAAGGTTTCCAGTGACAAATTTCCTTAAAGAGCATTTGCCCTTGGGTACAACAAAGGGTACAACAAAGGGGACACAAGGGGACACCAAGGAGCATAAAGTGCCATGCCTCGGGCTCCAGGACTCCCTGCTTAGCCATTTGGAGTCTCTTAGAGAAGCAGCTCTGAGATAACTGCCTGACTCACTCTTTCAAAAACATGCATGAAAATCACAGAGTTGTACAGAATTGGCATGTGCAGAAATGTAAATAATGCTGTATTAAAATAAAAGGAATCAACAGGTGTGACATCTTGAGAGAGGAGGAAAAAAGAAATGAAATGAAGAAATGGGGTGGAGGTACCAAGGACACTCCTTACAACAAGAAAAATTAACAACTGCACACCAGCCTCTACCCACTCACCAGCGGCTTTTGTAATAGGGAAGAAGAAACATGACTCCATATTGAATCTGTTTCTTTTACTTTAAACTTTGCGTTCTATTGCTTTTGCTACAAGTTAAGAACGTTGCCTATAAGCCTCCAATATACAGGACAGTCCATTCTCAAGGCTCTGACCTTTAAAGGTACAACACTTTCCCATTCATATAAAAAGCTGCAGAACAGAGAATAACGTTTGTCTTGTTGGAGGTTTACAGGAGCATCATGACCTTTAGACACCTACATGGACAGCTGCAAGAACAAAGGATTCTGACACCAAGAAGTCTGCAACAACCAGCCACATCCCCTCCCCTTCTAGCATAAAAGCAGCCTGAATCCTAACCCAGGTAAGGTGGTTCTTTTGGACTCCAGTCCACCATCTTCTCAGTCTGCTGGCTTTCCGAATATAGCCCCTACTCCTTGCCAACAATTCATCTCTCGATTTACTGGCCTGTAATGCAGTGAACTGTCCAAGCTTGAACTCGGTAACATTTGTCCATGTGCCAGGAATTGTGCCAAAGGTCCAAGGGAATACACAGTGGTTACTGAGGTATCCTCATTTTTACAGATAAGTGAACTGCTTCCAGAAACTTGTCTGAGGTTCCCAAGGTGGAGAGTGGAGGGAGGGGGAAGGAACTGGGAACCCAAATGGGCAGCTCCCGGCCTGCAAGTCCATCTCAGCTGCTGCCAAACTTGAAGACAGGCAGAGGGCTGCATGGATGGCACAGCTGGGATGGAGGAGCACTTGGCACCCTGTCCTCATTAAGTGCTCTCACAAAGACCCCATCCTAGATCCAAGTATGCCACCCTCAAAACCCCCTCCTGGGACCCAACAGCCCTTAAGAACAACTGCTGTCCTCACTCACACCATCGCTCATGCTGGCTCTCCCAGCCTGAGACATCCATTCTCTTGCTTCTCAATCCTGCCCCCACGCTTTAAGGTACAGGTTCAAATCCCACTGCCTTCTCCATAAGGACACCCTTGGTTCCCCTAGTGCACTGTATCTAATCCTCTCCTCCTAGCAGCTGGGACTCCCCAAACTGAAGCCCCTCAAAAGGACTGCCAAGAGCTAGTTACCCAGAACCTCCCTACCCCCAGCAATGCTTCCCAGCCTGAACAGTTCCAGGTGAGCTAAGATCCACTCTCCTCACCCTGGAGGGAGGCAGGACCAAGAGGCTCCCCAGCCCACAGGCTGTAGCTGTGAGGTGAAAGCACCCCAACTGCTGAGCGCCAGGCTCTGCTCTTCACACACAGAGTATCCAATGAAAATACGTGCCCCTGGGAGACCACCTCTTCTTCAGAGTCAGAGGCCATCCTCCTCCCAGAAGACAACCTCTCTAGTGACAAGTGACCCTGGGGTGGCAACTTCAGGACAGGGTACCAAACAAGCAGAGTGGCTCCCCTCTCTCCCAGCCTCCATCTCCCAGATTCCTTTCCTGCCCCTTCTCCCTTTCTCAAATGTTGTTAAATTTCACCAAGTTACCGATGGGTGCTTGAGGACTATTCTTAGATTTTTTTTAATATCAAAATTAATCACATGGATTTAAAATATACATCCTCAAAACAGTGACCTTTTGGCTTTTTGTCCAAATGTTCTATTAAAGGGGAAGCTGTTCAACCAAGACTTATGTCTACATATTTAAAGAAGGGATGAAATAGTAACATCGCTTTCTCTGGCCACCTGCCAAGAAAAATTTATGTTGTCAAAATAAAAGAGAACATGTTGTTTGCTCAATATATGAGCACACTGCTGAGTAGCTTAGAAATTGGGCCTCTTTTACCAAGCAGTTTAAATCACCTAATTTTATTTACTTTTAAAATTTTTTATCGGAGTATAGTTGATTTACAATGTTGTGTTACGTTTCAGGTGTACAGCAAAGAGAATCAATTATACGTATACATATATCCGCTCTTTTTTTAGATTCTTTTCCCATATAGGCCATTACAGAGTACTGAGTAGAGTTCCCTGTGCTATATGGTAGGTCCTTATTTGTTATCTATTTTATATATAGTAGTGTGCATATGTCAATCCCAATCTCCCAATTTATCCCTCCTCCCCCTTACCCCCTGGTAACCCTAAATTTGTTTTCTTAAATCACCTAATTTTAAGTGTCTCTGTGAATGTCACATTCATATATCATAGATTATCACCTCCTTGGAAATATCGGGGACCACAGCAATCTGTGTCTCTGTCATTTGCAGGCTGTGCCCACTCCTTCCTCCCTCGGGGGGTCCAATCACTCCCAGAACTTCTGTCACCTCTACACTGATGACTCCCACACCCACACCTGGAGGTCCAGCATGAGCTTGCCCTCCCACTCTGGGTGGTGCTCACATAGCATCTTAGTCACGTGTGGGGCAGGGACAAAAAAAAAAAAAAAAAAAAAAGAGAGGCCATCATGCTGAAACCAGAGATGGCTGCCTGAGGCTTCATTATATCACTCTCTGTTATCTGCACTTGTTTAAAAATTTCCATTATAAAGAGGCTTTTTTTTCTAACAAGGATCCATCAGAACCTTGAGGAAAAAAAATTCAAAAGAGAGAAACAGTCAGTTAAAAATAGGAGTATTCATGAGAGATATTTTAAGTTCATCTGAAGGAAATAATTCCTTTTGTGGTGAAGGGAGAAGAAAAATAAAAGGGTTGCATCTCATTTACTTAAAGAATAAAAGCTACATAAGTTCCTTATAAACAAGCATTAAATTTAGCCATAAAATAATAAATGTAAAATACATGTCATGAGTCCCAAAGGTTAAATGTTTATAGAGGATGGTATTTGTAACAAACCCACTTTGACCCTTTCACTGTTAAGACAAATAGATTTGATTCTGAAAACATCACCAGGCTTTTCACTGAACAATCTATACCCAGACTTGAAGTTGGTTTTTGTTTTTTTTAAACAACTGTGTTACTCCCTGATCAGGACTCAAAAAAACAAGAAACACTTCAAGAAGCACTTGGATGTTAAGTGCTTTTCAAAGAAAATAAACAACAACAGAATTCTAAAGCACAAATTATAAGCCTTAGCAAGTTAATGGTCCATGGACCATAAATATGGTCCATATTCATGACTGCAGTGGATTCAAACAATCAACATATGAGCCTGGCTGTGCAGGTTTTTTCCTATTATGCAGGAGGTGGGGATGAGGAGGGAACAAGCTAAGTGGGTTGCCATGGTTACAAAGATATTTAATGTCAGCTCAGGGACCAAAATCTACTTCAAGTTCTCCACATGGACCAGGCTCCCTTTTCAGTAAGTCAATCCCCAGCCCCCACAAGATTACTGTCCCCTGGGACAGTCCTTGCTGCTGCTCCCCTGGGGTCCTGTATCAATGTCATCGTCCACCTCAAAGCTCTCCCTCTCCAGTAGCTCCAGGCACAGGCTGCTCTTTCCCTATCCGACAACTTCCTGAAAAGGTTCCATGTCTTGTTACGGCCCTTTGTTGTGCCTTGACCTTCCCAATCCCCTTCACCCCTCTAGAATCTTCACAGTCCGCTGCCTCTGCTGACTTCCCAGAGCACCTAACACTGCTGGCCACCATCCCTACCCCCACCCCAAGTTCAAGACCATCCATCCCCTAACCCCAATTCTCTACTGGTTCTCTTGCATCTTGGCAGCCTTTGCTCCTGGCCCCATCCCCCAAAATGGGCACTCTCCACAGTTCTGGGTTCAAGCCTATGGTGGGTCTTCCTTCACCCTACACTCCTGTCCTCTGGACCCTCCTTCCACACCACTACAGCCTTCGAGTCCCAAGGTTATGAAATGTCCCAACGTACCCCTATCTGTAGCTCATTTACTTCACACCTCCCTGGATTGGTTTCCAAATCTCATCCCATCCACTATCTTTTTCTCTCTCACTCCCTTTCAAATAAATAACACACACAGGCACACATACACTTTATTTTTTTATGTACCACATCCTCTTTATTTTTTTTAACATCTTTATTGGAGTATAATTGCTTTACAATGGTGTGTTAGTTTCTGCTGTATAACAAAGTGAATCAGCTATACATATACATATATCCCCAATCTCCTCCCTCTTGCATCTCCCTCCCTCCCACCCTCCCTATCCCACGCCTCTAGGTGGTCACAAAGCACCCAGCTAATCTCCCTCTGCTATGCGGCTGCTTCCCACTACCTATCTATTTTACGTTTGGTAGTGTATATATATCCATGCCACTCTCTTTGTCCCAGCTTACCCTTCCCACTCCCCGTGTCCTCAAGTCCATTCTCTACGTCTGCATTTTTATTCCTGTACTGCCCCTAGGTTCTTCAGAACCATTTTTTTTTTTTTTAAGATTCCATTTTAATCCTGTACCGTCCTTGACCTGGTTTGGGCCCTCAGTTTTCCCCCAGCAAGACTGATGAAGTGACCTAATTCAACAAATATCAAGCACCTACTTAAACCAAGCAATGTTTCAAACAGACCACAAATAAAGAAGTTATATGGTCAATTATCATAAGGTTGATAAGGGCTTAGACGAAATATAAAGCACAGTACAGGGGATAAGGATGGGGACAGTCAGAGAAAGCCTCTCTTCTCAGAAGGAAGGTGGAGGGAAAGGGGCAAGACAATTCCAGGAAGAGGGAACAGCCAGTGTAAAGGCCAAAGGCTGGATAAGGTCAAAGGCCATGTGGCTGCAGAGACTTGAGCTAGGGGCGAGGCAGGAGAGCCAGTGAACTGAGCCAAGGGCCTGACAGGTGACAGAGAACTTTGGCTTTACCATGAGGGAGACTAGGGGCCAGTGGAGGATTCTAAGTAGAAAAGTATGTAAAGCAATTTCAGTTTTTAAATATCCCCCCAGCTTCCTTCTGAGAATAGACTGCTGTGGGGCAAATAGGAAGCAGAGAGCCCCGTTAGGAGGCCGTAAAATGACCTGGAGCCATGATTACACCTACCTCACGTCCACCTCTCTGGCTCAAGTCATCCTCCTCAACACAAGCCTGACCATGATATGTCACCACATCCTCTCCACAAGAACTTTCCATGGCTCCCCATCACCTCCGTAACTATCAAGTGTCACTTCTTCACATGGTCATCAAGGCTGCTCTGTGCCCTATTACCCTTCCCTAAGCAGCATGCCCTCCAAACCCACAGGATCACCTGCTGTTCCCCTGACACATCGCTACAAGCCTGCAATCCGCAATTGCCTCTGCCCTCCTTTCTCTACCCCTAAGTTATTTATTCATCCATCAGGGCTAAGCCCAAACACAACTTCCTCAGGAGCCTTTCCTAGCTGACCCCAACACTGCACTCTTCTTGGACCTCTACCAGACCGCTGTTTCATCAGTTCCTGGTTAGAGTTCCCACCAGATTGCTAACTCCTTGACAGCAAGAACTGTGCCTGACTCATCTAGGAATACACAAGGGGCCAAGCACAGTGCAAGGCTTCCACTAAGCGCTCAATCAATGCATGCTGGCTAAATGAACAAATTGGCCGTTTTGTTACATATCTTTTTGAGGTCTTGGGGGGTGGAGGGGTGGGCGGAGTTGTCCAAGGACAGGTTTTCCTGCTTGGCTACTGTAATCTGGAGGACAGGGGTCCCTCTGATGGAGCCCCTGGGGACTCCATGGTACAGTCACAAGTAGGGATGTGGGGATGGATCTGAACCCAGACCTTCAAAGTCTTCTGTCCTCTCAGCCAGGTATCTCTAGGAAGGCCCGTACAATTTGCTTTACATTTGCCCAAAGCGTTAGCAACATGTTTTTCCTAGTCTCATTCTAGAAGTATACAGATGTGCACAAAAGCACCTAGAAGGATCTCAACCCAGTTAACAGTAATTACAGTATTAAGAGATGGAATTAACTTTATTTTCTTTTACTTTATCTTGATTTTTCCCTAAATAAACATAAGAAAAAAATCTCTTAGAAAGAATGCCATAGTAACATCAAGTTACATTTAAAAAATGGTTCCAAAGGGCTTCCCTGGTGGTGCAGTGGTTGAGAGTCCTCCTGCCAATGCAGGGGACACGGGTTCGTGCCCCGGTCCAGGAAGACCTCACATGCCGCGGAGCGGCTGGGCCTGTGAGCCATGGCCGCTGAGCCTGCGCGTCCGGAGCCTGTGCTCTGCAACGGGAGAGGCCACAACAGTGAGAGGTCCACATACCGTAAAAAAAAAAAAAAAAAAATGCTTCCAAAAATAAAAAGTATTAAAAAAAATGAAAACAAAAACCACATACACTGGAGACATGAGACCACTGAATATACAATACCAGTTACAGAGGAAGACTGTAAAAACTGAAAACATTTTAAATGGGTTGTATGAAGCATGCAATTAACAACTGACCCTGTGTTTTCACTTCTGAAATAATTATTTTACAAAACATAAAGTAGTAAAACATTGTTCTGGGCATCCTGGGCACTTACTGATGCCGCTTATCTAAATTAAACTCTTCCATGGGTTTCATAAACACGTGTAAACTAGCTGTCATCACTGCACCTTAGCTCACATCACACAGGTGACCAATCAGCTCTAAATGGAACATTTCAATGACTGTCATTTTATGACTTACAGAGGAAATGTCAATTAAAAATAATAGGGGATCGGGCTTCCCTGGTGGCACAGTGGTTGAGAGTCCGCCTGCCGATGTAGGGGACACGGGTTCGTGCCCTGGTCCGGGAAGATTCCACATGCCGCGGAGCGGCTGAGCCCGTGAGCCATGGCTGCTGAGCCTTCGCATCTGGAGCCTGTGCTCCACAACGGAAGAGGCCACAACAGTAAGAGGCCCGTGTACCGAAAAAAAAAACAAAAACAGGGGATCAACTATCAACAAATAATATGTCTTATTTAAGCTGATGCTACATCAACAAAGCGTTGACTCAACAAAGATTTGGCTTCTAACTTTCAATAAAAGACCTACACAACTTTTATAGTGAAATAGCATATTAAAACACAGAAGATACATTTGCTTTAGTTACCATCTTTTTAAAGAAATAAAAGGGGGACAAAGGCACTGTGTGTATGTCAGGCACAGTGCTAGGTATTTTAGGTGCATGATCAAATTAATTTTCTTAGCAAATCTGAGCTAGATTATCTCCCCTATTTCACTAATGAGGAAACGGGCTTAGAGTAATTTATCACACAGTAGCCACCGTCACACAGTAAGTGGCCAAAATGGAACTCAAATCCAGGTCTGTTTCACAAAAGATTACACATTCTATGATTCTGGAAATGCCACTTACATGAAGTTCAAGAACAGGCAAAACCAATCTATGACGATATGCAGCACATCTAAGATGATATACCAAGTCAGAATAATGGTTCCCTTCAGGGGCTGGAGACTGACTGGAAAGGGGCACAGGGACCTTCTGAGGTACTGAAAACGTTTTCTTCTTGATCTGGTGCTGGACACATATTCATGAGCTGCACGCTTAATATTAGTGCACTTTACACACTTTACTGTATGCTATGCCTCAAGTTTTTAAAAAAAATCCTCATTTGATTGACTCCAAGTTCATGTTCTTTAACCACTAAACCATCATACCACTATTTGACAGAACCTGACCACACTCTAGAATTGATTCTCTTAGATAATCAGTTTTTTTAAAACATTCTGATTAAGTGAAGTACACCCTAATCACATCAGAGTGAAGGCATCTGAACAATAAGCTTATTTTTAAATGCCACAGAATGAAAAGTAGAAAGTATCAATTTCCTTGCTACTGGGAATTTCCTGTCTGTAGCCACATCAGAATAAAAATAATTTTAAACCTTGCTCTAAAGGAATGTTCATAGATGTACAGAAAATAATTTGTAACAAAATTCTTAATGGGCTTCCCTGGTGGCGCAGTGGTTGAGAGTCCGCCTGCCGATGCAGGGGACACGGGTTCGTGCCCTGGTCCGGGAAGATCCCACATGCCGCGGAGCGGCTGGGCCCGTGAGCCATGGCCGCTGAGCCTGCATGTCCAGAGCCTGTGCTCCACAACGGGAGAGACCACAACAGTGAGAGGCCCGCGTACCGGGGAAAAAAAAAAAAATTCTTAAGAGTTATCTATGGAAGTACCTAAATAAAACTACACAAAATATTTCAAGACATACATTATAATTTTATCAACAATGTTGACCCTCAAAGGAAGTTTGAATTTTGTTACAAAAACTAAGAAAAGGCAAGACAAAACTGGTGGGCAAAGTGCATAAATCTCACAGTAGAGGCAACACAGTGAGTGTAAAAATCTCAAAGCAGAGTTATAACAAACCGAAAACTCAAATAACTTTTCCCAGCAGTAAGGTGATTGTGCCACATATGTCCTAATAACAAATTCTCCATCGAGTAGAAAGTTCTTCCCATCAAAGCTTTGTTCAGACTAGCAAAGCCTCATCATCAGCTGGTGATGATGAAATCATTACATCAATTCGCTCAAAGCCTCACCCCACACATACATATACCTCTTAGTCAAGCGGTAATTGCCTCTCCTGAGAGAGGAATTTATTCATCCACAATTTGGAGACATATTTGGCAAGCACCTAGTTACAGTTTTACCACCTTTGGAGAAGTGGGGAGGGACAGCTGGATCCACACCTGTTGGGTGTATGGTCTTTACTGGGTGCTTTTGAGTATGCAAGCCAAGAAATCCAACCTTCAAACTCAGAGCCCAGTTTAATTCATGTTTTAACATTCTGTACACACCAAAAGTGCCAGGCAGGGCTTCCCTGGTGGCGCAGTGGTTGAGAGTCTGCCTGCTAATGCAGGGGACACGGGTTCGAGCCCTGGTCTGGGAGGATCCCACATGCCGCGGAGCAACTAGGCCCGTGAGCCACAACTACTGAGCCTGCGCATCTGGAGCCTGTGCTCCGCAACGAGAGGCGATAGTGAAAGGCCCGCACACCGCGATGAAGAGTGGCCCCCGCTTGCCACAACTGGAGATAGCCCTCGCACAGAAACGAACACCCAACACAGCAAAAATAAATAAATTAATTAATAAACTCCTACTCCCAACAACAACAACAAAAAAGTGCCAGGCAATTGACCGAAATGATTTTAGTTTCTCCTGAGCATTTGCATATAAGACCAAAAGGCCTTTATGAGAATTTTTCAGTATCGATAACTTATGCACCACTATGGGGCATGCGCAAGATTACATAACCAAATATTATCTCAGATGCAAGAATTTCAATGTTTATAAAAGTAACCATTTATATTTATTAATTTTTAAAGTCCTTAACAAACTGCTCAATAAAACTGTCAAAAAAAAAAAAACCTGAGTCAAATATTGTAGCTATTAAGCAAGCTAGAATGAATGAAAAGCACTGACCCGGTATGTTAAGAACAGAGTGTGTTTTAAGTACATTCACAGTCCTGGTTCAGCATTCCTAAATTATGGTTGGAGGGGAAAACAAAACAAAACAAAAACAAAAAAAAACAGCATTGTCAGAACACATTAAAAGGGGAGCAGAATATGCCACCCCAAGATATGTCACTTTGACACAATGATTATTTTGAATTAAAGTTACTTGAGAAAACAGCCAGTGTAAGGACATTCTGATTCCCCTTTGTCCCCCTGAAAACAGGAGATAAATCTTCCGTAGGAAGGTACCCTCCCCTGCACCAGGAGGGTAGAAGGCATTCTTATCACCAGAGATAGGGAATTCAGGGCTGAGAAGCCTGCACAAACCTTGTTACTTCTTCACTCATCAGTCACCCTAAACCCAAACCCCTTTGTTTTGTCAATTCTTCACAAATGTATTTGTTTCCTTGTCTCTTTAAAAGGTACGAAAGCTGCCTGCTTTGGTCACTTCTTTGAGTCACATATTTTTATCCTTGTACATATGAAATTTGTTTTTCTCCAATTAATCTGTCTTATGTCAACTTAATTATTAGATCAGCCAAAGAACTTGGAGGGGAAAAAGAGAAAAGTTTTCCTCTCCTACAGTTTCAAAGTTTGAGAAACAAAGGATTCACTTATCCCTGCATCAGCTGAAAAAGCCCCACACATTTGTATCCAGAACATCTTAGCTTTATACCAACAATGCACTGGGTAAAGCAAAACGATTTTAACTTTTTTGGGTTCTCATTCATTTCCTAATGTAACTTTTTTTTTTTTTAAGCCATGCATCTGGGCAAACTGTACAGTGAAAAATCCACCACGAATTATCAGTTCCACTTTCCTATTTTTAGCAAACCTTTAGTATCTTAGAATTAGAGAAATCTAAATTGTGGGTTTTTTTTAAAACAAGGAAATTTTCAAAATTATAAGCCACCTATATATACTCAACTCTCCATCCAGGAAACCCAGGAAAAAAAAACAATTCATAATTTTTACAGGCATATTATGTTTATTTTCCTCAAAAGATTACCTCATTCCCTGGATTTTAAAAACTATCTGCCATCTGCCAAATTTGGCTGATTTCAGTCTCCAACAAATCTAAATGGTTACTGTTGTTGGTAAGGGGAAGTTGGTGCCTGGAGGAACTTCTATATTGATTACACAATGACCATCACTTATTAAGCACTTCTTAAACCCCACCCCCCATGATGCACAGCTAGGAGTTTGGCAAACATTATCCTATTTGTCCTCAAAAACAATCCTGTAGACCAGACACTACCATCCCAAAACCAGACATGGAAAATGAGGCAGGGATGATAAACAACTTGTCCAAGGTCACGGAACAGTATGTGGCGGAATCAAGACCAGTGAACAGTGAAGGTGGGAACTCAGAACTCTTACGGAGAATTAGGCCTGCATCATACACATGCCACCTGCACAAAAACTAAACGAAGAGCAGTGAGCCCCTATTGCAGGAAGATTCCCAAGGGAAAAAGCAGTATCCCAAACTGAAAAAGTACTTCCTAATGGCAGATCTAAAGATAAAGACATTTGTAAAGGCTTGGCAGTAGGAAAAGGTTTACTCAAGTATAGGGCTCCCTAACTTCCCTGGTCTTAAAATCCAATCTGGTTTAAGAGCACAGGGACTCTGTGTAACATTCTCCCAAATTCCACCAGTCTTAATAACCTCTATTTAAAAGAAACAGAAAGGACTTCCCTGGTGGCGCAGTGGTTGGGAATCCACCTGCCAGTGAGGGGAACCTGGGTTCGAACCCTGGTCCGGAAGGATCCCACATGCCGCGGAGCAACTAAGCCCCTGCGCCACAACTACTGAGCCTGCGCTCTAGAGCCCGCAAGCCACAGCTACGGAGCGCACGTGCCACAACTACTGAGCCTGCGAGCCTAGAGCTCGTGCTCCGAAAGAAGAGAAGTCACCTCAATGTGAAGCCGGCGCACCCCAACAAAAACCCAACGCAGCCAAAAAATTTTAAATAAAGAAACAGAAGAGGGAACTAGGGCAGTGGGAAGAAGGGACCGCCCAGCCCTATCCTCCTTCTGGGGCAGCTATCAGATAACACCTGGGGGAGACCACGCAATGGCTTGGGTTGAGAGCCCTAGGATTGGGCTGGGTCCCCGCCTTCCTAGTCCCATTCTTGGCCCTGTCGGCCACCTCTTTAACCAACCCATTACCTCCCCGGAGCAAAATTACACTGGAAGGATCTGTTTTAACAAGTAGAAGCCCATATTCACCAACTGGCTTTGCAATCTGAAATCTACAGCAAGGCTCCAACAGGGGAGCGGCAAGAGAATATGGTATAATTGTTCCAAACTACCGTTCTACGAAGTTGGGGAAGTTCAGGAGGCCATGGGGGCCAGGAGAGAAAAGACAAACATACCACCCCTACGTTTTAAGAAGGAGAGGGAGCCTCCTCAACAAACCAGGTTTAAAACGTATATATTATTTTCAGAGATGAGCTTTCACGCTCTGACACTTGTGGGGAGTATCTCGGCTGCTCCTCCCCACTTGATGGGGAGCCAGTAGGTTCTGCGGCTCCCCAGCCCTGAGTGGAAAGCACTGTGGCCTAGAAATTAAGGTGACTTAGTTTTATTGCCTCCAGAAGGGTCCGCCTGCCGTCCCGGGGCAGCCGTCAGGACCCGCGCCCGCAGCCCTAGAGGAGTCCGCCCCGAGCAGCCCCCCACGTCCACCCTCCACTCCAGGTGTTTCGCAGAGGCCGGCTAGGCACGCTCCCGCAGCACCCACCCTTCCCCCTCCCCAGGTTTCGGTCAAGTAGCCGGGTTAATCATTCAACGCGGGCGGTGTGGAATATTTTTGTAGAGGTCAAAGCAAAAGGTTCTTTCTAAGTTTCACAGAAACCAGCCTTTAGGGACCCTGAGGTGGCATTGGCAGGCGGATGGGGCTGGGGAGCGACTGCTGGCGGCCCTGTAGCTCACAGAACACCTGATCTCCCCATGCGGCACGGCAGGCAGCGCAGTGCGAGGGTGGGGTGCGGGGGTGTAACGCGAAATCCAGCAGGGCCCCCTCCCCAAAACGTCTGTGCAACCCAGATGAGGACGCCAGGCCTCAGACGCCCCTTCCCAACGCCTGCATCACCCCGACGCGCGCTCCCCCGGAAGTTGGGGTGCAGCGGGGAGGCGGAGATGTTCCCAGTTCCCGGGTCCCGGGGGGGGGAATGTGGAGTGGGGCAGGAAGCTCAAAAGACAGGCTGCCGCGGGTTGCGTTATCCTCTTCCTCTAGGGTAAGGAAGGTGGCGGGGGGGCCGAGGGGGAGGACCGGGACGCCTAAACGCCGCAAGAGCCACCTAGAGACTGTTTCCTGCTCTGGGGCGCCAGTACGAAGCCGGAACCGGCGAGGAACGGGGCTGTGGAGGGAAAGAGGATGGGCCAGTGGAGGGGGAGCCGGGGACCAGAGAGGTAAGAGGGCGCAGAGCCTGCCTGGGGAGGAGGGAGGCGGCGGGAGTGCACACCCGCCCGGCCCTACCTTGTCCGGGAGCAGCTCCTGCTCAGCGGGGCGGGGGCGGGAGATCGCGGCTGCATCCACGTCCCGGCCGCTCCGCGCGGCTCAGCCCGGCGACCGCCGCCGCTCTCGCTCCATGCGTTGCGCCCGCGATGGGCGGCCGGGTGGTGTCCGCGGCAGGACGGCTCCGCCTCGGCTTGGCCCCGGCTCGGCTCAGCTCCGGCACTTGTTGCCGCCTCAGCCGCTGCGCCTCACTCCCGGCTCCGGCTCCGGCTCCCGGCGCCGCCGTCGCCGCCTCAGGGCTCCCCGGCCCGGGCCCGGTCCCGCCCCCGCCCCACGGGCCAATCAGGCCCGGCACCGCCCCTTACGTCACCGCCCCGCCCGGCCCGCCGCCTCGCGCCCCAAGTTCGGGGCAAGCACAGCTCCAGTTTGTCGGGCGGTGGACGCGCGGAACCGGCGCAGGCTGGTGCTCCTCTTGGCATCCGGGGACCCTCCGGGCCCTCACCTGGAAAGCAAAGGCTTAAACTGGGGGAAGGGAACCCCGAGAACTAGACCGTTGGGGGAAAAGGGCGGCTTGAAGTTCAAAAGAACTATTTTCCAACTCCAGTCTAACCTTAATCCCTCTTGTCGCCCCTCCTGCAGTACATCTGATGTTGGGAAACTAAGCACATGGCCTGGTGAGGACTCCAGTGGCGTCTTCTGGCCGGAGTCAGTTTGTGACGGGTCCTAGACCGAACCCCGGCCGCCAAGTGCTTGGGCAGATGTGTCTCCGCAAAACCCAGGGTTTCACCATGGAAGATGGGGGTAGCTAGGGGGAACCGGAGCCAAAATGGGACTTGACCATTGCTCTCTGCCCATCCAGTAGCTGCCGCCACCTCTTAGGTGCCCAAATGACACCTACTTGACACTGCCACGCCATCTTCGGTTTTATGAAGCCTCCCAGAACATGGGGAGAGAGGTTTTAGTTCTCATTGTGGTGTCCTGTAGAGGGTTTCCTCGAGGTTCCAGGCGAGTCTCGGGAAGCCAGAAACGCAAGATGCCCAGACGCTCGGCCTCGAACCCGCGCCGCGGCCCAAGGGACAGGGCGGATACCTAGGTGCAGCCTTAATGGCTGAACTGTGACATACATTCCCACCGCAGGATGGGGGCTTGGCGCTAACCACACCCAGCCGCGGGAATTCCGGGGACCACGACGCACCCTCCTATCCCAGCGCCCCCGCCGGCTCGCCAGAGCACTGCATTCTTAGGTGAGTCCAAGTTGCTGTTGACACAGCTTTGAGGGCCCCAGGTAAGCCTCGCACGACCGGATGGAGAGGTTGCCCTGGCCTGAAAGGCCCAGTGCAGTGCAGTCAGCTCGTTTCCCTTGCGCTCCGCCAGGAGGTAAGCCTGGCCAGAGGCGCACTTGAAAGCTCCCCCGTCTCTTGGTATTTATCTCTACACGAAGAAAGCAAGCCCCTTTAGATAATCAGACTAAGGAATTAAGAACACCACACCCTCAATTATTTGCATTTTTCAGAAGGCTTTCTGAGGCGGAATTAGTTGAAAGAGAAGGAATTGCTAAAGTAGTCATTTCAGGCACCTTTGAGCTCAGCCTACTCAACTATGGGCACTTAATCCAAACTCAGAGCGAAAAGGAAGAGCAGGTGGATGCACTGCTGGATGCACTGAGCCACGTGGGTGCGGTCCTCTAGAAACGAATTCTGAGTCAGATCTGGGAAAGTTTTGATTTGCAGCCTTCAGTCCTTTTTGCTTTTATGTTGATCACATGATTCTCCTAAGACTGGGATGTAAAGTCCAAACAGTCAGATTTTTGTGTACTCATAGAAAAACATCTGGAAGATACAGACAGGCTGTTAACCACCATTACCCCAGATGTGGGATTGGGGTTTCAGAAGGAGGGCAGATGAGTTTTATACCCTTATTGACTTTGAGGTTTTTTTCCAGTTATATTAACTCTCATAATTTAGAAAACTAATGAAACAGATTTAAAGAAATAAAGATATTAGAAATTCTTTTAAGAACTCTTCAGAGTGTATAAATTAATAAACAAATGAAGCCTGAGTCTTTCATTCTGTGTCAAAATAATTAATCCTGAGTCCGTGTTCCTTGGTTTAAATAAAAATATCTCTGGCAGCTCTTCTGATCTTTAAACGCTGTGAGGGGACAAGACTGACATCTGAAGATTTTTTTCTGCCATCAGATCAGTATATTGTTTCTTCACATATGCCTTCCCTTTAAATGCACTTGCACTAGCCACAGACATACTTTCAGGGACTGCCAGCCAAGGGGTTTTAGTAAAGGAACTGCTACAATGTCAGCTGGCAACCAACAAGGAAATTAAGCTGTATCCTCTGCAGCTGCCAAAAGCTGCCCAGGCCCTGAAATTAAAAAATAAGGGCATTCTCTTCATAGTGCCATTAATTAATGCAGCTGGGAGTGTATCTGTAAATGTTACACTGTGTCTTTGGGGGAATTACTCAATGCTGAATTCCGCTATTCCGCTAAATTACTCCATGCTAAATGCACATTTGGCTGCAGTCTCTGCTCTTGGTCCATCATGAGTAGGTAAAGATGTACTGTTCATTTATTTAACAAATATGTGTTGACCACCTACTACGTGCATGGCACAGGGCTAGGCACTGAAGTGGTGAAGAGTGTGTAGCAGACACACTCTTCCCTCTTGGAGCTCACAGTTTAGCTGGAGAGAAAGGAACTTAGCAATTAAATGCACTATCAATTGTATAATTACAGTTGTGATATTGGCCAAAGGGAGTGCAAGGTAGAGGGACCATTTGTCTGGGGAGTCCAAGGGGAGGTGACATTGAGCTCTGAAGGGTGAGCAGGATTTACTCAGGCAAAGAGGAGAGGCGAGTGGAAAAGAGTTCCTGGCAGGTTCACACTACGAAGGGGGGTGTGGTTGAGGAGGATGTTGGAGAGGTAGGCAGAGACTAGATCATCCAGGGTGTACTGTACCATTTTCAGTAAGATCACCCTGATTGCAATGTGAAGAATGAATAGGGAAGGGGGAGGAGGGGGTGGAGGGACAGTTAGGAAGCTGCTGCTGTAATATAAGGGAAAGGGCTGTTTGTCTAAGCAGTTGAGCGAATGGAGAGAAGTAGATACCAACAAGACCTGGTGATTGTTTGGCTAGGGAGGAATCAAGGAGAAGTCCCAGGTCTCTGCTTCTTCAACCAGATGGATGGTGGTGCCGTTTTCTGAGTTGGGGGACCCTCAGGGAAAGAGGATTGAGAAAACCTTGCCAAGGTTCACATTTGGTCAAGGTGGGTTTGAGATGCCTGTAAGATGTCCAAGTGGAGATGCTGAGTAGATGTTTGGCTGTAGGGTCTGGTTCTCTGTGGAGAGGCTGGGGATGAAGTAGCTGGTGTAAAGGCAGCAATAAAGTCCCGAGAGTGAGATGGTGTCCTAGGAGAGTATAGAGTTCTATCAGAAGAGGGCCTAGGACTGAGCCTGATGAGCCCTTATCTAAAGGCTGGCCAGAGGCAAACTATCTGGCAGAGGTGAAGGAGCAGCCAGAAAGGCAGGAAAAAAACAAAACCTAGGAGTTTGGGAAGTGGGGTCATGGAGCCAGGGAAAGGATATGTTGTAAAGAGGCAGTAGCCAACAACACTCAAAATGGCGGAGAGACCCAAGGGTGGAGTGAAGGGATGAAAGATAAACTGGAGTGGATTGAAAAGTGCGTGAGAAGTGGAGAAATGGAGAAAGGTACTGACTACAGGCAAATCTTGAAAGGGTTGACTGTGAAGGGTCAGAGATAGAAATAGCTGGAAAAGAATGTTTTGTCACCAGTGGGTTTATCTTAGTTTATATTTATTAATTTTAGGGTGGAATAAATTGAATGTGTTTAAATGCCGATGGGGAAGACCTTATAGAGAAGAGGAAGAGAAAGGTACAGCAGGGGAAGGATAATGGACAATAAACGTGGTTCCTGTGACCATGGGAGAGGATGGAACCAGAATCTGGGTGGAAAGGCTGACCTCATGCAGGAGGCCACCTCCTCTATTATAACAGCCAGGGCGCAGTTGGAGGTCAACTGAACCAGGCAGGTTTGGTATGGGACGTTGAATCCCTCCACCTGATGCCTTCCTCTTACTCTGGGGAGGAGCCTGGGAGTAGGGCAAGAGAGATGAGGGATTTGAAGAGAATGGAGAACGTTTGACACAGTCATTGCAGAAGGTGAGAAGGTTGAGATGACCAGAGGTACGGCAGGATGGCAAGGCAGCATGGCAACCCTCCTAAGGTTGGTGGCTTGCACTTGTAAGGTGCCCTTTGGTCCTCCTCTGTGATTTCCTCCAGCAGAGCTCAGCTGTCTCTGCTCTGGTCCAGGCTCAGATGAAGGAATTGCTGGGCAGAGGAGCAAATTCCTTTTGCCAAGGAATTGAGAACCTCGGCAAAAGTGGGGTTGATATGATGCATGATCAGAGAGAAAGGACAGAAGTCGGTGGGCTGGAAGGGTCAAAGGGGTCAAAGCTCAGTCATGCTGGAAGGAGAGGGGGTTGAGTCAGAGATTTTGGATGCTTAAGTTTGTGGTTCAGGAGGTGGAGAAATTTAGGACAATGACAAAGCCAGGTTGTGATGGGGGAGAGTAGAGGAGAAAGTCACTGGAGAATATAAGGTCAAGAGACTGAGAGGCAGGGTACTGGGTGGGTCATCTGTGTGGTTAGTGAAGCCATCCAGGAGCATGTGGGCAAGAATTGGGGTCAGGGTCATGGTGTGAAGGCCACGGCGCCAGGAGCTAAAGTCTTAAGAGAGTGAGGAAGAGGGAGTGACCAGGAGTTCAGAAGATAGGAACTCCCAGTAAGGGGTGGGCACTGTGGGCTGATGGCAGGATAGAGGATGCGTGAGGGAATGACACTGAAAGCAGAAACAAGTGGCCCAGTCGGTTTTGCCCCAGTTGTCTCTATGAAGCCTGACCCAGGAGCTCTGCAAGCCAGGGCCACATCCCCCTGACTAACTTCTCCTCCCCAAGATTCCCATCGGGGAGAAAGGCATGTGGAGGCCTCCCTTCCTCCTCTCCCTCTTTTCCACCGGGGGCTTTTTTGTCCACCAAATGAACCCCTACGGGGCACTGGCTGATTGGCAGTCAATCAGGAATCTCAGGCTTGTCTCACCTCTGCTACATACCTTCTGTCTTCCTCAGGTGGGTTCTTGACCCCTTCTGTCTCGGCTTCATTGTCTGTAAAATGAGGACGCTAAAATACACACCCCTCTCAGGGCAATTGTAAGGAATAGAGGAGATAACTTAAGTAAAAACACTTTCTAATCTGCAAAGCACTGTAGGAATGTGAGTGATTTACCTGTTCAGAAGCCCCTCATATACACCCACATCTCTCCCAGGAGCCCTTCCCAAAAGATTGTGAGTCCCTGCTCCAGAGGAAGCTGTAATCTTGCCCCGGAGACAGGACAAACACACACAAAACAATTAGAGAGGAATGCACAGCTGTGTCTGATTAAGTGCTAAATTGTAAGGTGCAGACAATAAGAGCTCTGAGCTCAGACAAGGGAACAATTAGCCAGAGTTGGAAAAGGCTGGGAGGCTTCCTGGAGAAGGTGGGGTGGAAGGGGCCCAGACTGATCACTTATCCTGAGGAGAATATTTGCAAATATGCCCATTCCTTTGTGGCTGCAAAGATGTCAGTCTGACATGGGTCTACGAAAAGTTTCCAGGTCAAGCGTTTTGTCTTGGTTTCCCTGCTTCTGTTGTCACTCCTATAGCCTTGCTCCCCTCTCAGTCACAGACCTGTGCTCCACCTAGCTGGTTGGGCAGCCTGGGCTACACAAATGGATCCTATGTGCTTTGCCCTGGCCTTTCATGTTTGGGTCTCTCATGTCACCACCCATTTCCTGGTGAAACAGAGGTTGATCTTCAGCAAGTTTCCTGTGCCCTGTTTGGTGCCAGCACACACCTGGTATTTTTGCCCAGCCAGACTGTGGGCTTTTGAGCAAGGAGTCCTGGATGCCCCTCCTTCTGCCATCTGCCTCATAGCACCTGGTCAGCCTAGGGCACCTGCATGTCCATAGAACAAAAGCCCTGAGCCAGTTCCCACACCTGCCTCCTTTGCTTTTTACTGCCTTTGCCTCATTGTCCAGAAGCACCCAGCAACCTGCCATTCAGATACAGGCCCCACAGAGCTGCCCCCCGAGAGCCCAAGACCTGCAATGCCAGAGCTGACTTCCACCTCCTTTGTTATATTGAAGCCAACTCCTGCAGCCCTCTGGACACTGTTCAGAATGAGGGCCTTCCTCCTCAGTGGCTAGCCCCCATGGCCTGGTTGGTGCCTCTGCCCTGGACTTCCCTCCTCCCTTTACCACAGGCCTGGAAAAGATCCCAGCATGCCACAGAGCCAAGTGCACATGGGTAGCATCAGAAGCAAAAATCCCCAAATCTTATATATGCTGTGGAGGAAGGTTTCTTCAAAAGGATAGCAGTGATTGGCTAGTCTGTTAATCAGTTCCAGTTGGGGCCATGAAAACAATAACCACCTTCTTTCAATAGCTAAAATATTAATTTCTGATGGAAAGGGTGAAATTCTTAGAATTCTAGTCCAAATCCCTTGGAACTTACAACTGAGAAAAAGAAGGCCCCAAAAGTAGTTTTCTGGAGGCCAAACACCTGAAACTAGAGATAATATCTTAAATGTTGACAATTAAGTCACATGTTAAAAATCACCTGACTCCTAAAGCAGACCCTTTCTCCCAAGGTTACTTTGACTTTGCAACAGCAGAAAAACATAAAACCTCATTATCAGATGCAGATGCTAGAAACCAATGTCATGATTCCCAGGGGATTTGTTCCATAGCCCACAGAGTCCTGATGCAGGAAAAACTCAGAATTCCCAGGTGAGTAAAGTCTAGCTTGTTCATGCCATTGTAGTGATGTATAAGGTCAGCAATTTGAAGGGGCACAAGAGTCATCTCTATTAAGGGCATCATGTTGTTTAGGGAATGGAACTCTTGTTAAAGAGAAATGCAAAATCATATTCTCAATTATTATCAAACTCCAAAATTACATTCAAGAGGAGAGGCCCATAATTGCAGCATCAAGCATGAGACAGTGCCATTAATACGATTATCAGGGCATAAGCCTATTAGAGAACTTAATGCCTCTTTGCTGGCATCATCCCTTGTAAAGCTTCCCCGGGTCTGGAAGCTCTCTCAGTTGTAAACACAATTGTTACACAACAGTAATTTCCAAGGGTCATAACAAAGATCTGCTGGCCTTTACCAAAAGTCAAAGTTGCCTGGCTAAGAAGAATAGAGAACATTTCTGAAAATGAAAACTCACCTGCCAACTCTAGTGGGAGTTATTGAGAAAGGAAATACATCTAGCCCTGAGTCCTCTCCAGCCCTGCAGCAATTCAGTCATGGGTGTACCTGTCACCTGGAGATACGCATGTGCCACCTTAAATGGACATAGGAGCTTAAATTTGGGCTGCTGCTGGTAAAAAATCATGGTATGGAAGCCAACAAACCCAGGTTCAAATCCTACTTTCAGATCAAGCCCTGTGTGTCCTCATGGGTATAGTAACACCTCTCTCAAAGCGTTTCCAGGAAGGGAAATTAAGTCACTTATGACCAAGTGCCTGCAGACACTTTGTACTTAATAACTGTTTGTTTCTCCCTTGGCCTTGGCAGTGAGACCAAGTCCTCACCAGGACGAAGTTCAGGTAGTATCTTGGCATAGAATCCTGGGGATTATCAATCTTTGTCCTGGGAGCCCATAGGAGAAATTACTGTCTGTCTTCACTCCAAAAAGTTCAGACATCATCAATCATTATCACCATGTAGAATGGAGAGATCAATTGGCTGTCCCTGAAAGGAGCCACCTGATTTGTCTTTAGGAATCAGTGACTTATGAAGCTCATGTGGCAAATTGTCTCACAGTAAAACCACCACCAGGAGGGGCAGGGCCTCCTCCTTAAACATGACAGAGAAATCTGAGAGCAATGGACCCCATGGATAGTCTTAAAAGGGAAGCAGGCTACATGTAACAATGTGGGTGAATCTCAAAACCACATCTTTCATGTTGAATGAAAGAATTCATACACCAAAGAATATATATGACGTTCAAGAAGACATGAAAACTAATCTATGGTGGTAGAAATCAGAACACTAGTTGCCTTGGAGATGAGGAGAGAATTAACTGGAAAGAGGCTTGAAGGAACTTTCTGAGATGAGAGAAATGTTCCATCTGTTGACTGGAATGATGATTTCATGGGAGCATACCACTGTCAAAACTCATCACACTGAACACTTTGCATTTGTGAATTTTATTGGTTATAAATTAGACCTCAACTAGCAAAACAAAACAAAAAGGGCAGCAGCAGTGTTTAGGCAGAGGGGAGTACAGGCAAGTGAGAGAAAGAAGAGGGCTCCCCACCATCAGTCCCACTACGGTGCTGGGCAATTTCTCCAGCACCAAACTCTGGGGAAGCTATGAACTGACTTGTCAAAATAAACTACGGAGAGGATGCACTTTTCTAAAAATGAATACCCTATTCTGGGCCAAACATTAGGTTCAAGCCCTTATTCCTCTACAATTTGAAAACCTTTCCGTCACCATTTCCTTCTTTTCTCATCTAAAGCCATCCCAGAACGTGGTTTTCTAGAATCAGCCTCCTTTAGAAGTCACCCTCCCTCCACCCCCAGCTGCACATGCACATTATTGCATAACATTAACTCTATAAACTCCATGCCCATAATGCCATAGAAGAAGGAAACAGAGTTTAATTGATCAACAAAAGTCAAATTAATGATCATCAGAAGTCAGAAAAAAGAGAGTTTGGGTCATCAAGAAACTTCCAAGAGAAAGAATCCTGACAAACAAACATTTCAAAAAGCAGAGGCCCCCAAAAGGTGGGAAAATGGAATGGGCAGTTGAAACCCGAACAAAACTCACAGATTGTAGAGCCAACTCCATCATCAAGTCCTTGTGTGACAAATCCCTAGTGTGATGTCAAAGGGGATTTATCGCAGATGACAAAAAGATCATAAGCAGGGTGGCTTCTGCTTCGGTTTGATTTCTCTGCTGTTCTCTTGGCTCTACCTTCTTCCCAGCTCTGTTCCTTTCTAAAAGCATCTCATTCAGATAGAAAAGGGTCTCTTCTTCCCCTTGTCTCTTTTTATGATTCAGGAAAATTTTCCTAGGAGATTCCCCTTTGCAACACATTTGCTGGGATGGAGTCACATGACCCTTCCTAAGCCAATCACTGGCTAAGTCAATGGAACCACCTTGACTAGTTTAGACTAATTAAGGTTTACTCCTGAATCTTCACATGAAGAAGGTATGGACCCCAAAACACAGTGCTACCAGCCAGGACAAAGGGGGTGTTACAGGTAGGGTTTCCCTGGCCCTGCGTGTAGGAAGTTTATTGGGGAGTACTCTCAGCATCAACACCTGAAAGAAGTGAAGTAAGCAGGAGTGGACAAAGGGAGAAGTTGAGCTGCAATGAAATCACAGTAAAAACCTTAGCTGATCTTTCAGGGAGCTCTGGTGCTGGGCTGGCTCAGAGTTGTCCCAAATTGAGGTGAGAGAGCTAGGTCTTTTTACTCCTGTATCAATCAGACATTAGATGTGGGCTGCCCCTGGGAAGGGAGCATTACCTGGGGCAAGGCGGCTCTTTTCGGCTGAGGAAAAATCTCAGAGAGGGACTCAGCTGATGACTGCGGCTGTCAACCTTCCCAGGAGATGGGGAAATGAGTGCTTCAGTCTTGGAGGGGGGATCTGGGTGGCTCAACATGTCATCCACTGTAGGAGTGATGGATGTTGCATGGGCAATCCCTCAGATCTCCTAGAAACCAACTAGGAGTCCACGCTCATGTCTAGAGAAAGCATTATATGTCAGCCTTTACCGGAACCATCTCTGGAACCCAATTACCTCATTACCCTTCCACTTCCTTAGGAAGAGATGACAGGAGAGCCTCCAAGTGTCAGCTACCATCCTGGCTTTTAAAAGTGGGACAGCTGGGAGATGGCTATGTGGACTGAGTTTGGGTGGGACCCAAACCCTCAGACTTAAGAAACGTGATGCCCACAAGAATGAAAATCCACAGGAACAGTCTTGAACAAGCCAGGAGCCTGCTAAGCTCTGGCATCTGCTGAACTTCCCAAATTACACACATTAAGCTGTTCAGTTCCACATTTCTATAGTGTGCTTCCTGCCAAGCTTCCTAGCACAGTCTACACAATGGGAAAATCAAAACGAGCAGTTAGACCAATTACGGATACGACAGGTCAAACAAATAAGCCTTTATCTAGGACTTAAGCAGACACAGTCAACAAGGGTCTAATCCAAAAATTGAGATTTGGACAAAGAAAGGCTTTATAAAACAAAAAGCGGGGGTGGGGTGGGAGTAGAGATATTTGCATGAATTTTTTCTCTGTCTCACTGAAAATACTAAAATAACATTTTATCCAGCCTCTCCATGCTGCCCTGTCCCCCCACCCCTAGCCTCTTGAACATTCTCTAGGTCTGTTACTAATCAGGCTGTAGAGCCAACTCACAGAGAAGTGTTAAGCTAGGGTATGAAAACAGTTGTCATTGAAAGAGCTGGATAGTTTACTTTGTTAATTGTTATGTATCTAGTTGAATGCCCAAGAATTAAAGCTATACACAGGAGTGTTTGTGTGTATATTCAGGAAGTACAGAGACTATGTGTTACAGAAATCCCAAGCATTTCAGCTAAGTGAGAAATTCTAGGTAGAGTAAGGGACTTGAATCTAATAATGCCATTGTTGTAGTCAGAAGCCAGATACGATAGGACTTTATTATCTTATTATTACTTTTAACAAGAAAAACTGTTTACAAGTTTCTGGTCACTCTCATTCCAGCAGGAGAGACCTCAAGTCTTGTGGATACTCATTGGTCTGTGGAAAGGGAAATGCAGAGAAGTTTTTGTTATCCTTTTTCCCCCTCTGGACTAACAAAGGCCACGCCTCTTCATACAGGTCCATAATCTCTGCAATTCTGAAGTCCATAAGTCTCTGGAAAATGAAAACTTTTTTTCATAGTGGCACTATAACTAACTTGGTTATTTTGGCAGTAAAACCTGATTGGAATTTATGGGGGGGTAGTTATAGTTTTCATTTATCCCATATTTCACTATAAATATGTTAATGTGTTTGATCACAGGTGCTGCTCCAGGCATATTAATATATCTGAATGAAGATATATATTTCAGGGAATTATCAGCATATAGATGGTATCTGAAGTCATGGGAATGGTTGACATGGTCCAGGGAATGAAAAGAGACTGAGAAGAGAAGAGGGCCGAGGACCAAATTTAGTGAATGGGCCTGAGGGAGGATCAGAAAGCCAGGAAGAAGTGAGAGAGGAAATGGAATCAGCTCTTTTGCCCTTTTTTTAATCCATTTCTGTTTCCCTCAAACTTTAAAAACTTAATTACAGATGTGAGATTACTAGGTAATAGTTAACCTAACCCCTGTAGCTTGTGCCCCATGCTTCACTAATTGGATAGCTTTTGCAAGTCCCTGATCACACAATGCCTGGCTTAACATGTAGATTCTTTTCTTAAATTAAAGAAGTAGAAATGAACAATAAGTAATTAATGGATGACTAGATCTTTTCCCCAGCTTCCCCTTCGGTAATCCTGCGAGCCAAGTGTGTGAACAAGATAGCATCTAAAGAAAGATCACAAGGAGTCAGCAAGTCTGCACCCGGTGAAAGATGACGAAGACAGTGACCCCCTCCCCAAATGATTAAGTGAGACTAGCTTCCCTTTTTTCCCTTTAAAAACTTTCATGGCCAAGCAGAATCTTGAGAGTTGGTTCTGGGTCAGGAGTCCGCCTTCTCCGTAGGTTGCCAGCCTCCTGAATAAACCATCTTTCCTTTTCCAACCAACACTCTTCTCTTGAGTATTGGCTTTTGAGCAGCCAGCAGCCGCACCTGCGTTCAGTAACAGAAGGTGGAAAACAGGGTGTGGAGATGCAGCAGCCCAGGGAAGAGAAGGTTTCAGCGTGACAGATGGTTATCAGTGTTGGCTGCATGGAAGTCAGTGGAGGACCAGAAGGTAGCAAGGGGGTTTGCAGCCTTAGAGGTCTTGTCTCCTAGGAGGCTAAGAACACATCCTAAACGTATTTTATGTTTTTAAGAGTGCTGAACTCTGCTTTGTTTATTGTAGGTGCACATTAAAGACTTGTTAATTAATTGAATGTGTCAATTAAAGCCCTTGATCAGAGGGGCAAACCTGCTTTTGTGAGGTCTCATTTGGGTTAAAAGGCTGGGAACACAACAGAAAGAGCATAGAGAAAGAGAATGGAAATGACTAAGAAGTGAGATGAGTTTGCTCACTGACATGAAGAGCTGGAAAGGAGAACATTTCGCTCCTTACTACATGGAAGAGCGGTGGGGCTGGGTAGCAGGAAACAGTAAAATTGGTAGGTCTTTGAAATGAAAGGAGTGAGAACCATGGTGGAAAGAGAAAGTAGATTAACCAAATAAACGTTTATTCTTAAACTATGGGTCAGGGCAATTTATAGAACCTTAGCGATAACCAAATCAACTATTATTTTACAAATGATAAACACTCAGAGAGGCTGAGAGACTCTCTTAAGGAAATAGCTAGTTACCCGCAAAGCCTGGATTCAAACTGAGGGCTCAGCCCCAGTCCAGTGCTAATTCCACTATAAACATAAAATCTCACCTCTGGGCCCCTCTTTCCATTTCCTGCCTGTCTTCCCACACTTTTACTAGTAAAAATCTGGGTAAAATGAACATCTGGGCAGCTACGATCATCTGCATAAAATCACAGGCACTGGGGCTAAAGCACTCTCAATGGGCAACAGGTACCATGATGGATTCAAAGGCCAGAGATGGAGGGATTTACTCATCTGCCTCTTCCAGAAAACTCTGGGAGGGAAGAGCCAAGCATGGCTTCAGAAATTCACCCTGGAAAATCATTTTTTAAATGTATTGGGTGTGTAGAAGAGTTTATTCTCTTTTCCAAATGGTATTTATTACTTTCATAATCAGAAAACATTCATTAAAAAAAAAACAACTTTTTTTTAAATGAGAGAGTAGGCAGTGGGGAGAAAGAGTTAGGGTGAAACAGGCTTTTTGCCAGTGTGACCAGCAACCTCTTAGAATCAGGTTGTGCCAGATGAAAACCAGGCAAGGCTCAAGGGAAACCAATTTTACTTTCCTTTCCCTCTTTTTCTCTTCTGGTTTGGTTTGTAAGGTGAACTGTTGTGCAAGTCAGCAACTTGCATAGGGAAGACTATGAATGTATTTTCTTGACTTGGTGAGATAGGAGATCAGTTAAAGGGGGGAAAGGGAAAGAAAATGGACACTGGTGAATGGGAGAAGCTGTGACTTTGGGGGAACCATTTCAGTGAAATACTATGTGAATGTCCGTTATAAGCAAGACCGGGGAGGATGAAACATGGTCCTTGCCCTTAAAACGTGTGACTGTTTACTGCTCTGTCCTTCAACCACCAGCACTGACAGTACCTGATGGGCAAAAGGGGTTCAATCAACACCCCCTGAATGAAAGAATCAGATGTCCACTCATGAAAAGATGCAGCACATCCTTTTAGGTAGAAAAAAACAAATCCCATACCATTTTCCTTGACTTTTTTGGATCCACCAGTCCCAACAGGTACCCTCTCTTTCAAGATGTCAGGAAAACCAGGCCTCAGGGTACTGATGGGCCAACATTTCTCTTCTCTTGGAATTCAACACTGCCTGGCTGGCCATTAATTTTGCCAGCTGCCCCTCAGAGTCACAGATATTGGGAGAAGACCCAGACCTTAGCAGAGTCTGCTCCAAGACTGCCAAGTCCTCATGTCTAAGGTCAAACATGCCATTCTGTCCCTAAGGAAACCCCAGAGACAGTTTCTCACCATTTAGTGGCAAGATCCAGGCTTGGCTGATGTACTATGATATTGGGGTCTAAAAGCTATTCTTATTTTGCTTCCAAAAGTCACTTTTGGATGCCAGAAAGGGAAGTTTTAACCTCTAAAGCCTGGAACACAACATTCCAAAACAGCTGGAAAGGCCTTGGAAACTTCTCAGATGAAGTTAATTAAAACCCTCCTCTGCCCCAAGGGTCAAATCCTGTGTTCACGGATAACTCTCAAGTTGTTGTCTAGCTTAATCTCCGGATAAGCAGGTCTCCCAAGGACTTGAGAGTTTGGTCTGGAAAGCTGTGTCCTGCAGAACAGGCCAGCTGTTCCTGCAAGGAGAACAGTTGTTTTCTGCCTCAGAGATTCTAGGCCAGAAATGTAAGGAGAGCTCACAGACGTTTCTGCTAGCAGCTTTTACTATGGTTCATACCCCCATTTTTCAGCCAAAGGAATTCTACTCCTCGAATCCACCCAGGAAGAAAACACCTCCATGATACATAGCTTTGAGTCCTATGCTTATCATCAGAAAGGCCAACTTCGCTCTGGGAAGAATCGATGGTGTCAGTCTCTCTGCACAATGTCAATAACTTGTATCACTGAAACGAAATAAGAGGGTTACCATAGCAGGAAGGCAGTGCCTCACTTGCTCTCCTGCTAATGTGAGACACTCCTTAGTGCAAGGATCTGAGCCTAGCCCTGGCTTGGCCACACACAGCTGGGAGGCATTTCAGGAGAAAGGGAGCCATTGTTCCCAACAGGATGCATGCTTTGCCAGCATGTCTCTTCATCAGCCTAACACAGGTCATCTTCTCTGCCTGTGGATCAGCAAAGTCCTTCTCAACAAATGTCAAATGTCTTTGTGTGTTAAAAGATCCCCAAGAACGGATGTGGTTGAGGTATCCAATTGTAACTTAAGGGTTATTTGCCCAGTCTGATTCAGTAAATATTGACTAAGTGGCTGACTTAAAAGAAACAATGCCTTTGCTACTGGAAAACCAATGTAAGACCAGGTCCCTGACCTCTGACCTCCAGGAGCTTATCGTGTGGTAGTAAGGGGCCCTGAGCATGTCAGCTGTGGGCTCTGCCACACCCAATGTCTCCTACAAAGGGGGATCCTCCCTTATCCAGAGCCCCCTTCTCAGAGAAATAGCACCAAGCTGTTCTATGTCCAGGAATGGCCACTAATTGTCCAGGACCAGGGGCCTACCCCACATGCCACCCCCAATAGGAAATGTAGTGGCCTTGAGTGGACTGGCATGGAAAAATGGCAAAACCTATGGGAGCTGGGTATATGTGGAGGAAGCAGAGCGCATATGCTTAGGTAGAAGCTGGGTCCTTAAAGGCCACGCCCTGGAGTGAAGAGCCTTTGACTTGGCTTTACCACTGTTCCTGCCTTTCCTAATGTCCAACTGTTTTCTTTTTTCTGGGCTCCTCTGTGTATGTAGCTTTCATGCCTTAGCACACACACCTACACATACACACCCCCATTGCCACCACTACTTATAGTAACAAGAGAAATTCTATTCCTGACCAAGAGGGAAGAGGAGTAAGAGAAGTCATGCGATCACCATGCTAGGAGGTGGAGGGCTTGTGTGATCTTAAACCTTCAGTCGAGCTGTAGTTTGAGCCTCACCCAGCTGACACAGCCACAGGGATTGTAAGCTCCAGGAGGGCTGCCTTGTTTGCTGCTGTATCTCCTGGCACAGTGCCTGCACAGTTGGTGATCAGTAATGCTGGCTGAATGAATGACTGAATAGACTGGGAACCAGAGAGATTAACGGAGGTTTAGCATTGGCTGTCTTTCGTGTGTCACAATCTCTCTCCCCGATGCTCCATGCCTGGGAGGCTCACCTACACTGACTACGTTCAAAGGCTTCCTTATCCCCTGACTTCCAGTGGGGTTCAGCCAAATGGGGAACCCTAGCCAGAGATCAGAGACAAGGAGGCAAGTGATACCAGGGTATACATGCCCCCATGAAGGCTACATTCTTACAAGGAGGCCCCCTCCGTACTACCCCTCTGCCTCCCAATTCTCTCACTTCTTCAGGCCTTAGACATATAATGACTCCCAATCCAATGTTACCTGCCCAAGAAAACATCAATCCTTTATGGTTCCCCCACCAACCCTTGTAAATAATGCCTTTATTAAATGCTCCTCAAAGCACACAGTTTGAATGTAGCATCTGTTTCCTGCTGAGACCGCAAATGACAGAGGTTCCAAAAATCAAGTGTATATGCTTTTTGCTATCTGGTTTTCTCCATGTTCTAGTATATTCTGCTCAGCTCTATCAGCAAGCACTCATTGCTTCACAGAGGCAAGCTGGTTGGGAGGGTATTTGCCCAAACTGGACCAGTTTGAGGTGAGGGGGTGGGTGGCAGAAGGGAAGCAACAGAGTGTCCTGCCTCAATGCTAATAATAAATATACTGCATAAACAGTGAGGAAGACACCTAATTTGGTTCCTACCTTCCCAGCATGAAGTTAGGGTCAGACCTCCCATTCAGGAAGAAAGTTTTCCTTCTCTGATAAAATTAGTTTCTTTAGCTAAAAATTCTTTTTTTGAGTTATGTTTTATTGTACAACCACAAAATAATAATCAAAAAGGTTCTTTTGGTAAGAAGGCCATTGCTCTGCTCTAACCACACATTTAATTTACCCAAATTAATGCAGCAGAAGTTGAGTGGGGGTGGAATCTTCTTTTCTATGTCATTTATGTCTTTTTAATATTGATAAGCTCTCAAAAAGCAAGAGTTACTAAGCATATCAAGCTGTGCTCTTCCTTCAGCCTTTAGTGTGGAGTTAGGGAGAGTGGGTGGAAGCAGTAGGGATATTTTATTTTTATGGTAATTTATCCTCTCTGAACATACTAATAGGGAAAAGTACATTTTAAATTTTCTGAAAAGGAGATTAAAATGGTCTCAAGTGATCTGAAGCTTTCTCTCGCCTCTAAAAAAAATCTTTCCACAGCTCTCTGGTGCATATTATCTTGTCAACTTGGGATCTACTATTAATGCAGGTTTCCCACCAGGCAGATTCAACAGCAGTCTAAGATAGAAATGCCTGATTTCCTACCTAAGACTCAAATGGAAAAACACAGCATCTGAATTTACTTGTTCTGTTTTTTTTCCCCTCCCCCTCACTCCTTTTAAAAAAGGACTGGTTTCTTCAGTTCTCAGCCTTTTGGCAGCAGCCATTTAAAAGAAAGAATCACACGGTAATTATTAATTTTGCATGGGATCAACTCTGGCCTCAGCTTTCATCTGAGATGCAGTTACATGAAAAACAGACTGCGTTAATTTCATCCCCTCTGGGGTTGCTTGGCAACAAGGCCTTGTTCCATATCATCTTTTATTCTTGGCCCAGAGTGATCTCTTTGGGGCGTTGCTCATGCTAAGGCAATCATCATCCTGTTGCTGTCCCTTCTGAATGTGTCCCTATGGTCCTGATGGCACAGGGGGTTGGTGGCTTTGCTCCAGTCATACTAGCTGGGGTCTGTAAAAGCTCTGAGCTTGTCAGCACAGAGAATGAACTATGCTTGGGGAATTGGGGATTTAAACAATAGAGGTTAGACAGGAAAGAGAGTGAGGAAGCATGAGCTATGTCTAAAGCGATGCTGGAGGACGGTGGGGCAGAGATGGGGTAAATACTAATGGGATAAATACCGAAGTCTTTTTTTAAAAAATATTTATTTATTTACTTTTGGCTGCGTTGGGTCTTTGTTGCTGCGCGCGGGCTTTCTCTAGTTGTGGCGAGTGGGGGCTACTCTTCGCTGCGGTGAGAGGGCTTCTCATTATGGTGGCTTCTCTTGTTGCAGAGCACCGGCTCTAGATGAGCGGGCTTCAGTAGTTGTGGCACGTGGACTCAGTAGTTGTGGCACATGGGCTTGGTTGCTCCACGGCATGTGGGATCTTCCTGGACCAGGGCTCGAACCCATGTCCCCTGCATTGGCAGGCGGATTCTTAACCACTGCGCCACGAGGGAAGTCCCTCAAGTCTTTTTTAAATTTAAAAAAAAAAAAAAAAAAGCATTACTATGTTCTGGTTGGGAAATCTTTCTAAGCTCTATTGTCAAATGATGAATGTGAGGTCCAGAACAGTTTTTTGGGTGGGAAAGAGAAGAAGGGGAGGTATAAAAATATTTTGTTTATTTTTGCATAAAGAAAAATATATGGATGGGCATTCCCTGGTGGCCGAGTGGTTGGAACTCCACGCTTTCACTGCTGAGGGCCTGGGTTCAATCCCTGATAGGGGAACTAAGACCCAACAAGCTGCATGGTGCAGCCAAAAAAACCCGGATGATTACGAGTGTTTGTGAGGGGAGAGAATGATGAGGTAGAAGGGCGGAGGCGAAAACAAGAGTTTTCACCTGTGTACCTCTTTATATTGTTTTGCTTTATAAACTAAAATAATGTTACTTAGTCCAAAAAAATTTTTTTTAATAAATATTAAAAAGTGTTAGCAATTCAGTGCAAGCTGTTAATGTTTGGAAGAGTTGGGAAAGTTGGGTGAAGAGTATTCGGAGTTCTTTGTACTATTTTTGCAACTTTCTGGTAAGTCTGGAATTATTTCAAAATTAAACTTAAAAGAAATTTTAAACAATATTAGCAACTCCAACGAATTTTCTAGCCTTTCCTTCCTGTTCAAACATCATTCTTGCTATCCTTCAGAGGCAGTCAATCTGCAATATATTGAACATTCTGAGTGACTTGGTAGGAGATGGAGATATCTTTGAGCATTTGAGCTGCAGAGAAGAGACCTCAGCTAGGAACATTAGCCTTAATCAGAGTGTGGTTCCATCCCTGTCCCAAATGGCTTTAGCTGTGGTCCCTAAAAATCTCAGAAATCTTAACCTCCTTAGGGACTGGTCTCTCTGAGTATGGAACTCCCATGATGAAAGCATCACTCTTCAATTCATGTAAGCCCTCAATTGTGCCTTCATGGCTTCACTGGACATCCTTCAGTATTTTTTCCTCTCTGCAGCCATCTCCTCATCTTTCAAATCACTCTGTATCTATCTTTCTCCACTAGACTAAGCTCCTTGAGGGTATGTGCAATGACTGAGCCATCACTACACACAGCTCCCCTGGCATAGCATAAGTACATACTTTTTTTAATGTTTTTATTTAAAATAAAAACTTGAAATAATTATAGATTCACATGAAGTTGCAAAAGAATATAAAGAGAAGCTATAAATGCCTATGTTTAAAAAGAAAGAAAAATCTTAAATCAATAACCTAACTTTTCACCTGAAGTAACTAGAAAAAGAAGAGCAAACTAGAACCAAAGCAAGTAAAGGAAGGGAGGAAAAAAAGATTAGAAAGGAAATAAATGAAACAGAGACTAGAAAAACAATAGAGAAAATCAATAAAACCAAAAGTTGGTTCTTTGTAAAGATCAACAAAATTGACAAACTTTTAGCTAGATTGAAAAAGATAAAAGGAGAAAAGACTCAAATGAGTAAAATCAGCAACGAAAGACAGAACATGACTATCAACCTTACAAAAATAAAAAGGGCTATGGGGAAAACTATGAATAATTATATGCCAACAAATTAGAAAACAGAGATGAAACAGACAAATTCCTGGAAAGACAAAAGCTACTAAAACTGAGTCCATAAGAAATAGAAAATCGAAACCACGATAAGATATCACTTTACACCCACTTCTATGGCAATAATCAAAAAGACAGACAGGGCTTCCCTGGTGGCGCAGTGGTTGAGAATCCACCTGCCAGTGCAGGTGACACGGGTTCGGGCCCTAGTCTGGGAAGATCCCACGTGCCACAGAGTGCTGTGCCCGTGTGCCACAGCTACTGGGGCTGTGCTCAGGAGCCCACGAGCCATGACTGCCGAGCCCGTGTGCCACAACTGCTGAGGCCCATGTGCCTGGAGCCTGTGCTCCACAACAGGAGAGGACACCGCAGTGAGAGGCCTGCGCACTGCGGCGAGGGGTGGCCCCTACTGGCCACAACCAGATAAGAGCCCGTGCGCAGAAGCAAAGACCCAACGCAGCCAAAAATAAAATAAAATAAATAAATTAAAAAAAAAAGACAGGGACTTCCCTGGCAGTCCAGTGGTTGAGGCTTCGACTTCCAATGCAGGGGTTGTGGGTTCGATCCCTTGGTCAGGGGGCTGGGATCCCACATGCCTCCCGGCTAAAACCCAAAAAACCAGAAGGTAGGACAGAAGCAATATTGTAACATTCAATGAAGACTTTAAAAATGATGCACATCAAAAAAATTTCAAAAAAAAAAAAAAGACAGACAATAACGTGTTAGTGAGGATGTGGAGAAATTGGAACTTTCATACACTGATGGCGGGAATGTAAAATGGCACAGCATCTTGGAAAACTGTTTCAGTCCCTCAAAAAATTAAACATAGAGTTACCACATGGCCCCAAAATTCCGCTTGTAGGTATGTCCCCAAGAAAATTGAAAACCTACTTTCAAACCCTTGCACATAAATATTCTTAGCAGCATTATTCATAACAGTCAAAAAGTAGAAACAATCTAGATGTCTATCAATTACGAATGAATAAACAAAATGTGGCATATCTATATCATGGAATATTATTCAACCACAGAAAGGCATAAAGTACTGATACATGCTACAAGTTGCATGAATCTTGAAAACATGCTAGATGAAAGAAGCCAGACACAAAAGAACACATATTGTATGATTCCACTTATATGAAATATCAAGAATAGGCAAATCCACAGATACAGAAAGTAGGTTAACAGTTTCTAGAGGAAGGGGGAGGGGAGAATGGGGAGTGACTACTAATGCATACAGGGTTTCTTCTGGAGGGATGAAAATGTTCTGGAATTAATGGTGATAGCTGCATAACTGTGAATATACTAAAAATGACAGAATTACAAGCTTTAAAGCGTGAATTTTATGGCATAAAAATTATATGTCAATTTTTTAAAAAGAATGAGTAAAAGCAATAGCTAATGCCTTTAAAAATGTAATGAGAGATTCCATTTACCCTTTACTCATTTACTCTTTACTCATTTACCCCAATGGTAACATCTTGCATAACCATAGTACCATATTACAACCAGGCAGATGACTTTAGTACAATCCACAAAGCTTATTCCAATTTCACCAGCTTTACATGCCCTTGTGTGTATGTGTGTGCATGTGTGTGCATGTAGTTCTATGCAATTTTATCACGTGTATGTTCATGTAACCACCACCACAGTCAAGACACAGAATTGTTTCATCATCACAAGGATCCTTCCTGCTTTGTTTGTACTCATGCCCTCCTTCTCTATCTCTAACCCCTAGCAAACACTAATCTATTCTTATCTCTGTAATTTTGTTATTTAAAATTTTTAATATAAATTGCTATACGTCAAAGTGTTATACAAATGTAATATTTTGTGTTTGACTTTTTTCACTCAACATAATTTGAGATCCATCCAAGTTGTTGTGTGTATCAATAGTTCACTCCTTTTATTTATTTATTTATTTATTTATTTTTTTTTTGCGGTACGCGGGCCTCTCACTGTTGTGGCCTCTCCCGTTGCGGAGCACAGGCTCCGGACGCGCAGGCTCAGCGGCCATGGCTCACGGGCCCAGCCGCTCGGCGGCATGTGGGATCTTCCCGGACCGGGGCACGAACCCGTGTCCCCTGCATCGGCAGGCGGACTCTCAACCACTGCACCACCAGGGAAGCCCCTTTTATTTATTTTTAAATTTTTTGGTAATGCAGGATTTTACTTATTCTATTCATAATAACTAATATGTAAGAACATTTACATTATTAATAGAACTTAATCTAAAAGAAGTTCAACTTACTTTTTTTTAACATCTGAATACTGGGTATTAATAAGAGAAGAGGTAATATAATTGTGGTCAAAATTACTATTTCAAAAACATAAATGCTTTGTGTTACTAAGTCTACATATAACTCAGTTTGGAGTATAAAGTTCTTTGGCTGCAAGAAAGAACACTTGATTTACTTCACCAAGAGGAATATCTGGGATGACTTCTCTCGGTATTTCTTCTGTTGATTTTTAGCATAGTTATCTGTGACTGTATGAACTCCAAATAAGAGTACATAGCTGGTTATTGTAGCCACTTACTATAGAAATAGGAGATGGACAGAAAAAAAAAGAAATAGGAGGTGGACAGATAATGTAACTGTCCAATATTTTTGAGGCCAAAAGCTTAAGCCTGAGGAGTTAAGCCAAGATTCAGGAATAAAGACACACAGGAGATGGAGTGTGAAGCCAAACTGGGAGCTTAAGAACAAAGGCATAAATCGCTTTTTCTGGCAATGATGATGGTGAATTTTCCACCATTTTCCCAATGGCTTTAGACAGTCTCAGAACTGAGCCCTCTGCACAAACAAGCACAGCAGAGGGAGATGGGTAGAGAGGAAAAATGGAAGGAAAGACCAAGGGGCGATGGTGCCCCCAGCCTGGGCACAGGTGCAGTAGGACCCCCTTCAGGTGGCACAGGGACCATGCCCATTCCTTTTATTTCAAAATAATTTTTTTTAGAACAGTTTTATTTTTCTTTTTTATCTTATTTTTTTTAAACATCTTTATTGGAGTATAATTGCTTTACAATGTTGTGTTAGTTTCTGCTGTATAACAAAGTGAATCAGCTATATGTATACATATATCCCCATATCCCCTCCCTCTTGTGTCTCCCTCCCACCCTCCCTATCCCACCCCTCTAGGTGGTCACAAAGCACCGAACTGATCTCCCTGTGCTATGTGGCTGCTTCCCACTAGCTATTTTACATTTGGTAGTATATATAAGTCCATGCCACTCTCTCACTTTGTCCCAGCTTACCCTTCCCCCTCCCCATGTCCTCAAGTCCATTCTCTATGTCTGCATCTTTATTCCTGTCCTGCCCCTAGGTTCTTAGAACAGTTTTAGATTTACAGAATTATTGTAAAGATAGTACAGAGAGTTCTCATATACTCCACATCCTGTTTCCCCTATCATTCGCATTTCACAATTAATGGGTCAATCTTGATACATTCTTGTTAACTAAAGCTAATACTTGAGATTTCCTCAGTTTTCCCTTAATGTCTTTTTTCTGCAACAAGATCCCATCCAGGATACAATACTACATTCGCAGTTATATCTCCTTAGCTCCTCTTGGCTGTGACTGTTTCTTGGACTTTTCTTGGTGGTTTTTTTTGGTGTTTTTTTTTTATGACCCTTAAGAGTTTTGAGGGGTCCTGGTCTAATGTTTTGTAGAATATCTGTCAGTTGTGATTTGTCTGACGTTTTTCTCACGGTTAGACTGGGGTAATGTGTTTTGGGGAGGACGACCACAGAGGTAAAGTGCCATCCTCATCACATCATATCAAGGGAACATATTAACAATATGACATCACTGCTGATGTTACCCTTGATCACCTGGCTGATAGTGTTTGTCAGGCTTCTTTACTGTAAACTTACTCTTTTTTTCCTCTCTCTTTCCATACTGTACTCTTTGGAAGAAAGTCACCACATACAACCCACATTTAAGGAGTGGAAAATAATGTTCCATCCTCTTAAGGGCAGAATATCTACATCAATTACTTGTATGAGAGATATATCTAGTCTCCCCAATTTACTTATTTATTCAGTCATTTATTTATACCAGTATGGAATCATGAATTTTATACTTAGAGTTATAATACAATACTACTTTATTAATTTTGTTGCTCAAATTGTTCCAGCTTTGGCCATTAAGAGCTCTATTCCATTGGCTCTGATATCCCTTTGACACATGACCATCACTGTAGGGGTTTTTGATTTTTGTTTTTGTGAACATTTTTTTTTTAACTTCCTGGCACTACAAAATGTTCTAGGCTCAAATTGTAGCTAGCCTGCCCCATTCCTAGAATCAGCTTTTTCTCCAAGGAGCCTTGGTTCCTTTTGTTGGAGAATGGTATTAGAAACCAAGATCTGGGCTCTAGGTGTGTTCATTGTTACTGGGGTGTCATATCTTTTAGGTGCTCTCAGTTGACAGAACAAATAAACATAGATGTGTATACTAACCCATATATATATACACGTCTTAAATATTTCTATTTGTAACCACTTGTACCTATATTAAGCTAAACATGCGTTCATACTGATATTTCCAACTCTAATCCATTAGGACATGTATTATTCTAGCTTCTTCCGCTTGCTTATCTATAACCTCCCACTCTAACAACCTTGCTCCCATCACCCATCATTCATTTATTTAATTCTTCAATTCCAATATACATGTATAGTAGTTTCAGAATTCCTAACCCACACCCCCATGGAAAATGGTACTTATATACAATTCTTTTTGCTTTTAGTCATATAGACTCCTCTCATTTCCAAAGTACTTAGGTCAGCATGTTATTTCCCTTCCTATTTCAGTGAGGTTGTTTCACACATTTGGAATATATTTATATTCTTTAGTCACATCTTGTATTCCATCATGGGATCTCTGACCCTTTAAATTACTTCTTTTAATTTGCGTACATCAAGATTTTTTCTTTGTAATGCAAAGCTCAATGGCTTTGAAAAATGCTTAATGCTGTATTCACCATTACAGTATCATACAGAATAGTTTCATTGCCCTAAAAAAATCCCCTGGGTTTCACCTTTTCAAGTCTCTCCAACCCTGAACCCCTGGCAGCCACTTATCTGCTCACCATCTCTATAGTTTGCTCACCATCTCTATAGAATGTCTTGTAATTGGACTCATACATCTGTTGTTTTTTTTCAGACTGGCTTCCTTCACTTAGTGGTATGCATTTAAGATTCATCCATGTCTTGAACAGCTTCTTTTTACTGCTGTATAACATTCTACTGTATGGATGTATACTTTGTTTAGTCGTTCACCTATTGATGAAGATTATGAATCAAGTTGTTATACACATTCACATGCAGGTTTTTGTGTTGCCAGTTGGGACATCAGTTTTCAAATCAGGAGCATGATTGCTGGATTATATGGTAAGATTACGTTTAGTTTTGTAAGAAACTACTAAACTGTTTCCAAAGTGGCTCTACCACTTTGGATTTCCAACAGCAATGAATGAGAGTTCTTGTTGCTCCTTGTCCTCTCCAGCGGTTTTTTTTTTTGAGCCATTCTCATAGGTATATAGTGGTATCACATTGTTGTAATCTGCGATTCCCTAATGACAAATGATACTGAGCATCTCTTCATATGCTTGTTAACCATTTATAGATCTTCTTTGGTGAGGTATCTGTTCAGCTCTAACATCATACTTAGTTGTGAGAAACTGGATGCTTTCCCCTATTATAAGGAGCAAGGCAACGATGTCCTCTCACACCACTCTTATTCAACATTGTACTGGAATTCCTAGCTAGTGCTTTAAGGCAAAAAAAGGAAATAAACGCTATATAGATTAGAAAGGAAGAAACACAACTCTATTCACAGATGACATGAAAATCCCAAAGAATTGACAAGAAACCCTCCTGGAACTAAAAAGTGAGTATAGCAAAGTCTCAGGATACAATGTTAATACACAAAAGTCAATTACTTTCCTATATAATAACAATGAACTATTAGAATCTAAAATTTCAAAAAGCAATTCCACTTAAAATAGTATTCAATAGGGACTTCCCTGGTGGCACGGTGGTTAAGAATCCACCTGCCAATGCAGGGGACACAGGTTTGATCCCTGGTCCGGGAAGATCCCATATGCTGTGGAGCAACTAAGCCTGTGCGCCACAGCTACTGAGCCCACATGCCACAACTACTGAAGCCCGTGTGCCTAGAGCCCATGCTCCGCAACAAGAGGAACCACCGCAGTGAGAAGCCCCCGCTCGCCGCAACTGGAGAAAGTCCTCGTGCAGCAACGAGGACCCACCACAGCCAAAAATAAAAAAAATTAATTTAATTTAATTTAATTTAAAAAATAGCACTCAATAAATGAAAATTTTAGGAATAAGCCTAATAAAATATGTGCAGGACTCTATGGGGAAAATTAGAAAACACTGATGCAAAGAAGGTTTAAATAAATAAAACTATTTCATCTTCATGGATTGGAAGACTCAATATTGTTAAGATGTCAATTCTTCCCAACTTAATCTGTAGATTCAATATAATCAAAATCAAAATCTCAGCAAGCTATTTTGTAGATAATAACAAGCTGATTCTAAAGTTTATATGTAAAGGCAAAGGACCTAGAATAGCCAACACAATACTGAAGAAAAAGAACAAAGTTTCCAGACTCACACTACCTAATTTCAAGACTTACTACAGTATGTTTTCAATAATCAAGACAACATGGTACTTGTGAAGAAACAGACATGTAGATCAATGAAACAGAAGAGAGAGTCCAAAAATAGACCCACACAAGTATAACCAACTGATCTTTGGCAAAGGGGCAGAAGTGACTCAATGGAGAAAGGGTAGTCTTGTCAATAAATGGTGATTGAACAAATGGTGATGGATGTCCACATGCAAAAAAATGAACCTAGACACAGACCTTACACCTTATATATTGATAAAAAGTAACTCAAAATGGACCATAGACCTAAATGTAAAACGCAAAACTACAAAACTTCTTGAAGAAAACAATGGAGAAAATCTGCAAGACCTTGGGTCTGGTAACGAGTTTTTAAATATAACACCAATAGCATGATCCAGGAAAGAAACATTAATAAGTTTGACCTTATTAAAATTAAATTTCTTTGCAAGAGACGCCATTAAAATAATGAAAAGACAAGTGAAAGACTTGGAGAAAATATTTGCAAAACATATATCTGATACAGGACTTGTATATAAATTATACAAACTCTTAGAACTCAATGATAAGATAATAAACAACCCAATTAAAAAATGAACAAAAGATCTGAACAGATACCTCATCAAAGAAGATCCACAAATGATTATTAAGCATATGAAAAGATGCTCTGTATTATTTGTCCTTAGGGAATTGCAAATTACAACAACATGATACCACTATATACCTATGAGAATGGCTTAAAAAAAAAAAGCCTGCTGCTGGGGAGGACAAGGATTTTTGTGGGTGCTCTTTGTCATACTGAGGAAGTTCCCCTCTATTTCCAGTTTGCTGAGTTTTTTTTTTTTAATCATGAACGGCTGTTGAAATTTTATTAAGTGTGGATTCACATGCAGTTGTAAGAAAGAATACAGAGAGATCTGTACACTGTTTACCCAGTTTACCCCCAATGCTAATAGCTCGCAAAACACTATTACAACCAGAATACTGGCATTAGTACAATCACCAATTTTATTTAGATTTCTTTAATTTAACTTGTACTCATGCATGTGTTCATACAATTTAATCACATGAATAGGTTTGTATATCCACTACCCCAGTCAAAATACAGGACAATTACATAACCACAGGAGCTCTCTTGTTGCCTTTCATAACCACACCCACCTTCATCCTGCTCCTTCTCCTTACAACCCTAATCCCAGGCAACCACTAATCCGTCCTCCATTTCTAAAATTTTATTATTTTATGAATGTTCTATAAATGGAATCATATAGTATCTTTTTCGATGGGCTTTTTAATCAATAGTTCATTCCTTTTTATTGCTGTACAGTATTCTATGGTATAAAAGTACCAAAGTTTGGGGGATTCCCTAGTGGTCCAGTGGTAGGACTCTGGGCTTCCCCTGCAGGGGGCATGGGTTCGATCCCTGGTCGAGGAACTGAGATCCCGCATGCCGTGAGGCGTGGGCAATAAATAAATAAATAAATAAATAGAAGTACCAAAGTTTGTTTAACCATTCACCTGCTGTTGAAGGACATCTGGTTATTTCTGCTTTTTGGCTATTAAGAATAAAACTGCTATAAACATTCGTGAATAGGTTTTTGTGTGAGCACAGGATTTTATTACTCTAGGATAAATATGCAAGGAATGAAATTGCTGGGTCATATGGTAAGTGTGTGTTAGGTTTGTAAGAAACTGCCAAACTGTTTTCCAGACTGGCCGTACCATTTTACATTATTATCAGCAATGTATGAGTGATTCAGTTTTTCTGCATCCTTGCTAACATTTGGTGTTACTTCTAATTTTGCTTCAGCCATTCTAATAGATGTGTACATACTTTCTTTTAGAGAGCCATAAACGTCTTGAAACAATTAAGCCAATACTAACTAGCCATGTCTGTATGCCTGGCTCCAAGTTAGGCTCTTTGAGGGTGGAGGAGACTCAGCTCCTGCATATGAGGGACTGTAGAGGCAAGATCAGAGCACGAGAGGAAGCCAGTTCCTCCGAAGTCATCCCTATGAGCCATCAGTAATGGGCTCACTAGTAATTACGTGTGAACACAGGAAACTGTGTCAGGGAAATCTCTGTGGTGCTCAGAGGCAAAAAAACCCCCCAAAACTCCACAACTCTGTGGAAGAGTTAAAGAAGGAAATCACTGCCTGGATCCAGCAGAGCCTCAAAGTTGGCTGTTTGAAACTCCAGGTAAAAGAAATGGCATTTACTCTCTGGATCTCCAAAAAGGGGTTCAGATTCTGCCTGTGCTTTGCAAAGATATAGGACAAAGCTAACAAAGTTCACCTGTGACAAAATGGGACTGATTTTCAACCTGAGAGAGCACCCTATCCTTTTCTAGTGGATTCTGTTAAGGAAGATTCCCAGATTATCATCCAAGTTCAAGTCTCTCATTTTCTTCAACTTCTGTTCATTGTATCAAGCTTGCAAACATGGATAAAACCATGTTACTGTACAGTTACTGGATCTCAGTTATCTAAGGAGTAGAGGACCTTGGTGTACCAAAAATATTTGGCTTTAAAAAAATAACTCTTTAGACAAAGGTCAGTTTTGTCTGGAATGACACAGAACTGTGCTCAGGACCTCATAGAGGCATAATGCTATCAGGGGACTTTCCATCCTTCCTAGTATACCTGTTTCCACCCCTGCCTTTCCTGACCTTCAACTCAGGGGACATCTATTGTCCACATTCCGGTCTGATTTTTCAAAAAAGTATTTATTTATACTCCACCCCATGACAAAAAAGCTTTGAAGAAATTTTAAAATTAAAATATTTTATGTAAAACAGAATAACAAAAAGGAAAACAGAACTAAGATCAGTTAAAAGGAAAAATAGATGTGGCCAAATTAGTATTTATCATCCACAATGATTATATTTCGCTTTAAAGAATGCTCTTAACTTTTAATACTCAAATGCAGTAACATTTTTTTTTCTTTTTTTTTGCGGTACGCGGGCCTCTCACTGTTGTGGCCTCTCCCGTGGCAGAGCACAGGCTCCGGACGCGCAGGCTCAGCAGCCATGGCTCACGGGCCTAGCCGCCCCGCGGCATGTGGGATCCTCCCGGACCGGGGCACGAACCCATGTCCCCTGCATCGAGAGGTGGACTCTCAACCACTGCGCCACCAGGGAAGCCCCAGTAATATTGTTTTAAAAAGCCATCATTCAGCTTTTCCCATATGATGTCTTCAAAGTTTTAGGTTCACTTTATACGCCTGTATTTTCCATTTCACTATAAATATCTTAAGAAGGATTTTCAAGTAGTCTCATACTCCAGCTGATGATTATTAACCCTTCTAGAAAAATCAACAGATGGCCCCTATGTCGCTCTCATGGGCAAGGATTATTCATCTTGAAAACTTTCTGATGATAACTAGCAAAGATGTGATAAAGCCAGTTTCTCAACAGAGAAAAATCAACTGATGAATAAATATATATTACTTTTAATATATGCTGTCTGAGGTTAGGGGTCTAGTCTCTCTTGTCCACTAGTGTGCCTCATACAGTGCCTGAGACACAGGAGAGACTCAAATATTTACTGAAAATTTTTGAGTGCCCTCTCTGAGCAGGATACTCTCTTCAGACATTCTGGGAATATGCAGAAATAAAGGATTCAGGGGTTCATGACCAGCACCCTCCCACATACCCACCCTAGGCCCATCATGGCGTATATATGAAATGGTGGATAAAACTTCAACTTCCTACGCAATGGCCTTTCAAAAGACCCAAGATTCCCTTTGTGGTTCCCATCTTCTCTAGAGGCCATGAAAAACCCCACAGAGGCCCATCATATGGCACTGGGAGGGGCATATCCACTGAAAGACTTGGGTAGCTGAATGTAGAGATATCCTAGCATATAGTCACCCCCACGGCAATCAACCTCTGGGAATGGCCACAGTGACACCATTTCATGAGGGAAACACAGTAGCACAAAGTCATGTATGAAATACCCTCTTGGATCCTTGAAGTTCTATAGCTGTGGTTTATCCCAGTGCCATGACAAGGCTGCCTCAAACTAGGACCAGACCTCCCAATCCACAGGATTTACTGTCCCCCTGGGCCCTGTTAATGCTGCCACCTGACTTCCCAGTTGCTGCCCTATCATCTTTTCCAAATACTTAAGTGGCTATTAGTTTATAGTGTTGCTCAGATGCTGCAGCACTTTCTGTCTGGCTCCTACCCTCCTAGGCAACAGGCAAATGTTTAGGGTGAGAGAACCAACTGAAAGACCAACTGATAAATCATATGAGATACACACATTCCACACTCCAAAGCTCTCATCTGAGAATAAAATCCCCACTCTGTTTAACCAGACCATAATATTTCTCTTTTTGATAAATACACTGAGTACAACAGGTTTCTCAATCTTGGCACTATTAGCATTTTGGTCCAGATAGGTTTTTGTTGGGAGAGCTGCCCTGTGCTGTCAGATGTTTAACAGCCTCCCTGGCCTCTGTGCACTAGATGCCGGTAGCAGCTGCCTCCAAAATGTCTCCAAACATCGCCAAATGGCCCTACTGAAAACCACTGGAGTAGAGTAAGCAACACAATCTGAAGCCCAGGCCTACAGAAAAAACTAATGAATAGATCAGCCTGAAGCCAATGAAATTTGACCTTAAAAATAGGCAAAATGTCAGTGATTGGTAAATCTTGCAACTTTTTGTGACTTTAAATTTTTTCCAAATAAAAATTTTTAAAAAGAGTGTGAAAGAGACAGCTTGAGGGACTTCCCTGGTGGCGCAGTGGTTAAGAATTCGCCTGCCAATGCAGGGGACACGGGTTTGATCCCTGGTCCGGGATGATCCCACATGACATGGAGCAACTAAGCCCGTGTGCCACAACTACTGAGCCTGTGCTCTACAACCCTCGAGCCACAACTACGGAGCCCAAGCGCCACAGCTACTGAAGCCCACGCGCCTAGAGCCCGTGCTCCACAACAAGAGAAACCACCGCAATGAGAAGCCCGCACACCGCAACGAAGAGTAGCCCCCGCTCGCCGCAACTAGAGAAAGCCCACGCGTAGCACCGAAGACCCAACACAGCCAAAATAAATAAAGAAATTATTTATTTATTGGGAAAAAAAAGATAGCTTGAATTCAAGCTTTTTTTTTTTTTTTTTAGCTTTATTGAGATATAATTCACATACCATACTACTGGGTTGGCCAAAAATTTCATTCCAGTTTTTCTGTAAGCACCTATGGAAAACCCGAATGAACTTTTTGGCCAACCCAGTATTTGCCCATTTAGAGGGTAAAAGGCAATGTTCTTACCTGTAAGTTCACAGGTTTGAGCAACCATCACCACAATCTAATTTTAGACATTTTCATTCTCCCCCAAGGAAATCCTATACCCATTAGCAGTCACACAGGTTGCCCCCAGGCAACCATTAACCTACTTTGTCTCTATAGATTTGCCTATTCTGGACATTTGATATAAATATAATTGTAAATATAATAAGTGTAAATGTAAATGTAATATGTGGTCTTTGTGATTGACTTCTTTCACTTAAAATGTTTTCAAGGATCATCCATGTGGTACAAAAGCGTTTTCAAAAGCGACTGCACCATTTTACATTCCCACTAGCAATGTATAAGGGTTTTAATTTCTTCCCCAACACTTGTTATTGTCTGGCTTTTGGTTATAGCTATACTATCTCATTGTGATTTCGATTTGCATTTCTCTAATGACTCATAATGTTGAGCATCTTTGCATGTACTTATTAGCCATCTGTACATCTTTGGACAAATGTCTATTCAAATCCTTTCCAATTTTTTAAAAAATTAAGCTTTTTATTTTGATTTAATTGTAGATTTACATATACCTGTAAGAAATAATATAGAGATATACAAAAATCCTTTACTCGGTTTTTCCCATGTAACATCTTGCGAAACTATAGTACAACATCACAGTCAGGATATTGACACTGATACCGTCAAGATACAGAACATTTCTATCACCACTAAGATCCCTTATGTTATCCTTTTATAGCCACACCCAATTTCCTCCTGCCCCCACCCCTCCTTATCCCTGGCAACCACTAATCTCTTCCTCATTTCTATAATTTTTCCATTTAGAGAATGTTATGTAAATAAAATAATATGGTATATAACCCTTTGGGATTTTTTTTCCACTCAGCATAATTCTCTGGAGATTCATGCAGGTTATTTCATGATCAATAGTTTCTTTTTATTGCTGAGGAGTATTCCATTGTATGGATGCATCAGTTTGTTTAACCATTCACCTGTTGAAGGACATTTGGGTTGTTTCCAGTTCTGAGCTATTATAAATAAAGCTGCTATAAACATATGTGTACAGGTTTTGGTTTGAACATATGTCTTCGTTTCTCTGGGATAAATGCCCAGGATTGCAATTGCTATGTTGTATGGTAGTTGTATGTTTAGGTTTTTAAGAAACTGCCAAACTGATTTCCAGAGTGGCTGTACCATTTGACATTCCTTCCAGCAATGTATGAGTGATCCAGTTTCTATGAGTGAAGCCTGGATGGGGGAAAGGAGACCTGGTCCTCTCTGCTGTGCTTGCCTGCTATAGAGCTTTTGCAACAAGGGGCTATGGTAGAGGTGTGAGAAAACTAGCAGCCTGTCCCTCCTGGGGTTAAACTGTAATCCCAGATGGGGGGATTCTGGGGAGGAGCCCCTGTCTTCTTGGCTGTACTTGTATAATATGTAGAACTTCTGGGGTAGAACTTCCAGAACATGAAGCAGGGAGCAGGGGTAAAGGAGCTTGTCCGTGTCCCAAATGCCAGAGCCCCTCCCTGTTCTTACTGAAAGAATGTTTCTTCATTTGCAGTATGCCCTTAGGACAATTCTCAGAGACTAATTTTTCACCAAATTGTTGTTTGCCAGAGAGAAGGTCTGCCAAGCTCTAAGAATCTGACAGAGGGAAAAATCCCCCATCCTGTCCTCAAATTCTGAATTACCAGAACAGTGGATCATCCCAGATCCTCCCCTGGCTGATGACACTGGAAGTGCTGTTACCTCCCTGCAGTCTCAGACACTTACTAGGCTGGCTGAGATGCAATGCCCAGAAAACAGGTCAGGCCTGCCTTGACAAGGAAAATAGAGCTTTCTTTTTTTCCCTAAATGAGATTGGGTATGTCTCCACACATTAAATTAACGTAATGTAAAATGGATTCATGCTGGAAAACTGAAGCTATACACGAATTTTACACCAAAAATACTGCCAGTTCCAGGAGCATGATGCCTTAATGCATTCAGCTGAGTGGTTTTTAAGCTGGTCACCGATAGAGGAATCAGCAGATCAGGCCAAAGAAGTAAGGCAGGGACAAGCTTTTTTTTTTTTTTAAATGGATAATACGGTAACATGGTTCACAGAATGGTACATATAGTGGGAAACCTTTCTGCCATTCCTGTCCCTCTGCCACCCAGTTCTCTTTTTCCAATAGGTCATCCATGAAAATAGTTTCTTATATATATTTCCAAGGATATTTTATAAAAGCAACTACAGACATATATTTTATTTTTCTCAGAAGACCTGGGTTTGAATCCCAGTTTTGTCCCTCTCAAAACAAGCTGTGTAACCATGGATAAGTGACTTTATCTCTTTGAGCCTCAGATTCCTCACCTGAAAAATGGGAGTAAGAGTAGCTACTTCACAAGGTTGGGGTAAGCATGAAGTAAGACTGTGTTTAACTGTGCTTTCTAAATAGAAAAGTGCTATAGTAACATCAGCTGTTGTTCTATTGGGAGCAGCAACCATGTACTAATAGTGCCGTGGAGATTGGCTGTACTTAGCAGGTGCTCTAGGATAAGGAGTTGGTGGTGCTGGGGAAGCACCTGAAGCTGATTGGGGGAGTGAGAACCTGGCCACAGGGAAACTCCAATATGGCTGAATCAAGCATGAAATAGGGTCTGGCTGGTTTGCAAGGTATGAACTTCGAGAAGTCAGTGACACACAAAAGCCACCATATCACCCATGTACTGAAGGCAGCCAGCAGGGTTCAAAGTTAGCTGTGGCCCTAATAAAGAGAGGTGCCTTCTCCTGGGGAGAAGCCTATTTTTGAAAAAGTGACAATGCTGGGTTTAACTCAAAACAGACTCGGGCAGGTTAGGGTATTCCAAAGACCATCCAGAAGGACCTGTTCCAAAGATCATCCAGAATATAATTTATGACAGAGCTAACTCAGGTCATCTGACACAGGCTCAGGCCAGGAATCAGAAAATTAGGACCCAAATTGAGTCAAGCTTCCATCTGTTTTCAACTTTTTCCTTTTTGGCAGAATGAGTGCAACAGCAGGGAAAGCAAGGGAAACCAGAGGGTCATGACAAGGAGTTCAAAAAATGTCTTAGGTCTTCCTCTATCTGGGTTACCACCTTGAAAGATCCTACAGGGAGTCTGTCCTAGGTTCTTATTGTCCCTTCAAACCAACTTCAAAGCATCATAGAGGGGGTGGTGTGAGGGAGATACCAACAGTCTCTGAATAGGATGGGATGGACAAACCTCTGCCCAGGAGAGATGACAGAGGTGTGTACAGCAGGAAGACAGCTGGGAAGCAGGAGGAGAGGAAGCCAGTTCAGAGGCTGGAATTCCCTTTGCTCATCTTCTGGTTTTGGAGGACTTCTACATGCAACAAGATGTTACCTGCCATACTGAGGACTACCTCAGACTGCAGGTCCAGACTGCAGCTTCAGCAAGCCTCTTCACCAGGTCTGGCTGAGGCATGGAGGCCTGCCAACTGCCTGAGGTTCGTCAGTAACTGAGGCAGCACCAAGTCAGACCCCAGAGACCAGCAGAACTGTCTATCCCTCTGCAGTCTCAGAGTCTGCTTTTAGTAAGAGCTGGGTGTTCATTTCACAGCCAAAATCAACTCCAGTTGCTGAGGCTGAGGAGTCTGGATCACTACCACTCTAGTCCAAAACTCCCCATCATGAACTCTGGAATGTTCCAGAATCACATTTCCCTCTGTGTCTCTCACTCCTGCTCTCTCTTGTTCTCTGAGATTGATTAAACAAGGAACTGAAGAAGAAACAGAAGGTTTGAAGGGGACTGCATCTGCAGAAGACTAAAGGGTGAAAAGGAGCCAGAATGGAGTTTTTAAAAAACTCCATTTGTTTGCCTTTTAATAATTGCTTGCTTTTTTAAAAAATAGCTGTCTCTGCCTTCTTTTTCCTCCCAACTTTTTACTATGAAACGTTTCATTTCTTCAGCAGCACGCCCCCCCCCCACAAAAAAGCAGAAAAAAATAAAAGAAAATCTCAAACTCACAGAAGGGCTGAAAAACATGTACAATGACATCAAAAGAGCAACCCATAAAAATAAACTGGACTTCATCAAAATTAAAAGCTTTGCTCTTTGAAAGACACTATTAAAAAGAAAAGACAAGCCACAGATTGGGAGAAAATATTTAAAAAACACATACCTGATAAAGGACTTGTATTCAGAATACACAGAGAGCTCACACAACAAATAACCTACTAAAAATGGGCAAAATATTTGAACAGATACTTCACCAAAGAAGGTATACAAATGGCAAATAAGCATGTGAAAAGATGCTTAATATCATAAGTCATTAGGGAATTGCAAACTAAAACCACAATGAAATACCACTACATATGCATTAAAATGGCTGTAATCGGCCATTTGACTAACAATGTCAAGTGCTGATGAAAATGTGGAGGACTATATTGTTGATGGGAATGGAAAATGGTACCACCACTTTGGAAAAGTTTGGCAGTTTCTCATAGAATTAAACATCCCACTCCTCAATATTTACCCAAGAGAAGTGAAAATTTCTGTTCACCCAAAAATCCATATGCAAATGTCTATAGTAGCAGTATTTATTCATAATTATAGTGTTATATTTAGTGTTATGTTCGTAATTTTTTTTTTTTTTTGTAGTACGCGGGCCTCTCACTGTTGTGGCCTCTCCCGTTGTGGGGCTCCAGACGTGCAGGCTCAGCGGCCATGGCTCACGGGCCCAGCCGCTCCATGGCATGTGGGATCCTCCTGGACCGGGGCACGAACTCGTGTCCCCTGCATCAGCAGGCAGACTCTCAACCACTGCGCCACCAGGGAAGCCCTATGTTCATAATTATAGTGTTGTATAAATATAAATTATATTCATAGTGTTTCTTCATAATTGCCTAACAATGTAAACAATCCAAATGTCCTTCAGCTGATAAATGCACAAACAATATGTGGTATACCCTTTTTTTACTCAGGTTGTTTGTTTTTCTGATATTGAGTTGTATGAGCTGTCTATATATTTTGAATATTAATCCCTTATCAGTCATGTCATTTGCAAATATTTTCTCCCATTCAGCACATTGTCTTTTCGTTTTGTCAATGGTTTCCTTTGCTGTCAAAAGCTTTTAAGTTTAATTAGGTTCCATTTGTTTATTTTTGCTTTTATTTCCTTTGCCTTAGAAGACAGATCCAAAATAATATTGCCATGATTTATGTCAAAGAGTGTTCTGCCTATGCTCTCTTCTAGGAGTTTTATGGTTTCAGGTCTTACATTTAGGTCTTTAACCCATTTGAATTTATTTTTGCACATGGTGAGGAAATGTTCTAATCTAATTCTTTAACATGTAGCTGTCCAGTTTTCCTAGCACCACTTGTTGAAGAGACTGTCTTTTCTCCATTGTATATTCTTGCCTCCTTCGTCATAGATTAATTGGCCATAGGTACATGGGTTTATTTCTGGGCTTTCTATTCTGTTCCGTTGATCAGTGTGTCTGTTTTGGGACAAGTACCATGCTGTTTTGATTACTGTAGCTTTGTAATATAGTCTGAAGTCAGGGAGCATGATATCTCCAGCTTTGTTCTTTTTTTCTCAAGATTGCTTTGGCAATTTGTGATCTTTTATGGTCCCACATAAATTTTAACATTATTTCTTCTAGTTCTGTGAAAAAATGTCATGGGCATTTTGATAGGGATTGCACTAAATCTGTAGATTGCTTTGGGTAGTATGGACGTTTTAACAATATTAATTCTTCCAATCCAAGAGCATGGGATATCTTTCCATTTCTTTGTATCATCTTCAATTTCTTTCAAAATGTTTTATAGTTTTCAGAGTATATGTCATTCACCAAATATACAAACAGCTCATACAACTCAATATCAAAAAAAAAAAAAAAACCAACCTGATCAAAAAATGGGCAAAAAAAAAAAAAAAAAAGTGGGCAGAAGAACTGAATAGGTCTTCTTTTCCAAAGAAGACATACAGATGGCTAACAGGCACATGAAAAGATGTTCAACATTGCTAATCATTAGAGAAATGCAAATCAAAACTATAATGAGCTATCACTTCACACCTGTCTGAATGGCTATCATCAAAAAGCCTACAAATAACAAATGTTGGTGAGGATGTGGATAAAGGGGAACTCTTGTGCACTGTTGGTGGGACTGTAAATTGGTGCAGCCACTATGGTAAACAGTATGAAGGTTCCTCAAAAAACTAAAACTAGAACTACCATACGATACAGCAATTCCATTCTTGGGTATATATTTTTAAAACATTAATTCAAAAAGATATATGCACCCCAATGTTCATAGCAGCATTATTTACAGTAGCCAAGATACAGAGGCAACCCAAGTGTCCATCAAGAGATGAATGGACAAAGAATATGTGGTATATATATACAATGAAATATTAGAGCTGTAAAAAATGAAATTCTGCTATTTGCAACAACATGGATGGACATAGAGAGTATTATGCTTAGTGAAATAAGTCAGAGGAAGACAAATATGTGGAATGTGGAATCTAAAAAAATGAAACAAATGTGGAATCTAAAAAAATTTGAAGACAAATATGTGGAATGTGGAATCTAAAAAAATGAAACAAATGAATGTACATAACAAAACAGAAACAAACTCACAGATATAGAAAACTAACTAGTGGTTACCAGTTGGCAGAGAGAAGGGAGGAGGGGCAAGAGAAGGGTAGGGGATTAAGAGATACAAACTACTTACTATGTATAAAACAGATACGGAACAAGGATATATTGTACAGCACAGGGAAATATAGCAATTATTCTGTAATAACTTTAAAGGGAGTATACTCTATAAAAACATTGAATCACTATGCTGTATACCTGAAACTAATATAATATTGTAAATCAACTGTACTTCAATAAAAAGAAGTGTGGTACATTCGTACAATGGGATAACTCCTGAAACATGTGAAAACATGGATGAATCTCAAATGCATTATACTAAGTGTCATGGGTTCAATTGTATCTCCCCTCCAAAAAATATGAACTCCTAACCCCCAAAATCTCAAAACGTGACTTTATTTAGAAATAGGGTCTTTGCAGATGTAATCAGTTAAGATGAGGTCATGCTTGAATAGGGTGGGCCCTTATTCAAATATGACTGGTGTCCTTATAAAAGACAGACAGGGAGAACTAATGCAATGACAGGCAACACACAGGGAGAACACCATGCAATGTCATAGGCAGAGATTGGAGTTACACAGTTGCAAGATATAGAATGCCAAGGATTGCTGGTGACACCAGAAACTAAGAGAAAGTCATGAAAAGATTCTCTCCAAGAGTGATGCAGAGAGCATGGACCTTCTGACAAACTGATTTTGGAATTCTAGCATCCAGAACTGTGAGATTATTTCTGTTGTTTTAAGCCACCTAGTTTGTGGTACTCCGTTACAGCAACCCTAGGAAACTATTACACTAAGTTACAGAAGCAAGACTTAAAAGGCATTTATATCATATTCTGGAAAAGACAAAACTACAGGGATGGAGGACAGATCAGTGTTGTCAAGTGTTGGGGGTAGGATGAGGGGATGACTATGAAGAGTCAAGGGAGAGTTTTGAAGGCAGTAGAAATATTCTAGATCTTGATCATGATAGTAGTTACACAAGTACACGTGTTTGTCAAAAGTAATAAAACTTTACATGATGTAAATTTAAAATTTTTGAATTTTACTCTATACCAATGTAAATTAAACCTGACTCCCTCAATCCAAAAACCATAAACAAACAAAAAACCTTCTACAGTGACCATCTGTATACCTTTCACCCAAATTCAAGTGACTGTGAATATTTGCTCAAATTTGCTTTATCTATACACGTATTTTATTCTTGCTGAATCATTTGTCTAAGTTGTAGACATCATGACACTTCACCCTAAATATTTTATCATATATCTTTTAAGAATAAGGACATTTTTCTACATAAGATACTTAAGAAAAGTAACAACAATTCCGAAGTATCATCTAATATAGAGTCCATATTCCAACTTCTCAAATTGTAGTTAAAATATCTTTTGTAATTGCCTTTTACCAATGAGGAGCCAATCAAGGATCATATAATGCATTTGTATATTATGCCTGTTTAATCTTTCAATTTAGAATCATCCCATCTTTTTCTTTTCATGACCTTTTTTGTCCAGGCCAGTTGTCTTGCAGAACTAAAATTTCTGGATTTGATTGCTTCCTCATGGTGTTATCAAATATTCTATCTCTTTATTTCCTGTGAAATAGGAGTTAGACCTAAAGGCTTGATTAGGTTCAGGTTTAACTTTTGATAAGAATAGTTCACAGGTGATAGAGACCTATTTTTCCACCTTGTTTGCCTCAATGCAGACCTATTTTCCTGCCTTTCTCTCTCATACCATAAAGAGCTTGTATACCCGTGGCCTGTGGAGGCCACAAATACCAATAAGACAGTTTGTTCTAAAGGAGATGAATGAATGAAATAGCATCCTGTATTAGCCAATAAATATTTAGTAACTGCTACAGGGAGCAAGGTACCATGCTAGGTGATGGGGACACAGCAGTAAGCAAATGCAAACATGGTCCCGCCTCCAAGGAGTTTATAGTCTAAGTGAGACAGACATTCATGAAAAAAAAATTTTTTTAAATGACTTGTGATAAATGCTATTAAAGAAAAAGCACAGGAGAATATGGCTCTGTATAATGGGGAACGCTTCCACAGGGGGTATACCATTTGATCTGAGGACTGAAGGATGGGCAGGTACCAAGGAGGTGAAAGTCAGGGGGAGACAGGGCAGTGGGAGGTAGGCTATAAGAAGTTCACCAACTGGTGGGGCAGCCAGGTACAATCCTCTCCGGTGAAGCCAGAAAAGGGGTCCATGTGCTTGACTTGCAGGCTCAGAGGCAACTTTCCTGAGAGAGTGTTGTCTGAGCTTAGGCCTGAAGGGTGAACAAGTCAGTGGAGATAAACAGAAGGAAGATGGAGAAGCAAACATCTAATTAGTTGCTAGAATTAAATCTCTGTAGGAAGTTAGGCTCAAGAAAATGGTAGATAAAATAGGTAACTAATGAGAACCTACTGTATAGCACAGGGAATTCTGCTCAGTGCTCTGTGCTGACCTAAATGGGAAGGAAATCCAAAAAAAGAGGGGATATATGTATACGTATGGCTGATTCACTTTGCTGTACAGCAGAAACTGACACAGGAGTGTTAAAGCAACAATATTCCAATTTAAAAAAAAAAGAAAGAAAATGGAAGTATTCTTGATACAATTTTTAATCTGAGCTAATCAAGATTCTAGACTTCTGGTTTACAGGAAGTAACTTTTAAATCACAGAGGAATTATTTATTTATTTATTTATTTATTTTTCAGTACGCAGGCCTCTCACTGTTGTGGCCTCTCCCGTTGCGGAGCACAGGCTCCGGACATGCAGGCTCAGCGGCCATGGCTCACGGGCCCAGCCGTTCCGCGGCACGTGAGATCTTCCTGGACCGGGGCACGAACCCGTGTCCCCTGCATCGGCAGGTGGACTCTCAACCACTGCACCACCAGGGAAGCCCCAGAGGAATTTTTTTTAAAACTAATTTCACCTGTTTCTTTTCACATTTATTTATTTATTTTATTATGATGATTATTTTTTGGGCTGCGTGGCACGTGGGATCTTAGTTCCCCAACCAGGGAGCGAACATGCGGCCCCTGCAGTGGAAGCGTGGAGTCTTAACCATTGGACCACGAGGGAAGTCCCAATCACAGAGGAATTTTAAATCACATTACTTAAATTTAAAAACCCTAACCAGAGAAGTTCAGAATTAGTCAGACCAAACCAGTGATCTGTGCTGTCATCCAAAAGAATTGTGGAATCCCGAAGAAAAGATGGCCTGTTAAAGCCTTTTACTACATTTCACCTTCTTGAATATTCAAGTTAGGCTAGGGCTCAAACTCATTCTCCACTAGAATAAATAGCCCTGATATTATTGCTTCTAATATTAATTACGATAATTTTTAAAAATTATGTTTTCCCTAAGCAACACAGCTAACAAGGAGCAGAGTCAGAATTCAGTCCAAAGTTCCTGGCTTCAAAGTACCTATATTTAACCATCATGCAACACTGCCCCCAATAATAATGATACTGATATCTACCAAGATGAAGGTAAGAGAAAGGGGCTTTTTGTAATAAGTCAAAAGAAGGAACAGATACTCTTTTAGCACAATAAGGACATAGCACCAATGCCAGCAGGAGGTTAATTGGCCCAGTATGAACAGTCTGGTTATTTTTATACACTTGAACAGGAGGCCAGACCACAGTGGCCAGAAATTTCTACCCCCCATGCTCCTTCAGGAACAGAAAATGACTGTGCTTTTTAAGAAATAAAAGCAGTTGGGATCTTTGGGGGAAGAAACAGAGAAAAGTACTATGGGGAAGGGGAATATGAGAGGAGACAGGAAGGAGACTGGGGGAAGATCTGCTAGCCAGGGGTTGGCCTGTAAGTGCCATGGCCACTGAGCCCCCTTACTCATGGTTGAATGGTTTATAAAGGCACTCAAATCTCTGCCATGCCATGTACTCTAGGTTGGTTAGAATATGATGCATGAGCCTGAATAAAAAGATTCACTCACAACACTCGATGATTCTGGGTTCTTCAACAGCCAACTGGAAGATAGTTTTGTTAGGAACTGTTCCGTGAAGGAATCCCATTAACTTCTATTAATGTCGGGCACTGTGCTAAGTGCTTTAGGTACATTCATCACTGCTAATCCTCTCAACGACCTACCAGAGGGGTCATTGAGACTTACTCACCTAAGATCAGAAAACTGCCAAACCAGAAAATTTATAAAATTTCCAATCTATCACAGCCTGATAATTTTGTAAGATACATAATTTTGTAAAACACAAAATGAAATTAAAGATATGCACGATACAGGCATACCTTGTTTTATTGCACTTCACAGATACTGCTACTTTTACAAATTGAAGGTTTGTGGAAACCTTGTGCTGTCAGACAATGGTTAGCATTTTTTTTTATCAATAAAGTATCTTTTTTAATATCTTTATTGGAGTATAATTGCTTTACAATGGTGTGTTAGTTTCTGCTTTATAACAAAGTGAATCAGCTATACAAATACATATATCCCCATATCTCCTCCCTCTTGCGTCTGCCTCCCGCCCTCCCTATCCCACCCCACTAGGTGGTCACAAAGCACCAAGATGATCTCCCTGTGCTGTGCAGCTGCTTCCCATTAGCTATCTAGTTCACATTTGGTAGTATATATAAGTCCACGCCACTCTCTCACTTCGTCCCAGCTTACCCTTCCCCCTCCCCGTGTCCTATTTTTATATACTTTTTTTTTAGACATAATGCTATTGCACACTTAGACTACAGTATAATGCAAACATAACCTTTATATGCACTGGGAAACAAAAAATTTGTGTGATTCACTTTAATGTGGTATTTGTTTTATTGTGGTATTTGTTTTATTGTGGTATTCACTTTATTGTGGTGGTCTGGAACAAAACCTGTAGAATCTACCAGGTATGCCTGTATAAGCTCAACCTTCTTATTACATTCAACAGACATTGCTATAAATGTTTCTAACACTTACTCTGAATGTCTGTACCAATCTTGCCACAGAAAGGCACTAGTATAGAATAGTTGTTCCTAGTCATGAGGGCACATCAGAGTTATTCCAAGGGATTAATTTCCAAAATATACAAACAGCTCATACAGCTCAATATCAAAAAGACAAACGACCCAATCAGAAAATGGGTAGAAGATCTAAATAGACATTTCTCCAGGGAAAACATACAAATGGCCAAAAAACACATAAAAAGATGCTCAACATTGCTAATTATTAGAGAAATGCAAATCAAAACTATAATGAGGTATCACATCACTCTGGTCAGAATGGCCATCATCAATAAGTCTACAAATAATAAATGCTGGAGAGGGTGTGGAGAAAAAGGAACCCTCCTATATTGTTGGTGGGAATGTAAATTGGTACGGTCACTGTGGAGAACACGATGGAGGTTCCTTAAAAACTAGAGTTACCATATGATCCTGCAATCCCACTCCTGGGCATATATCCGGAGAAAACTATAATTCAAAATGCTACATGGACCCCAATGTTCATAGCAGCACTATTTACAATAGCCAAGACATGGAAGAAAACTAAATGTCCATCAACAGATGAATGGATAAAGATGTGGCATATATACACGATGGAATACTGCTCAGCCATAAAAAAGAATGAAATAATGCCATTTGTGGCAACAAGGATGGAACTAGAGATTATTTTACTAAGTGAAGTAAGCCAGACAGAGAAAGACAAATATCATATGATATCACTTACATGTGGAATCTGGAAAAAAAAAAAAAGATACAAACGAACTCATTTACAAAACAGAAATAGACTCACAGACATAGAACACAAACTTATGGTTACCAAAGGAGAAGAGCGGGTGGATAAATTAGGAGGATGGGATTAACATATACACATTACTTTATATAAAATAGGTAACTAACAAGGATCTACTGTATAGCATGGTGAACTATACTCAATATTTTGTAATAAGCTGTAAGGGAAAAGAATCTGAAAATTCATATATATATGTATGTGTGTATGTGTATATGTGTGTGTGTGTGTATATATATACACACACACATACATACATAAAGCTGAATCACTGTGCTGTGCACCTGATATTTACAACTGTGTATGATACTGTAAATCAACTATACTTCAATTAAAAAAAATTATTCAAGAACTTTCACCAAATACACATGCCTGCCCTCCACCCAGACTCTGATTCAGCAGACTTGGCATGTTAATAGATATTCCCCAGGGGATTCTGATGTCCATCCCTGGTTAAGAACTACTTGCTGCTCTAACATATTACCAAAGCTACCATTTCCAGTTAAGTGCGAATTCAGAGAATCAAGATCCTCGTTCAGAATTCACTAAAACCAGTACTGGGCATGGTACTGGGGGAAGGAGGAAGGGCAAGAATGTCAGGAAACCTGGGGATTCAAGAGTTTCCCTCCCTAACATCTGCGCTACCACCTGGTACCATTTCAATATGTTTTCAACTTAAAACTTTTGATATATGGTTCAAGTATGAAATCTCTCTGAGCAGCAAATTATAAGCAGTCATAACTGCATTTGGCATATAACCACTCCCATCTCAGATGACACCTCTATTGTTTTCTTCTCCACAGCCCTGCCTTTGTAAAAACAGGCCATCTCCTGCATCCTGCATTTGAGGGATTATGGGAACAGTCCATCCCAGAGAAAAACTGTAGTTCCTTTTTTTTTTTTTTTTGGTTGGGGTGATTGAATTCTTTATTTTTTTTGAGATAAAACTGAAAAAATGTTTCAATGCATAAAATAAAGCATAAAATAGTGTACAAAAGTCACCCTTATAAGTTTATATAAGATGTATATTGTTCAGAAAGCTTTACTATTTGTGCACACAGTTAATTTGAAGAGCTTATGTTACCCTACAAGGTAAATTATTTATTTTCTTTAATTTTTGAATTTTATTTTATTTATTTTTTTATACAGCAGGTTCTTATTGGTCATCAATTTTATACACATCAGTGTATACATGTCAATTCCAAATGCCCAATTCATCACACCACCATCCCCACCCCCCCACGGCTTTCCCCCTTGCTGTGCATAAGTTTGTTCTCTACATCTGTGTCTCAACTTCTGCCCTGCAAATTGGTTCATCTGTACCATTTTTCTAGGTTCCACATACATGCGTTAATATACGATATTTGTTTTTCTCTGACTTACTTCACTCTGTATGACAGTCTCTAGATCCACCAACGTCTCAACAAATGACCCAATTTCGTTCCTTTTTATGGCTGAGTAATATTCCATTGTATATATGTACCACATCTTCTTTATCCATTCATCTGTCAATGGGCATTTAGGTTGCTTCCATGACCTGGCTATTGTAAATAGTGCTGCAATGAACACTGGGGTGCGTGTGTCTTTTTGAATTATGGTTTTCTCTGGGTATATGCCCAGTAGTGGGATTGCTGGATAATATGGTAATTCCATTTTTAGTTTTTTAAGGAATCTCCATACTGTTCTCCATAGTGGCTGTATCAATTTACATTCCCACGAACACTGCAAGAGGGTTCCATTTTCTCCACTCCCTCTCCGGCATTTGTTGTTTGTAGATTTTCTAATGATGCCCATTCTAAATGGTGTGAGGTGATACCTCACTGTGCCTTTGATTTGCATTTCTCTAATAATTAGTGATGTTGAGCAGCTTCTCATGTGCTTCTTCGCCATCTGTATGTCTTATTTGCAGAGATATCTATTTAGGTCTTCTGCCCATTTTTGGATTGGATTGTTTCTTTAACATTGAGCTGCATGAGCTGTAATATATTTTGGAGATTAATCCTTTGTCCGTTGATTCGTTTGCAAATATTTTCTCCCATTCTTAGGGCTGTCTTTTCCTCTTGTTGGTAGTTTCCTTTGCTCTGCAAAAGCTTTTAAGTTTCATTAGGTCCCATTTGTTTATTTTTGTTTTTATTTCCATTACTCTAGGAGGTGGATCAAAAAAGATCTTGTGTGATTTATGTCAAAGAGTGTTCTTCCTATGTTTTCCTCTAAGAGTTTTATAGTGTCAGGTCTTACATTTAGGTCTCGAATCCATTTTGAGTTTATTTTTGTGTATGGTGTTAGGGAGTGTTCTAATTTCATTCTTTTACATGTAGCTGTCCAGTTTTCCCAGCACCACTTATTGAAGAGACTGTCTTTTCTCCATTGTACATCCTTACCTCCTTTGTCATAGATTAGTTGACCACAGGTGCGTGGGTTTATCTCTGGACTTTCTATCTTGTTCCATTGATCTATGTTTCTGTTTTTGTGCCAGTACCATATTGTCTTGATTACTGTAGCTTTGTAGTATAGTCTGAAGTCAGGGAGTCTGATTCCTCCAGCTCCATTTTTTTCCCTCAACACTGCTTTGGCTATTCGGGGTCTTTTGTGTTTCCATACAAATTGTGAAATTTTTTGTTCTAGTTCTGTGAAAAATGCCATTGGTAGTTTGATACAGATTGCATTGAATCTGTAGATTGCTTTGGGTAGTAGAGTCATTCTCACAATGTTGATTCTTCCAATCTAAGAACATGGTATATCTCTCCATCTATTTGTATCATCTTTAATTTCTTTCATCAGTGTCTTATAGTTTTCTGCATACATGTCTTTTGTCTCCCTAGGTAGGTTTATTCCTAGGTATTTTATTCTTTTTGTTGCAGTGGTAAATGGGAGAGTGTCCTTAATTTCTCTTTCAGATTTTTCATCATTAGTGTATAGGAATGCCAGAGATATCCATGCATTAATTTTGTATCCTGCAACTTTACCAAATTCACTGATTAGCTCTAGTAGTTTTCTGGTGGCATCTTTAGGATTCTCTATGTATAGTATCATGTCATCTGCAAACACTGACAGTTTTACTTCTTCTCTTCCAATTTGTATTCCTTTTCTTTCTCTTTCTTCTCTGATTGCTGTGGCTACGACTTCCAAAACTATATTGAATAATAGTGATGAGAGTGGACATCCTTGTCTTGTTCCTGATCTTAGAGGAAATGCTTTCAGTTTTTCACCATTGAGAATGACGTTTGCTGTGGGTTTGTCGTATATGGCCTTTATTATGTTGAGGTAGGTTCCCTCTATGCCCACTTTCTGGAGAGCTTTTATCATAAAAGCGTGTTGAATTTTGTCAAAAGCTTTATCTGCATCTATTGAGATGATCATATGGTTTTTATTCTTCAATGTTAATATGGTGTATCACTTTGATTGATTTGCATATATAGAAGAATCCTTGCATCCCTGGGATAAATCACACTTGATCATGGTGTATGATCCTTTTACTGTGTTGTTGGATTCTGTTTGCTAGTATTTTGTTGAGGATTTTTGCATCTATATTCATCAGTGATATTGGTCTGTAATTTTCTTTTTTTGTAGTATCTTTGTCTGGTTTTGGTATCAGGGTGATGGTGGCCTCATAGAATGAGTTTGGGAGTGTTTGTTCCTCTGCAATTTTTTGGAAGAGTTTGAGAAGGATGGGTGTTAGCTCATCTCTAAATGTTTGATAGAATTCACCTGTGAAGCCATCTGGTCCTGGACTTTTGTTGGAAGATTTTTAATCACATTTTAAATTTCATTACTTGTGATTGGTCTGTTCATATTTTCTATTTCTTCCTGGTTCAGTCCTGGAAGGTTATACCTAAGAATTTGTCCATTTCTTCCAGGTTGTCCATTTCATTGGCATAGAGTTACTTGTAGTAGTCTCTTAGGATGCTTTGTATTTCTGTGGTGTCTGTCGTAACTTCTCCTTTTTCATTTCTAATTTTATTGATTTGAGTCCTTTCCCTCTTTTTCTTGATGAGTCTGGCTAATGATTTATCAATTTTGTTTATCTTCTCAAAGAACCAGCATTTAGTTTTATTGATCTTTGCTACTGTTTTCTTTGTTTTTATTTCATTTATTTCTGCTCTGATCTTTATGATTTCTTTCCTTCTGCTAACTTTGGGTTTTGTTTGTTCTTCTTTCTCTAGTTCCTTTAGGTGTAAGATTAGATTGTTTATTTGAGATTTTTCTTGTTTCTTGAGGTAGGCTTGTATAGCTATAAACTTCCCTCTTAGAATTGCTTTTGCTGCATCCCATAGGTTTTGGATCATCGTGTTTTCATTGTCATTTGTCTCTAGGTATTTTTTGATTTCCTCTTTGATTTCTTCAGTGATCTCTTGGTTATTTAGTAATGGATTGTTTAGCCTCCATGTGTTTGTGTTTTTTATGTTTTTTTCCCTGTAATTGATTTCTAATCTCATAGCGTTGTGGTCAGAAAAGATGCTTGATATGATTTCAATTTTCTTAAATTTACTGACGTTTGATTTGTGACCCAAGATGTGATCTATCCTGGAGAATGTTCCGTGTGCACTTGAGAAGAAAGTGTAATCTGCTGTTTTTGGATGGAATGTCCTTTAAATATCAATTAAATCTATCTGGTCTATTGTGTTATTTAAAGCTTCTGTTTCCTTATTTATTTTCATTTTGGATGATCTGTCCATTGGTGTAAGTGAGGTGTTAAAGTCCCCCACTATTATTGTGTTACTGTCAATTTCCTCTTTTATAGCAGTTGCCTTATGTATTGAGGTGCTCCTACGTTGGGTGCATATATATTTATAATTGTTATATCTTCTTCTTGGGTTGATCCCTTTATCATTATGTAGTGTCCTTCCTTGTCTCTTGTAACATTCTTTACTTTAAAGTCTATTTTATCTGATATGAGTGTTGCTATTCCAGCTTTCTTTTGACTTCCATTTGCATGGAATATCTTTTTCCATACCCTCACTTTCAGCCTGAATGTGTCCCTAGGTCTGAAGTGGGTCTCTTGCAGACAGTATATATATGGGTCTTGTTTTTGTATCCACTCCGCAAGCCTGTGTCTTTTGGTTGGAGCATTTAATCCATTCACATTTAAGGTAATTATTGGTATGTATGTTAATGTGACCATTTTCTTAATTGTTTTGGGTTTGTTTTTGTAGGTCCTTTTCTTCTCTTGTGTTTCCCACTTACAGAAGTTCCTGTAGCATTTATCGTAGAGGTGGTTTGGTGGTGCTGAATTCTCTTAGCTTTTGATTGTCTGTAAAGCTTTTGATTTCTCCATCGAATCTGAATGAGATCCTTGTCGGGTAGAGGAATCTTAGTTGTAGGTTCTTCCCTTTCCACACTTTAAGTATATCATGCCACTCCCTTCTGGCTTGTAGAGTTTCTGCTGAGAAATCAGCTGTTAACCTTATGGGAGTTCCCTTGTATGTTGTCATTTTTCCCTTGCTGCCTTCAATAATTTTTCTTTGTCTTTAATTTTTGCCAATTTGATTACTATGTGTCTCGGCCTGTTTCTCCTTGGGTTTATCCTGTATGGGACTTGCTGTGCTTCCTGGACTTGGGTGGCTATTTCCTTTCCCATGTTAGGGAAGTTTTCAACTATAATCTCTTCAAATATTTTCTCGGGTCCTTTCTCTCTCTCTTCTCCTTCTGGGACCCCTACAATGTGAATGTTGTTGCGTTTAATGTTGTCTCAGAGGTTTCTTAGGCTGTCTTCATTTCTTTTCATTCATTTTTCTTTATTGTGTTCTGCAGCAGTGAATTCCACACCATTCTGTCTTCCAGGTCACTTATCCATTCTTCTACCTCAGTTATTCTGCTATTGATTCCTTCTAGTGTAGTTTTCATTTCAGTTATTGTATTGTTCATCTCTGTTTGTTCTTTAAGTCTTCTAGGTTGTTGTTAAACATTTCTTGCACCTTCTCGATCTTTGCCTCCATTCTTTTTCTGAGGTCCTGGATCATCTTCACTATCACTATTCTGAATTCTTTTTCTGGAAGGTTGCCTATCTCCACTTCATTTAGTTGTTTTTCTGGGGTTTTATTTTGTTCCTTCATCTGGTACATAGCCCTCTGCCTTTTCATCTTGTCTATCTTTCTGTGAATGTGGTTTTTGATCCACTGGCTGCAGGATTGTAGTTCTTTTTGCTTCTGCTGTCTGCCCTCTGGTGGATGAGGCTATCTAAGAGGCTTGTGTAAATTTCCTGATGGGAGGGACTGGTGGTGGGTACAGCTGACTGTTGCCCTGCTGGGCAGAGCTCAGTAAAACTTTAATCTCCTTGACCACTGATGGGTGGGGCTGGGTTCCCTCCCTGTTGGTTGTTTGGTCTGAGGCACCCCAACACTGGAGCCTACCTGGGCTCTTTGGTGAGGCTAATGACAGACTCTGGGAGGGCTCATGCCAAGGAGTACGTCCCAGAACTTCTGCTGCCAGTTTCCTTGTCCCCATGGTGAGCCACAGACACCCCCTGCCTCTGCAGGAGACCCTCCAACACTAGCAGGTAGGTCTGGTTCAGTCTCCCCTGGGGTCACTGCTCCTTCCCCTGGGTCCCAATGCACACACTTTGTGTGTGCCCTCCAAGAGTGGAGTCTCTGTTTCCCCCAGTCCTGTCTAAGTTCTGCAATCAAATCCCACTAGGCTTCAAAGTCTGATTCTCTAGGAATTTCTCCTCCCGTTGCTGGACTCCCAGGTTGGGAAGCCTGATGTGGGGCTCAGAACCTTCACTCCAGTGGGTGGACTTCTCTGGTATAAGTGTTCTCCAGTCTGTGAGTCACCCACCCAGCAGTGATGGGATATGATTTTACTGTGATTGGTCCCCTCCTACCATCTCATTGTGGCTTCCCTTTTGTCTTTGGATGTGGGGTATCCTTTTTGGTGATTTCCAGTGTCTTCCTGTCGATGATTGTCCAGCAGCTAGTTGTGATTCTGGTGTTCTCACAAGAGGGAGTGAGAGCACGTCCTTCTACTCCGCCATCTTGGTTCCTCCTGGGCAAAACTGTAGTTCTTAATTCATCCCAGAAGACAGCAAGCTGCTGGGGCAGCCAGTCATTTTCAGGGAAGAATAGCCTGGAGAGAAAAGCACTCCACCTTTTCAGATCAGGGCCAACAGTGAAAAGATGAGGATAAGACCTCACAGGAAGACTCACAAGAGACTTCAGTGTGAATAAGAAGTGCTGGTATATATATTCCTTCAGGAAAAAAGTCCAGTGACCTAAGTGACCCCAAGAGAAATGATCGATAATATGCTTATGAAAAATACAACAAATAGCCTGACTGAGCCAAAATACAATTTATGTATTTTTCACAGTAATTACTTGTTATTAGTACTAGTGGTATGCACATGTGTGTTCAACTGACCCTACCACAATGGTACACAAGTACACACAGAATTTGATGTACATCATGTGTACTTTTCTCAGTCCCAGTCCTTGATGGGTATGTTCATATAGTAGGTACTCAATAGAATTTGGGAATATTCCTCCAATTTTATTCTCTAAAATAGATTGAAAACTACTTGAAGGACAATATATTTTCAGACTACATCAAGGGCTCCAAAAAATCAGTAAGAAAAAGATGATTAAGTAAAACAACAACAAGAAAAAACAAACAGGCAAAGGATATGGACCATTTCACAGAGCAGGAAATACTGATAAAATGTGAAAAGATGCTCAACCTCATTGATGACTGGGAATATGCAAGGCAAAATGAGGTATCGTTTTTTGACTCATATTTGCAAAAAACTGTAATATTATCAAGACAGGTTCATACACTGCTTGCGAAAGTACAAGTTGGTTGGGCTACTTCGGAGGGCTGTTTGCCGGTATCTATCTGCATCCTGAGTTTGAGGAATTCTCGAACTGTGCTGGAGCCAGTTCGTACCAGCTTGCAAGAGCTAACGGTGTATAACTCGTCCCAAGTCCAAGTTCAGTAATGAATATTAGTAGTTTGAAATTGGCCATGGTGGGAGAACTCACACAATGGAAATAGGACAAATGCTACAAATTAGCCCCTACCTCCTTTTATGGGAGACTGGCTATTAAACATTTATCGTACTCCAGTCTATTTGCCAGTGTCTAGAATCTAAAAAGCGTATAACCCATAATATAGCAATTCCTGTTTTCTAAGATATATTTGCACATGTATATAGGGAGGCAGGTGCAAGTATATTCACTGCAGTATTGTTTGCCATGGGGAAAAACTGGAAACAACCTAAAAATCCATTGATAGGGAATTAAAGAAAAACAAAACCCAAACCTATTGTCTCTCTGTAATACTATGCAGCAGTTGAAATTAGTGAGGTAAATTTATATAAACTTTTGGGAGGAAAAACTTCTCTACCAACTTAGGTCTGACTGAGGGGAGTGCGATGCACATGAACTGACAACACACAAATTAACAGGAGAAAAATGTATTAATATTATGAATGCAGGACCACCCCATAGTACTCCCTGTACTAATCTAGAGTAGCTCCCAGAATAGCTAGGAGTAAAGGTTTATATACCAGGTTAATAGGAGGGGAGGGGCTTTGGGCTTCAAAGGATGGAAGGCTCTGGTGAGATGTGTTTACACAATTTTGGGGGGATGTCTCGGTGCCCAAGGTCAGCCTCCCTAATTTGAGCCGTAAGGGTGATGAGGGGAGAGTGCTGGCAGCTGGCTCTAGTAGAGCTCTGTTCTGATCAGATAAGGGAAGTTCTAATGAGATTTCTTTCAGCATCTTCTGTAGTTCAGATGCTTCCACTTTGAAATATTCTCTATATCAGTTTGGTGGGTTGTTGGTCTCTGTAGTACTAATTTAGAAAAGTTCCAAAACATGCTGTTGAGGGAAAAAAGCAATTTGCAGGATAATACATACAGTGATTGCACTTGTGTTACAGGAATACATAAAACAGTACTGTAAATATGGCCATATATGCAGGTAGGTAAAAATCATAAAAAAACCATGGAAGGAGATACACTCAAAGTGATCACAGGGATTATTGCTGAGGAAGAGGAGGAAGAAACCAGGATGGACGGTATTGGTCATAGAGGACTTTAGCCTTAATTATAAGGTTTAAATGCTTCTCAAGGACAATGTATCCATGTATTATTTGCATAAAGTTAAAACCAAACCAAAACAGCTCCTTGAAGACAGAAATGTCCATACACTTCCACCCAAAAGGCCAAGGTCCATGTTCTGAGCTCCCGGAACGGGAGGTACCCTCTTAACCCTGAAATATAATCAATCCCTCTTCCAGTGGCCTCGGCCTCTTGGGCAGCCCTATACTCCTCCCACAGGGCACCCTGGAAACTTTGTGGGATATCAGGCCTGATTAAGACCCTTAACAGTCCCTGTAAAAAGATTATGAGTCTCCTCCCTTCTTTGTACTTATAATTTAAAAAAACTGAAAAAAACAAAAAAACTATGAAAGCACAGAAATCCTACAAAAGTCCTGATTTTTCCTAAGACTATGGTGATACTTTTGACAGTTGAAACATTTTTAATCTCTCAAAAAACTTAGCTGGAAGCATGTGCTTAATGCTGACTGACTGGGTGATTTAGCACCTGGCAAAATAAGGGTAAGAAATGGAACAAGTCACCAGCAATCTTCAGTCCTTTTCCAGGACAAGGATAAGATAAAATGGAAGGAAAGGATAAGAGTTTAAACCCTCGTCTCTCCCCAAACCAGCTTCTTAACAAACCACAGTTAAGTGGCTTATTAATTGGTTAAGCTTCCAGGTACAAAACTAGGTGTAGTGTTCCATCTACAAAGAATGGCCCTGCTGTTATGCAGCAACCACTTCTCTCCGGGGGCTCATGCAGGTCAATAGGGACTAGCTGGGTCTCACCTCTCCAGCAGTGATTCTCCGGCTGCTTTCCCACAGGGCCTGCAAGTTGATTCTCCCAGGGTCAGGTCCCCCGTGAGGAGATTTCTCCAGCTCTTCAGGGAACTTCAGAATCAAATTCCCTTGGCTTTTTATTCAACAGCTCCCTATGTGTACAGGGAGAGGAAAGGGGACTGTTTGTTAAACTTTTGCCTTACTCTTCCCCATTTACTAAAGTTACATACATAAGCATAGATGCAAAGAAGGATCAGCTTTTTTCCATCTGTCTCAGCAAGGGAATTGGGTGGGTCTGATAACTTGCCCACTGGATACTCCTCTACTCAAATTATCTGGTTAGTTATTATTTACTTACTTATTTATTAAACTTACTTCCTGATACTGGGGGAAAAGATTTTTCTCTAAATTCCCTATAGACCATATTTAAAGTGGTGGTACACTAACCAGCAAATGGTTACATCTATGGTTTAATGGACCATACAGTAAGTAATTTATGAAGTGATTTGCTTTCTTCCACCTCAGAGGGGATCTGGGGAAAGGCACCTCCTTGGTCTATGAGGTCCAAAGCCAGGTGGACCTTCAGTGCCCAGAGGATTTGGCACCTCACCTCTAGCCCCTACCTGGGCCGGCCACTCCAGGTTAGGGTGGGGCTCCAGGGGACAGTGAATGTTACCTGGCCCATCTGCCTTCCTGGGCCATTCTTTGGCTGTTGGTTGACAGCAAATACAAACTCTCTGGGCAAAGTTCAGTTTTACAGAGTAACAACCTTCACCCCCGTTAAGTCGCCACAAATGAACTCTGCTTTGTGGGAAAGAGCAGGTAGGAATGAATTTTTTTTAAAGAACACTCATTCTGGGCTTCCTTGGTGGCACAATGGTTAAGAATCTGCCTGCCAATGCAGGGGACATGGGTTCGAGCCCTGGTCTGGGAAGATCCCACATGCCGCAGAGCAACTAAGCCCATGCGCCACAACTACCAAGCCTGCGCTCTAGAGCCCGTGAGCCACAACTTCTGAGCCCACATACCACAACTACTGAAGCCCACATGCCTAGAGCCCATGCTCCACAACAAGAGAAGCCACTGCAATGAGAAGCCTGCGCACCGCCACGAAGAGTAGCTCCTGCTCACCACAACTAGAGAAAGCCCGCGCGCAGCAACAAAGACCCAACGCAGCCAAAAAAACCCACTCATTCCTTCCTGCAAAGTGCTTGCGGGGCATGAACGTGAATCTCATGGGCTAACAAGACAAAGGTTGTTTTTTATTTCTCGTTGCTTTCCCTTCCCTTTCCAGAATCTAGGCCCTGGGGATTCTCTTCAGGAGGCAGGTAAGCAACCCTTGAAAGAACAACAGACTTCACCTTCCTTCTCAATCGAGCCAGAATGGGCCCAGAGTTCCACCAGGCATGCTACAGTAACTGCTTGTGGCCTCACCTCCTCAGGGAGGGAGTAAGCCTTGGGGTTTGTTAGTTGCACAGTCCTGCGTCTGTTAGTAGTCACAGATTCTCTGACTCCAGCTACGTTTAGCTTTGTTTGATTGTCTTCCACAGGAACACAACTGCATTAGTCTCCCTTTTCTCAGCTCTCCATTTATGACAACTCATCACCTAGAACCTGAGCCCCAGATTGTGAGCCAGATAAGATTCGGAATTGTAAACATCCACCAAGAGAAAAGGCAGGCCCCTTCCATGAAAAGGAGTGACTCTACCCATTCCTGGAAACGTGTTCCCTTTCCACCTCCAGATCCAAAAACATACCCCTCTATCTTCACGAGTTCACCTGATTTTAAAAAGCTTTGGCTTATAAACCTTTCCAGATGACTCCAGCCCCCTCTGACCTTTTTCTTTGCTGAAACTCTCATAGCAATTGTGTTTGTACCATTCAATTTAGCACTTAATTGACCACTGACCTGAAATGCTTGTAAACTGCTTCATGGTTACTGGTTTTAGCTTCCTAAGAAGACAGTTCCTAACAGTAGTAATAATGATAATAAAAATAGCAACAGCAAACATTTATATGTGCCAACTCTGTGCAGATATTATCCCAGGTGCTTTCTACATATTAACTCATTTTATTCTCCTAGTATGCCAACTGAGGTAGGTATTATTGTATTATCATCTCATTTTTACAAATGAAGAAACTGAGGCAAAGAGATGTTAAATAAGTTGCCCTAGTTTGCACAACTTGTAAATAAAAGAGCCAGGATTTGACCCGGGCAAAGAGCCCTTTGGTCTCTAAAAGATGTCTTTTAGACTATCTCCTAAATCCTATTTATCCTATAGTATCTAATCCTGTGAATTCGATTTATCATCCCTTAAAAAAAAAAATCAGCCCTATTTTTCAGATGAGAAAACTAAACTCGCCTGAGGTCCCACAGTCAGGCCTGTGCAGAGCTGTGATTGAAACCTACATCTCTCTGACTCCAATGCTTTCTTTTTCCCTAGTAAATGGAACCACTGGATTTGATTAATACTCAACTCAATCATCACACCTCTGATGCTCATTCATCTCATGCACAATTGTGGAGACTTTTGTAGGCAGGGGGAGGGGGAAGCATACAAAGATGATGAGATAAGGTCCCTCTCCTTAAGGAGTTCACAGCCATGGGGTGGGGGGAGGGGTGGGGGGAGACAGATGTGCAGACAAAGAGGTGTACTAAAATGCTTAGGCGCTGTGATGGCAGTTGTGAAAGTTCAGCAGGCACAAAGGGATGAGAATGGAGTACTGAGGGATCCTTGTCTGTCACAGAGGGGAGTGAACTGAGACTTTTTATAATGTTTTTAATTCAAAGTTTTGTAACTAAAAAAGATTTTGTGATAAACTCTGTTGACCAGAAAATTCAACTAAGAGCACCCTGAGTATACGGATTCATTAGGTTTCTGCTGTAAATAATAATCCTCTCCAAATCCACTACAAATTGTTGTTATTTTCTTGGTTGCCCCTGGCTCCATAAACCTTAGGGGATTGGTAGAGGTGGTGGCAGATTGCTTTCTGGGAATTCATGAAACTCCTGACACTGAATGAAAAATTCAGTGAATATGTGCATGTCTTTTTTCTGGGAAAGAGAAACCATAGCTTTCATTGGATTCTTTAAGACATAAAGTATCATCCAAAAGTTAAGGACCACTAAAATGATGCTTTGAAGGTATACTTGAACATATAACTATATCAACATATATATGGATATAGATATAGTATATGTGTGTGTATGTATGTATGTATATACCCCCTTACTTTGATGTGCCTAGAAAGTGTCTGGAAGGAAACACACCTTCCAGACTGTTAACAGCAACTACTTCAGGGGAGAGAGACTTTTTTTGAAAGCAAAAGGCAAGGAAGACTGATTCTATACAATTCTATACTGATTTAAAAATTAAATAATCTTTAATAATTTTTAATGAGCACATGTTACTTTTTTTTTTTTTTTTTGGCTGCACCATGTGGCTTATGGGATCTTAGTTTCCTGACCAGGGATTGAACCTGTGCCCCTTGCAGTGAAAGCATGGAGTCCTAACCACTGGACAGCCAGGGAATTCCCAACATGTGTTACTTTTATAATTAAAATGTAAAAAAAAAAAATCTGACTTCTCTTCTACTGCACTGTGGGTAGACCATGTTGAGAAAACCGTAACAGTGAGGAAGTGGCTGCTACAGAATTCACTATAGACATTATTATAATGAATTAATGAACAAGAGTTATGTTGTATTTAGTAAGCTTGGGTCATGGTTGTCCAGCAAGGATAAGGATAATCTGCTGCCTGTCTGGGTACTGTGGACAGCCAGGAAGCCCCATGTGGCAGCAGACTCATCTTGCACATTGTCCTAGAGATGGGTGGCATTGAGTGAAGCCAAGGTAATAAGAAATAGCATCAGGCTCTACAAAGGACATTAGCAGCCTCAGCACAGAGACAGGTCTAATGTGGATGCAGGTTGCAAGTGACACTGGACCTCACAGCCCTCAAGGTCATATCTCCAAAGAAAAATCATCACTGGAAAAATTATCATCATCTAAACACAATGAGCTAAGACATAGGTTATTTTCTACAAGCACATTTTATTCTTTTGGTGAGTCTGGCAGGTAGAACATAGAGATGGAAGACAGTACCTTAAGGTCTCTTCCTGACGACGGCCTTGTACAAGTCCTCTGCCCTGTCTCTCCAGATGTTTCCCCATTTTGACAAGATGATAAAATAGCTTCTACAAAAGCCTCCAAATCGGTCATTTGGAGATCAGTGCCAAATTTTAGCCATGGTTCTAAAAATAGCCAGAATATGAATCATATAAAATTCCCCAATTTATTTTTATTTCTTTAATGTAAAAACAGTATAATAGCAGCATTAAGGATTTTAACTATTTTCATTATTCAGCCTAAATTCCTTTAAACTAGTAGTTTAATCTCTTATTCCACTGTGCAATCAAACCTATATTTCCCCCCTTCCCATTTCTCCCCCACCTCCATCCTGTAAATCAACAGAACTTGAAACCCTAACACTAGTAAGAAACAGAAAACTAGCCAAGAGCAGGTAAGAGAGAAACAAAAGGCCTACTTACAGTGCTTGGTGAGTAAAAGATGTAAATACCCGTATTTTACTATCTTCTCATGTACAGGCTTAGTATTTTATTCTGATAATATATGTACTAAACTTGTGAATTATGTTGGTTGGCACCATTTATCTGACAGGAAACAGGCCAAGGCAGGTTCCTTTTGCAACATAAGCTAGTGAGCACGGCATGTAGTTGTGACGTGGTAAGAGACGTTTATGGCCGTCCCCAGATAAGGGAGAACTGACTGCACTTAGATAAAAATTGCTATTTCTCAAATTTTGAGGTAAAAAACTGTACACTTTGCAACTAGAGTTAAATGCAAACTAATTATGTTCTATTTACGTTTTCCCTTCTGCTGGCTAAATCACCATCTAAAATATTTGAAAACCTTGGCTGGGAAGTTGGACAGTTAAGAATTATAAGGTGGCGACTGTCTCACAAAGGCCCATCTTTTCCAGCATCCTGTTCTTTTAGAAAAGTATCAAACCATTTCTGATCTGACTCCAGAAGGCCTTCTTCTATATCCTTGTCCCTTCACTGGTCTAGATATTTATTGTGTACTTCAGAAAACAATATTTTCTAACATCTGTTTAACATTTATTTTCCTTTAATTTCTATTATATTCTGTTTTCCAAATTTTCACTCAGGTCTAAAAAAAGAACTTCAATAATTACTAGCTTGACACAATGTCAGCTATTTAAGATTTCAGATACTCAATGTGATCGTTTGCTTTTCACCACCTGCTTGCACTTGGGAAAGACTAAGTTAAACTAAACTTTAAAATGCTGCAATTCCTTTTGAATCATCGTTAAAGCAAGACTGGGGGAAGAGAGGTTATATAAAGGAAAGAGGAGGCTATAATAGTCGAATTTAAGCCTCCACTGATGAAGCTGATAGGAACCAGAGCTTCCAAGAAAAGGCAGTCCTGAGAATAAGGCCAAATCCTTTGCTCCCTATCAACATGAAACTGCTGAAGTCTGGAGATTCTTTCTGACTTTATTTTGAAAGCAACGTTTGGCTTGTCTGTACTGTTTCTAAACAGACTAACGTTACAGTGCTTATGGTTTAAGCAGGGACAATTTCTACAAGGCCCAATTCAGGCTGAGGATTATTTTTATTTTGCTCCACATTTCCTGAACTCAAAATAAAGTGGTTTTAACCTAGGGTTATAGAGGTAGGAACCATAGTGGGGTCTGCTGGGACCCTTATGCCAGTTTTCTCCTTTCCTGGTCCTTTCTCCATGCTTGCCCCATCCCCAGGAAGGTGTCCTAGTATAAGTAAGTGCCCTTTGCAAAAATTTACAAAAACAGGTCAGTACCAGAAAATACAAAAAGCAGATAATATCCAATAGGCAAGAAAGGGAATGATTTAGTCGCATACTTTCTTAGAGGTAATACAAACTGATATTAACCTTTTTGGAGAGCAATTTGTAATGTTTATCAAAGTCTTAAAAACTGTGTGCTCTGTACATCAACTATACCTCAATAATAATAATAATAAAAAAACCCAAAAAACCCATGTGCTCCACTTCCAGGAATTTATTCAGGGAAAGTCAACTCTTCTTCTAGTCCTAGCCTTCTTTTTGTTATCTCTGTATATTAGGTTGATGGGTCATTTAACTCTTCTTAGTGAGTACTATATTTTCACAATAGACTATAATAAACATAATACTCCCTTGGCAATCAGAAAGTAAAAAATCACCAGTAAACATAAAACACATACAAACACACCCTGTCTGAAACCACCTGCATTCAAAAGTGTTTAGTGTTAAATATGGGGCCCACCTTCAGCAACCAGTTTCTTTTATTATTATTATCATTATTCTGAAAAATTCAGTATGCATTCACAGTTTTACCAATGACCTAGGGTTTGGGGATATAATAAAAAAGCCCATGTCCACTTTTGTGGCTATTACTTTCACAGAATGACCTAAATAGAGCTTCAAACCACAACAATGATGCCCTCTCCCTGTGGGCCCATGGACTGTTCCTTCAGGCCTCCATAGACTTTCATTGGAAATGTGACTCAATACTAACATGGTAGCTACAGTTCTTCCTTTCAGTGACATCTGGAATCCCATTATCTGATGAGATATTCTTTTCCTCCATTTTACAGCAGGAGACATTATCTAAATTCTCCTGGATCACGTGACAGTAGCCCTGAGAACAGAAAGCAAGTTTTAATAGTTCTTTCGCCAAACCACGCGCCTTTTCTGAATCTATTTACCATACTGTTTCAAGATGTTTTCTGAAGGGTCCACAGGGGCTACATTTAAAACTTTCTGGTTATTGTCTGCTAACTGCTGGGATGGTTTTAATCAGAGAGGAAGCCAAATTTTCTGCTTGGGTTTTGGAAAAGCTCCTAAAATGTCTTTAAACTGATTTAGGAGAAAATGCTTAACAGAAGAGGAATTATTACTGCCCTGGAATAAACTCATTAGAACTGACATATGCTGTAACCACAGACCAAGAGCACTACATTTTTGGGACACATTACATCCCAAAGGCAACTGAAGTTTCTAAATGTTATCAGTGTCAGATGACAAAACCTGTTCAACAAGGACCATAGCCTCAATGTACTAGTTGACAGTTCCTCCTCTTAGAATATTCTTGGTGTTTGGTATAACTTCTCTACCAGGACCTAGTTTGTTTGTTTATTTATTTATTGGGTACGTTGGGTGTTCGTTGCTGCACGCGGGCTTTCTCTAGTTGCGGCAAGCGGGGACTATTCTTTGTTGCGGTGCACAGGCTTCTCATTGCAGTGGCTTCTCTTTGTTGCAGAGCAAGGGCACTAGGGGCGCGGGCTTCAGTAGCTGTGGCTCACAGGCTCAGTAGTTGTGGCTCGCGGGCTCCAGAGCGCAGGCTCAGTAGTTGTGGCACACGGGCTTAGTTGCTCCACGGCATGTGGGATCTTCCCGGACCAGGGCTTGAACCCGTGTCCCCCGCGTTGGCAGGCAGATCCTTAACCACCACGCCACCAGGGAATTCCCAGGACCTAGTTTTTATGCTAGTTTTCTTGAAGAAATTGTCTTGAAAAAGTTTTATTTGATGACTTAGGTAAAATTTTCTGAGGTAAAGACCTCACATCACTTCAAGAGACATTTTCCCTTCCCACAATCCTGACTTGAGATAAGTGAAGGGAGACCCTTTATGATAAGGCCAATTTAGTTCTAGGTTCCAGAAAAGCCCAAGTTTCTCAGTAGCTCAGATCAAACCAGACCCCCCAAGATTTAAGCAGAACTAATACAAATGCCTCAATCAGTTCCAGAAGCATCTCATGTCTTACTAAGGTCAGTAAACCTCTTCTAGGTTAGGCAGGCTCCTCTAGGCCTCAGCTCAGGCCATATTTGGTCAGCCTTGACCAAATTTATACATGATTTATCATGTATAAATTCCTATAAGCCTACCCAGGAATAAGCCACCATAGCAAGGGTTTCTAAAGCTGATCCCACCCCAGTCCTACTGAATCCAAGTCTCTGTGGATAAGGTCCTTAAGGCCTTTTTTTAAAAAAAATGCTTTTCTGAGTGCCTCTGTATGCTGAAGTATAAGAACGTCTGCAGTAGATCAACTATAAGAGTAAATGAAAGGAAGAGAGAAAGAAATCGCAGCAAGCTGAGGCAGGCAAGATTTGAACTTGAGGATTTAATACTATTGGGGGAATAAGATTTTTTTTTTAAAAAAAAGCAGGTCCCTGGGGAGGGATCATGAACACCTTTGCTTCAACAGCTCCATCTTCAGCTAGGCTGGCTGCATCAGTGTGCTGATACTTTCTTCTACCTCCGAGAGCTTCTTCAGGACTTCGGTGACCTTGACCTCATCAAACTCCAAACACAGAAATTCAGATTCCTGGAAGATATAAAAGGATATTTTAGACAAGACCCTCAAGATAGCCAAGGCTCTGGATCTGGTGTGACCTAGCTCCAAAGCCCAGGGCCCCTACCCAGCAAGCCTGACTCAGGCCTCAATACCTAAATGATATTTTATCCACACAACACCCTAAATGAAACTACTTCTATGAGGTATTTCATAAATGCTAAAGAGGTATACAAATGTCTGGTGTTCTCTTTAAGAGGCACATGAGAAGCTCTTCTTGTCTGTCATCACATTTAATCCCATAATAATTTTTAAGGTAAGTACTTAAGTATTGCTGTTTTATAGATGATGACTCTGAGACACAGGGAGGTTAACCTGTATCACAAAATCAGAAAAAGGCAGAGTCAGATTGTGAACTCCCAGCTCTGGCTGACTCCAAAGTCCATGCTGTCTCCATAGCACCCTGTAATAAAAACAATGGAAGGAGGATTTAGATTGGCTCTGTGTTTGCCTCGGAATTGGGCTACCTTGGATTTAGTGGTTATACTAGAAATTGTGACAAGCTGTGAACAAGTTGCTTGGGAAACATCAACCAGATAATTGAAAGATAACCAGATCTTAAAACAGCCTTAAACATTTCTGAGGCCTTTCCACTTGCTACAAGCCAACTCTCCCAAGATTTCCCTCAAAAACATTCCTCTCAATAACTGTTAGGATCAATCAACCCCAAATTAGGTAGAAATCAAAGGAAAAGGCCTTTAAAGTGTGGTGACAGAAATTCCATGTAACACTGGACAAATGCTAGGTCCACACTGTCTTGAGAGACAAGGGAAAAGTATAGGATTTTAAGAGTGACCATATTCAAGATCCCAAAGAACAATAACCATGTAATTTTAGAGCAGTATGAATTCTTAGAGACCATATAACCCAACTAACCTTGTTTTTCAGGTTATGAAATTGAGGCCCCAGGCATGTTAAATGACATGCCTATTATCCCTGTTTGTTGATGGCACAGTCACCAGATCAATGTTCTTTTCTCTATATTTTCCTTTCTAAATACATGGCATTCCCCACCCCCATTCAAAGTGGCAGGCAAAGGAAGACCAATAAGCATCTTCAGAGGGAGGGAGTCACTCTGTCATCAGCTAGAAGAACCTTCAGGATCTGACTTTGTAAAAGTACCTTTGCTGTTGGTGAGCTGCTGTGCTGTGTCTATACTGATGGCACTGAACATCACCCAGGAGAAACAAGTACAGAGGGGGAAGAAGGGGCCTCTCAGATGAGAGTCTTTCAAAGGGAGGAAAAGCAGCTTTCCCTGGCTACAAGGAACTTTTTCCTCAAACATGTATTTAAATAGGAAAGGGGTATAGTCTCATATGTGAGCTTAGAAACTGCCAGGTTTTCATTTAGTCGAAAGCAAAAACCAATTAAAAAAAAGAAAGATGCTCCTGTGTTTGAGCTACAGGCAGGGTTATCTCCTTTTGGAAATAAGAGCAAATGTATGGCAAATTAGGTACTTCACTTGGCTAAATTAAGAACAGGTCTCAGATTTGAAAGCCTCTTATTCTTCATTCAGTTTTATTGAGCTCTTTAGCCCAACTTTAAAACATTTAAAAATATTTGGCCTTTGGAACAATGGTCTAGAAACTAATAATTACCAGAGTCTAACATATATATTTAAGAAACTGGCAGAAAAGATGATGTAATCCATGTTTCACCTCAGTGAGATACAGTCAGTTACAATAATAAATCACCTCGATTTCCATTTATATGGGAAGAGCCTATCAAGGACGATGTACATAGAGATAGGAAAACCTGAGCAAAGTTTATTAATAAATAGCCAGGGTCTTTTTTGACTGAAGGTCATTAATTGGTTATGTTTCAGTATTCAAATTATCTTTGATTGGACCTCTAAGTATTAATGAAGCTTGGTTTACTTTTAAGGGGAATCAAATACTAGAGAGAAAAAGCAGGCTAAACAGAGTCCAAAGTTAAACAAATATTTTCCACACACTCCCAACCTTCAACTCTCTCCCCTGGAAACAATGCACACTAACAGTCTTAGAAAGACACATGTAACCATACATTACTCTTGAAGAAACAGTTTACCTGAAACTATATTATCAAGGCCTAGCTTCATCTAGTTATGTCATCAAAATATTTTATCAGGGGCTTCCCTGGTGGCGCAGTGGTTGAGAGTCCGCCTGCCGACGTAGGGGACACGGGTTCGTGCCCCGGTCCGGGAAGATCCCACATGCCGCGGAGCGGCTGGGCCCGTGAGCCATGGCCGCTGAGCCTGCGCGTCCGGAGCCTGTGCTCCGCAACGGGAGAGGCCACAGCAGTGAGAGGCCCGCGTACCGCCAAAAAAAAAAAAAAAAATATATATATATATATATATATATATATATTTTTTTTTATCAGGAATTCAGGGGCCTTTAAACTGGGGCTTAACAGGTGGAGCTTTGTTCAAATTTTGCATTTGGCTGGGGTGCCCTACAGAAAATACATCTAAAACACTTGAAAACATCTTTAGAAATGCAGGTGATGCTTTTCAAGCCAGACGCAGAAAGTACAAGAGCAATCTGAAACACTTGATTTTTTTCTCAAAGTCACCCATCTTGATCTGGTCATACTGAGCGATGATAAGACTAAATTCCTGTACTTAAATATCTGAGTCAAGAGTTAGAACCTGCTTCTTAGCAGAGTTCAGATACATCATGGGATAGAGCCAGAAAATGGTTATCAGGTGAATAAGCAGGTGCATCATTATTAAGAATATGTACTTTGTGATCACAGTGAGTATGGCAGTGTACTAAATTCAAGGGTTTAAGTAACTATTCCAAATTAGAAAAGAAAGCAAAGGTAAAATATTCAAATATTCTTTCCAAGTACAAAAGCTAAACATTCATAAAATCCTAAGAAGAGACCTTTGAGAGGCCACCCTCTCCAAACTAACAACAAAAAAAAACCTAGCTAGCTTTTTTTTTTTTTTTTTTTCCTAGCTAGCTTTTAATGACTTCTAGGGAAGGACATCTTACATGTTCCTAAGGAACTCCTTTCCCAGGTAACCACTCTGACATTCTTCAGGAAACTCTTACTTGTCAAACCTAAATCTTTAATGGTTTAGCTTAAACTTGTTTCCCAACAGGGTCAGAGAGTATAATTGATTATTATTTTATATAAAATTTGAAGGCTGTTATTAAGCAAATGTTTGGTTTCTCCATCTACATACTATTAAATAACCTCTCTGTGTGTACTGTCCATTTAAATGACCTCCTTATCTAGGTCCAGAAGCATACCCTGACCAATTCTTTGGCAAAACAATACTACAGTGACAAAATGCTAAAGATAGAAAATAAAAAGGACTATGACTTAATAAATACCTAAATAGAACCATTTAGAATAAACTGAACATAAGAAAAAATAGAAATCTTATAGCCTATCTTCTGTATTATTTCCCATGCAGTTTCCATAAAGCCTTATCCCCAAATTATTGGTCATATTTAGCATTAGAATACAACTTTGGCAAATTCTAACATGTTGTGGCCTCTTAAAAATTCTAAAGTTGGGGGATGGAGGATGAGAGTGCGAAAGGATGCCTTAGGATCCTGCTAACCAATACTGATTCAGAAGGCCACATACAGGTGACCAGCTTTCATAAGGCTATTCCAATTCTTCTTTTGGCTTCATTTATTGACACAAAGGGACTCTTGGCTGAGCACAAACTTTTAGCCATGAAGCCTATCCCTCTGTTTGGGCTGTCCTTTCCTAAACTTAAATTAACCCTCTGAGCTGCAGCTCTGCCACTCTGTGTCTTCTGGAGAGAGAAAGAGAATGTATGGCAAAGGTCAAAATTGGCAATAGTGTCCTGAAGATCAATTACATAATAAATAAGATACCCAAAGGCTTTGAACATTGCCCACAAGAAAAGTTTAAAACAGCTTCATGAGTAAATCTGTGTTCGCCACTCAATCCCATACTTTCTGCAGCTTTCTCAGAATTATACCAATACTGCTCCTAACTCTTTCAGGAGACCTCAAAATAGCTTCTCTTGGCAAAGAATCCTCCAAGTTACTTCATAAGGGACCACTTATCCAAAATTAAAATGTTATAGTTCCCTGAAAACTGTGCTGATTATTCTCTACTTGTCTTTTCATAGCCATTCTCCACCTTTCTCTGCCTTATTCCAGGTCCTAAAGATTGTCATTCCTTTGTTCTCTGGCTTACAGTTGGGTTCTGACAAGAGAAGACAGAGGTCAGGACATTTATTCTCTTACCCCCAACTCCCTCTCCTCTGCCATTTCCAGTATTTTCTATGTAAGGGTATCATTTCTTTATTTCCTACTTTACTTCTGGCCTCAATCACTATTTCAGTATAAACAGGAGTTTCTTCAGACTGTGAAAGTACATAATCACCAAATACAAACTCCAAAGATGAGCACAGCAAGAATTTTTATCATGACTAAGTTGGCAGAAAGGCTGCCCTCTAAGTGATAAATATGATAGTATGAACCAGAACCAGTATTTAATTTTTTCTATCACTTGATATTAAAATTATAACAGCATTTTGATATTAAAAAAGAAGAAAAAGAATAATAGTAACAACAACCGTGTGAGATGACATTTCATGAAGAATTTGCATCAAGGGTCTTGATACCAGACACATGGCCTCATCTCTACAACCTGTTCTTATACCCTATATCTAAAGCAATGGATAGCTTATGCTGTAGCTTAAAACAATACTTTCCAAAAGAAAACTTGTGATTTATAATGTTTTTTAATCTTTCAACGAACATTTTTAGCAATACATAATTACAACCAATGGTCCTTACTCAGGCCATTTTTAATCCTGAGGAAATCCTCATTTCAAATATAATAGCTGACAAGTCCTACATCTACTGTGTAAAAAGCATGATAAAGCAATTTTCCAAAAGGGAAAAAAAAATTATACTGTAAATCACGAAGCAAATTATGCTACTGAAGATCAGAAAATACTAAAATCAGACTCTTTTGGAAGCTACGACTGAAACTTAATGACCAAGGAACTAAATTAAAATGATTCACCCCAAAATTCAACAGATGTCCATAATGTGCTAAGACCATATGTGGGACTAAGACATGGTACTTTCAGAGCTGGAGCAGCTTCTAGAGGAAGTATTTATCCATATTCCTGCAATCTCCTAGAAGAAGAGAGAGTATTACCAGTGTAGTATAAAAGCATTAACCATCACTGGATAACAATTACTGAGTTTGCTGGTGATGTCATTCAGGCATTTCAAAACACTTTTGTGAGGACAACCTGACAATAGGAGTTTAAAGTGCTTAAAAAAATTAAAAAGTCCCGACTCTCACCAATTCTTATTACATTAAAAGATAAACTTTATGAGAAAACATGAATTTTTAATCAGCTAACTAGAAACTCAAGGGAGAAAACAGACATTAGGTATCAGGGAGTTTCAGATCTACCACAGATATAAGTTACTGCTAAACAAATCTAAGGCACCTAACTTCAACTTTCCAAGTGGTGCACACAAGTTTTATATAAAGTGGCAAAAATTTTAAATAAAATAACATCAGATCTTCATTATTCAGAAACCTATTATCTGGGTCTCTGCTGCTTGACTTCCTCCTCCTTTTTGGTCCATCTTTTAAGTATTTCTACAAGATGGGAAAAGGAAGTGAAATTTAAACTGGTTAGTATGACTAAATCACAGCAGCTCTGCAAAAAGTTTTATAGAAAAGGAAATTAGAGGAACTTTAACTGTGACTTCACATAACTACTTTTGAAAATCATACCCATATGGTAGCAATTTAAGCCAGAAAGTTCTTCTTATCCCAAATATTTCCCTTCCTTTAGTAACCAGGACTACTGTTCTCAGCCTAGATAATGTCTTTAAAACAGAAATACTCCCAGGAGAGGTAATACAAAAAAGTCATTAACAGCTTTCTACAACTTAAATCAAGAGATTTATTTTCCTCCAGAAAGGATGAACCCAAGTAGCCTGCCCTAAATCATAGGGTACCTACTATTAAGAGGGACTGGGGGAAATGGTATGAATAGGTAGGGCATAAAACATAAAAGTAGGAAAATACCAAAGGCAAATCCTTCTCCTTATCACATAACCCATATCAGATGCACAGATCCATAGATGAAGTATCTTAAGCTAGTCAGATCCCAGATCCATACTCTCCGTGCCTTTCTAATCACCTGATCACCCGGGTCACTAGGCACCAGGAAAACCTAGTGAACCTTATAAAGGGGCATTAGCAAGACAATCTCAATGAAATCCAAAGGCTGAATTTACACACACACATCCTTCTGCTGGGGTGCTTTCATTTTCATCTGCAGGCTCAGGGCCTGTGACCCAACAAGGCAATGAGATCCCAAGAACACTGTCCACTCAAAGTTGTTTGAATTTCTAAGAAGAGAGAAAGTGGGAATAGGCCAAGAACAGGACCCTGAGATTCTTTTGGTTGAATATTTCTTAGCTGGAAAAAATCTAGAGCTATGACCTAGAAGAAAACTGGACATGCCTGTCCTGCCAATGTGTGGTCAAAAGGAAAATGTATTTTGGCCCAGGCAACCTGACTTGTTTCTGAAAGGGAGAAAATAGTTTTGACCTTGCAAGAATGAGTGGTTCTTTCATTGGCCAAATTCTGTACTGCTAAACCAAGACTATCACTATTCTTCTTCCTCCAAAGATTTCAAAGCAGGCTGACACATATCTGCTCCTCTTCAGTGTATAGTGAAAGGTAAAGGTACCACATCAATCTTCATTTTACCACTCAAACCAAAAGAAACCCAGAGACTAGCCCCACTTACATGAAGCCCAGAATTCCCAGCTCTTTGATTCAATCCATTGCCCACTAACACCTACATCTGACCCTCAATATGGACACTTTCAAACCTGATTAGTGTAGATTTAACAGAGTAGAATGGGAACTAATTAGAAATACCCGATTTTGTACTGATTTATATAAGCATCAAGACTTACACATTTAGTATTTTAGAAATACCCAAAAAGGAAAATAAAATGGAGCCAAGTTATGTAAACACTAAAAGCTCAATACAATTAGATCATTGGCTGATTTCTACAAAATATTGTGCTCTACTTCATTTTACAACTTTTCATTTTCAGCTGGATTTAATATTCAGCTGTTAAGATTTTCTGTATTTTAAAAAACTGTGGCTGAAAAATATTTGGGTAAAAAACTAGTTTTAGGTGCTGTGGTTTGATCTTTAGGAAATAATACAGAATTTTGGCTAAGTAGAACTAGTTTCCACGTGACAATGGACAAAGAATCAGAGCAACAACTGCTAGACAGCTGAAAAGGCAAATCACGCTGAAGGAAGGAGAAATTTCACTTAAATTTTAGAGAAACCAAATGACAAAACTCTTTAGCACATGAGAAGGAGTGTTGCTAATTTTAGTTTGAAGTTCACATTGGGGCCCCTCATCATTCCTGATGAGGTACATTCCAGAGCAAACTCATTTGCAAACAACTTTGACAAACAAACTAAAATATATTTACATGAAAGGAACAGAGAAGATTAAAAAACAAAAACAAACAAAAAACCCCACCTTATCCAGAGTAGCTCATTCAGGCAATACCATTAGTTAGGCAGGAACAAAGTATGCAATGGCACTTGCTTTCTAAGGGGTTCTTGATAACCTAGAGATTAAAATGGGGGAAACACCTTAATATGTCCAATAAAAAGACAAGAGTGTGGCAATGAATGACAAAATCCTTGGCAGGGGAAGAAGACAACTAGAGGACAACTAGAGGACGTCTAATTAGAGGCCAATGCCATTGCTCTGCCAATAGCACCATCTATCTATTCCCAGCTTTCTCAATGTGGTTCCTTTTAAGTCATTCATGATAGTACAATTAAGCAGAAATAGGCATAGTTATAAAGCAGCATTTCCCTTGGCCCTTCTTTATGTAAGGAGGGCAAAGGTTGAAATGACTAAGGATAAGAGGACTTTTGAATTCAGAAAACGCTGATTTAGGGAGAAGAAGTTTTGGATGAATTTTTTTTTTTTTTTTTGGCAATGTTGTGGAGAATGGGGATTAATTTTGTCGGATTTCCAACTAACTCCAAATACAGTAACACTCTGAGGCACTGGACGTTGGAACCTTCATTTTAACATTTGAATTCGTGGGGGACACAATTCAGTTCATAATAATCCCCAGTGCTTGGAGTGTACTGTGTTATCAGGCATCCCCTAAGTGCGGTTATGATGATGATGATGATGATCTCACACGAGTCTAGGTTTGCTGTTCATATCGTACAGAAAAGAATTTCTAATAATCCAGAAACAAGAAACACACACACACACACACAAGCTATCTGCTGACTGCTCAGATCTGCCAGCCCAGTTTGGCAGAAGCCATATCTGGCCTCATCGTTACTGAACTCGACTTTGAAATGTCATTTAATCAATAGGGGCTGCCAGGAAGGGGGTTGGAAAATGGCACAAAAGAAATCTTTCCTAATCCTCACTCCTAGATCCTATTAAGTACCTTGCTTGCCACGCTGTATCCCAAAGTCCAGCTCTGAAGACTGACTCAGAATCTGGCGTAACATTCTGTAAGAGAATATGGGGATGAGGGAAGAAGAAAGGATTTGTGGTCACTGCATGAAGTTAGTCACTAGCCTCTCTAGCTCAAATAGCTTACTGAAAACTTCTGGAGGTGGCAGAAAGAGAGGAGATTGCATCTTTATTGTCTAGGGTTGAATTCTGGCATCACATAGGTTGCTGGGGCCTTTGTTCATACACAATAATCATCCGTCATATTAACATGGTGTTTTACAGTTTAGAAAGCCCTTTCACATGCATGACCTACCTCATCTGATCCTTAGAACGACCCTGTAACTAAGTAGAGACCAAGCCAAAGGTAAGGTACTTCGAACAACTGTAGAAGTGACAGACTTTGTCCATCTGACCCAAAATCACATCTTTTTAGCTATATTCAGCAGGAAGACTTCGTCAGATAATGCAATGGATTTTATGGGTTTTGATATACTTCTGATCCAATTTATGGAGGAAAAGAAAGTAAGGCCTCATTTGCTTAATATTGCCCACAGTTCTAGAAACTAGGATTAAAAGTTCAGCCCTTTGCAAAAGACAGAACAGGTAGTCAGGTCCTAACTGGCGAAGAAAGAGAATTTCTTACTTTGTCACCATTCATTCAGCAGGCTTTGGAAGTAGTGGAGGGAATAGAAGAGATTGAGGGGGATACAAGGATCATCTCTGAACCCTGGGGGAAAATGAAACACCTAAAAAATGAAATGTCTCAATTAAAAAGAAGTCAGCCTGGAAGGCAGGAGTAGGAGAGATTATGGGAAAAGTGTGATAAATCTGAAGACATTAGCAAATGTAAGCGGATACTGATATTACACTAATGATAATAATATTAATAGCAATGATAACTAACAATGGCTAACATTTATCAAAGATATAAAAATGCCAGGCATAACACTAAGTGCTTTACATGTATTATTTCACATTGATGAGGAGAATTTTATCCCATTTTACAGATAAGGAAAGATGAGCAACTTGTTTAAGGCCACACAGGTAATAAGTGGCAGAGCCAGTTTTAAACCCAGGTCTGTCTGGCTTCAGAGTCCAAGCACTTAACCATTTCACAATCCTGACTCACATTCATATATAATAACATAAACACCATTATTTATAGTCACTAAGTACCCACATGTGAAAGTTAGTCTATGATCTATGATTAAGTTAACTTTAACAGACTCAAAGGAAAGCTAGTGTTGATAGTACGATAACCCAAAGTTACTATGCAGAGACATATTATAAAGAGACTGAGTTCTTATTCTGAAGCAAGATGGCCTTTTAGTCCTTCTCTCTTTCTGTGTGTGTGTGGCAGCAGGGGGAGGGAGGGAGGATTCAACAGTATATATAGTTACTTGTCCCGATCACCAGAAGTGGGAGGTGACATTTGCTTTTGTTGTTCTATTGACTAATGTGTGGACCTCCTTGACGGAGACTCCTTCTCCCAGATCGCAGCCAGTAGAACCAAAATACCTGCTTAACCCTGGAGTTCCTTCCATCTATAATCAGAAGGAATTCCCAGTTCTGCCTTGTTATCTAACCCAGGAACACCAAATTATTCATCTTGAAAAAAATCACATCAGCATTTAAAAGCCCTTTCGGAAAACAAAAAGATAAATATGATCATTTTGCAATATATAAAAATAACAAATCATTATGTTGTACATCTGAAACTGATATAATGTTATATGTCATATCTCAATTTTTTTAAAAAGGAAAGCGAATGAAAAAGTATTGGGAAAAAGAGAAAAATATATTAAATTATGAGTTTAAACCTTTAACATCCTTCATATTTTGCCCACATCTGTTCTCTGGCCAAGGCAAGGGTAAACAGGACTGGGTGGGCTGAAGGAAAAGCGTGCCCCTGATAATGCCCGAAACAGCATAGTTCACTCATATGTAATCAAGGCTTGACTAAAAACCACCTAAAACTGAGAGAATGTAGACGGCATATACACTGTTAAAGATAAAAATAAACGAACATAAATAATTAGTAAAAATAGTGTTTACTCTACTTTGTAGTTTATTCTTTTGTTAAAAAGAACATATTTAGCACTCTATCCAAGATTATGTAAGTCAGAAATATGAACTATCTAAGAGGGGCCAAAGAAATGGGACAAAAATATCAGCGAAAACAATGAACTATTTTGAAGAAAAGAGAGGTATGTCCCCAAAGGAGATATAAGAAAAACATCTTGACAGTATGACTTATGTTTCCTCTTCAAAATAACAGTCTATGTTTACCTCCTCAACTTGGTTTGGCAAGTTCTTTGCCAATGGAGGAAGCATGAATAGAATATGGTCCTCATCTCCTGGCCCCAGTTGTGTTTTGAAGGTTTCTGAAGAATTTTAGCCACATTTATAGAATATAAGGCATTTAAAAATTTTCATTACATCATTTCAAGTATACAAAAAAATGACAAAAATATGACTCTCCTATACTCTTTCCCCAGATTCACCATTTATTCAATTATTTATACTTTGCCACATTTTCTTTGTCATTCCCTCTCTCTCACAACCACGTGAGAGTAAATAGGGAATGTCATGCCCTTTTATCCTAAAAATTTTAGTGTATATTTCCTAAAGACAAGACATTTTCGTATATAGTCACGGTTATATAATATTGATAAACACTACTATCTAACCCAGTCTACATTCAAATTTTATCAAATACCTCAGTAATGTCCTTTATGAAGTTTTTTTTTCCTGCTTCCAAATCAAACCCACAATCACACATTGATTGCATTTAGATGTCATGCATCTTTAGTCTCCTTTAATCTAGAATAGTTTCTCAGTCAACCTGTCTTGTGTTTCTTGATCTTGACATTTTTGAAGAATATGTTAGTTATTTTACAGAATGGTAACTTGGGTTTGTCTGATGTTTCCTCATAATGAGATTCTATATACGTGCAAATGCCTATCTATTCCCTAGTTCCTACCCCCAGTGATTAGTGAACATGGGTTCTGAAGTCATACAAGCCTAAATCCAAATCTAAATTAAAACTTCACTATTTGTAGCTGTGTGGCTGGCTAAGTTTTAAATTCCTAATCTGTAAAATGATGATTTTTAACAGATTTAAGGGATAGGGTTGCTGTGAAGAATTAATGAGATAATGCATCCAAGGCAACTTAACACAGATGGGGTGGGGTAAACTGTATCTTACATTCTCTGATTTTACCACAGTATCTCATACCCCAGCAACATTAAAATAATATTGGTTGATTAAGCAGCATCTCTATTGAGATGGCAGGTTAGAGCTGCCAAGAATGTGAACTTGTTTAGGGGAGTGCTAATGAATACCGTGACTAAAAGCAGGGTCAGGAGCTCAGGTGCAAAGCCTATCCCTTCCTGTCAACTCATTACTGTCAGTTCTAAGAAAAAAGAGAACAGCCAAATCAAGCAATTTTCTTATAGTCAAATTTTAATCTTCAATAATAACACTGAAAAATCTGGAAGCCCACAGTTAACATACCATTCTTACTTCATTTCCGTAATTCCCTTGCCCATAGCAAGAGGGCAAGGGAGCTTGTGTGCAGAGCATTTCCAATCTATTGTTTTAGTACAATAATCTCATTCTCCCCACCTTCTCTTAGAAGACACCGATAAAATTATTCTATTTATGTTAAATCACTCTATGTCAGAGATTAAAACAAAACAACAAAAAAAGATTATAGTAGCTGAACCAATTCTTCAAAGTACAGAAATACAAATCCACTTTTGAGATTTGGAATCAAATTTAATTGGTATTTTTCTATGTTACTATCTCAAATATTTCACCATTTTTCTGTTTTTCCCCCTATGTCAATTAGAACTTCAAATGAAAGTCAAATGATCCCTAGGGGGAAGAAAAATAAAATGAAACAAACAAGTAAATTTCTGTGCCCCACATTTCAACCTGTGAGGAGGGGCCTCTAGCAAAGCAAACGGAAAATTAGGTTCTTATTATTGTGCCGAAATGAGGGTTTACATCTGTAGTATGAAAAGATAAAATAAAATTTTATTTTATTTATCTATTTTCTTTTGACGGTACCGCATGGCATGTGGGATCTTAGCTCCCCGACCAGGGATCAAATCCACGGCCCCTGCAGTGGAAGCGTGAAGTCTAACCACTGGACCGCCAGGGAAGTCTCAAAAGAAAATTTTAATGCGAAGTCTTTATTTTCATCAATGAAGAGTAAAAATATATAGTATGAACTTTAAGACAGAACTTCCAGTAATTCTGTCATTTATAGGACAGAGGCCCTAAGTCTGAGTCTGCCTTCAAGAAATACTTAGATTAAAATGAACTGTTTTAGAAATGGGAATTCTCAACCGGAGTTAAGTCTAAACATATGACACTGATGATGCTATACCCTGAAGGTCACTATTAACCTCTGTTCTTTAGGACCTAACGGCTCATAATTGGAAATTTCCAGAAAGTAATATATACTTTTGCAAACATCTTTAAATTTAGGGAGAAAAGTACTTCTCAGCCACTCCACTGCATCACCCATTAAGACCTTACTCAGTATTATGTTTAAAAGTTCAGTATGTTTAAAACATTTTGAAAGTTAAGGTTAGAAAGGAATATGTAAATGCATGTAAATTCCACTATTTTATACTGTTTCCCTCTCCCTCTATAGGAAGATCAAGAAATGAGACTTCTCCATCATCATACATGGAATCCAAAGCAATATCATGAAGGGGAAAAAATCATTGGTTTGAGAGTTAAGACAATTCAGATTTAGATATGGCTTCACTATTAAAAGCTGTGTAACATTGGGAAAGTCATCTAATTTTCTTAAGTTTTGGTTTCCAAATCTAGAAAATGGAAAAATAGTATTAATCTTATAGGACTGTTATAAAGATTAAATAAGATAGCACATATGCAAGTACCCAGCACTGTCTTGTGTGAAACAGACTCTCAATAAATGTTAGCCTCTCTTCCTACCCTGTTACACACATCCTGTCCCCTGACACTTCAAAAGGAGTTCTCCTGAACACTTTAACTACAGCTCTGTTTTCTTCAGAACAAGCACTTGGCTCTTAATAGTGACAAACAGTCACGTGAAAGACTCCTGGGACCTAACATTGTCCTGGTGAAACAAAAAAGAGCTCACATTGGGAAACAGCACCAACTGCTTCAGGCTACGACAAGCCCCAAGTACAGTGTTACTTAACATACTTTTTTTCTCCCTGCAAGGATCAGGCACACTATTTGCCCTCTCTTCCCTTCTTAATAGTAGTCTTTATTAAACAAGACCACCCAATGGATTCAAATATTAGGAATTAGAAAAGGCTAGGCTCAACCATGAAGAAACTGGCAAAGTCTCAGGACTAAACAGTAAGCCCTTCTTTAACCTTTCAGAATCTGGATTTTTGTGCTTTCTGTTCTTGGAAATAGCAGACTTGCTGATGCTCTGTTACAAACATGTCTGTGTATTTCCCTCGCCTGCATTATCACAAAACTCTTACCATGTAGAAGACCTCTTGCTGAAGTCCAGAATCTTAGACTCTGCTTGTAATCCAATAAAGCAATGCTTCCCAACCTCTCCCACTTCATGGTATAGACAGACAACACAGGACACTTCTGAACTGAAGGGGCTTGAAAGTATTGATGGCTACAAAGGATCAAATACAAGCAGCATTGAGAGAAAAGGTATACAAAGATAAACCTATTTGCCATGTGACTCAGAGACTTTTATCACATAAACATAATTGTTTCAACTCCAAGCTGCTCTAGGTCAATGTCCACACTCCTTCACAGGGCTGACCACCCATGTCAGACCTAAAGGAAAAAGTGGATTTCAGAAAAACAACCAACATTTGACTGGGGGCAGCAGGTTCTCAATGTAAAGACATTAAAACACTAAGTCAGTGAATTAGGCATGAGATACTTATTGACGGTCTTATATCTGCTAGGTATAGTTCTAAACACTGAGGATTCAGTGGTAAGCAAGGTGGAGTCTCTGCCCTTGAGAAGCTAACATTCTAACAGGAAAAAAAGGCCATAAATTAAAACAATTTAAAAGGCAATTTCACTAGATCATGTAGATCAATATTTTTGATCTACAGTAGACATGTAGATCAAGACTTCTGACATTCAGGAATTCCCTGGGGGTCTAGTGGTTAGGACTCTGTGCTTTCACTAACAAGGGCCTGGGTTCAATGCCTGGTCAGGGAATTAAGATCCTACGAGCCGTGTGGTATGGTCAAAAAAAAGAAAAAAGCAAAAGACTTTTGATGTTCTTAGAAAACCGTTAGCCACTTTCCAGGTAGTTTACTCAAGGAGGTAAAGAAGACTGAATAAATTATAAGAGGCTGTCTCAGTAAAATTCATTTCTCACATCACTGTCTCCTTGCTACGGACTTAGCGTCATTGCCCCGTCCTTTGGTAACACATACAAAAGCAGGATGAGATCATTCATAGGAAGATAATGAAGACCCAGACAGTATAAAATTACAGAGCACAAGACCAGAAATCTCAAGATCTAGGATCTACTTCCAATTCTATCACTTAATATTCATGTGAACTTAGGTAATTCAGTTAAACTCCCGGAGCCTGACGTTCTTCATCCATTGTATCCCACTTTGTAGGGGTTTTAGGAAATTTAAATGAGGCAACATAATAAAAGAACTTATTTAAAACATTGGACAAATACCAACTATTATTGCCTAATCAAAATGTTTATAGGAAGGCAGATGAGAAAAGGGACAGTAACTACATTTAAGGCCAAAATGAATCCCTACCTCCGGTATATTAGCTGTTTTGAAAGCTTTGCTTCCATTCTATTGTCCCAAAGGGCTCACCCTTTGGAGCAAATGGATCCTAAAAGTGATGTCAAGTCTCAGACAGCCTTCTTCTTTTTTTTTTAATAAAAAGTTTATTTATTTTTGCTGTGTTGGGTCTTCGTTTCTGTGCGAGGGCTTTCTCTAGTTGTGGCAAGCGGGGGCCGCTCTTCATCGCGGTGCACGGGCCTCTCACTATCGCGGCCTCTCTTTTTGCGGAGCACACGCTCCAGACACGCAGGCTCAGTAGTTGTGGCTCATGGGCCTAGTTGCTCCGTGGCATATGGGATCCTCCCAGACCAGGGCTCGAACCCGTGTCCCCTGCATTAGCAGGCAGATTCTCAACCACTGCGCCACCAGGGAAGCCCCCTCAGACAGCCTTCTTAGTGATTACTCCCTATTCTGAGCTAAGGTCAGAACATTACTTTCTGAAAGGTATTTCATTTCTTGGTAACTTTCCCATGATTAAATATCCTTACTTTCTGAGTTATTTTCGCTGATTATTGTCAATTAGGAGGTAGGAGGTAAATATGAAGTGACCTTCCTAGCTGTTAAGACAGAGACTATCAAAGACCTTGATAATCTCTCCTTTCTTCTTAGAAGACTATCCTTTCATTTTCCTTGGGTATCTCCATAGCCATCATCTTAAATTCAATTGCCTATGGGGCAGAGGGCCAAGTAGAGACCCAAAGCAGGCTGGGGCAATATGGGGAGAGAGTAAGGAGTGGTGGGATTAAAGTGGTGAATACAAGTATCATTTAAAGGGATAATAATTTCTCAGCTCCAACCTCTTATTTGTAGAAAAGTGGGCCCGGTGTTGACCAATCTTTGTTATTTCAAAAAATTCTAGAAACTTCATTTTTGTGTGACACCCCTGAAATTTTTATTTGCAAAATGCTCAGTCACCTAGGATAACTATAAATTCACAGTGCATATACCTTCTGTCAGTGAAAAGAGGAGTCATTTATTTTTAAAGTATTTATTGATGCTGATATATAATTTATATTATTTTGATTTGAGGAAGTAAATATTATGCTGGGCCTTGCAAGCTAAAGATAGGAGAGAGGATATTTAAGGCTAGGCAAACGTTATGTGCAAAGACACTGAGGGAGAAATATGTCTGGCATGTTGTGGGGAGGAAGGAGAATGGATAGACTTGCTTAGCTAAAAAAGAATTCCTTTAGAGAAGGAATGGAATGCAGATGGGAAAAAATTGTGAGAGACCTTGAATTCTAGAGTAAAGAGTTAAGATTTTAATAGATAACCTTTAAAAGATAAAGGCCATGATAAGGAGGGGAAATCATTGCATTTTGTATCTTGCCAAGAGTTATATGTTGCTATTCTTCACATCTTTTTCAAATTAGAGGATAAGGCTGAATGCTGACCCATAAAACTTGGGAGTTCTGAAAAATTCCCAAATGAATGCCAGTTTAACCAACCACACTATAAGTCAATTCTGTTGGCACTGTGGTGGTCAGGGCTTTCAAAGCAAAACTTAAATGATCTCTAAAGGGCTATTTCTTTCTGATCAATAAAAACATTTAGAATTTAAAACTCAAAGAAAGGGTTACTGGACAGTTTGGCAACATTGTCAGGTTAAGCATCAGACAGACTGCCTGTCAACTGGCAAGAAGCTGGATAGGGAAGGCTGGACTCATAAAATTCTTCCACCAGGGGCAGCAGCCCCTGAATGCACCACTATTCACCTACATTCAAAATGTAGAGACATGCCTCTGGCAGCTCATGTTTCAACCAGAGAGCCATTTCTCTTTTCTTCTGCAACAAATGACTATGGGGCTCTCAGTCTAACTGATATTCTCAGTAAAGTTCCTAGAGACAAATGACCAAAAGAATAGAGCTATGGACTTTCACCATGACCTGTTATACTAAAATACCAAACTAAATGGGCTTTGTTCTTTTAGACAAAACATCTTAGAAAGCAGAGTTAAAAAGATCGTATATACATAACTAAGGAACTTAAACTTTATCACAAAGGTAATACAGAAACCATTAATGATTTTTGGCCCGATAAATATCATTATCAGGAGATTTTAAGGAACACTAACCTGGTGGTACTATTCAAGAAAGACCAAAAATAGGGAGACTAACTTAGGCAAATGCAGAGTTGGGAATGAGCATGGTAGGTCTGTAGGACAGTGAGGAGGCCAGGTTGGGCCTTTCAGGGCTTATGAAACCATCAGGAACCGTTATTATTCTCGCTCACATACATGCAAACTCGCACACAGACACATGTGCACCCCCCAACCACCCCCCCAACACCTTAGTTCTAGTCTCTTCTTCCCAGAAAACCAATTCTGCAATATACACATGATCCACATAATTACTACTCTAATGCAAGCTCTATGTGACCTCTCAGCTACAATGCTCATCACCATCTGGCAGCTTCCCTACATCAATAAGTTGAAAATCCTGAAAAGAATCTATCTCAACCCAAAACCATAGGCTCTGCCTGAGCAGAGCCGGTTACACCAAACCATGTCACAAATACCTGTTTAGACTATGGATGGGCAATCATTGTTCAGGGTTCCCTCTGATCTAATTAACTGGGGATCAGTGGGTAGGGATAAAAAGCTGGCATGGTTTACTACTCACATAGCAAGGACTATAGGGAAAGGAGTTTCTCTTAGGTCAGTTGGCAGGGTAGCATAGGCAATGATAGACATTTTTTGCTATAGCTTGGGAAGAGCAGAAAATAAGCTACCCTAGGGAGAGCACAAAGAACTTTTAAAGCCAAGTGATGTGATAGTCATTTAAGATTAGCAAACATGTAAGATTAACTGGTACCCGATGGAAATAAATTGTTCATTTGACTAAATATGATGCCTGTGTATACCCTGATTTAAGCAAACTACCATATATGTAAAAAAAACTTAGTTTCACACAAGTGAAAAATGATGGTTCATTTTCTAAAGTTTTTTAAATTAGTATTTAAATATAATCCCCTAATGCTGAAAAATTATTAAAATTTAAAAAATTTGATTTTTATGATTTTCTAAGAACTTATATATTATTTAGCATGAATAACATTTACTTCAAAATTATATCTAAGTTTAATAAGTTCTATTTAGGTTTAATATTTATATATTGCTATGTAATTTGGAACCTAAAATATTCAATACAAACCCTAAACAAAATTAGCATAGGCAAGGAATGTGATAGACAAGCAAGGATTTAAACAGATATTTAAACTCAAAGCAAGCAATTTAGCCCAGACTCTGACAATCATATAGAAATAGATTTTCTGTATTTCTTAGTATTTTGTACAATTCTTAATCTGCTATACTGTATATATTTGCTTTCTTTACATGACTGTTTCCGGAAACTAGAAAACAAACTATGTTTGTTTACAGCTGTATCTCTAGCACCTAGAATTGCGCCTGACACAGAGCAGGCACTTCTAAATTATAAAGAGCAGCTGGTGGGAAGGCTAGAAGAATGGAACAAACTAAGGGAAGTTTTGAATTCTGTCAGCCTTTATTAATGTCCTACAACAGTTTCATAGGAAAGAATACAGGTAGAACACATACTTTAAAATTTTTAAATGTTTAGAATAGTTTACTACAGACAATAGAAGAATCCATTTCTATCTACATTGCTGATTTCAGGAAACACATCCGAAGATAGCAACTTTTTCCTGAGTTTTTACCACCTATGAAACAAAATTATTCTTTCTAGTCATTTTTTTAGTTGTAGTAGGAAGATGAATCAATTTATGAAACTGACTTGCTCAATCAATTATAAAATTCCAGTAAAAGCTGAAAGCTAAGACTACTACTACATGCAAAGTTATTAAGGTGTGACTGTGTTCTATATAGTCTCCACTGACAAGAAGTCATGATCGTACGAAAGAAATGTATATACACAATGAACTACAATTCAAAATAAAATGTCAAGGATGTAAAAGAAAAAGGTTTAGCCCAGGTATTACGAATGTATATACAAGAGGGATATTAAATCTGACTGGAAGAATTAAAGAGATTCATGAAGAAAATGGCATGTGTTTAGGATTTCTACAGGAAGAAACAGGGATATTTCGAAGTAGAAGGAACAGCAAAAGTACAAAAATAGTGCAGAGTTTCTGTATAAAGTTTTAAAGTCAAGTCTGATGGAAGAAGAGTCAGGATGGGATACAGCCATGATGAGATTTCATAGTAAGGCATTAGGACTTAATGCCTAATTCCATTAGGAATGAAAGCCATTCAAGAGGAGTGAAATGGTCAGGCGTATATTTCAGGAAGCAGTGTGAAATACTAGAGATGCAAAAGATTAGAGATCAGGTGAAGAGGGCATCATCTCAGGCAGTGCCCATGGGAATAAATGGATAGATGGGTACACAAAAAACTGTAGACATACAGGACTAGGTAACCAAATGGATTGGAGGTAAGGGAGAGAAAAGTAATGAAGATCACTAATACTTCCAGCCTGGTATGTAAGTAGGATGGTGATGCCATTAACTGAAACAGGAAATGAGTGACAGAAATATGTTTAAAGTAAGAATAACACACATTCACATGTAGAAATTTCTTTATTCAAAAGTTAATAATACTAATAATCACCCCAAATAGGTTTTCGATGCTAGATATACTATCTAGCCCTGGAGAACGTTTAAGAACAAAATGTTATTCACACTGAAAACATTTAGGTGATAAATAATAAATGACGGTGTGTCCATTGTTCTTTGTAATGTCTTAAATATTTTTGATAAGAGGGACCATCCTTAACTATTTATTAAGCATCCCAGAAATGTTTGGTTGAGTATGAAATGCACTAACCAGACCAGATTAAAATTTTCATTTCAGCCTTTTATTTTTTGACTAGAAAAAATTTCAAACTACATTATAATAATCTTTATACCTCTGAAAAGAACAACTGTGGACTCAGAGTGGTCTAGAAAGACTAAGAAAGTTTTTACAATTCATCCCTACTTTTGCCTTTAGCTCCACGTGGAACAGCTCTCTAACCTTTTAAAGACATCTGTAAATTAGGGTAATAGTAATTGCCTTCCTACTTCAGAGAACATTTGAGAGTTATGAGATAATGTTCTTGTAGTTTTCTGAACTGCACAGACCAAAGGCCTTAATTATCAATGATCAGTGGGATTATTCTGATGTCATTTTTCCTACTTCAGGTTTGCCTAAAGTCTGTGCTTGGATAAGGCTATAAAAATTTTAAAAATACTTTAGATATAAGTTTTTGCTTATCTGATCTATTACAGATTTAGGCCAGTTACAACAATTATAGAGCCTATGCAGAACACTTAAAAGAATACTAGTCAGACAAGACATGCATATAAAAATAATGGCTGCCATCTAAAGAAAAGAAAACCATTTAGAAAACAACTGATAGTGGTATATTTTCAACTAGTTACAAAAAAGATAAAATGAGCCTTTCTGAGGTGTCATAAAACTGAATATTTTAATAATGAATTAGGAGGTCACTGCATAAGCTACCTGCTCTCCTGACTTATGACAATGGAAGCTGTGTTTAGAGCTGATCCTATAAAGAAAAACAAAACAAATCCAGAAATCATTCAAGTTTTAAATTTTGCTTTATTTAGGAGAGAATAAAGAGATATTTAATTAAATTTTAAAAGTCAGAATTTCAGTAGCCAATCAAACTGAATACTTTGAGGGCAATGTGTCCACTAATGAATGAACAACAGATAGGAATGGCTTCATGAAAACTAAAAACCTCTTTGTCTCCAGTACCTGGGACTATTCTGTCACTCCCTCCTTTCTGGCTGCACCTTTCCCTCCACAACACTCTACACCCTAAAAATCGTCCCTCATTCCTCCCTTTGAGAAAAATTTCTGTTTAAAAACTCACCTATGAACTTGACAAAAATATCCAGTCTAAATCTAATCAAATCTCTAGACTTAATTATCATTTTACAGGAACACAGGAACAAAAAGAACAAGGTAAATGACACATAAGGAAGTATCAACAGTAAGATATCTAGAAGGTGAGACATTCTACAAGAGCACTGGCTTAGGAAGGAAAAGGAAAGGAAAGGGAAGGGAAGGGAAGGGAAGGGAAGGGAAAGGGAGAGGAGAGGAAATACAGCTTGCAAAGAGACAATTATTCCAACTACTAAAAAGAAATGATAATTATGTGATGTGATAGAGGTGCTAATTAGCACTACAATGGTAATCATATTACAATATATAAACATAACAAATCAACATGTTATACCTGTAAATTTACATGTTATATGTCAATTATATGTCAATTTTAAAAATTCACTATTTTATAATATTAACTCTAACAAGTATACCTAACAAAGTTAAAAATTTTTGTTATTTTATTTATTTTTTTGCGGTACACAGGCCTCTCACTGTTGTGGCCTCTCCCGTTGTGGAGCACAGGCTCTGGACGCGCAGGCCCAGTGGCCATGGCTCACGGGCCCAGCCGCTCCGCCGCATGTGGAATCTTCCCGGACCGGGGCACGAACCCGTGTCCCCTGCATCGGCAGGCGGACTCTCAACCACTGAGCCACCAGGGAAGCCCCAAAATTTTGTAAGTTTATTACAAAATTGGAACAATGGATATTTTTCCCATCTTAAACCAAATTAAATATGTATGGCTAGCTAGTGTTTAAACAACATGAAACTGAACTTGCCTCATACGAATTATTCTTAGCAAACAGTACACGCAAAATTATTTTTATTCTCCAAAGGTAAAAAAGATCTTAATTCTTCTTCTCACCCAGTAAACAGATGTTCCTCTATTTTCTGGCTTTTGATTTCTTATCTCCTTACTCCCTCTCTGGGTAAATGTGAACCAACTCATCGCCACGACAATCACCTCTGCAGATTACTTTCAGATTAATAATTCTGCCCTGAAACATCTCCTGAGCACAGTTCCTATATTTCCAGCTATATGCTAGGCATTGCCACAAAGCCTTCGGGCTAGTGCCTTAAATCTAATATGTGCCCCCAAATGAATTCTGATGTCACAGAATCCTGGTTTGAAATCCTAATTCTACCACTTACTAGCTATGAGATCATGGTTAAATTACTTAAATTCTCCAAGCCTGTTTTCTCTCCTGTAATATGCAGATATGAGTAGTTCCTTCAGCAAAGGCTTGTTACTATGTCTAAATAAGATAATGCATGTAAAGACATAAGCACAATGCCTGACACACAGAAATTACTCAAAATACACTAGTCATTTTCTCTCTCAAATTTTCTCTTCACCCTGTTTTCTTTTATTTCTCCAAATAGCATCAATACCCTTCCAGTCCCAACCTCAAATTCCCATGGTCTCCTTTGACAACTTCCTTTTTCTTGTGGCTAACATCAAATTAGTTGTCAAATATTTCAATTCTGACCAAAAAAATCCAATTGAAATCAACAAACATTTATGGAATGCCCACTACGCTTACAGGCAAATGTGTATGGGGTAAGAGTAAGACATAGAACCTGGGCTTCCCTGGTGGCGCAGTGGTTAAGAATCCACCTGCCAATGCAGGAGACATGGGTTCGAGTACTGGTCTGGAAAGATCCCACATGCCGCAGAGCAACTAAGCCCGTGTGCCACAACTACTGAGCCTGCACTCTGGAGCCCGTGAGCCACAACTACTGAGCCCGCGTGCCACAACTACTGAAGCCCGTGCATCTAGAGCCCATGATCCGCAACAAGAGAAGCCACCACAATGAGAAGCCTGCGCACCACAAGGAAGAGTAGCCCCCGCTCGCCGCAACTAGAGAAAAGTCCGCATGCAGCAACAAAAATCCAATGCAGCCATAAATAAATAAACAAATAAATTTATTTAAAAAGAAGACATAGAACCTGCCTTTAAGAATGGGCTAGGAGTCACAAGTATGAGGCCAGGTGAGCAGAACTATAACCAATAAAGAACAGGATATGAATTCTAGCTCTTCCATGTATTATGAAGCCTTGGGAAATTTATGTGGAAAATTCATTTAGCCAGTTTCATTTTGTTCAACTACAAAATGGGAGTTACAATGCTTACCTCACCTGATTATATCCAGAATTAACTGAGATGGCATAAACAAAGGGCTCTGGACTTTTTTTTCTTTTTAACTCAGAGATTCCTTAAAGATCAAGTTGCACAATGGAGGTAGGGGGATTGGGGAAGGGGGTAAGGATTGTGTTAAATTGTTGAGATTTCTAAACTGCTTTTTAAAGGGGACTGCAGCCAAATATTGCTATGTAGGAACACAGGCCAGTGATATGTATTTCTTATTTTTTTTTTTTTTTTGCGGTACGCGGGCCTCTCACTGTTGTGGCCTCTCCCGTTGCGGAGCACAGGCTCCGGACGCGCAGGCTCAGCAGCCATGGCTCACGGGCCCAGCCGCTCTGTAGCATGTGGGATCTTCCCGGACCGGGGCACGAACCCATGTCCCCGTGTCCCCTGCATCGGCAGGTGGACTCTCAACCACTGCACCACCAGGGAAGCCCTGTATTTCTTAATTTTAAGATGAGTCAGAAAGTTCACATTAATGTGAACTCTCCAGTGTTTTTTTTTTAAAACATTGGCATGTAATTTAAAAAAATTTTGAAGGACGCACCAATATAATATCTGCTAAAAACTGTAAGTCACCAATTTGCAATATATGCCTTAATGGCTCAGAGGGAAGGGAGAAGCTGCATATTAGTTCCCTTGCTAGAAGATTCAAAGACTTGGTGAAAGTGGGGTGTAATGCTTTTGGTTTCATTACTTGGTTCTTAGTTTTCCTGTGCTGAGAAAATGATAAGAGACAAAATAGAGAAGACAAATTAGATACTATTGTTGATAGAAAATACCAGAAATAGACAGCAAAGGCCTTGAATATCATTTAACTCTCTGGATCAAGAGTGTTGTATAATACAGATTTTACAGGTCTTTGTGCCTGGTTCCTGAGAGAGCATCTAGACCCTTGGGATTTCCCCACTGATAGGAATGTCTTGTTATTCAGCGTGGGCTCTGATAGTTTACACTGAAGAGGTGACTCACTGTGGGCCTCTAGATAGCTTATACTAAAAAGATGACTCAGGATGGGCTCAGACCAAGCAGGAAAGACCAACCATGTGATCAGAGGGTTGACTCTGAGCCACTTAATATCAACCCAACATCTGGTGAGGGCAGGAGGGCTGGAGATTGAGTTCAATTATGTGACCAATGATACAATCAATCATGGCTCAGTAATGTGACCCCAACAAAAACTCTGGACACAGAAGCTCAGTTGAGATTCCTGGCTGATGAATGCATCAGTGTGCTAGGAGGGAGACGAATTCAGATTCCAAGGGGAGAGGGCATGAAAGTTCTGTGTTTGGAACCCTCTTAGACTTTACCCTATGTATCTCTTCATTTGGCTGGTCCTGATTTGTATCCTTTATAATTAAATTGAAATTATAACTTTCCTGAGTTCTGTGAGTTGTTCTAGCTAATTATCAAACCTGAGGGGGGGCTGCAAGAAGCTTCTATATTTGCATCCAGTTGGTCAAAAGTGTGGATGTTCTGGGACACCCAAACTTGCAACCAGAGTCTGAAGTGAGGGCAGTCTGTTGGAGGACCATGCCTTTAACTGGGGGATCTGCACTAACTTTGGGTGGTTAACATCAGAATTGAATACTGCAGTATTATAAGAGTATATCCTTTAACTGTAAGATTTAACACTATTAACACATTTTGATAGATCTAAATTGCTGGTGCCAGAGAGAATTCTAGTCTCAGGAATAATCAGGAGCCTAAACTCAATTATAGCCTAAACTCAAGACCTTGTATTTCAGCCACAAGTGATAATATTAGCAAAGCAAGTACCAAATGTTACGTTAAGAAGACAAAGTCAAATTGGAAATTATCCCTTTCTTAAAACAAAATAGAAAACTCACATTTATTCCCCCTTGAAAACTTGTCATAAGTCTGCCAGAAAGAAATACAACCAGTGAGAATTTGTCTTTCAGGCCCCAGCAATATGTATGATTATTTATTTTCATTCAACTTTAAATCTTTGCCTTTCCCACCACTCTCACCTGCCCCCTTCCCCTTCACAGGCAGGCCTCCCACCTGAGTTTCTACTCCTAACAAACACAACCTGAGCTCTAATTATTTTCTAAAGCCAAATAAGCTCCTTAGCCTTAATTGATGAAGGCTCACCTTCTATCGTATATCATTTACTATCAGATTGTTAAATTATTTTGCCTGTCTTGCTGAAAACCTTCCAATCTCCCATATCTGCCTCTGTTCTTGTTCTGCCTCTGTTCTTGTTCTGCACAGTCCAAAAATACACAGAGTTAATATCATGTTAATACCAGAAAAAGTAAAAATAAAGCCAGAATATAAAATATCTGTCCTGTATTATGCAAAGCCATTTTTTTCCTAAATCCCAAGTATTACAGCTCTAAACAAAAACTTTAATAAAGTGGGACTGACTGATTTTGACAGTGGTTGTCCTATTTTCCAAAAATGTCTTTAGTATCCTTTCAAAGTTAATTAAATTTCATTTCTTAATGATTTAGTCATGTACTAAAGAATTAATACAACATGTATGTAGGGCTCTAAGAATAATAAATACACATGGTACCCAATGATGCAGCTGAAAAATTAACACAATGTCAACATATTTGAAACCGCTGTATCCCCCCTTCCCTATTGCATTCTCTAATCTTCCCCTTGGAGCTAACCACTATACTTGCACTAACTTCTGGGAGTCACTTTTAATTCCAAATGTTTCTTTGCTCCTATTTCTTAAAAAGACTACCCTTTCCCCATTAAATACCTTTGCATTTTTGCTGAAATCAATTGACCATGTATATGGGAGTCTACTTCTGGTCTTTCTAATCTAGGACCACAAACTAAATGACTTCAATTTGATGTCTACATTATGATCAGTGTGTTTCATCATTAACTAGGATTTGAGACAGTAAGCAGCAAACTATAAATAGAATATGGGACTAAGAATCAATAGAAATTAATTCTAGTACAAGTCCTATCAACAATGAACTGAAGACTCCATGTGGCTTGGGGATAATGGTACCTATTACATGGGATTAGTGACGGTCAAGTGAGAAAACAAACAAAAATGCCTTAAGTGGGCCACACAACTAAAATATTTTTTTCTAATTTTTCATTTAGGAGTCTAATTTTAAGTACTCATGAATTTCCATCCTTTTCTCCACAACTGAATATTAAAACTTGAACCTAGGACTTTAGCAGTAACAAACAGCCTATCAAAACTGTATAAATTTAGTCTTGATTTGCATCCCTGATCAGTCACTATAGGAATGAAGCAGCTGTAGTCAAAATTTCCCCTCACTGTCCTCTGAGAATTTAGGCATTTTCATAATCACTTTCATACAGATATTTTGCCCTCTTCTCCTCCTTCAAACTATAGTATAAGTATTGAAACGCTAAACAAAGATCACCTTAAGAGTTAGAGCACAACAACAGTAAAGAAAAAAGAGAGGGTGGGGTGGTGAGTTTTTTTCTACTCGTAGTTTCAGGAAGTAATTGTGAGATTAGAAATGATAATTCAGTGAATCCAGTTGTCCTCCCTCCAACTTTATCTTTCAAAAAAAAATGGGGACAAGCCTTAGTAAATTCAAATTAAGTCTGAATAATGTCAGTTTCACTGCCTATAACCAGATAAAATTGAGTGGGAAATATCCTTGCTAATTCTGCTGCACTTCTAGAGTGGTAATTGGGAAGACCCAACCACCACACCAACCCACAGGGTTTGTCACATACTCCCTCCATGGTGACTAGCTATTTCCCATTCTTATTTCTCTTATTTTCTTTCACAGCTTTTCTAATTCTAATTTAATAATCAAACTGCATTACAGAATTTAAATCATCACAAAGAATTTTCCAGTTAAATAGTTTCTCCTCAATTATACAGAAACATCCAGGTTAATTTTTCCCTTGAGCTATAATCTATCAAAAGTTTTCAGGGGACTTTTATTAAAAACAAATTAACAGTTACAATAAACATATCTTCATTACCTGAAAAATACTACTCTTGAAAGAGTATTTGAAATAAAAATAACAATTAAATTCCAGGTTCCTCTTAAAGTAAGTGCATACAAAATGTCACTATTGTAAATTTCTGGGTCATGGTAGCCTGGAGTGACATAATCAGTTTTGACTCATATATATATATATATATTTTTTTTTTTTTTAATTTTTAAAAAATTTATTTATTTTATTTTTGGCTGCACTGGGTCTTTGGTGCTGCGCGGGGGCTTTCTCTAGTTGCAGTGAGTAGGGGTTACTCTTCATTGCAGTGTGCGGACTTCTAATCGTGGTGGTTTCTCTTGTTGCGGAGCATGGGTTCTAGGCCCACGGGCTTCAGTAGTTGTGGCTCGAGGGCTCTAGAGCACAGACTCAGTAGTTGTGGCACACGGGTTTAGTTGTTCCACAGCATGAACCAGGGCTTGAACCTATGTCCCCTGCATTGGCAGATGGATTCTCAACCACTGTGCCACCAGGGAAGCCCCCTTGATTCATATATTTAAAAAAATTTTTTTTAATTTTTATACAATTTTAAAGGTTACTTTCCATTTACAGTTATTACAAAATATTGGCTATATTCCCTGTGTTGTAAATACATCCTTGAGCCTATCTTACACCCAATAGTTTGTACCTCCTATTCCTTCACCCCTATATTGCCCCTTTCCCACCATCTCCCCACAGGTAACCACTAGTTTGTTCTCTATATCTGTGAGTCTGCTTTTGTTATATTCACTAGTTCATTGTGTTTTTTAGATTCCACATATAAGTGATATCATACAGTATTTGTTTTTCTCTGTCTGACTTATTTCTCTTAGCATAATGCCCTCCAGGTCCATCCATGTTACTGCAAATGGCAAAATTTTGTTCTTTTATGGCTGAGTAGTATTCCATTATATATATATATATATATATATATATATATATATATATATATATATATATATACCGCATCTTCTTTATCCATTTATCTGTTGATGGAGACTTAGATTGCTTCCATAGCTTGAGTAATGTAAATAATGCTGCTATTAACATTGGGATACATGTATCTTAAAAAAAATTTTTTCCCATTTTATTTTTTTATTTTTTAAATTAATATTGGTGTATAGTTGCTTTACAATGTTGTGTTAGTTTCTGCTGTACAGCAAAGTGAATCAGTTATACATAGACATATATCCTCTCTTTTTTAGATTTTCTTCCCATCTAGGTTATCACAGAGCACTGAGCAGAGCTCCCTGTGCTATACAGTAGGTTCTCATTAGTTATCTATTTTATATATAGTAGTGTATATATGTAAAATCCAAATCTCCCAATTCACCCCATATATATGTGCCACATCTTCTTTATCCATTCCTCTGTTGATGGACATTTAGGTTGCTTCCATGTCCTGGCTATTGTAAATAGTGCTGCAATGAACACTATTGGTGCATGCATCCTTTTGAATTATGGTTTTCTCCAGATATATGCCCAGGAGCGGGACTGCTGGATCCTGGTAGCTTTACTTTTTGTTTCTTAAGTAACCTCCATACTGTTCTCCATAGTGGCTATACCAATTTACATTCCCACCAACAATGTAGGAGGGTTCCCTTTTCTCCACACCCTCTCCATCATTTATTGTTTGTAGATTTTTTGATGATGGCCATTTGGACTGATGTGAGGTAGTATCTCACCGTGGTTCTGATTTGCATTTCCCTGATGATTAGCAACGTTGAGCATATTTTCATGTGCCTGTTAGCCATCTGCATTTCCTCTTTGGAAAAATGTCTATCAGTTCTGACCATTTTTAAATCAGGTTTTTTTTTTTGATGTTGAGTTGTATGAGCTATTTATATATGTTGGATATTAATCCCTTATCAGTCATATCATTTGCAAATATTTTCTCCCATTCGGTAGCTTGTCTTTTTGTTTTATTGATGGGTTTTTGCTGTGCAAAAGATTTTAAGTTTAATTAGGTCCCATTTGTTTATTTTTGCTTTTACTTCCTTTACTTTAGGAGATGGATCCAAAAAAAAACTTACTACAATTCATGTCAAACAGTGTTCTGCCTATGTTTTCATCTAGCAGTTTTATAGTATCCAGTCTTACATTTAGGTATTTAATCCATTTTGAGTTTATTTTTGTATATGGTGTTACAGAAAGTTCTAATTTCAGTCTTTTACATGCAGCTGTCCAGTTTTCCCAGTACCACTTATTGAAGACATTGTCTCTTCTCCATTGTATATTCTTACCTCCTTTGTCACAGATTAACTGACCATAAGTGTGTGGGTTTATTTCTGGGCTCTCTATCCTGTTCCATTGATCCATGTGTCTGTTTTTGTGCTAGTACCATACTGGTTTTTTTTTGGCTGCACTGGGTCTTTGTTGCTGCACATGGGCTTTTCTCTAGTTGCAGCAAGCGGGGGTTACTCTTCATTGCAATGTGCAGGCTTCTCATTGCGGTGGCTTCTCTTGTTGCAGAGCACAGGCTCTAGGTGCGCGGGCTTCAGTAGTTGCGGCATGCAGGCTCAGTAGTTGCGGCACATGGGCCCTAGAGCACACGGTCTTCAGTAGTTGTGGCGCACAGGCTCAGTAGTTGTGGCTCGCGGGCACAGTTGCTCCACGGCATGTGGGATCTTCCCAGACCAGGGATAGAACCCACACTGTTCGATCCCTGCATTGGCAGGCAGATTCTTAACCACTGCACCACCAGGGAAGTCCAGTACCACACTGTTTTGATTACTGTAGCTTTGTAGTATAGTCTGAAGTCAGAGAGGTGATTACTTCATTTCTGTTCTTCCTTCTCAAGACTGCTTTGGCTATTTGGGGTCTTTTATGGTTCCACATAAATTTTAAAATTATTTGTTCTAGTTCTGTGAAAAATGTCATTGGTATTTTGATAGGGACTGCACTGAATATGTAGATTGCCTGGGGTAGTAAGTTCATTTTAACAATACTGATTCTTCAAATCCAAGAACACGGTACATCTTTCCATCTGTTTGTGTCATCTTCAACGTTTTTCATCAGTGTCTTATAGTTTTAGGAGTACAGTTCTTTTGCCTCCTTAGGCAGGTTTATTCCTAGGTATTTTATTGATTCATATATTTTGAATCTCTGCATCCTACTGATAGTATTTCAAGCTTCATCACCTACTTGCCTTGTAAAAATAGCATATATTTTTACAATGACAAATATTGATATAATAAGGCTGATTGTGCCCCTCTGAATTATATATTTGCATCCATCCAGTGTAGAGTAACTTCAATAATACTATATGGGTTAAAGTAACTAGCAAGTTGAGTTTCTGAGAACATAGTGGACAATCTCACTTAAAAGACATAAAATCTCCCTTAAAAGATAGGTAAAAATGTTAGGTAAATATAATACATATCCTTTTAAATAAATAGCTAAGCTCACAAAAAAGCAAGAGGGCGAAATACAAAGAGGGAGCTGAAAATCAGTGATTTTTATGATCAGCCAATACAGAAGATAAAGCCTTAGGTCCATAGGAAGCAAAGAGGGAACTGAGACTCCTGGATAAAGTTGCAACCTTCAGAGCTCTTCCTCCTCAGCAAAGGGTGAATAAGGCAAAAAATCTTTCCGTTAAGAGAAGGAAAGAAAGAGATTACATGAGATCTCAACCCTAGATTATAAAACACAAGAAGAGAAAAGTCACTGCAATGGTTAATTTTATGTGTCAGCTTGCCTGGGCTAAGGGATGCCCAGATAGCTGGAAGACATTATTTCTGGTTGTGTTTGTGAGGGTGTTTCCAGAATATATTAGCATTTGAATGGGTAGAACGAGTAAAGATCTGCCCTCAACATGGTGGCGGGTATCATCTAATCCACTGAGGGCCCAACAGTACAAAAAGGAGGAGGAAGGGATAATTCTCTTTCTTCTTGAGCTGGGACATCCTTCTTCTGCCCTTGGACATGGCAGCTCCTAGTTCTTAAGCCTTTAGCCTCAGACTGGGAATAATACCACTGGCTCCCCTGGTTCTCGGGTCTTTGGACTTGGACTAAATTTTTATACCACAGGCTTTCCTGGTTCTGCAGCTTGCAGATGGCAGATCATGGGGCTTCTAGGCCTCCATAATTGTGTAAGCCAATGCCTATAATGAATTTCCCCTTATCTATATATCTATATATTATCCTATTGGTTCTGTTGCTCTGGAGAACACTGACTAATACATTCACCATGAGTGACAGTAAGCAGAAAAACTGCAGAGTTCAGACCTTCAAGAATGTCACAAAATGGAATCATAAGATACAGAATGAAGAACAACATATCATTTTAAATGACCAGACAGACTTGAAAGAGACAAAAAGAATTTCTAGGAATGAAAATATAATCACTAAATTAAAGTGATTCCTCTAATTTCAAAGGAAAATACTAAAAATGCCTATAGCGATGTCAGAATTTATACCAAAGAGATTCTTAACATGTGTGTGTATAGAAAATTCTAGCAAGCATGTAGGCCAAATCCTGTACCCAAAAATATTTAGAGTAGTTAATGTAGTAACATTGCTTTAAGGAATATAGTCCTGTGCTCTGGAACCTGATATTTTGGTCTTACTATAAGAAAAGCTGTCTTGTTCATTCATTCAATCATTTAAGAAATATTTTTTTGAGCACCTCCTATGTGTTAGGCACATATAAATAAAATTAAGAAAGATTTAACATCGCTCAGTAAGAAAATGAGGTGATACTTGGTTTACGGTTGTTAAAAATTTTTTGATTTTTATGTCGGGCTTCCCTGGTGGCACAGTGGTTGAGAGTCCGCCTGCCGATGCAGGGGACACGGGTTCGTGCCCCAGTCCGGCAAGATCCCACATGCCGCGGAGTGGCTGGGCCCGTGAGCCATGGCCGCTGAGCCTGCGCGTCCGGAGCCTGTGCTCCGCAACGGGAGAGGCCACAACAGTGAGAGGCCCGCATACCGCAAAAAAAAAAAAAATTTTTTTTGATTTTTATGTCAAGCTTCAAATCAGACTAAATGACCAAGAAATATGTGAAGATTGTAGAGACTTTCATTAGTAGGTTACTTAGTAAATAATGTGTAATTGGCAATCAGAATACTTTTGCAGCTAATATACTGGTGTCAATTTCTCATCTCTTAAATGTTGACTTCCTTTGCTCTACTAACTTCATAGAGAGATTGTAAGAATAAGACAATAATAGATGTGAACAGGCTTTAAATGTGCTGTATTGATAGAAGGTATTGATCAAATAATACTTTAAAAGGAAGAAAACTTATTCATGTGGTTTTTTATTGGTTCACCCACATAATATTATGTTTTAAAAGAAAATCTTAGAGGACACCATTGGGCAACAATTTTCCATAGGTCTCTCACATTTCTGGATGTTTTGTGAGCTGAAGCACTGACTGTTATTTGTTCCAGACTATCTTTTCAAAAACGTTAGTATAACAAGCAGCTTTGGAAGATAGACAGTCACCCTGTGGATCAGAGGGTAGGTTTGTTTATTGTCTAGTATGATAATGTCTCCACCCAGGCAGGGTTCACCGACCCTCTTTGCGTCACTCTAGTAAAACTGGGGCTTGGGCAAATAGTGCAAATGCTGGTGCTCTGACTACTACTACTACTACCACTACTACCACCACTACTACCACCACTACCACCACCACCAGGAGTAATAAAGTCCTTTGTCTTTGACCCAGGAATCTGCCAGCATTCACAACACGGTGGCAGATTACTCTGTTAGCTTACAAGTAGGGTAAAATCTCAGACTCTTCACAGTTCTTGAGAGGCAAGAAACACAGCAATTCATCTTTATTCTTTAGTCAGCACAGCACACTGAGTAAATGGAGACACATTGTTTAGAGTTCACTAACTCTGTAACAACCCGATGTTGTTGTCACAGCAAACAATTTATTCAAATATGTGTATTCTTCTGCTCCAAAATGGTCTTCAGTGGCCTTCCAACTCAGTATTATGGGCCTATCAGAGCTCTTCAGCAGGACCGACCCCATATTCATTATTTCGTTATGAATAGAAAATATTTAAGATTTAAATTCCTCATCGCTAGATTTCCTTTACTCTTTTGAAGGAAAAACTTTGTATAATGTTAGATGCAACTCATGTTAGTATTTGAAACAAACTTTTGAGTCTAGAGAATTTGAGTTGTAAGAATAGGAAAAAACTCCACAATGAAAAGCGAAGAATCATATAAATGTGAAAACTGACAGATTCTAAAACATTTTAGTAGCTAGAGATTTTTCCTCATAAACATGTGCCACCAGACACAAGAGGATATAGAGGAAATTTATACAAGTGTATGCTTGCTACTAGAAAAACAACTTGAAGTGCAGATCTCAATTAGAATAGTTTATTATTCAGGGATGGTCCAGGGGTGATGTGTTTAATAGTTTCATCTTTACTCAACAACAGCTGGTTAAACAAGTGTGCCTTTGTTACTTGTTGCTCTGTCTTGTAAACTGAGTACAGCTGGTAGGCAATGTATTCTTTTACTACTAGGTGATGATGACACAATAATACAAGTAGCAGATGTGTTTTTAATAGCACTCCACCAGGATAACGTTTGAAGACCTTAACAAGTTTCATAAATTCATAGACTCTATAGGACCAGAAAAATCTAAAAATAAACTGCAATATTTTTTCTGTTGACCTTTAATGAGACTCAAGTAATTTAAGTTTAAGAATTAATTATACAGAGATGACTTTTACTGATATTAATAGAGTGTCTAAATGTGTGTTTAGAAAGGTGAGACTATAAGCAACTAGCATGCTGTTCTACTTTTCTCCTTGTTCAAGGAGTAGTCTCTATTTTCCATTAAGTACCATTTTTTATTTTTCACTAAGCTATGTTACTTTTCTATTCTCACAACTCAAATTCTATGGACTCAAAAAGATGTTCCAAATACTAACATTAGTTGCATACAACATTTAAAAAACACATCCCACAACACTAGAAGATATAGGCAAGGCCAAATTAGGATACTGATAAAACTTGAAATACTGTATAGATGAATAGAGACATTTGTTTCTCAGTTTTTTGAAGTAAATAAAAAATTAATTTTGGAATAATAGAAAACCAATGCAAGAGCTAGACTACAGGTTAGGTCTCTTGACACCCCACCCACACTAAGGGTTTCCCCCTATATGATGTTGCTTTCTTATTTCAAATTTTTGATAATGGATATAAAATATCAATAAAACTATGTCCCCAATGTCTAGAATGGCCCTGATGTCTAGAATGGCCAAAGAGAAGAACCTTAAGTCACTGTTTGAAGGCCTGTTTCCCCATGCTCTTTTCTAAAAACAGCTTGAGGTGACTCTTTCTTTTTCTTCTTCTTCTTTAAACCAAACAAAAATGTTCTACTTCCACTAATGGTGGAGTAACTTGTATTTAACCTACCATCCACAGACGAGAATTATAAATACTGGACAAAACAAAGTAACAAAAACAAAAAATATCTGAAGGCAAAGAAAAACGAGAGCAGACAGAAATTGCTGGAGAGTCAACATCTAGGAATGGCACTGGCTGAGAGAGTTTGCTGCCCCTCTGCCATCGTTTTAAATTTAAACAACTTTTTACTGAGGACAAGCCCCACTGAGTGTTGGGTTGACAGCTAAAATTCTGAAATCTGCACTATTTCTGGCTTGAGGAACCAAGAAGACAGAGTTTGAGGCTATCACAACATCCAGAAATTAACAAAAAATCCTTTAAAAAAAAAAGAGAAAGAGAGAGAGAGACACATAGTGAAGAAACTCCGTATTCTGTATATGAACTTTACTGAAATATCTGACTTTGGACAAGTAAACTCTGCATGCTTGGGACAGATTCTAAGCAGCCCAGATAAAGTTAAAAGATCTGAACAGAAGTTTCAGCAGCTACCCACTGCAGTTCAGTGTTGGATTCAGCCAAGTTAATTGCTGGAGAACACAAACAAAAAAAATCAACATTGCTCAGAGGATCATAGCAGAACCCACAGTATCTACAATGCATTATTCATAATGTCTATTATACAACATGAGATTATTAAACATATGAAAAAACAGGAAAATGTGACATATACTTAAATGGATAGAGACTAAACCTGAAATGACCCAGTTGTAGGAATTAGCAAATATAGCTATGATACCCATATTTAAAGATGTAAAGACAAAGATGTTTGAACTAAATGCACAGATAGGAAATACTGGCAAAGAAACAGAAACTATAAAATAACCAAATGAAAATTTTAAAACTAAAAAATATAATACCTGAAGTAAAAAATTCAATAAATAGGAAAAACAAGACTGGAGATAACAGAAGAGTCACTGAAATTGAAGACAGACAGAAATTATGCAGTTTGAAGAATAAAGAAAAAAGACTGAAGGGGGGCGTTGGGGAGAACAGAGCCTGAGGAACAGGTGGGACAATATTAAAACATTCAAGATATGTGGGACTTCCCTGGTGGCGCAGTGGTTAAGAATTCTCCTGCCAATGCACAGGACACGGGTTCATGCCTGGTCCAGGAAGATCCCACATGCCGTGGAGCAACTAAGCCTGTGTGCGATAACTACTGAGCCTGAGCTCTAGGGCCCATGTGCTGCAACTACTGAGCCCGCATGCTGCAACTGCTGAAGCCCGAGTGCCTAGAGTCCATGCTCCACAACAAGAGAAGCCACCGCAATGAGAAGCCCAGGTGCCGTAATGAAGAGTAGCCCCTGCTTGCCGCAACTAGTGAAAGCCCGTGTGCAATGAAGACCCAACGCAGCCAAAAATAAAAAATAAAATTAAAAAAAATTTTTTTTAATTAAAAAATAAAAGATTCATGATATGTGTAATTGGACTTCCATAAGAAAAAGTGGGGAGTGAGAGGGAGTGAGGCAAAAAAGGGACTTGAAATACATAATAGCCAAAAGTTTCCCAAATTTGATAGAAGACATAAATGTACAAATTTGAGAAGAACAATAAATACCAAGGAAGATAAATACAAAGAAACCCATACCGAGGCACGTCATATTCAAACTGCTGAAAGGCAAACTTTAATAAACAGAAAATCTTGAAAGCAGCCAATTAAAAATGGCACATTACATACAGAATAATACACATGATAACTAATGTTAGACTGGAAACAATGGAAACCTGAAAACAGTGGAACAATATATGTAAAGTCCTGAAAGAAAAACACAGAATTTCAAATTCAGCAAAAATATCCATCAAGACAAAAGATGAAATAAAGATATTTTCAAATAAATGAAAACTAAGCAAACTCATTCCCAACATACCTGCACAGTAAGAAATGCTATAGGAAATTCTTCAAACTGATGAGAAACAAAACCAGATGGAGAAACAGATATTTAAAAAGAATGAATAGTTCAATAAAATAAATAAATTTAAAAAATAAAAATAAGATGTTAGGGCTTCCCTGGTGGCGCACTGGTTGAGAGTCCACCTGCCGATGCGGGGGACGTGGGTTCGTGCCCCGGTCCGGGAGGATCCCACATGTTGCAGAGCGGCTGGGCCCGTAAGCCATGGCCGCTGGGCCTGCACGTCTGGAGCCTATGCTCCACAACGGGAGGGGACGCAGCGGTGAGGGGCCCATGTACCACACACACACACAAAAAAAAGATGTTAAACACTGCATTATTTGCACAGACATAAGAAAATAAATCAGTGGAACTTAAAAATAAATTTTAAAAGAACCAAAAAGCAGTGGAAGTGGTAAAAATATGGCTAAGTATATAAGGCCATGTTTTATTCTCTCTTAATTTCTTAAAAATGGATATGATTACTTAAAGTTACTTAAGTACCACGCGTACCACAAAAAAAAAAAAAAAGCCCATTGAGAAATTAAAATAGAATTCTCAAAAAAATGTGTCAAGTCAAAAAGGTCAGAAAGGATAAATAGGAATTAAAACAAACGAACAAAAAAACACAAACCTATGATGGAACAAACTGGGAAAGAAAGCAAAACAGCAGACTAAATCTAACAATATTAAGATTTACACTAAACATAATTGGGCAAAGTACTTCAAAAGCAAGACTAAACTAAACTAAACGTTACCTACAATAGATGCATTTCACATATGAACTCAGGTTGAAAGCAATGCTTAGAAAAAGATATTAAATAGGCTACAGTGGCTATATTATTATCAGATAAAATAGACTTCAATACAGAGTATTACCAAAGATAAAGAGTAGTATTTCATAATGATAAAATGGATAATTCATCACAAAGATATAATCTTAAATGTGTATAGACCTGGTACAGAGCTGCAACTTACAAGAAGAAAATTTTAGAAAATTAAAGGGAGAAACAGATCTTTTAAAAATCTCCAACTATGACTACAAATTTAACACCTTTCTCATGGTAACTGAAACAATAACTAGACAAAAAAATCAGTAGGAACATAGATAATGTGAACAGGCCTATTAACCAACATAATCTAATTGATGTTTGTAAAGTACTACACCCAACAATTCAATACTACGTACTCTTTTCAAGTGTGCATGGTCTATTAAACAATATAGATCAAATGGTAAGTCAGAAGATAAATCTCAATAAATCTCAAAAGAATTTATTGAAAACTTATACAGAATATTTTCTCTCAACACAATCAAATTAAACAGTAACTATTAACATGATGCCTAGAACAACCCAAGTTATTTGGAAATTAAACATAATATTTTAAAATAAACCATGGGTCAAAAAAACGCATAAAACCCCACCAGGTTAATTAGAAAGCATTTTGAACTGAATAATAATGAAAATACAAATTATGAAAATTTTTGTTGGGGGCAGAGTCAAGACGGCAGTGTGGGAAGAAACCGAGTTAGCATCTCTCCACAACTAGGGCACCTGCTGGCCGCTGGTGGGGGACCCTGACACCCAAGAAGATGGGAGGAACCCCCAAGTGAACTGGTAGGATGTGGGGGAACTGAGGTGGGAGAAGAAGTGGAGGCCAGACAGGATCAGCACCCCTTGAGGCTGGGGAGATCAGGAGAGGCAGGCGGGAGGGGCCCTCCAGAGGGAGAGGGAGAGGAGTGGAGGGCGTTTGCCCTGCCCACTTGGGCTGGGGAGCCTGCTGAGCTCCCAGGCCAGTCCACTGCGCTCCAAGGCCCTCCATCCTCCCTGGCCGCATTGGTCCCGGGGGCATAGGAAGGAGGCTGAGGGGAGAACAGGAGAGGCAGGTGGGGAGGGGCCCTCTGGGAGGAGCAGGAGAGGAGCGGAGGGCATTTGCCCTGCCCACTCGAGCCTAGGGAGCCTGCTGGGTTCCCAGGTGAGGTCCCCCACCCTCTGAGACCAGTGGTGGGGGGCATGCCTGGACCCCTTCTGTTCTGTTGAGCCTAAGCCACACACCCCCAACAGCCCCCAGGGCCTTTTCCAGCCCTGTGGGTCCTAAGCATAGGCCCCGCCCACCAGCCAAACCTCACCCTTCCTTAAGTCCCACCCTCCACAGCCAAGACCTCCCACCCGCCCAGTTGTTGATTCATCTATATTTTTATTTTTATATTCTTTCTAACATATCTGTTAGTTTCCTAATTTTATTTTTTACTTTGTTATTGTTCTCTCTCAATTTTTTTTTCTTTTTTTTTTGCTGCCCCACACAGCTTGTGGAATCTTGGTTCCTGAGCCAGGGGTTGGGCTGAAGCTCCTGCTAGACTAGACTAACATTAGACTAACAGAGAACCTCAGACCTCAGGGAATAATCATCGGAGTGAGGTCTCACGGAGGTCCTCATCTCAGCACCAAGACCCAGCTCTACCCAACAGACGACAAACTCGTGTTGGAAGCCTCAGGCCAAACAACCAGTAAGACAGGAACACAATCCCACTCATAAAAAAAAAAAAAATGAGATGGCAAAAAAATATGTCACAGATGAAGGAGCAAGGTAAAAACATACAAGACTAATTAAATGAAGAGGAAATAGGCAACCTACCTGAAAAAGAATTCAGAGTAACAACAGTAAAGATGACACAGAATCTCGGAAATAGAATGGAGGCACGGACTAAGAAGATACAAGAAATGTTTAACAAAGATCTAGAAGAACTAAAGAACAAACAAACAGAGATGAACAACACAATAACTGAAATGAAAAATACACTAGAAGGAATCAATAACAAAATAACTGAGGCAGAAGAACGAATAAGTGAGCTGGAAGACAAAATGGTGGAAATAATTGCCGAGGAGCAGAGTAAAGAAAAAAGAATGAAAGGAATTGAAGACAATCCCAGAGACCTCTGGGACAACACTAAACACACCAACATTTGAATTATAGGAGTCCCAGAAGAAGAAGAGAAAAAGAAAGGGTCTGAGAAAATATTTGAAGAGATTAGAGTCAAAAACTTCCCTAACATAGGAAAGGAAATAGTCACCCAAGTCCAGGAAGCACAGAGAATCCCATACAGGATAAACCCGAGGAAAATCACACCAAGACACATATTAATCAAACTAATAAAAATTAAATTCAAAGAAAAATATTAAAAGCAGCAAGGGAAAAACAAAAAATAACATACAAAGGAATCCCCATAAGGTTATCAGCTGATTTTTCAGCAGAAACTCTGCAGGCCAGAAGGGAGTGGCAAGATATACTTAAAGTGATGAAAGAGAAAAACTTACAACCAAGATTACTCTATCCAGCAAGGACCTCATTCAGATTTGACTGAGAAATCAAAAACTTTTCACACAAGCAAAAGCGAAGAGAATTTAGCACCACCAAACCAGCTTTACAACGAATGCTAAAGAAACTTCTCTAGGCAGGAAACACAAGAGAAGGAAAAGACCCACAAAAACAAACCCAAAACAATTAAGAAAATGGTAATACGAACATACATATCAATAATAACCTTGAAGGTAAAATGGATTAAATGCCCCAACCAAAAGACACAGACTGACTCAATGGATATAAAAACAAGACCCATATATAAGCTGTCTACAAGAGACCCAACCCACTTCAGACCTAGTGACAAATACAGACTGAAAGTGAAGGGATGGAAAAAGATATTCCATGCAAATAGAAATGAAAAGAAAGTTGGAGTAGCAATACTCATATCAGATAAAATAGACTTTAAAATAAAGACTGTTACAAGACATAGGGAAGGACACTACATAATGATCAAAGGATCAAACCAAGAAGAAGATATAACAATTATAAATATTTATGAACCCAACATAGGAGCACCTCAATACATAAGGCAAATGGTAACAACCATGAAAGGAGAAATTGAGAGTAACACAATATTAGTAGAGGACTTTAACACCCCACTTACACCAATGGACAGATCACCCAAACAGAAAATAAATAAGGAAACACAAGCTTTAAATGACACAACAGATCAGATAGATTTAATTGATACTTATAGAACATTCCACCCAAAAGGGGCAGAATACACTTTCTTCTCAAGTGCACATGGAACATTCTCCAGGATAGATCACATCTTGGGTCACAAATCAAGCCTCAGAAAATTTAAGAAAACTGAAGTCATATCAAGCACCTTTTCTGACCATAACGCTATGAGATTGGACATCAATTACAGGAAAAAAACTGTAAAAATACATGGAGGCTAAACAGTGTGCTACTAAATAACCAAGATATCACTGAAGAAATCAAAGAAGAAATTTAAAAATACATAGAGGGCTTCCCTGGTGGCACAGTGGTTAAGAATCCACCTGCCAATGCAGGGGACATGGGTTCAAGCCCTGGTCCGGGAAGATCCCACATGGCACAGGGCAACTAAGCCCACGCACCACAACTACTGAGCCTGTGCTCTGAGCCCGCAAGCCACAACTACTGAGCCCGCATGCCACAACTACCAAAGCCCACACGCCTAGAGCCTGTGCTCCACAACAAGAGAAGCCACTGCAATGAGAAGCCCGCACACCGCAAAGAAGAGTACCCCTGGCTCCCCCCAACGAAAGAAAATCCCGTGCGCAGCAGCAAAGACCCAATGCAGCCAAAAATAAATAAATAAATTTATTTTTAAAAAAATACATAGAAACAAATGACAATGAAAACATGACGACCCAAAACCTACGGGATGCAGCAAAAGCAGTTCTGAGAGGGGAGTTTATAGCAATTCAATCTCACCTTAAGAAACAAGAAAAATCTCAAACAATCTAATCCTGTACTTAAAACAACTAGAGAAAGAAGAACAAAGAAAACCCGAAGTCAGTAGAAGGAAAGAAATCATAAAGATCAGAGCAGAAATAAATGAAATAGAAACGAAGAAAATAGCAAAGATCAATAAAACTAAAAGCTGGTTCTTTGAGAAGATAAACGAAACGGATAAACCCTTAGCCAGACTCATCAAGAAAAAAAGGGAGAGGTCTCAAATCAGTAAAATTAGAAATGAAAAAGGAGAAATCACAACTGACACTGCAGAAATATAAAGAATTATAAGAGACTACTACAAACAACTACATGTATGGACAAACACGAAGAAATGGACAAATTCTTGGAAAGGTACGATTTTCTAAGACTGAGCCAGGAAGAATTAGAAAATATAAACAGACCTATCACAAGTAATGAAATAGAAACCATAATTAAAAATCTTCCAACAAACAAAAGTCTAGGACGAAATGGCTTCACAGGTGAATTCTATCAAACATTTAGAGAAGAGCTAACACCCATCCTTCTCAAACTCTTCCAAAACATTGCAGAGGGAGAAACACTCCCAAATTCATTCTATGAAGCCACTATCACCCTGATACCAAAACCAGAATAAGATGTCACAAAAAAAGAAAATTATAGACCAATATCACTGATGAATATAGATGCAAAAATCCTGAACAAAATACTAGCAAACAGAATCCAACAACATATTAAAAGGATCATACACCATGATCAAGTGGGATTTATCCCAGGGATGCAAGAATTCTTCAATATATGCATATCAATCAATGTGATACACCACATTAACAACTTAAGGAATAAAAACCATATGATCATCTCAAGAGATGCAGAAAAAGCTTTTGACAAATTCAACACCCATTTATGATAAAAACTCTCCAGAAAATGGGCATAGAGGGAAACTACCTCAACATAATAAAGGCCATATATGACAAATCCACAGCAAGCATCATACTCAATGATGAAAAACTGAAAGCATTTCCTCTAAGATCAGGAACAAGACAAGGATGTCCACTCTCGCCACTCTTATTCAACATAGCTTTGGAAGTCCTAGCCATGGCAATCAGAGAAGAAAAAGAAATAAAAAGAAAACAAATTGGAAAAGAAGAAGTAAAACTGTCACTGTTTGCAGATGACATGATACTATACAAAGAAAATCCTAAAGATGCTACCAGAAAACTACTAGAAGTTATCAATGAATTTGGTAAGGTTGCAGGATACAAAATTAATGCACAGAAATCTCTGGCATTCCCATACACCAGCAATGAAAAATCAGAAAGAGAAATTAAACACTCCCATTTACCATTGCAACAAAAAGAATAAAATACCTAGGAATAAACCTACCTAGGGAGACAAAAGACCCATATGCAGAAAACTATAAGACACTGATGAAAGATATTAAAGATGATACAAACAGATGGACAGATATACCATGTTCCTGGATTGGAAGAATCAATATTGTGAAAATGCCTATAGTACCCAAAGCAATCTACAGATTCAGTGCCATCCCCATAAAATTACCAGTGGCATTTTTTACAGAACTGGAACAAAAAATCTTAAAATTTGTATGGAGACACAAAAGACCCCAAATAGCCAAAGCAGTCTTGAGGGAAAAAAACAGAGCTGGAAGAATCAGACTCCCTGACTTCATACTATACTACAAAGCTACAGTAATCAAGACAATATGGTACTGGAACAAAAACAGGAATATAGATCAATGGAACAAGATAGAAAGCCCAGAGATAAACCCACACACCTATGGTCAACTAATCTATGACAAAGGAGGTAAGGATATACAATGGAGAAAAGACAGTCTCTTCAATAAATGGTGCTGGAAAAACTGGACAGCTACATGTAAAAGAATGAAATTAGAATACTCCCTAACACCATACACAAAAATAAACTCAAAATGGATTTGAGACCTAAATGTAAGACTGGACACTATAAAACTCTTAGAGGAAAACATAGGAAGAATACTCTGACATAAATCACAGCAAGATCTTTTTTGATCCACCTCCTAGAGTTATGGAAATAAAAACAAAAATAAACAAGTGGGACCTAATGAAACTTAAAAGCTTTTGCACAGCAAAGGAAACTACCAACAAGATGAAAAGACAACCCTCAGAATGGGAGAAAATATTTGCAAACGAATCAACGGACAAAGGATTAATCTCCAAAATATATAAACAGCTCATGCAGCTCAATATTAAAAAAACAAACAACCCAATCCAGAAATGGGCAGAAGACTTAAATAGACATCTCTCCAAAGGAGACATAAAGATGGCCAAGAAGCACATGAAAAACTGCTCAACATCACTGATTATTAGAGAAATGCAAACCAAAACTACAATGAGGTATCACCTCACACCAGTTAGAATGGGCATCATCAGAAAACCTACAAACAACAAATGCTGGAGAGGGTGTGGAGAAAAGGGAACCCTCTTGTACTGTTGGTGGGAATGTAAACTGATACAGCCACCATGGAGAACAGTATGGAGGTTCCTTAAAAAACTAAAAATTGAATTACCATATGATCCAGCAATCCCACTACTGGGCATATACCCAGAGGAAACTATAATTCAAAAAGATACATGCACCCCAATGTTCACTGCAGCACTATTTACAATAGCCAGGTCATGGAAGCAACCCAAATGCCCATCAACAGATGAATGGATACAGAAGATGTGCTACATATATACAATGGAATATTACTCAGCCATAAAAAGGAACGAAATTGGGTCATTTGTAGAGACGGGGATGGATGCAGAAACTGTCATACAGAGTGAAGTAAGTCAGAAAGAGAAAAACAAATATCATATATTAACACACATATGTGGAATCTAGAAAAATGGTACAGATGAACCGGTTTGCAGGGCAGAAATAGAGAAACAAGTGTAGAGAACAAACATATGGACACCAAGGGGGAAAAGTGGTGGTGGGGGGTGGTGGTGGGGGGATGAATTGGGAGATTGGGATTATACTAATATGTATATATATACTAATATGTATATATACTAATATGTATAAAATGGATAACTAATAAGAACCTGCTGTATAAAAAAGTAAATAAAATTAAATTTTTAAAAAAATGGCCTCTTCAGACACAAGGACAAGGATTACACCCAAGGAACAATAGAGCCATCTGATGGAAAAGTCTGGAACTCTGAAGGCTGTGTGGAACAGAAACAACTCTGGGCTTTCACGTAAAAGAGAAATAAACTCCTATCTTTTTAAAGTCTTTGTTAATTTGGATCTTTGTGACTGACAGCTGAACTTAATCCTAACAAATTCAGTAAGTAAAGCAAAATAGGATGGTGAAGAGATTCCTTTTGATTCAGTCGGAGGGTCATCCCTCTAAAGCAGACTGGAAGAGGATGATACATTCTTTGAGAAAGGAGATGAGGAACTTTTAATTACTATTCCTCCAATATAGTGAGGCAGGTCTGAAGGGTTGTTTGTATGGCATAAATAAGAGTCTTTTAAAAAGTGAACTCAGCTGAGTGGATCAGCTAAGTCTTTGGCATATTCACAGCATGCTGATAGTTGCTATGAAGCCTACTCATGTTGATGACTTGACAGAGTACATGAGCTTACTGAACCATTAACATGCTTTACTGAACGTATGGCTTTAAAAACCTTTGGACTATTTACAGCGTTGCTTTCAACCAATTCTGGGAGGCCCAAGTGGAAACAATTATGATATAACTATAGAAGACTTAAAAATCCATTCCTAAAAGAGTCACACCTGAGAAGATCTGTAAACGTGTCATTCTCAACAGCATTAACAGGGCCAAATAACCAATGGGATACGTTATATAATCACTCTCAGAAATCTGTTAACTTAAATTATCAGGAATTCCCAGGCAGTCCAATGGTTGGGACTCATTGCTTTCACTGCTGGGAGCCCAGGTTCAAGCCCTGGTTGGGGAACTAAGATCCCACATGCCAAATGGCCACAACAAAACAAAACAAAACAAAAAAGTATCAAGAGGCTTGAAAGATCAAAGAGAGCAGAAGAAAGTTTGTTATAAATCACTTAGATTGACAATTATGATGCAATATGAAAAAATGGTAAACTTTTCAGCACAGCAATAAAAGTTCTGAATCAACTATAAAATGACTACTTTTTTTTTAAATTGATGCTTTCTACAAATTATGGGTTGAGCTGGAGAAGTGCACATGGTTCACTAAAACTTCAGAGACCTCAGGTGGCTTAAAAGTTAAACGGACTTTTAAGATAACCAAAAAGTCCAGAGTATATGCCTAACTAAGGTGAGTAGGTGATAAGACAAATAAGCTGCATCAAAAGCATAGAGCAAAGGGTAATTTTCTCTAACAACCTGTAAATTTATTTACAATCTTCTCATTAGAGGGCACTCATATAAGTAAAGACGGTCCCAGACTTAACAATGGTTTGACTCACGATTTTTCAGCCTTAAAATGCTGCAAAGAGATCTGCATTTAAGAGCAACTGTACTTCGAATTTTGAATTTTCATCTTTTCTTGGACCAGGCAGAGCCACAGCTTCCAGTCAGCCACACAATCACAAGGGTAAGCAATCAATACATTCACAACCATTCTGTACCCAGACAACCATTCTGTTTTTCACTTTCAGTACAGTATTCAATAAATTACTGAGATATTCAACACTTACTATAAAACAGGTTTTGTATTAGATGATTTTGCCCAACCGTAGGCTAATGTAAGTGTTCTGAAGCACTTCTAAGGTAGGCTAGGCTAAGCTATGATGTTAGGTAGGTTAGGTGCATTAAATGATTTTTGATTTATGATATTTTCAACTTAACGATGGATGGGTTGTAAGTTACTGGGACATAACTCCATTGTAAGTCGAGGAAGATCTGTAAGTAGAAAATAAGATTCACAATCACAAATATTCAACTCACTCACAGACTTTCAGTACCTGCATATATCAATGTATGCCTGTACTTTAATCTCACATTTATCACTGAGCTTCCAATTATGAGGAATAAATGTTAGTTTCGTAAGAAAAAAACTGTTCAATTTCAAATAGCAATGACATGTTCCTTGCCTAGGTCAAGTTCCAGAATATCAGTTATGCATTCTCCAAGGAGAAAGAAAATCAAATTTAAAGGAACAGAATTTTCTCAGGTTTGTTTTTCCCAATGATGAGAAATATATTTTTAACTGCAACATGACATAAGTCAGCTTACAAAATGAAGTCTTTACAGCAAGGCATGTGACCCTTTATCCCTCTCAGCAGGCCTCTTCCTAAGTGATAAATTCTTTCCTAAACTAAATTATTCAAAGCTGAACAATAAAATGCAGTAGTAGAGAGGACAAAGAAAATGAGAAAAAAATAAGGGGAATTTTTTTCTTCTTTTTTTCAACAAAAGTAGATACAGAATTGTATAATGCATATATTGTATTTAAGGATATATATTTTAAACCCCTTAAGACAAAATAACAGAAAGAAAATGCACAAAATATAGTAACTTTACTGGGGTGGTAGAGATTAGTACTAGAGATTTCCCTTTTTTTTTCTGTTTTTCAAATGTTCTCCGACATTAATTTTATCACTATTAAAACAAGAAAGTGAAAATTAAAAATAAGTTAAAAGCAGAAAAAGCCTTTTACTCTTCTCTTTGGTTGGAGAATAGAGATACTTCAAGCATACTTATTTTGTGCTATGATCTAATGCTTCACCTAGCCTTCCCACCTAGAAGCTTGACAGAAATGCAGTATCTCAGGCCTCACCTCAGATGTACTGAGGCTACATCTTAGTAAGATTTCTAGGGGCACGTTAAGCTAGTGAAGCACTGTTCTAGAGTATTCACCTAGAAATAAACACCTATGTTGATTCCTTTCTAAGTCGTTCCTATCTGTTCATCTATAATGATCATGTTCTGGGATTTACCTATTAGATATAGTCATGTAATTCAGTAAATACTGACAATAAGAGATAATAATAGGAATATATTAATCATACCACTACAGTTTGGGTAATTTTTTAAAAGAAAGCATAGTTCCAAACTTCAAACCCAAGCCACCATCCCCTACTACTTTAACCATACCCACTGAAATGAACCAAAAGCAGAATATGAGTACATCAAGGAGTCTTTAAATAAAGCCTGAAACTCATTAATGAGGAAACACTAGAACCTTAGGGTGGCATGACATTACAGTATTGAAATGCCTGAGTAAGTCCTGACTCTGCCTTATGAAGGCAATTTCATTCAGTTACTTTGAAACGTCCATCTAGGGCAGGGTTTCTCAATCTTGGCACTGTTGACAGTTTGGGCTGAATAATTCTTTGTTGTGGAGACTGTCCTGTGCATTGTAGGAGATTTAACAGCAACCCTGGCTTCTATGTACTAAATATCAGTAGTATCTCCCCAGCTGGAACAACCAAAAATGTTTCCTGACATTGCCAAATGTACTCTGGGGGCAACCCTTTCCCTGCAAGCCCTGATGAAAACCACTGATCTAGGAAGAGAACAACCATCAGAAAGGGGTCCTCTCAATATCAATGATCTTATTTGGGATTTTCCCATAAAGACAAATCTAAGAGTATAATTGAGTTCATAAGTTATAGACACATTTGCGAAATCTGGTTTTAAAGCTCTATAAGAACAAGGGCTAGGTCTGTTTTTTTCTGGCTATTGTATTCACAGCAGTTTCTGGCCCATGTCGTGTGTAACAATGTTTGTTAAATGAGCTAAAATATATAGATATTCTACCCTTCGTATTGGGCAGTCAATTATTATTCAATTTTCAGAATAAACTATCATGATTTCTACTACATGTACTATCATTGCTTAGATGTATTTCTCTCACCCATTTTACCTAAAAAAAAACTTCTACTAGTTAAATCATATCTAAAATTAATTATTAAGACCTATGATGTAACCACTATATCCAAACCAATTACCTGTACACTCTTGGAACATGGGGGATAGCAAAGGGAAGTAGGAAAATTAGCACAAGAAAGTAAACCTCATCAGGAATCTGTGCTGAAGATCTAGCAGCTCAGGGCACTATTTGGAGAAAATAGAAGAAATTTTAGGTGCTGTCACTTTTCTGTTCAGATTGCTCTCTCTTCGCTTGGTGTATTGTTCAAAACTCATCTAAGGCCTCACTCTCTAAGTGTTTGCCAAATACTCTAGACAAGTAGTTTTTAAACTTTTTTTTGGAGCCACAGACTCGCTTTCAAAACCTGATGAAATAAATGGCAATTATACATCAATTGAAAAAAAAGGGGGGAAAATCTGATGAAAACTATGAACCCTCTTCCTAGAAAAATGCACTTGCATACAAACTTTACCATAAAATGTGAGGGAGTTTGTGAACTGCCTAAAATCTACTGATGGACAATGGTTTCTCTCATTCCTCCATGACCTTTAGTATTTATTGTCCATACCATACGTCTTAGCAATTCAAGTAAGTGGTGAAATTTAGTTTCTCATCCAAGTAACTTAAATCATATAGCTTCTAGTCTGTCAACTGGGCAGCTTGTAGGGTGATTCTGAGAATCTCTTAAAACAGAATATGTGAGAAAAGTGCTTATGAACTGTAAAGTACTAACAATACATAGTCTTAGGTTATGTTCTTCATTTTTGTCTCTCCAACCAGATTATAAAGAACCTGAGAGTAGGGACTGTATATTTTAACCCTCTTGAATACTTTTTGGTGTCCAGTAAAACTGAATGAATGTTTCTTAATGTCTATCTCAAGCAAGAAACTCTGGCTTATTTCCAGAGTTGAGGGTGGTGGTGGCAGTAACTACCTCTAACCTGCATCCAAAGATAATACAGAGAGACCAAACACTTTATTTGCTTCACAAGAATGTCACTTGCCTAGTCCTATCTTTGTAAGTCATGTATTAGTTCACCTACTCACCTACTCTAGTGCTATAGTTATGGTAGAGAGGTAAACATTTGAAAAAATGAAGGCTTTGTAAATCATGAATTGGAGAGAAAGAGAAAAAAGAAATCAATCAAGTTTCTTTCCTTAAAACTGTCATCTGCTAAATTCTTTGAATCATGTTGTCAAGATTCATTGCAAAGAAAATGAACTGTTTTGAGGATCAAGCCAAGAGGTAGTACGTCTAAGCTCTTCTCTTTGCTTAACTTCTTCAAGGAATGTTTCATGGTGAGTTCTACACTAATTTTAATTTTCAGGCAAAAAGTTATGGCACGTAATGAATACCATAATGGACAACAAACCCCAGCTCTGTTAAAAGCCAAGGGACTCTGGATAAATCCTACCTTTTTTTGGAATCCAACTCATATCACCTTTTCATGAACTCTTTTCCCTTGACTTTGAGTTGCCTAGCATTTTTGTCCACAGTCCTTCAGATCACATTATCATAAACTTTATTGGTCAGAATTGCATACATAAGTGCCTGCCTTATCTCCTTATCCAGATCAAATTCTGTGTAACATATTTGTGCAGCACAGATTTAGCTATACATTTAGCACTTGCTAAAGGATAGCTGAAATAGAATGAAGTTATATGATTTATCCAGGACTCATTTTCTTCTTCTATAAAAACAACACTAATAATCCCAGTTCCCCAAATGTCTGTATTACCGATCAAATTAACGTGAATGTGATGACAGAAGGCCCCTAATAGTTTATACAGGGAGAAAATAGGCCATTCTTCTCATGGTTAGAAGCCTGTTCCTTGGAGATCCTACATATAAATGAGCAGAAGCCAATTCTCACCAGACTATTTCTTTGATAGCTGATAGGAGAAGGAATAGAACCCTGGTCCCTAAAGTCCTGTTCTGTTACTTCTTTTCGCTTTTCCTTGACACTGGCTGCTAGTCCACAGTACTTGGTTCACCCTTTGAGAAAAAGATGCCAAGAAGACAAATAAGACACTTATAGAACCAGGGAAGGCACTATGCAAACAAACTACATTAAAGAGCGACTTTCACATTTCTAAATCCTGTGCCTAATTTCCAATTTAAATTGGTAGTTTTAAAAAGAGGCCAACATAGAAATCAGTTAAAAGGATCAAAGTAGGATGAAATCAACAAATAACAAAAGTAAGAGATGAACCAAGAGGTAGATTAGAAGGCTATCAGATATAAGATAAATACCTCTCCCTTCAAAATGACATCTTACAAAGATTAACTGGAGAGAGTGAAAGTTTGTTACGTAAGCCACAAATTCAAGTAAATCCCACAAGTTCAAGTAAATCTACAAATTAAAATCTAGTCTTGATTAATCACAATGCAGGAAAAGAATAAACAAATGGATTACAAATTTGCTGCCAAAATTTGCAATAATTTTGGAATTTAATTATTGGTATATTTAATACAAACAAGGGGGAAGCCGAAAAGCAAAAAGAACACCTGCAAGTTAGCAGCAGGAAGGCCATAAAACAGCAAAGAACAAAACTGTACTCCTTAAGGATCATGGTTTTTTTGTGGAAAACATTTTGATGACCCCTTCCCCCTAGAGATACAAAAACATTCTACAAATGATAAAACAAATATTCCTAAATGATACAGTGAGTGATACAGAGCTATTATGAACAATAATGCTTATTATTTAAGGCACGGTTTAAAGGGTCATTCAAATAATTATTTTATTCCCCATCTTTCAGGCTCTACCCCCAAACAAATGTACCCTCCAGTAGTTACTATGGTAAAAACCTATGTATCTATAATCCCTTTTATAAATCAAACCAATGAACGCTCAGACAAAAATCATAAGCTGACATGAATATCCAAGAGAAATTTTATATAGAGCCTAATCAGGAAGAAGTAGAAAAATAAAATACACATGCCCCAAAAGGCCAGAACAATAAATTTAGAAACAAATGCACCTGTGGTTATTAAAAAATAAGTTACTGCCCACCTGGTAAAATTATATAGGACCTCCCTTAAAACAACTAACTTACTCCATATTCATCCTTAATGTTCTTCTCTCTACCTCTACTTAGACAAGGTAGTTCAAAGATTTTAGAGGGGAGTTCTTACTTTAGAGAACTAAAACTCTGGGGAGAATGAGTTAGGCAAGTCCTCACCCAGAATTATTAGTCTCTCATAACATTTGACCATTCATTTGCTCATTAATGCAACAAGTTTATATTTGGCATCACTATGCCTGGTATTATCATAAGCACCTGTGACTCAACAAGCAATAAGAATAGCTAATTCCTACTTTCATGGCCCTTACAATCTCGTGAGATGGATAGTTAAACAAGCAACTACAACTGGGATAAGGTATTTTAACAAGGGAAAAGGAAAAGCTATGGAAGGTATGTAATAGGGGGACTAAGACAGGGAAGTCAAGGAAAAATCTCCACAATCAAGGAACATTTGAGACATGAAGGATGAAAAGGAATTGGTTAGGTTAAGTTTCCCAGGGTATGCACCTAAGCTTCCTCCTTGCTATTCATATGAAGAATAGTACTCCTTCACCTTCTCTCTTATACCAGTTTGCCGTCTTTGTTTCAGGTTCATCCTGAATAGCTTTGTATACAAGCAGGAAGTAGAACACTACAGAAAAGTCTATTCTGCCACTGTTCCCAATCATTTGGCGGGCAGACTTAGTTGGACCTAACTTCCAGAAGTAAAGTTCAAGTTAACTCAAATTTACACTAAGGACAGAGCAAATATGGACGTACTTTCTGCATATGAGATACCACTAAATGACAACAACAACAAAAATTTTAAACCTTTCCTTGTGGGATTGAAAACCGATTTTAAAGATATTTGGTTCTTAAAAAATAAATATATATATTTTTCTGTGTATAGATATATACATATATATGTATAGATATATATATGTAGAGAGAGAGAGAGAGAGAGAGAGAGAGAACTGAAGAGAAGGCATCTAATAAAGAAATATGAAATAAGGCAGTGAACTCAAGTCTGAGAATTTAAAGAGACACCTTAGACCACCTAGCCATTATTAAGTAGAGACATCCTTAGTGAACATGACTGCTATTCTTATTTAATCTCCAACCAGCCAAGGGCCAAGGTATAAGTTATTTCCTTTGCCTAAAGCCATACCCAGAATCACCGCCTTAGCTGGTTATTTCCAAAGGCTCTGACTCACTGACAAATCTCAAGATGATGATAGGGCTTAGCCTCTTTGAATAAAACAATGTGTGTTTAGTGGGTGAAAGACTGTACACTCAGTGTTCCTTACTCCAAAGTTAGAAGATACTTGACAATCTTCTCAAGTGTCTAAATCTGCACAGAAAAATAGGTTTGAAGTATTGTTTGGCCTTAAAAATAAAACGAGGTATTTCAATTTCTCGTAAACACCTTTGGAAGGTAAAAGCATGAACTAGCCTGATATCTTCATCAAAGGGTTGTTTTTACCAGTAGCACCATTACCTCAGTGTCAGCATATAATATACGTAAAAACAGCGCAGTTATTACTCAATTTCTTTTATTAATAAAACAGACAGCAGAAAATACATCAACTTTACAAATGTAATTTATCAAGCAAAGAAAACTAGAAGTATTTTTCATTATAAACAAAACAAAGATCCAAAATTGTTGATCCAGAAAGTAGAAATGGATTCATTTAAAATAAACTAAAGCCATGAATGAAAGAAGTTTCAGGCTGAAGCACATGATGTTAGATGATGGCACCTGCTGACTAAATGTAATATTGCATCCCTATATTAGTCATGAATACCTGAAGGAAGAACAAAGTTTCTGGTAGTGTGGACCTAAAAGATCCCCACAATCTCTTAGGAGTAGGGAGTACAGCAGTGTGAAGAGGAAAATGGTGATCAATGGTCAAGGAAAAATTCTGTACTAAAGAACATAACACAAACAAAAAGCAAGCTGATAGAGGTGTACTAATCAATGTTGGTAATATATAATTCCAAGGAGTCCAAACTTAACTTTCATTTAGTCTTTTGGATTTTAATTTTTAGGTATATTGTATCTAATTTCACCATGAAAAATAAAACTAAAGTAGGATTCACTTGACATAAATTGTCATAAAGGAAAAGTATACTCTGAAAACTAACAGAGAGATTTCATGAATGTTTCTTCACTGAGAAACAGCATGGTTAGGAAAAGAGAATGAGTTTTACAGCCAGGGAAAATTGTGCTCAACCCTCTAACCCTCCTACTTGAGTTGTATGACCTTGAGTACATTGTTCAACACCGCTAAACCTTTTTCCTCATTTATGTACCTTAAAATAATATTTTAAGAGCTGGCATATAAGAGGCACTCAACAAGTGACTATTATTAGAATTATTATGGAATTGCTATATTTTTCCCAGGAAGACTTTTGATCAATAAAACTGCATGTTACTATGCCAGAAAATACCCGACCAGTTAAAAATTCCTTAATTCCTTTGGAATTGCTGGTTCTAAGGACTTCTTTTTTGTTCAGCAGAAAGAGTTTTAAATAAGGAAAAAGAACATATTTTTTCAGATATTTTATTTTGTTAACTTCCAGAAGATAGGACATACTACCATTCTGGCATATCTCACATTTAATACCCCATAGGCAGATACATTCCTTTGTCAGATAGGACTGTGCTTTCCCATATATCCGTAACAACCAGCAGAAACTGGCCAGCTTTGCTCAAAATTGTAAGCTGGGCTATCCCATTCTGTTGGTATGATGCAAGGAACAGGTTAATCCCTCCGACATTTAAAATGCATATGCTGTGCAAGAGCTAGAAAATCAGCCAGCACCATCTAACCCTACAATGTTATTCTCACTTCTTTCTGAATCAAATTAGCTAATCAACTCCTTTAACAAGAGGCCATTCTAATACTCCATCAGGTAAAAGAGAAGAGCACAGACTTGTTCTCTTTAAGGCTGGAACACAACTACTGAGCCTTTTCTGAATAAGATCTATTCTTTACGCATGTCCCCGTGATTTCACAAGCTGTGGCATTTAAATAAATTTACAGGCTTGGGATGGTTTCCTAAAGAAAACATGAAGCTTGTATTCGCTGCTTCAAGGAAAGAAGAAAGGAATGGCACCCAACCCAACTAAGCAGAGTAACTGTAACAGCAGTTTCAGAAATGTGCTAACCCAATTTCAGGCGCAGTTTTCTGGCCCTTCAAAGACTGGAAATTAATGCAAGCATCCCAGACTTGATTTCTCTTGGGAATGCAGAGACAGTTAAAATTTTCCCCAAGCTAAGCTTCATATATCTACTTATGTTATTAGAAACAGTGGAATAAAATTAATATAAAAATTTAAAAATAAATATACATACCTTTTGTTTATAAAGTCATTGGCTTCCATTAGAAATCAAGTTTTAAGGAAGGCTACCAACAAAACTTATTTTTAAAAAAAGAAGAAGAAATAACAATGCCCTAGATCACAGAAAATTAGGGGAAAAAACCATAGCTATTATTATGATAAATTCTACAGCAAAATTCAAAACCATTTTGGATTTCTCAGTTATTGGGAATTACACCTATTAATAACAATATCTTTATTATACTTTTTGATTCATCAGTTTTAAAAACCACTATCTGAAAACAACTCTATCAGTTAGACAGAATTAGTTCTATTTTACATATGAAAAACTGAGAAAGATATGTTAAGTGACTTTCCTAACACTACAAAACTAGTTAATGGATAGCCAGAACTGGTACCTAGGTTTCCTAACTCCTAGGTCTTTCTACTAATCTGGAACCCCACTAATTCAATAGGTAAAATTGCACCTGCTCTGACTGAAGTGGATACTGGGGCCAGAGCCCGGTACACCTATGCTCCACCTTTCCTCCCCCATGATGGACTTTGAGGCACTTCTGGGGATCATCATGACTCAAAAAAAAACCAACAACAACAAAACACAGCACAAAACACCACCATCAAAGTTCATATTTCTGACTCATTCCCTATGGGAAATCCATAAAGTTAATCTAATCTAAATATGAACAAGACTAATAAAATAACACTTTTCACAGTTACCACAAACATATATTGATGGGAGTAAAAGTAAAAGTTACATCTGATATGTACCGTTCCAAAGATAATGAATACATAGAGTTTACTAATTACTGAACTACTCCCATGATATTGTGTGATATAACAGGAAGAAAGGAAGAGCATTTCATTCTTTGGCAATACTGTCACCTCATTTACAATGCTGACATAAAGACACTAGTTAAGTCATTTGTTTCCAACGTTAAATATAGCCACCTTTCTTCAAATAAAATTTAACTAAAATCTTAAATGGAAATTATAAGCTATTCTAGTTAAATGGGGTGGAACGGGGTAGGGCAGTGCCAAAAAGTCAGCCAAGCCTCTCCAAAACTGCTGCAGACTCTAGGAACACTAAAATGGAAGAACAGCTGGCCAGAGTAAAGGATTATTTCAAGATTTACCAGCAGTTTCTGAAATATAAATGGTGAACAGCATACACTGTTGATGGACTGACACCTGAAGTAGAAACAGAGGCAACAGCGCTTGATTTTTAGGCATAAATAAATGGACTTGAGTGCAAAGTACAGCATAAACTTCTAGTCCACACCCACGTGAGTAACCATTATATAATAACTCAGTATGCTCTGCAAAAGGACTATTGTCAGAGGCACACACAAGGCTCATAAATCAAAGAAGTATTATTTCTTAAAATACCAGCACAAACTTTCCAGGGTTAGAGCAGTTATCAACTAGCAGGCCAAGTTTATTAATCCCAAGTGCCAAATAGAGAGCAAACCTCAAACTTAACTTACCTTTCAAAATAAACCTTAAATTCGGAAGAGAACCAGGATGAAGATGATTGATAGAGCAAATATAAAACCACCAAACAATGAGAGACTGCAACTACAAAAAGCATCAGGAAAGTCAGAGCTGATCTCAAAGTTTAAATCATACAAGGTCAGAAAAAAAAAAAAACACAACAAAGCAATAACCCTTGTATCAGCTCCAGAGAAGCCAATATCAGCTCCACTACTTTCTCACCACCAAACACATTATATCAAATAAACTAGCTGTTGTACCTAAACATATATCCTGAAATTGTAACGCATGATAATTTAAAGACTATGTGGTCTTCTGAAAAGGACAGCATACTGGGAGATGACTTTGTTTTCTTCTTGCCTGTGCTACAGATTACCCATGTGAGCTAAAGCAAGAGGAGAAAGGTGAGTAGAAGTGTAATTAAAGCAAATCCTATCAGCAGAAATCATCTAAGAACTATAGTTTCTTCACTCATCTCTGGTAAATTACTCCTTATACCAGACATTCTTGCTTTCAAAGAATCAGGGAAGTAAATCAGGTCCTGTAATATTCATGTAATTTACTAACTTAAAGTTAGTAAAAAATAGTAACTAAATACAGAGTAGTCATAAATGGCCCAGGAATCCAAAAATGAAATTTAAGGTAATATACTTTTATTTCTGCCCTGTTTTAAAGAGGTTAAACCAGTAGAAAAAGAGCAGCAAGGGGAAGTCTATATGAATGGATTAGGTTCCACTAAAGTAAACAATTCTCAATTTCAAAGAACATAGTTTGGGCTTCGAAAAACAGATATATGGCTTTTAACTCCTATGAGTCAGTGGTTTCTAGCACAATCAAATTTGAAGTAATTCTTCCTAAGAACAATTCACAAAATCGGGCAGTTTATAATCATTTGACAATCAATCACAGGCATATTCTGAGTATTTTCTGTATGTTCAGTGTAAAATATATATCAGACAGTTCCTGTACTCAAAAAGAAATTAAATTCAACTATAAAAATAAGAAACCATATGGTAGAAGAACTTGCAAAGTATAAAGGGACATGTATTGATAATTGTTAGACTGTGTTACACAAACTAAAGTGCCAGAAGACTATAAAGGAAAGGTTGACCATGTAGTAGAAAAGGCCGTTTCACAGAAACAATAATCAACTAAGTGTTGCTGTCAGTGTGATAGCAGATGTTCTCAAAAGCAAATTAAAAAAAAATATATATATATATATATATTTATTTATTTATTTGGCTGCACTGGGTCTTAGTTGCGGCATGCGGGATCTACTTCCCTGACCAGGATCAAACCCGGGCCCGTGCATTGGGAGCGTGGAGTCTTAACCGCTGGACCACCAGGGAAGTCCCTCAAATGCAAATATAAAGGAAGCTAAAACAACTCAGTTTCTATCTATTTCAAACACAGAAAATCTAAGTAAAGGTCACCAGAATCCCACCATACAAGCCTTTTCTTCATGATTCAATTAGAGATCAAATTCTAACTCTTTCTCAGAACGCAAAACCATTTTTAAGTCACCAAAAATCACAGAGTGAAGGTCTTTGAAAATAAAATTCAATGCAAGTGTGGCATCACTAAAGTAAGTAACCAAACAAAATTTAGTTTAACATAAATGGCAATAGGTTCCCAGAGAAAAGATGAACCCAGTGAAAGATGATACCCTGGCTCTTCAGTTTGAAGTAAAATGGAAAAACAGATATGTTAATAAATTTCAATTACCAACAACTTTCACTGGTGAAGCACATTTAGGGACAAGTAGTGTGCTTTGGTTTGTAACCTACCAATGAGAATTATGCTTATTACCAAGATTTTTTTCAATTAATTAATTTTATTTTTGGCTGTGTTCGGTCTTTGTTGCTGTGCGCCGGCTTTCTCTAGTTGCGGCAGTGCAAGGGCTTCTCATTGTGGTGCTCCTCTTGTTGCGGAGCACGGGCTCTAGGCGTGCGGGCTTCAGTAGTTGTGGCACGCGGGCTCAGTAGTTGTGGCTCACAGGCTCTAGAGCGCAGGCTCAGTAGTTGTGGTGCACGGGCGTAGCTGCTCCGCGGCATGTGGGATGTTCCCAGACCAGGGCTCGAACCTGTGTCCCCTGCACTGGCAGGTGGATTCTAAACCACTGCACCACCAGGGAAGTCCCAAGGATTATGCTTCTTAACAAGCTATAAGTCAAGCCAATATTGGGATGGAAAAAATATCTATGACCTTCAGTAACAGAGTTGAGTGCTTAAAGGATCAAATATGAAACAGTATCTACTGAATGCATTTGAGTTTCCAGGTAAACTTGATTGAAAAAGAAAAAGTATTCATTAAACACAGTAGCATTTATTTAGGACTTAATTATATTTTGTTTTATATCATATAGAGGCCTGGTTCACTAGAATCAGGGATATTATGTCTAACTACTGTGATGATTTACAGAGTGGGGTAAAGAAAGAAGCCTAAAAGTGAAGGCAACCTAATCTGAGCTGGGGCTGGCAGGTATAATGTCAGACTAAGTGGAGCTCCTGAGAGGAAAATAAAGGCAAAAAGAAGGCGGATAAATTAGTAAGGGGATGTGATGCTTTTATACTGGAGCAAGCAAGTTCTCATACTATAAAAGATGAAAAGAAGTCAATTAAGAGGTCAAGAGACCAAGGTCAATTGCCAAAAAAGTGAAAAGAGTAGTGAGGCACTGACCAATGTGGCCAGGAGCTGAAGAATTGAGAAAATGTTTCACAAAACCTCAAAGGTATACTTAGCCTGTGTACATGCTTTTATTAATCATTTGGAAATCTACCTAATGATAGTAAGTATTATCCCTTTTTAAATAACTGGTACTTTAAGATAAGGAGATTAAAATAAGGAGAATCATCTGACCATAAAAGAAAATAATTTAAGAGGATACATAGTCACCTTGTATATTGTAACTGTGTATTTTTATCAAATTGTAGAATATATTGGTTCTTTCTAAAGCTCAAAATAAATGGCAAAATAATATATTTTGGATGTCAGCATATAATATGCTCAAATAAATGTTAAAGGTCAAAACTAAGGCTACTATAGTATCAGGAAATATTTTAAGTATATAGTATGTTAAGAGAATATGTATGTGACAAAGGAGATTAAAAGTGGTGCTCAGAAAAGGGAGAAAACACCACCATCACATATAAAGGATTTTTGCCAACAATATCATAGATAGTGGTTCTCCCCAAGGGGCGATTTTTGCCCCTGGGGCATTTGTTAATGTGCAGAGCCATTTTGGTTGTCACACTGGGGAAGCAAGGGAGGCATAATTGGGATCTAGTGGCTAGAGACCAACAAGGTGGCTAAACAACATGCAATGCACAGGACAACTTCCCACAACAAAAAATTATCCAGCACAAAACAGCAGTAGTGGGAGACTGAGAAACCCTTCTCTAGGTCTAATGGGAAATATAGGGGTCAGAGAAACAGGCTAAATTAAGAACTTCATGGTAATACAATCAGCAAAATCCAGAACTTGGGAAACTCTACAGGACAAATGACCTAATTTCATAAACTAGTAAAACTGCAAGGGAGAAAACCATGATGGGGATATACAGAGTAAATGAGACTTAAGAATCGTATGAATCATAGACAGTGTGTGGACTAGAACAAAAAACTTTTAAAAAGTTATACAGTTGGGGAAGTTTTAACATTAGACCATTGATGATGTTAAGATACAATTGTTAATTTTTTTCAGATGTGATAATAGTATTGTGGTTATACATGTAAAGAGACATATGGTTTTTACAGATGATTTTTGGAATTTGCTTCAACAATAATCCAATTGAAGATTTTGATGAAAACTAAATAGCTTTATCGGTCAACTGAAAAAAAAATCAATCAAAATAATGGGGCTAATAAAACTACTGGATTCTTGAATTATAAAAGATACACATTTACAGTTTACATAAAGCTTTGAAAGATAATTTTTTAAAGTAAATATCTGCTAAATTATTACCAAACATTAAAGTGTGTCGAAATTGGAGATTAAGCCCCTGTAAATTTCAGAGAAAGCTATCGTCTCTCTTCTTTCTGAAAACGACTTCCCTTCGCTTTCCACTGGAAAAATAAGACCTTAGAGCAGACCGATGTAGGAGTGATCATACCGGAAAGATTGTCTCTGCAAAGATTCTTATATAAAACCATAACTGGAGTCATCTGGGCAGCAGAACTCTCCCTGGTGACTCTTAGTTCCTACTCCATTCTTTCTGAATACGCTGGCATTGTCACTAGGTCTCTAAAGTATTCTAAAGTGAAGATTTTCCAAACTGCTGTTTGCTTTCATGTCCAAAACAGGCTAACATGAACTATCAAAATTAGGGACCCAAATTAGTTGCTACTACTACTCATTTTTAAATTAAGACACAGGACTTGAAGACATTACTGTTCTTTTCTGTCACAAAATTATGCTAAAAATTTACATGTCTCCAAAATATGCACAGCAATGCCCATATTCCAACATGATTCTATAGGTGTTTCCATGTTGCCAGTAACTTTTACCTGACATGACACACATGACAAAAAAAAAAAAGTAAAAACAATCCTATACAGGGTATATTACTAAGAATAAAACAACCATTCTTAGTAGAATTCTTACCTATGCTCTTCTAAAGAATTAGCAATAACATAGTCAATTCACTAGATCAAATTACTATAGAGATGGCAAATATTAGAACCATGGCTTTATAAAACCTTATAGCTCTTCATTTTGTACCAGCCAGAAGAGAAACATGAGCTGGAAATGTAGGATGCTGCTCCTATAGCCCACATAATTCAGAATTTATCCATGATATAATTAGACATATTAAGAATGAAACCACCAGGGCTTCCCTGGTGGTGCGGTGATTGAGAGTCCGCCTGCCGATGCAGGGGACATAGGTTCATGCCCCGGTCCAGGAAGATCCCACATGCCGCGGAGCGGCTGGGCCCGTGAGCCACGGTCGCTGAGCCTGCACGACCGGAGCCTGTGCTCCGCAACGGAAGAGGCCACAGCAGTGAGAGGCCCGCGTATCCCCCCCCAAAAAAAAGAATGAAACCACCAGACTACACTCTATCAATGATGGGGATTTAAGGTATTAGGCTAGTGACTTTTGAGAAAACTACAAATTAATGGCACATGATATCATAATAGTACTAAGATAGTGGTTTATCATTAAAGAAATAAAAAAGGATTAGAGTATACACAAAACCAGGTGGTACCAAAATAAGTAGCAAAAGAGATCATTAGAATCCTCAAAAAAGAATTTTGACTAAAATTAAAGGAATTATAGGTGACAATGATAGTAGATAAGTTGTAGAAAGAATGAATCTTTTTCTTTAACCATTTAGTTTTTTTTTTTTAATTTATTTAATTTATTTATTTTTGGCTGTGTTGGATCTTCATTGCTGCGCGTGGCTTTCTCTAGCTGTGGCGAGTGAGGGCTACTCTTCGTTGCGGTATGCGGGCTTCTCATTGCGGTGGCTTCTCTTGTTGCGGAGAACAGGTTCTAGGTGCACAGGCTTCAGTAGTTGCGGCACACGGGCTCAGTAGTTGTGGCTCGCGGGTTCTAGAACACAGGCTCAGTAGTTGTGGCGCACGGGCCTAAGCTCCACGGCATGTGGGATCTTCCCGGACCAGGGCTCGAACCTGTGTCTCCAGCATTGGCAGGCGGATTCTTAACCACTGTGCCACCAGGGAAGCCCCATTTAGTTATTTTTTAAGTGTGACAGGCATCACGAAATATATACATATTATATACCTTATATATTCATACACATAATATACATTATCTTTAACCTTCAAAATAACATTTAAAAGAATATGTTACTGTGCCCATTTTATGAATGAGAAAGCTGAGGACCATAATGGTTAAGTGACTTGGCCATAAGTATCAGAGGTGGAATTTAAGTCCAGGAATGGTAGGACCCAGAATCTACCATCTTTCCCCTATACCTTTCATGACAACATCATCTCCTTAGGAAAAAGAGGGGCCTTGGCATCAAAGGGTGAGGTATACCCCCAAGAGAAACTAGCCCTAAGTGGCTAACAGTGAGGGAGAGCACCAATCACACAGCAACAGGTAACTAACTAGATGGGTTGCTGAGTTATAACATAAGGTCTGATTGAACTCAAACAGGCCTGTGTCTGAATTCTAGTTCTATCTTCTACTAGTTAGTTCTGTGATCCTGGGCAAGTTACATCACCTCTCCATGCCCAAGTTTTCCTATGTGCAAAGTAGGGATAAGAACAGTACATCGCCACTGGGCTTTTGCTTACCTGTCAGAAAGCAAATGATATCTTTTTTTATTATTATTGGCCTAGCACCCTCTTCTACCATCAACTAAAAAATGTCACTTGCCATCTGGTTTTTCAAGAATTAAGTCACTAGCCACTGCGGACGCCAACCTTTTACACACCCTGAAAGGAGCTCAAGGTGGAGATGAGGAATGAGGCACTCTGTGCTGTGGGAAAAACTGGCAGAACAGGTCTTCAGATAGATATTTTCAGGAGAAAATTTTATGAATCCAATTTTTTGCATCGTATACCTAGAAGAGCACTAAAATCATTAACAGAGACACCTGTTCCTTGTAACTAGCAGCAAACTTCTAACGAGATGTGTGCTTGATTGCTTGCACTCCCTTCACCAAAATCATATATCTACTGACCTCCCCTGCTACCTCTTCAGAGCAGTTCCTCAGAGCTATCTGAGAGGCTGTCTCCCAGGCTACAGTCCTCAGTAAGTCCCCAAATAAAACTGAACTCACAGCTCTCATGCTGTGTGTTTTTTTTCAGTCTACACTTGGTTGAGAGGAAAAGAAATTACAGGTCAGAATGGTATTAGATAAGTTTGGGTAGAAAATAATATTATGGTAAATATTCTGAATTTTCAAAATACCATGCTGATAAGGTAACTCACATTAGTTAGATAAGGTAACATCACATTACATACTTACAGGAGCCTATAAACAAAGAACACTCTTAAGAGACTAGACAGGTAGGGAAAGGTCTTGTTTAAATTTGAATTTATACAGGTCCTGAAAAAGCACGATTCTCTGAGATATTCATAGATAACTTTAAAAGTTCTTCCCGACAGGTTCAATACAAAATTCCTATTTAACCTCCCTGGAATGTAACCATCAACAGAAAAGATACAGGTATAATTTACTTATCTATAGAGCACAATCACATATACTATAAAGAAATTCACTAGGCTTATAATTAACACTAAAAATCTTGTACATATTTCCTTTAGTTGAAAAAGATCCTACCTAGGTCTAGCTTTTTCTTGTGCAGATTGCAAGTAAAATAAAATATTGTCTCTAGCAGATTTAAATCCAAACACAGTGCAAAGATTTCTTCTACAACTTCATTACCCAAATACTGCTAATTATGGTTTAAAATATATATGGAGAGCATTTTTGACCAGAAAATATTAACACAAATATTTATTAATAAATTTTAAATCCTAAATGAAATAATGATCTTAACATTCTAGAATGGTGTCCAATAATGAGAAAGAACCTAAAACATTATCAAAGAGTTTAATTTTAAACCTCATTCAATTTCTTAATTAACCTTTTTCCTTATTATTAACCTGATGCAGTATAGCATTTTCTTGGACATATGCCAAAAATGAATCATTCAAGCCCTTCAGCCGTTTGTATGACATTTCAAAGTAAACAAAGAGAAAATAAACATTTCATTTTAATGAGTAAAAATAAAAGAAATAAACATTACTACTTTCAAGCTTAGAATGACTCTTTAGGAATAGGAAAACAAACAAACAAAGCACGTGAAAATGTGGAAAATACTAAAATCGATGAAGAATAAGAAATACAGATATCTCCAACACATAAAAATAATCTCTGAGAACACTTCTTGTATATTTTGGTGGGGGGGTATTTTTTCCTATGCAAGTAAATATATATTTCTAAAATTTGGATTATGATGGTTGCACACTGTGAATGTACTAGATGTCATTAAAAGTGGATTTTATGGACTTCCCTGGTGGCACCGTGGTTAAGAATCCACCTGCCAATGCAGGGGACACGGGTTTAAGCCCTGGTCTGGGAAGATCCCACATGCCACGGAGCAACTAAGCCTGTGTGCCACAACTACTGAGCCCACATGCTGCAACTACTGAAGCCCTCACACCTAGAGCCCGTGCTCCGCAACAAGAGAAGCCACCGCAATGAGAAGCGCGTGCACCACAATGAAGAGTAGCCCCCACTCGCCACAACTAGAGAAAGCCCACTCGCAGCAATGAAGACCCAACATAGCCAAAAAAATTTTTTTTAATAAAATAAATAAATTTTTAAAAATGTGGATTTTGTTATATATATTTTACAAGAATAAAAAAAATTTTTTTAATTTGGATTTTACTACATATACTATATATACAGTTCTGTATTTTGCTTTTTTCTCCCCACACTGAACATTATCTCATTTTCTAATATCATTAAATAATCTGTAAAAACATTGATTTTTTTAAAAATAGTGATTGTAGAGTATTTCATAGAGTGGATCTAAACATTTGTATGGTTATTCACTTATTCTCCCTCACTGGTCCCCATTCATTCACCTATTATTAGACATTCAGTTGTTTCTAATTTTCCATCACATAAATACCATAATATTTACATAAATAAATATTTGTAGAATCTCAGGTTGCTTCCTTAGGCTAAATTCCTATGAGTACCCCTTCTTCCCCACAACACACACACACTCAAATTTTCTTTTTGTTTTTGGATATCTTTTAAGTAATAAAAGTTTACGCTGTGCCAGTGTTTTTTTCCCTTATCTCATTTTCCTCTCTTCACTCCTCAGAGGTACCTACTATTTACCACCCCATGCATATCTTTTAAGTGATCTGGATATTTTTTTAAACTTTTTATAAATGGTATATGTGAAATGCATTTCCTTCCTTTGACTGCACAGGAATCAAACTCAGCTACCAACACTTACTGTGGAGACTGAAGACCCACAGTTTTAAACTCATTCATCACTTTGCTCTTTGATTCCATTTCAGGTTCACAGACAAGTTTATCATTTATTAATGTGGCTAAGCCTTTTGAGTTTCTATTTTTTTATTACTATTATCATTTCCACTAGAGCAGCAAGAGTGTAAAGTATGAATTTACAAGAATCATGTTATTCAGAAGTACTCACATACTCAATTGTTAAAAGCAAATAAAAATGTGAAACTAGAATTAAAACACATTCTAAAAAAATATTTAAACAGACTGCTAAAAATACTTTACCCTCATAATTTGTTCACCAAGTAACTCAGCTTACACTGGTCCCCACTTCATGTAAAGGAAAAGGAAGCACTTGGTATAAATAACATTAGAAGACTGATCTTAGAATATCTAACTTACAGTTTCTACAGCTATCCTCCTTTGTTATCAATATTCAAAAGGTTAAAAAAAAAGCAAAAAAAATTTCAAAAATTATGAGTTAGCAACTTGCTTAGAGTTTCATAGAAGAATTAAAAACTACATTATAGGATGGGGTTCTTTCACTCTAAAATATAATGTCTAAAGAAAATATAACGTCAAAAACAAAAATTCATTCAACCCCTACCTCACTCCATATATAAAAATTAACTCAAGATGGATCAATGACCTAAATACTTACACTGACCTATTTCTCTTAACCTAAATAGGGGTAAATCTTTATGACTCAGATTTGGCAATGGATTCTTAGACTTCACATTAAAAGCATGAACAACAAAAGAAAAAACAGATAAACTGGACTTCATAAAAATTTAAAACTTCTGTGTATCAAAGGGCATTACCAAGTACATGAAAAGACATCATATAGAATAGGAGAAAATATTTGAATCATATATTTGATAAGAGTTTAATATCAAGAATTTATAGGGACTTCCCTGGTGGCACAGTGGTTAAGAATCCGCCTGCCAATGCAGGGGACACGGGTTTCAGCCCTGGTCTGGGAAGATCCCACATGCCACAGAGAAACTAAGCCCGTGTGCCACAACTACTGAGCCTGTGCTCTAGAGCCTGCAAGCCACAACTACTAAGGCTGCGTGCTGCAACTACTGAAGCCCACGCACCTAGAGCCCAGGCTCCGTGACAAGAGAAGCCACCGCAATAAGAAGCCTGCGCACCGCAACAAAGAGTAGCCCCTGCTCACCGCAACTAGAGAAAGCCTGTGCGCAGTAACGAAGACCCAACGCAGCCAAAAATAAATTAATCAAACAAATTTTTTTAAAAAAGAATATATAAAGAACTCTTAAAACTCAACAACAAAAAAGACAACCTATAGGGTTGTTTTGTGTTCTTTTTGTTTTTTTTTTGTTTTTTTGCTGTATGCGGACCTCTCACTGTTGTGGCCTCTCCCGTTGCGGAGCACGGGCTCCAGCCACGCAGGCTCAGCAGCCACGCAGGCTCAGTGGCCATGGCTCACCGGCCTAGCCGCTCCGCAGCATGTGGGATCCTCCCGGTCCGGGGCACGAACCCATGTCCCCTGCATCGGCAGGCAGACTTCCAACCACTGTGCCACCAGGGAAGCCCCAACCTATAGTTTTTTAAAGTATGAATGCCTTTAAGCATATAGCAGTCTTTTCTTTTCTTTTTTTCTTTTTTTGCTGCGCTGGGTCTTCGGTGTGGCACACGAGCTCTTTATTGCAGGCTTCTCTCTAGTTGCAGAGCATGGGCTTCTCTAGTTGTGGCATGCGTGCTCCAGAGCACACAGGCTCTGTAGTTGCAGCGTGCGGGCTTAGTTGCCCCACAGCATGTGGAATCTTAGTTCCCCGACCAGGTATTAAACCTGCATCCCCTGCGTTGGAAGGCAGATTCTTAACAACTGGACCACCAGGGAAGTCCCTAGCACTCTTTTCTACAGGAGTTATTTCTACACTCACACTTTATGGCCACAGAGGGCAAGCTATAAGATATGTTCTTCAACTTTGCTTCCATGGTGGTGTTTTCATCCTTCAGCTTAATAGAAAGGCTAATGTCATAAACTTTATGATATAAAGGTACTGATCTCCTTGACTCAAAGAGTTTATATGAAGAGGAAAATGGAAACTTTCCACTGAATTCAGCATGTAAAGTAAGTGAGGCAGTGCTATCGTCAATACTTCTCCAATCTTGTACTCTTCATTTCTCCAATCCATCACTGACTCCCTCCCAGCCTGCCTCCCTCACACTCTTTATTCACTTGCCCACTACAGGTCCACAATTCTCAAAGTTCTGCTCTTGGCCTTCATTCTGCTCCTCAATAACTTCTTAAATTCCATGGCCACTGAATAAATGCTCATGACTCCTAGACCTTTCTTTTTGCCAAGTCTACACCACTGAAACCCAGACCCAAATTTCCAAATTCCTAATAAACATCTCAAGAATGGTTTAACAAAAGGAGCCAGAACTTGTTGGTTTTGAAGATTCTCAGTCTTTCCAGATGCAAACAATATTAAAGTAAGAAATGGCTTCCAAGAAAAGTTCAAATCCAAGGCATTGCCAAGAATACATGGTCCAAAAGACAAGGCTGAGAGTATAGCTATAAAATTCTTTGTTACAGCCTCAGAAAGCTCTAAGATGGTGACTCTGAGTACTATTCAGTTAGACAAAAGATCTTCTAAAGATTTAAAATGTATGACTCACAGAGTCTTTTAATCAAACACTAGAGTTTCTAACATGCTAAAAGCCATTGTCCCTTAGCAGAATCCTAAAACAGAAAATGGCTTATCTCACATAGAGAGTTTTAGGTGTGGCTTTTACCTAATGGAGTGAGCTCAAATGAGATTTACAGGAGTGCCATAAAGTTGTTAAGAGAATTATACAGGCAGAAAAATCACCCATCTGGACTGAAAGGAGCAGAAAGAGTACAAAATGAAGAGTCCTTTAGGTGTCCAAACATCTACAAGCAGGAAATAGGTAGAAGAAACTACACAGCTGCAAATGCAGGCTACCTTTCATAGAAAAGGGAAGAGAATGCAGAGTGTAGAAGTAAAAGCCCAAGAGATGGCGCTAAGAGCCATGGAGAGTTACTCCCAGACTTTAAATTCTAATCAAGGAATTACCAGCCTATGCCCTACGAATTTTAGAAGTGGTATGAAGTAATGACACCTTTGTGCCAACATCTTCCCTCTCCTTGAACAAGAGTACCTATAGTGGTTAACTTCTTCTTACTCAACCATTGCATTTTGGGTGTTTGCAGAGCAGATAATTTGCCTCCTTAGTTTCACAGGTCTTCAGACAGAGAGGCAATGGACCCAAAGGGCTAAAATTAAGGAACTACATCTAAGAAGCCTCATCCAAACCTAGACTTGATTTAGATGACAATATCCTGGACTATAAGCTGATGCTATAAAGGAGAGACTTTTGCAGGATATTGGGAGAGGGTGAGTGTATTTTACAGGTGAGAGGAGTGTCAATAATTTTGGCTAGAAAGTGAACTGTGGTGGTTTGAAATATGTTCACAAATTCTTTGACACCTCCCTCAAAAGGTAGAGCCTAATTCCCCTCCCCTGGAGTGTAACTCACTTCTAACAATAAGAAAAAAAAAAGTGACTTGCAAAGAATAGAGTAGGGAAAGGGAAAAATATTAACTTTACAATGGAAAAACCTGGTAAATGCTACTACCTTAACATGTGATAAAGATTAACATCAACAGTGATGCCATGTGTACTGCATTTATCCCCTAATATGGTGTGACAAGAAAGGCACTTCACCTCTGTTGAATTCTTTTCCAAAACCCACAACCCCAGTCTAAAAATGAGAGAAAAACAACAAACAAGCCCAGATTGAGGGAAATTATACAGGATATCTAGTCAGTACTCTTCAAGACTGTTATGGTCATGAAAAAGAAGGAAAGATGAGAGACTGTCACAGATTAGAGGAAACTGGGGAGAAATGCAATTTAGTTTATTTAGCAATTCAGTGGTACTCTGGATTGGATCCTAGAATAGAGAGGAAAAATAAACGGAAAAACTAGTGAAATACAAATAAAATCTGTAGTTTAGTTAGTAACAATATATCAGTGTTAGTTTCTTATTTTTACACATATACCATGATAATGTAAAATGTTAACAGGGAAAACTGGATGAGTATAAGGGAACTCGTAGTATCTTTGCAACATCTGTATAAATCTAAAATTATTCAAAAATAAAGTTAACCTAAAGCCAGAAAAAAAAAATCATACCTATTTCAGAGAGTTGGTAAGAGAACTGAGTCAATGCATAAAATATGTTTAGAACAGTACCTGGAACACGGTGAGGATATAATAAATAATAGCTATAGTTATTCTGATATTTAACACTCAGCATGTATTTGCTAAACAGATGAAAACTAAAACATACAATAACAAGACAACAAGAGCTAACTTCATTAATTTCATACTTGATATACTGCTCTATCCCTCATTATTTCCCAGCAAAAATAAACTGTGACATATATTTACTTTTTTTTTTTTTTTTTTAAAGCATAAGTAATGGTGTTTAAGTCAGAGACTAGGTCATACAAGGCACTGTGGCTTCCTGCTTACTTTTTCTCTCTTGGATCATCCACTGTGGAAAAAACCAGTTGCTATGTTACTTAGTGGCCAACAAAAAGAAAGGAATTCAGGCCTCTTCCGACAGCCATGAGTGAGCCTGGAGGCAGATCCTCCAGTCCCAGTCAAGCCGTGGGATGGCTACACCTTGGCCGACACCTAGTGCAACTCATGGGGGACCCTAAGCTAGAATCACTTACCTAAGCTGCTCCCAAATTCCTATCGCAATTCCTATGTGAGATAATAAATGTTTGTTGTTTTTTAAGCCCCTAATATCCGGGGTAATTTGTTATGCAGTAGCAGATAACTAACACATGGATTCTCTCCCTCATCAATTCATCCAAAAATTTATCAAACACCTACTTTAATATTTTGAGGCTATAAGGGATACATATATTAATGATAAATTGTAGGCTTCTTGGGAATCCCCTGGTGGTCCAGTGGTTAGGACTCCCACGCATGCGTTTGATCCCTGGTCGGGGAACTAACATGCTGCACAGTGCAGCCAAAAAAATACATACATACATATATATATATATATATATATATATACACACACACACACACACACACACACACACATATATATATATCGGCTTCTTGAAGGCATAAACTAACAAGGCACTGTAGTGGACATACACTGGTTTTGTTTGTCCAATATACCTAATTCCTTTGGGAAACTACTCCTCACCTATTCCCTGTAGTATCAGCTGTCAATCTGTACCTTACCTTACCCCTGGTTAAAGAGCTGGGCAAATACTGCAAGTTTCAATTACCCTAATTCCTGTAAACAGTGACTTCTCCATGGGTAGCTATGTGACCTAAGCAGGGTAAATAAGAATTTCAGCCTTTAGTCAATATATATACGTTGGGAAGAGAGAAGTACCTCTTTCCACTGGTATTGCAAAGCTGAAAAGGTAAGTCTGGGCTTGACAGCCATCATTTTACCTCCACAGGGAGTAAGTTTGTTTACAGAATGACATGAACAGAGTCAGAGAGAGCCAAGAGGTATCTGAAGCCAAGAACCACTTTTGGGCTTCCTAAGTACATAACCTGCTAATCTCCTTTTTTTTTTGCTTAAGTTAGACACTAATGTAGGTGCTTTGTTTTTCATTTTAAATCTAAGTTGTATGAAATGCCAAAGAAAGGTTCAAATATCCTGAGAATTCAGATTATCTGATCCAGCTGAGATAACTAGGGAGGAATTCATGGCAAAGATAATCAGTAATATGAACTCTAAAGAAGAGAGAGAATTTAACCAAGTGAAAATGGGGATGGATAAAGAACATTCCAAGTAGCAACAGAAAAGGATATGCATGTATGGAAAATACAGTCCCTCTTGGTAGGACTGTACAATATAAATAGGTGATAGAGTATGGAAACCTTAAATTCTATTCCTAGAGGGCTAAGCTGTTTTTTCTAGACTAAGGGAATGTGTGAGGGGGAGTTATCTATCATAGGATAACTGGTCAAACTCACTTTGTTTTTTTGTTTAATTTTTTTATTTTTATTTATTTTTGGCTGTGTTGGGTCTTTGTTGCTGCGCACGGGCTTTCTCTAGTTGCGGGAGCAGGGGCTACTCTTCGTTGCAGTGTGTGGGCTGCTCATTGCGGTGGCTTCTCTTGTCATGGAGCATGGGCTCTAGGCACGCAGGCTTCAGTAGTTGTGGCATGTGGGCTCAGTACTTGTGGCTCGCGGGCTCTAGAGTGCAGGCTCAGTAGTTCTGGTGCACGGGCTTAGTTGCTCCGCAGCCTGTGGGATCTTCCTGGACCAGGGCTCAAACCCATGTCCCCTGCATTGGCAGGTGGATTCTTAACCACTGCACCACCAGGGAAGTCCCAAACTCACTTTGTGATCAATGTTGTTTGGATGTCACCACTCAATTAGCTATGCACTCATGAGCTTTATCATCATAATTCAGTTCTTGTTTCTCTACTATAACCACAGACTATTAAATGACTTATTAAAATTCAGATATACTTCCACTATTATTGACTTCCTCTAATCTACTTAAGTTAATAACCCTGACAATGAAAAGGATGTTGAACTTATTTGGCAGTTAATCTGAGCTCATTCCTAGTGACTACCACTCATTATTAAGTGCCACCTGTAACTTGGGTGATAATACTGAGCTCTCTTTAATTACAGACAGAGCTATCTAGAAAGTTCAGAAACATGATAAAACTGAAACTTAGCTTCTAAATTCAAATGTCCCACCTTCTGTTCCCTCAACTGAGAAATCATTTTTAAAAAATCCATTCAGGGGGCTTCCCTGGTGGCGCAGTGGTTGAGAGTCTGCCTGCCGATGCAGGGGACGCAGGTTCGTGCCCCGGTCCGGGAGGATCCCACGTGCCGCAGAGCGGCTGGGCCCGTGAGCCATGGCCGCTGAGCCTGCGCGTCCAGAGCCTGTGCTCCGCAACGGGAAAGGCCACAGCAGTGAGAGGCCCGCGTACCACAAAAAAAAAAAAAAAAAAAGCATTGAAATTCTGAGACAATGCTACAAAATGGATGAATCTTAAGACATTATGCAAAGCAAAATAAGCCAGACACAAAAGGGCAATTATTGTGTGATTCCACTTACATGAGGTACCTTAGTAGAACAGGCAAATTCAAAGACACAGAAGGTAGACAGAGATTACCAGGGGCCAGAGAGAGGTGACAATGGGGAGTTATTGTTTAATGCGTGCAGAGTTCCTGTTTGGGATAATAAAAAAGTTCTAGACATAGAGAGTGGTGATGGTTACACAACGCTGTGAATATACTTAATACCACTGAACTATACACTTAAAAATGGTTAAATGGTAAATTTTATGTATGTATAGTTTACATAATAAAAAAAAGTGCTAAGAATGGGCTTGGGTCAGAGGCCTTCATCTTGGCAGTAGAGCAGCAGCATACATGGAATGAAGCCCACAGCCCACCAGCCAGTACACAAATACTACACAAACACAAGCCGTTTCAACATTTCTGGGCAGGATACACTGTCACCCTGAGTTTAGCACAAAAATTGTTTCCAAATCCTCTTAAGGCTTGGTTTCCTGGCTTCCTCTCAAGCACCCCAACTGTCCACAAGAATAGAACCAAAGAGCCTGAATGGTAATAATCTGAAAGAAGTCCAACACCAGGGGCTGCCTATTGGCAGGATATTAGTCAGAAGCCAAGGACTTCAGCTGTGCTAAAGCCCTGTTCTCACAGGTGCAACGAGTTTGCAAAGACAAACACTCATATCTCTACCTCTTTAAATCTTTATATTGAAGCATAATATACATACAGAAAAGGGTACATCATAAGAAACAATGACTTTTTTTAAAGCCTGTTAGGTAAAATTTAAGCTCAATAATCTCAAACGCATCTTTCATAAACTGGGGGTTTTTAAATAAAATTACTTCAGCACAAAAGCATTTTCTTAACTGCCAAATGTTAATTTCTTTTGATTTACTTTTTTCCCCAGTGGGAAGGGCTGGGGAAAAACTTAAGTTGTGTATTAGATGGCCAATTTACCAATAAGACTGTTAAACAAAGACTAGAGTTACCAATTTACACTAACATATTCATGCAAAAAAGTTATCCCCACTTCCTCACTTTCTTTCACTTTCTACATCCCTTCCAACCCATCCCAAAGCAACTCATCTACAATACATTAAAATGTTTCTTCTATCTGCTCACTTCTCTCCACATTGACTGTTAAAATTATCTCCATCTTCCTGGCTAATATTATATTACCTGGACCAGTACCATAGTGCCCTCTAAGAGTTCTCTTGGCTTCACTTTTTTCCCTTTTGGCACAATAATGGTTTGTATTATCTCTGGGCGTGCCATTTTTTTTTTAATTTATTGTATTTATTTATTTTTGGCTGCATTGCTGTGTGTGGGCTTTCTCTAGTTGCGGCGAGCGGGGGCTACTCTTCCTTGCGGTGCATGGGTTTCTCTCATTGCAGTGGTTTCTCTTGCTGCGGAGCACGGGCTCTAGGTGTGCGGGCTTCAGTAGTTGTGGCACACGAGCTCCAGAGTGCAGGCTCAGTAGTTGTGGCGCACGGGCTTAGTTGCTCCGTGGCATGTGGGATCTTCCCAGACCAGGGATTGAACACGTGTCCCCTGCATTGGCAGGCAGATTCTTAACCACTGCGTCACCAGGGAAGGCCCTGGGCTTGCCAAATTTTGAAACATGTTACAATAAAATTTAAAAAGGAAGGAGATTGTCATAATTGTGGAAAAGAGGTAAAAATGTGGAATGAAGATTGTCAGAAGTCCACGTAACCCCATTTTGAAGTGGAGTATTAATTTTGGCTCTGTTCATTCTGTATACCTAACCTGCTAACAGAATGAAGGATTAAGTTTTGGGGTTTTTCTGTTTTTACCTTGAGATCCCGTTTTACCTAACTACTACCACACAGAGATTTGTAAGCAAAAGAGAATAGCTTTTAATGTGCAAAAAAACAGTTCCAACCATAGTGATTTTTTTTAATGAGTTCTCAGTATCATGGCTTCACTCTTGATTATATTATTCATCCTTCACACATGAATCAGGGATCCTATGAGGACATAAATCACATTGCATCAGTCCCTTGTACGAAGCCCTCCAATGGTTTCCTATTATACTTAGAATAAAAATTCAGATTTCCTACCAAGGCCAACTTCTTGCCTTTGCTGTTCCCTCTGCATGTATTTTGTGCTCTCAGATCAGCTTGCCTCCTTAGAGAAGACTTCCCTCTCTCAAACGAAAGCAAAAGCCCTTTTTTAAAGGCTTTTAAATAATTTTTTAGATCTCCAGTGAGTCTGATGCCCAGTGATGCTGAGAACCACTGTAGTAAATGAGTCTTGCTTTTGCTTACAATGATTTTTCTGCCAATTTACTTCTTGGTACCTGTTACCACCTGTGGTTTAAGAAACTGGAAAACCAACAAGTAGGAAGAAGAGGAAGGAAAGAAGGAAGGGAGGGAGGGAGGGAGGAGAAAGAAAGAGAGACGAAGAGAGGAAGGGAGGGAGGGAGAGGGAGGGAAGGAGAGAGGGGGAGAGGGAGGGAAGGAGGGAGGGAGGGAGGAAGAAAGAGAGAGAAGGAGAGAAAGAAAGAGAGAGGGACAGAGGGAGGAGGAAGGGAGGAAAGAAGGGAAGAAAGGAAGGAAGGAAAGAAGGAAGGAAGGAAGGAAGGAAGGAAAGGAAGGGAGGAAGGGAGAAAGGGAAGGACAACCTGTACTAATCCAGTGCCAAAGGTCACACCTATGTGCTAAACACAAGGGTTATGTTCATAAACTCTAGAGAAGTCATACTACCTGTACCAACTTTTTTGTTTTTCTTAGTTCATGACATTTAACTCTGAATCAGAGTTGAAATCAGAGAAACCAAATGCAAATGTACCTCCTTAGAGCTGCCTTCCTCAGCTTACTGGGTAAAGAGAGCCATTTCGTCTTCTGAGCTTTGATAAGGCTCTTCAGTCTCTGATACACTTTCTTACACTAATTACTACTGTTTTTTGTTTACTGTCAGCTCCTTAGGATAAGAGACTTGGCCATATTGTTCACTGATACATCCTCAACACCTACACAGTGCATGATACATGGTAGATGCTTAGTAAAATAGTGAATTATATGATTCATTTATTCATTCAACAACTATTTCCTGAATATCATGTGCCAAGCAGCATCCTAGACTTTGAGAATACAGCTGTGAACAAAACAGCAATAATCCTCACCCCATTACATGCTAATGTGGAGCACAGACAAGATTAATAATTACAATAAAATATACAGCATGGTAGATAGTAATTAGTGCCAAGAAGAAAAAACAAAGCAGAAAAAACTAATCTATGATGATAAAAGGTAGATCAGTGGTTGTCTAGGAACTGTGCTGGAGAGAGATGGATTGTACAGGGGAAGAAGGAGACTTTTAAGGGATGATGAACACATTCTGTCACTTGACTGCCATGGTGGTTTCACAAGTGTATATACCAGCCAAAATTAATCAAATTGGACACTTCAAATGGATACAGTTTATTGTATGGAAATTATAGCTCAATAAAGTTTTCAAAAATTAAAGCAGAAAGTGGAGGACTGAACTTTTAGAGAGGTGGTCAGTGAAAGCATTATTGAGAAGATGAATTTTTTTTTTTTTTTTTTTCCGGTACGCGGGCCTCTCACTGTTGTGGCCTCTCCCGTTGCAGAACACAGGCTCCGGACGCACAGGCCCAGCGGCCATGGCTCACGGGCCCAGCCGCTCCACGGCATGTGGGATCTTCCCGGACCGGGGCACGAACCCATGTCCCCGGCATCGGCAGGCGGACTCTCCACCACTGCGCCACCAGGGAAGCCCCCGAGAAGATGAATTTTTTTAAAAAGACCTCAGGAAAGTGAAAAGGCTAACTCTACAAATATCTGAGTGAAGACCAATCCAGAGAGAGGGAACAGCAAATGCACAGACCCTAAAGAGGGAGCACGCTTAGCATGATCCATGAATCAGCAATCAGCATGGGTCTAGCTATAGCAGACTGAGCAAGGGAGAAAGCTATTAATCTGACTGTGAAACGAAGCCTCTAGAGTGAGATGAGAGCCATGAATACATTAACTGACTTAGGCTTTAACACAGTCACTCTGTTGACACACTGCTGTGTGTTGAGAATAGGCTAAAGAGCAGATGCAGAGAGGTCAGTTAGGAGGATGTTATTATAATCTAGGAGAGAAGTAATGGTAATCTGAACAGAGTAGAGGGGATTAGTGAAAAGTAATCAAATTAAACCCAACAAGATTTGATGATGGACTAGATGTGGGCATGAGAAAAAGAGGATATGAACCGGAAGAATGGAGGTACCACTGACTGAGATGATAAAAAATATAGGAGGAACAAATATGGGAGGCAAAGAAGGAACTTAGTCTGGGGCATATTCAATTTTTTGATACCTTTTTCACATTTAAATAGAGTTCTCAAGTATGTCATAAGTATATACCTGGAATTTAAGGGAGAAATTCAGTTTAGAGATATAAATTTGGGAGTTGTTAGGCTATAGAAGTATTTAAATCCATAGAACTGGGACTTCCCTGGTGGCGCAGTGGTTAAGAATCCGCCTCCCGATGCAGGGGGCACAGGTTCAAGCCCTGGACATGCCGCAGAGCAATAAAGCCCGTGTGCCACAACTACTGAGCCTGCGCTCTAGAACCCAAGAGCCACAACTACTGAAGCCCACGCACCTAGAGCCTGTGCTCCACTACAAGAGAAGCCACCGCAATGAGAAGCCCACGCACCGCAACAAAGAGTAGCCCCCACCTGCCGTAACTAGAGAAAGCCCGCACGCAGCAATGAAGACCCAATGTAGCCAAAAATAAATTAATTAAAACAAACAAAAAACTAAATGAGATCACCTAGGAAGTGTGTTGGAGATAGGGAAGAAAACAGGACCAAAGACTTAAGCCCAGGGACACTCCAACACTGAGAAGTGGGGTGAATGAGAAAGAACCAGCAAAAAAAAGAGATATGAAAAGGGAAAAAAAAGGAACGGACTAGAAAATTAGGGGGAAAATTAGGCAAATGTGTCATGGAAGACAAGTATTTCAAAAAAAAGAGAAGTCAAGTATGTCAAATGTTGACTCATGGATCAAGTCTCAAAAGGCTGTAATTTAAGACCAAAATAAATGCAAAATCGTTATATAAATTTTTGAACAGAGGCTTGGTTAAGAAAACCAAGCACATTAATAGTAGAGCATTCTAATCTTAATACATCAAAAATATTAAGTACCACTTATTATTACACAATTCTTACATAAAACATACCCCCAAATGTCTACTTTTTAATGGGTAAATTATCAACTACTGAAAAGTTCTGATTTTAATTGTTTCAAAACTAGATGACCACTTACATTTTTTTCCCCACTGGCTATTACCTATTCTCTGTTATGAAATATTCATTCTAATTAGTAACGTTGAAAGTTTTTTAGCATCTTTTTCTCTTTTGTAAAACATTTCCTTCCGTACAAGGTATTTTTTGTAAATAGCTAATTCAGAGTTAGTCAGAATTTAAATATTAAGTTGTGGATCTCCATGTTTGTTTTTTAGCAAAAATGAACACAATGAAAATCACAATGGCTTTCGAGGAGGACCAAATTTTTTATTCTATTTATTTTCTGTGTTGTTATAGACTTTAGGCACTGTCCTTCTACAAATTGTATCTTGGAACTCTAAGTTTAGGACCACGACTTTAGAAAACAAACTATTATGAAACACAACTTTGAGCTACAAAAATGGGTTGACCCATTCAGAATTAAAGTTTAAATAAACTCAATGTTCAAAACCTGATATAAAATGGAAAATTCCTTTATTTAAAAAATAAGTGGGACTTCCCTGGTGGCGCAGTGGCTAGGACTCCGCACTCCCAATGCAGGGGGCCTGGGTTCGATCCCTAGTCAGGGAACTAGATCCCACATTCATGCCGCAACTAAGAGTTTGCATGCCGCAGCTTAGGAGTCCGCCTGCAGCAACTAAGAACCAGTGCAACCAAATAAATAAATAAATATTTTTAAAAAAGTATTCTAAACTGATTTAAGCATCCTCAAGCTGTTAAATTTCATCAATCCGTACTGACAAAGGGTGGTTTGTTTATTAGATTAGCTTGACTGATTTCTCTGGAGGCTTTCCTTTATTACATTGTTAAAAGTGAAAATCCAACCTTAAAAACAAGAATTATCAGAAATAGACCAAGCATTACAGCGTGTATAACCAAATAAGATTATCTAAACTTTCCTCCATAGCTATTGAGAATAAAGCAACATGATCTCAAAATGGTAAGTGTTAATAAAATAAAATGGCATTTTATTTACTCTCTATATCCCATCTTTACAAACTTTCCCATATATTGGTACACATATAAATGTATGTATGTATGTAAGAGAGAAAGGGCATGAGAAAGAGAATGTGCTTTAAATTTTCCTTCTTCTATGACACAAAGCAGGGAGTTGTGGTGGCTCTGCTCCGGCTTATGAAGCTACAATGCTATACGTAAGAGAGCTCAGCATAAACTGATTATTAATCATAGGTTTTAGCAGGTTCTTATTCCTTACCACCAGAATTATACGAGATCAGTGTACCTTGTTGTAGAAGGAATTGTGGAAATTAAAAATAAGTGATTACTTTCTTTTGAGATTAGATGTTTACCTATGTTTTGGACAAAATGCTAGCCTTTTACTCCAGAGCCTAACCTGTCTTGATCCTAGAAATCAGAGTGTGTCTACCATTGTATATACTCTTTTTTTTTTTAACCATTGCATATAGTCTCTTGATATGTGATATTCTCTTATCTAACTGCTTGAAAATGACAGAATTGAGCATATGATGAGTTGGCCAGAAAAAAATTATATCAGTAAAGGTAGATTCTATCTTCTTCCCTGTGTCTGCTGAAAACACAACCCCAAACTAGAAGAGTTCTGGTACACTAAAACGTAAGACTAGAAAAGGCAATAACATTATTCATTGTTTTAAAAAGACAATATGGACTTCCCTGGTGGTCCAGTGGGTAAGACTCTGCACTCCCAATGCAGGGGGCCTGGGTTCGATCCCTGGTTGGGGAACTAGATCCCATATGCATGCCGCAACTAAGAGTTTGCATGCCACAATTAAAGATCCTGTGTGCCGCAACTAAGACCAGTGCAGCCAAAATAAATAAATACTAAAAAAAATAAAAATAAAAAAGACAATAAAGAAAAAGAGATTTATATTTCAGGATCTCTACAGGCAGGGAATCTCTAAATGCTTATGAAAGAACAATTCAGCAGAAGAAAGAAGAAGTAATTTACTACTAAATGGTTTAGCACAGAAGCTGTGGCTAAATGTTTCCTCACAAAACATCTTACTGGTTTTGAAAAACAGGAAGTCATAAAAGAAAAACCAACACGTCTTTATAAAATGCCAAAATTCAGTCTCAAAAAAAGAGAAATAACCATGTATGAGACTCTACTAAGCATATAAATTATCTCCCCAAAAGTTACTGTTTAAAAAAAGAACACACTCTATGAAAATTTCTATTTAAGTTCCAGGAAAGGAAAACAGTGGTATTAATGAAGTAAGCAGAACAATAAAACTTTCCTAAAGATACATGCCAGATTCCAACAGTCCTCAAGGATTAGGTCCCTCAGTGATTTATGATCAAATATGAAAGGATCTCAATTATACGAGTAAAACACTGATGTTCTTCCCTTTGGACATGAAATGTTCACCGCAGAGTTTTCTGTGTACTTTTATAACAGAATTCATGTTTTATTCTTGCAAAAATTGTATTTCTGTTGAAGAAAAACATTCACTACAAGAAAGGTATTTAGGTCACTAGTGCATAGTCATTTTCTCTAGCTTTACATATTTCCATAAATATATACTGCCTTAGTTACTTCTCTATTACTTTGGCTTCCTCATATCCCAAAGGCATTATATATTGTGGTTAATAAGAAAAAAAAGTTAATGCATGCACTTGGCTGCCAATTGTCAAATGCACTTTTTGGACCAAAGAAAGAAGTAATGCAGACAAACTGAGCAGGAGAGAGAAATTTAAATAGAGAGGGAAAGACAGAAAAAACGTACCACATCTAGTGTCTGAATAAATAGTCCCCAAGCACTTCACAAATTATGGCAAGTAGAAGTAATATGCCAACATATACTGAATTCTCACTGTAAAAATTTAATACCAAGCTATATTAACATTTCAAATCAGAGTAGTTGGCACCTTTAACATAGTGGTTCTCAACCTTGGATGAATACTGAAATCACCAGTTTTTAGCTGTTGTGTTCTTTTTTTTTTTGGCCACGCTGCGTGGCATGTAGGATCTTAGTTCCCCGACCAGGGATCGAACCCATGTCCCCTGCAGTAGAAGCATGGAGTCTTAACCACTGGAACACCAGGTAAGTCCCCCCACCCTTGTTTTTTTTTTTAAATCACCAGTTTTAAAGAATACTGATGCCCAGGTCCCATCCCCACAGATTCTTACTTAATTGGTCTGAAGTATGTCCAGAGCATGAAAATTTTTAAAGCTCCAAAAGTGATTCTTATGTGTAGCCATGATTGAGAACCACTGATTTAAAATGACATAAATTGAAGACAGTAATTTAGTTGTTGGGGTACATGGACACACACACCCCAGAGTTCAAAAACCTTGGTCATTCTTCTTAGAAGCAACCTCTTAATATCCTAGAATCATTAATTCTCTCACAAGCTCATCCAATGACAGCAGTGTAAAAATAACTTTGCCTTTGTTGCCTATACGTGTTCTAAAAACTGGTAAGTTGATTTAGTAGAGTATTTCATAAATAACATTCACCTAGAAGCTGACAGCAGTACTAACCAAGGATCCAGGCCTCACAAAAACATTTCCGGTAGGATCTGGGTTGTTTATTTATTTTACTGCCAGCCTAGGTTCTATTACAGTTTACTTTCTTTACAACTTTTCTTGATTTAAGAATATATTTGCGTTCAAAGGATTTTGTGGGTTAAAGTGCATTTTCAATCATTTTCACAGTGACCATTTTCTTCACAACTTTGAAGTATAAGTAATGTACAATAAACTGCATATCTAAAGCATGCAATTTCATACGTTTTGACATACATATATTTACATCCATAAAACAGCTACCACAATGAACATAAACATTTTTTTCACACTTAAAAATTTTCACACACCCCTCTGTAATCTAATCTATCCCTCCTTCTACTCTTATGCCCAGGCATCTGTTTTCTGTCACTATAGATTACGTTGCATTTTCTAGGATTTTATATGAGTAGAATCATACATTATGTTAAAAAAAGTTTTTATCTGGCTTACTTCACTCAGCAAATGATTTTGAGATTCAACCATTTTGTTGCGTATATCAAAAGTTCTTTCCTTCTTATTGCTGAGTGATATTCCTATCAACACTCATGATTACCACACTGTATAACCAACATGTTTTATAACCAACATGTTTTCTTGGCATAGACTATTGTGAGAAGCTAACAAAAGCTCCTAGATGTTGGTATCAATGGTTTTTGGAAAAACTAAGTCTGGTGATCCCCATTTTATTTTTTTTAATTTAATTTAATTTTATTATTTATTTGTTTGTTTGTTTGTTTGTTTATTTATTTATGGTTGCATTGGGTCTTTGTTGCTGCACTCGGGCTTTCTCTAGTTGCAGAGAGCGGGGGCTACTCTTCGTTGCGGTTGATGGGCCTCTCACTGTGGTGGCTTCTCTTGTTGCAGAGCACAGACTCTAGGCATGCGGGCTTCAGTAGTTGTGGCTCGCGGGCTCTAGAGCACAGACTCAGTAGCTGTGGTGCATGGGCTTAGTTACTCCGCGGCATGTGGTATCTTCCTGGTCCAGGGCTCAAACCCGTGTCCCCTGCATTGGCAGGCAGATTCCCAACCACTGCGCCACCAGGGAAGCCCCGATCCCCATTTTAGTTCTCACTTTACCACTTATCAGCTATGTCTGAAGCAAGTCACTTCTCTGTCACATACACCTTCTCTGGTAAATGAGGATATACTACCTCACCTATGTAATTCACCTTAGATGAGTACTTAAGGACTCTCTGACTTCTAAGACCTATTGATTCTATTGAAATAGGTAAACCTTCTAGAAAGATAGGAGTGCCCATCTGTTTATATACTGTCTGTGGCTGCTTTTGAGCTGCACCAAGAATGATGAGTACTTGTGACAGAAACTGTAGAGCTGTCAAGCATAAAATATCTGTCCTCTCAAAAAAAAGTTTACCAACTTGTTCTAAGTAATCATGAAATGTTCCTGAAGCTAGCTAAAAAATCATGTGTAGTGATGTTTAGATTTACTGATTGACAAAAACACATTCTACTGTTCTAAAAAAAAATGTTTTTCCTTGTTACTTTAGCTAAAAAAATGAAAGAAAAACCATAGGAACTTAAAAATAGATATTTAAGGGCTTTTCTGGTGGCGCAGTGGTTGGGGGTCCGCCTGCCGATGCGGGGGATGCGGGTTCGTGCCCTGGTCCAGGAGGGTCCCGCGTGCCACGGGGCGGCTGGGCCTGTGGGCCGTGGCCGCTGGGCCTGCGCGTCCGGGGCCTGTGCTCCACCACGGGAGAGGCCACGGCAGTGAGAGGCCCGCATACCGTAAAAAAATAGATTTTTAAAATTCCTGTGTCAGTACCCAATATATTCAGATGGTATATAAGTTACTAAAATCAAAAGGCACATTATAAACCCCAGTTCAAGAAATATTAGGAAAATATTGAGTTAAAGAAATACTATAATAGTTTTCTAGGAAAGTCAAAGTAGATATGTATGTTTTCATATTCCTGCCCAAATGATAAATACTTGACAAAATCACTACTGCCAGAATAAAAAATGAACAGCCTATAAAAATGGCTGGTGAAACTTAGATATCCAAGAATACTTTCTGCACCTTCTGTCAGATTTTTGGTCTAGGAATAATAGGAGGAAGGCTGTATAACACAGTGGTTAAGAAAATGGACTTTAGGATCAGAGAAACCAAAGTCAGTAAAGGCTATTAGCACTACTGTAAAATAACTGAATAAAAGGTCCTCAAAATATATTTTGAAAAAGAACAATTTTTTAAAAGGAATTATCTTTTAAATTAAAATTAAAGTCATTAGGGAACTACAAATACTGGAAAAACCCTAAGCAACTCAAGAAGAGATTATGTGAGGAAACCTGCCAGCTAAAAAAATGCACTCATTATTAGAAGAAAAGATATAAATTTCTATTATAGGATGTAATAGAACCACTTATTTGATTATTTATCTGAAAATAAATCTGGTTAGCTAATTCAGTGATCTGGGTTTTCTCTTCCTAATTACAAGTTGCTGCTTTTTTTTCCCCAAAAGACATATACCAGGTCATTAAAAGTCTGATCTGGCAGTCATCTGGAGTACAAACTGAAGACTTCAAAGAAAAACCATGTAGATGTCCACTATAATGACATTGGAAACTGCAAGGAAAGCAGTACTGTTTTGTAAATAATCAAGATCAATTAAAAACAATTTGTAGGCTCAAGGACAGAAATAGTATACTTTAGGGTCTTTAGGAACAACACAATGTTGTAATTAAAATACAATGCTGGGACTTCCCTGGTGGTGCAGTGGTTAAGAGTCCACCTGCCAGTGCATGGGACACAGGTTCGAGCCCTGGCCCAGGAAGATCCCACATGCCGCAGAGCCACTGAGCCTGCGAGCCACAACTACTGAAGCCCGCATGCCTAGAGCCCGTGCTCCGCAACAAGAGAAGCCACTGCAATGAGAAGCCCGCACACCGCAACGAAGAGTAGCCCCCGCTCACCACAATTAGAAAAAGCCCGCACGCAGCAGTGAAGAGCCAATGCAGCCAAAAATAAATAAATAAAAATAAATAAATTTATATTAAAAAAATACATTGCCTCCTATACCTGAATGCCTATAAAGATGAGTTTTGTGAGATAGGTTTGTTCTATGTTGTTTAATCTCAATTCCTTGTCTTTACTTAGCGTCTTTATCATTGCCTTGGAGATTCTGACCAAACGCCACGAACTCAGATCTAACCAAAAGGGAACAGTGGCCAACTTCTGTGCAATCACCTTATTGACCCACTTTGTTCTTTTGAGATAGCTGCCGGAGGCTGGTTTTCAGACTCTATCCACAGTTGGGAATATCCAAACTTTCAGATGATTCTATCTTTGAAAAGGGATTCTGAAAACCAGAATCTTTTCGTGTTATCATTATCTCTGCAAACAAAGACTGTTACATAAAATCATTCTGAATGTATGGCTAATACGTAATGGAAAAATACAGTTTACAAAGGGAAATTGAAATTGAACTCACCTGTCCACTTTTCCCTATTTCCAGCTCCATTATGGCAACAGGAGTGTGCATTTGAGCTGAGTGTCTTGACTGCGATTTGCCATCAACTCTCCAGCTCAAGCCCCGAAGCCCACTGTCCCAGCGGCTCTGGTTCATGAGGCTCTCTCGGATTTTTGTCTTATGGCTCTTCCAGAATTTGGAAATGACAGCAGCTTGGTCAGATGTGATCCCGCCTTGCTTTTTGGTTTGAGCAGTCAAGAATGCTTCCAGCTGGTTGAAATCCATGTCTGCAGATGCAATAGACTATAATGACAGAAAAAATAACAGATATGAATTTGGTAGATAACTAGAAAAAGATGCATCTTAACTACAGATCACATTTTGAGTGATTCTTAATCACTGAATAAGCTTTCAAAAAGGGTCATCAAAAGACAGTAATGAGAATAAGCGCTTCATAAATACAAAAATATTCCCTTTGAAAATACTGAATATCAGAAAAGCTATTGTGAAAAATTCCACGTTGGAAATTCCCTGGCGATCCAGTGGACAGGACTCCATGCTCTCACTGCCTAGGGCCCAGGTTCAATCCACAGTAGGGGAACTAAGATCCCACAAGCCCCGTGACATGGCCAAAAAAAAAAAAAAAATCCGTGTCACTCAAATTCTCTATCAATAACTAGAATCTATAAATATCCAGTTCCATGATAAGGAAATAATAAAATATAAATAAAGTTAAAATGTAAAAATAATAAAACAAGAGAATAAAATGAATTAGTGCTCTGATGAAATCTTACATAATTTCACAGTGCCTTATAGCCAGGCTTGGTTTGATATACTATAACTGGGTAATGCCTTGTCCATACGAAGTACTAAGTAAATTTTGTTAAGTGAATGAATTAGTTTAGTTTTATAGCCCATCTTCAACCAAACAGCCAATAATACTACAATATCCAATAATACTACTCTGTAACTGTATACTACTTTATTCTTTTCCATAAATTTTCAAACCTTAATTGCCATTGCTGTTCTGAGAACAGTAAGCAGCTAAACTGAAGCGGGAAATCATCAAAGGGCTGGGGCAATGGAGCCCTGAATAGGTCAGTGATGGTTAATGATTTGGTCTCCGAACAAGCTTTCCCCTGCCTGGACATGAGGATTGATATGAGCTCCAAACCAAACTATCATAGTACCTCCTTTCTCTGGGCACAATGATTGATCCAAATTAATCTCCCAATTTAGGAGGAGAAGTGGTCTTGTCTCCTGAGGTCATGGTACCAGAAGAACATGAGACTGGAGGGCTGCAGACAGACATCTTTGATCTTTTGGCAAAAGCCTGATTGCAATAAAATAGAATGAAGCCAAGCAGAGATGAGAGTGGGTTCTAATGGAGTGATACCCTGTTCTGTAATCCCCAAGGCCTTGGTTCCTGCAGACCTTTCTTCAACTCTGTATGTTATCTCGACATCTTTTCCACCTGTAGGCACCAAAAACTCCCGTTTACTATTCAGGATAATTTAAGCTGTATTCCTATCATTTGGAACCAAGAGTCCTGCCTACACTTGAGCAGTAGCAATGAGAACAGAGGAATGTGAAGGTAGACAGTGTACAGGTGGAGTATAGGTAGAATAGGTGGAAGGGAGGCTGAAAGACAAACATACTGTCTTTCATTCCTCCATTAATATGAAAAAGTTGTACGATAAATATTACAACATAGATTAAACAACATAAATTAAAGATATTTCACATTACATCACATTACAATTCAACAAATGTTTACTGAATATCTGCCTATTTACCAGGTTTTGGGTAGGAGGACCCAAAATCTCTGGCTATGCCACTCAATAGAAACATTAATTTGTATAATATATTATAATTAAATAAAATTATTTCTACCGGCACTTTGCTTCACACTATCACATCACAACACAGGTGATGTGTATCATTCTTTTCCTCAAAGCATATTAAGAAATCTATTCTGGGGCTTCCCTGGTGGCACAGTGGTTGAGAGTCCACCTGCCAATGCAGGGGACACGGGTTCATGCCCTGGTCCGGGAAGAACCCACATGCCGTGGAGCAGCTAGGCCCGTGAGCCATGGCCGCTCCTGCGCGTCCGGAGCCTGTGCTCCGCAACAGGAGAGGCCATAACAGTGAGGGGCCCACGTACCGCAAAAAAAAAAAAAAAAGAAATCTATTCTGATTTAACTTCACTTGTGACAGAAGTTATTTTGGTTGGGTTCCAGTCAATAATATCTTGAACTGGGGTCAATTCATCCAAAAAAGGTGTTACCGTCTCTGTAACATATTCTTCTTTTTACTTGCTCAACTCTTTAAAAATGTAAAAACCATTCTTAGCTAATGGGCTATACAAAAATAGTGTGTCCTGCAGGATGTAGTTTGCCAACCCCTGCTTAAGAACATCCTACAAAACAAACTGACACATGTCCTACATGACTTGGCAATGTCCCATCTAACATTATGTGGAACCTGTTTATAATTACCTGGGCCTAGAAATTAATCTTTTTCTTTTTACATAAAAAAATATTTTTTGGCACAGTTTTAATAAGCTCTAAATTTTCCAGGAATGCAACTAATACAGCTTGTATCAATATTTTAGTTTGGTCAGAACTTTACAAATAAGTTGTTGAGCATTTTGGAAAATCTCATTACCAGTGGCAATACCATTCACATTTTGATTTCTGAACTACCAAAACAACACATCTATATATGTCTGCGAATCACTACAAGAAAAACTCCTGCTGAAAGATTTGGTCTCTTTTTCAGATGAGGATATACAAGAAACTCATTGACTTGAACAGTCTTTCTGAGATTGTTAAGCAGATTACTTCCATCAGTATTTAGCCGGGAGTCGAGGCTGAATCACTACTGCAGATGCTTAAATCAACTATTTTAATAAATTGATTATCAGTTGTTTAAAGGGGAAAAAAAAAGGAAGGAGCAAGGGTGGGTGGGAGGAAAGTAGATGTGGCTATAAAACTGCAACATGAGGGATCTTAGTGGTGATGGAAAGCTCTGTATCTTGACTGTACCGATGTTAATATAGTGGTTGTGATATTATACTACAGTTTTGCAGTACGTTATCGTTAGGGGGAATCAATAAAAAATACAATGGTATCTCTTTGTATTATTTCTTATAGCTGCATGTGAATCTACAATTATCTCTAAATAAAAATCTTAATTAAAAAAAGAAACCTACATCAGGCCTATTTCTTGCTCTAAATATAAGTTCTTTAAGAGGGCAGAGACCTTGCCTCTCTTGTTTAATATTTAACCCCTGGAGCCTCGCACAGTGACTGGCATATAGTAGGTGATCAGCAAATATATAATGAATGAGTGAATAGTTGGATGAGCATGAAATCTGGAATCCCCCCCCAAAAAAACTGTACTGTACTCACTTGATCTTGGGAACGTCATTTAGTCTTGTTGTACCTCAATTTCCCCATTTATAATATGTAGATATAATATAGAATATGGTTATTTTAAAACTTGGCTCCAAAATTCTTTGACCCTTCTCCCACAAAGAGTTAAGGGTCTATGTCCTATTCCCTAGAATATGGGCTGTGTGAGTGTTGGATCATGGCAATTCCAACTATATGACATTCTGGAAAAGTCAAAACTATGGAGACAGTAAAAAGATCAGTGGTTGCCAGGAGTTCAGAGGGAGGAAGGGAGAGATGAATAGGTGGAACACAAGGGATATTTTAGGCAGTGAAACAATTCTGTATAGTGTACAAAATCTGATACTAAATGGTGGACACACATAACTAAACATTTGTGTAGAAAGAATATACAAACAGAATGTACAAGACAAAGAGTGAATTCTAACGTAAACCGTGGATTTTAGTTAATAATGTGATCAACACAGGCTCCTCAACTGTAACAAATGTACCACACTAATGCAAGATGTTCATAATAGGGGAAATTGCTTGGGAGCAGAGAGCAAGGGAGTATATGTTAACTCTCTGCACTTTCCATTCAATTCTTCTGTAAACCAAAAACCGTTCTTAAAATAAAGTATATTAAAAAAAAAACCCAAAAACTAGTGATAGATACAAAAACATGCATAAATTTTAGATATTATGCTGAATTTTAAAAGTTAGATACATCGAGTATATACTGTGTGATTCAATTTATGTTATGTTCTAGAACAAGCAAAACTAATCTATGATAACAGAAACCAGAAAAGTGGTACCTAAGGCAGAGGTGGGGCTGACTGGGAAGAGGAATGAGGGAACTTTCTGTGGTGATGATAGGATGATAAGATGATGATAGAAGTGTGGATTACACAGGTATATACATTTCTCAAAAACTCAAACTGAATACTTAAGTACTATCATATAAATTATACTCAATTTTTTTAAAAAGCAAAAAATAACTTCTTACAAAAAAGATACCATTTTTTAAAGTTACAAATTCAAATGAAATACTGAGATTTTGTAAACTATATAACTGACAGAAGAGTAGTATGCAGAATATATAAAGAACTCCTTGAAATCAAAAAAACCTAACAGCTAAAAATTTGACCAAAAATATGAGCAGACTATTCATAGAAAGGGAAATTTAATAATAAATCAATCAATAAAAATATGCTCAACATAACTAATAATAAAGAAAATGTAAACTAATACCATTTCCCTTCCATTAAACTGGCAAAAAGTAAAATGCCCCACAATATTAAAAACTGTTTCTTTACTTCCTCACCAACAATTCTCATATACTGTTGTGGGAACAGAACATTTTTGAAGAGCAATTTTGCATTATCTGTCAAAATTTAAGATGTACATATTCTAGAACTCAGCAACTCTTCTGCAATGGAAAAAACTTAGAGGAACTCTTATACCTATGCACTAGGAGTCCTATGCAGGAATGGTTATTGCAACAATGTTGGTAATAGTAACAAATTAGAATCAACTCCAATGTCTGGAACAACAAAAACAAAAATGGTTAGTGACATTCAAACCATGGACTAACACACAGTAAATGAATTAGAATTATATCTATCAACATGGAAAAGCACAAACACATAATGCCGAACAACAATAACAAAAAAGACAACTGCACACAAATATATAAAGTATGATACTATTTATATGAAATATTATAAGATAAAAAATACTATAAATTTAAAATACGTATGTAGTAAAAATGTAAAATTATGCATGAGATTGATAAACATCTAATGCAGGCCAGAGGTTACTTCAAAGGACAAGGAGAATGAAATCTGAGAGGCATATAGAGGGCTCTAGTAGTATCTACAATTTTTTTAATGTTTTTAATAAAACTAACTTTAGAACAGATGTACAGAAAACTTATGAAGATAGTACAGATTCAATATACCACACACTCAATTTCCTAGGTTATTAACATCTTACATTAGTAAAGTCACACTTGTGACAATTAGTGAATCAATATGGATAACACTATTATTAACCATAGTCTATATGTTATTCATATTTCCTTAGTTTTTACCTAATGTGCTTTTTATGTTCCAGGATCCCATCCAAGTTACACTACATTTAGTCATCATGTCTCCTTAAGTTTCCCTCGGCTATGACAGTTTCTCAAACTTTTCTTGTTTTTGATAACCTTGACAGTTTTGAGGAGTACTGGTCAGGTACTTTGTAGAATGTCCCTCAGTTTGGATATGCCTCATGTTTTTCTCACGGTTAGACTGGGGTTATAGGTTTTGGGAGAAAGACCAGAGGTGAACTGCCATTCTCATCATACCACATCAAGGGTACATGCTATCAACATGGCTTACTACTGCTAATGGAAACTAGCTGAGATAGTGTTTTTCAGGTTTCTCCACTGTAAAATAACTCTTTTCTCCCCCTTTTCTATAATCTACTCTTTGTTGGGAAGTCACCATGAGCAGCCCACACTTAAAAGAATAGGAAGTTACGCTCCACCTCCTTAGAGGCAAAGTATCTATATAAATTATTTGGAATTCTTCTGTGTAGGTCAATAATGTTTTAAAATATCCAAAAAAGAAAGAAATAATAAAGATCAGAGCAGAAATAAATGAAATAGAGACTAAAACAAAACAAAACAAAAACAAAAAGATCAGTGAAACTAGGAGCTGGTTCTTTGAAAAGATATACAAAATTGATAAACCTTTAGCCAGACTCATCAGGAAAAAAAAAGAGAGAGGGCCTAAATAAATAAAATCAGAAATGAACAAGGAGAAGTTACAAAGGATCATAAGAGATTACAACAAGCAAGTATATACCAATAAAATGAACAACTTAGAAAAAATGGATAAAGTCCTAGAAATGTATAATCTCCCAAGACTGAATTAGGAAAAAACATAAAATATGTACAGACCAATTACCAGTAATGAAATTGAATCAGTAATTAAAAAACAAAACAAGCAAAAAAACTTCCAATAAACAAAAGTCTAGGACCAGAAGCCTTCATAAGTGAAATCTACTAAACGTTTAAAGAGTTAATGCCTATCTTCAAACTATTCCAAAATAGATTGAAGAGGAAGGAATGATTCTGAACTCATTCTCTGAGGCCAGCATCATCCTGATACAAAACCAGACAAAGACACTGCAAAAAAAGAGAAAATTACAGGCCAGTATCACTGATAAACATAGATGCAAAAATTCTCAACAAATATTAGCAAACCAAATTCAACAATATGTTTAAAGGATCATACATCATGATCAAGTGGGATTTAACCCAGGGATTCAAGTATGGTTCAAATCTGAAAATCAATTAATGTGATACACCACATTAACAAATTGGAGAATAAAAATCCTATGATCATCTCAATAGATGCATAAAAAGCTTTTGACAAAATTCAACATCGATTTATGATAAAAACTCTCAACAAAGTGGGTACAGAGGGAACATACCTCACCATAATAAAAGTCACATGTGACAAACCTGCAGCCAACATTATACTCAACGGTGAAAAGCTGAAAGCATTTCCTCTAAGATCAGGAACAAGACAAGGATGCCCACTCTCGTCACTGTTATTCAACATTGTACTGGAAGTCCCAGCCACAGAAATCAAACGAGAAAAAAAAATAAAAGGAATCCGAATTAGAAGGGAAGAAGTAAAACTGTCACCATTTGCAGATGATATACTATATATAGAAAATCCTAAAGATACCACCAAAAAACTATTAGAACTAATAACTTAATTCAGTAAGTTGCAGGATACAAAATTAGCATACAGAAATCTGTTGCATTTCTATACACTAACAGAGAACTATCAGAAGAGAAATTTTAAAAATAATAATATCATTTACAGAAGAATAAGACACCTAGGAACAAATCTAACTAAGGAAGTAAATGACCTGTACTCAGAAAACTATGACACTAATGAAAGAAACCAAAGACAACACAGACAAGTGGAAAGATATACTGTGCTCACAAGTTAGAAGAATTAACATTGCTAAAATGACCATATTACCCAAGGCAATTTAAGATGCAATGCAATACCTACCAAAATACCAACAGCAGGGACTTCCCTGGTGGCGCAGTGGTTAAGAATCCGCCTGCCAATGCAAGGGACACGGGTTCGAGCCCTGGTCTGGGAAGATCCCACATGCCGTGGCGCAACTAAGCCCATGCGCAACAACTACTGAGCCTGCGCTCTAGAGCCCGTGTGCCACAACTACTGAGCCCACACACCACAACTACTGAAGTCCGCCCGTGCTCCACAACAAGAGAAGCCACTGCAATAAGCCCGTGCACCACAATGAAGAGTAGCCCCCGCTCGCCGCAACTAGAGAAAGCCTGTGAGCAGCAACAAAGACCCAACACAGCCAAAAAAACAACAACAACAACAACAGTATTTTTCACAGAACTAGAATAATTCTAAAATTTGTTCTAAAAGGCCACCTACTGAATGGGAGAAGGTGTTTTCAAATATATATCTGGTAAGCAGTTAATATCCAAAATATACAAAGAATTCATACAACTCAATATCAAAAAAATTTTTTTTTAATGGGCAAAAGACCTAAACATACTTTTTTTTTTTTTTTTTTAACGCGGGCCTCTCACTGTCGTGGCCTCTCCCGTTGCGGAGTACAGGCTCCGGACGCGCAGCCTCAGCGGCCATGGCTCACGGGCCCAGCCGCTCCGCGGCATGTGGGATCTTCCCGGACCGGGGCACGAACACGTGTCCCCTGCATCGGCTGGCAGACTCTCAACCACTGCGCCACCAGGGAAGCCCCCTAAACAGACATTTTGCCAAAGACATACAGATGGCCAACAGACACATGAAAAGATGCTCAACATCACTAATCATCAGGGAAATGCAAATCAAAGCCACAATAAGATATCACCTCACAGCTGTCAGAATGGCTATTATCAAAAGTCAACGAATAATAAACGTTGGCAAGGACATGGAGAAAAGGGAACCCTCATGCACTGTTAGTGGGAATATAAATGGGTGCAGTCGCTATGAAAAACAGTATGGAGATTCCTCAAAAAATTAAAAATAGAACTACCATACAAGAATCATTAATCTCTCTAATTTTACTCCATATCAAAAGAGGAAAGCAAACTTGCTAGTTTAATATAATAAATATAAATTAATGTGAAAAATCTTGGTTCTTATGACCAAGAATAAATACTGGGGACATAATTTCAACAACCCAAAAGTACTATTTCTTAAGAGTGTATCAAATATAAGTGATAAATCAATGCAATCTAATAATTTGTAGCTCTTTTTAATCAACTCAATAAAATACTGTCAAAGATAAATAATAAACTTCTAGGATAAGTATCTTATTGACTCAAATATAAGACGACCTTGAATTTAGGTAATTCTATTTTTCCAAGAAAGAAACAAAGTTTAATTGTAAGAAATATTCTTTATCATGGTCAGTATTGCTAGTAACTCATATATATAATTAAAAAAAAAACAAGCAGAAAATTCTCATCCACAAATAATATACTTACCATCAATCTCATCCTGCTTGGAAATAACTGTCTTTTTCTAGTTATATTATATGTGGGGTTTTTAATGTTGTAAGAAAAAAAATATTGCTGGAATATGCCAAGGCAGTTGTTTGAATAGATAGCTATTTCTTTAGTGAGTAAGTTATATCCAAGGAGAAAGAATGATTAGGAATTAAGCAAGATAATGCATGAGATATAAATATTTGCTTCTCCAACCCCTTAATGGGAACAGTAATTAAGAATTTCAGAAAGTTATTCACTTCCCTAATTTCCATTAGTAAGTGAACTGGAACACATCATGCAGATTTAAATTCATCATTTCTGAAGAAAACAGACTGACAAGCATAGAGGCAAACCAAGAACTAACAATAGTTCAACCCCCATAGAAACTACTCATGGTAACCAAAAACAAATCTTTACTTGTCAACAGTTCTGTGAAGGTTCCAAGAATATGCTATGCCATAATGTGCACACATTCCCTTAGTTAAGCCTATAAACTACAGAATGCTACCAGCTGTCAATACAATGAAATTAAGACCTTGAGAAAGCAAAAGCAATTTGCCTCTATTGACTATTAATATTAGCTTGTTAGTGAAGGGTAATAATGTTTTTTCTTCTGATTTATTTCACCAGAATATTTTCTGACAAAAATATATATTTACACAATTAAAGATCAAATACCAGGTCAAAAGATCTTAGTTGCACTTCTATAGCCTCTTGGAATAAAAAATCATATGATGAGCTAAAGCAAGTGAAACTGTCCAAAAAATGGTTTAGGTAAACTAGTGTTTTCTAATGCTCTTAAAGGTTTTCTTGTTTTTTTTTTTAATTTGTATTTATTTATTTATTTTATTTATTTGGTTGCACCAGGTCTTAGTTGTGGCAGGCGGGCTCCTTAGTTGTGGCATGAGAACCCTCAGTTGCAGCATGCATGTGGGATCTAGTTCCCTGGCCAGGGATAAAACCCGGGCCCCCTGCACTGGGAGCGTGGAGTCTTATCCACTGCCCCACCAAGGAAGTCCTCAGTTTTCTTGTTTTAAAAAACTAAATATTTCCCTTGAAATTGCTTATGATATTATTTTAAGTAGAACATAGTCCAAAACATAAGCAGAAATAGTCCAAAAGAAAAGCAACTCAGTTTTTGTGTGGTTTTTTTTGTTGTTGTCGTTTTAATTTATTTGGCTGTGCTGGGTCTTAGTTGCCGCACACGGGATCTTCATTGCGGCTTGTGTGCAGGATCTTCGTTGCGGCATGCATGTGGGATCCAGTTCCCTAACCAGGGATCGAACCCAGTCCCCCTGCATTGGAAGCACAGAGTCTTAACCACTGGACCACCTGGGAAGTCCCGCAACTCAGTTTTGCCTTTTATCTACCTTCAGTAAATTCGTAATATCTGGTTTACTGTACTTACAGTTAGAAAATGGTTTTTCTGTTTGAAACATTTCTCTGGGCTTTAGTTTCCCTAAAATTAAATGAAGGGGATTTGCTAAATGATGTCTATGTACTCCGCCCCCAGTATTAACATTCCATGTTGCTGTATCTATACACTGAGCTACACAAAATTGCCAGTGTGCAACTGTTTTTGACTTACAAAAATGGTAATTTGAAGTGGTTCAACCTTGCTAAATTTCCAAAGCTTTATTCCCTCCTATAAACTATCTTTGGCATAACTCAGCTTTTGTATTCTTTTTTATTTTTTTGAAGTATAGTTGATTTACAATATTGCGTTAGTTTCAGGTTACAGCAAAGCAATTTGGTTTTATATATATATGTATACATCTGCATTTTTTTCACTTCTCATTATAGGTTATTACAAGATATTGAATATAGCTCCCTGTGCTATAGAGTAAATCCTTGTTGTTTATCTATTTTATATAATAGGTAGTGTGAGCTTTTGTATTTTTTTTTTTTTTTTAGCTTTTGTATTCTTAAAGTAGACCAAAATGATGAAAGCTGGCTCTCAATTCCATTCAGGATTGAATGTACTTTATTAGAAAATTTTTGTAAGGCCTATTTTATCCCTGAAGAAAAAGTAGATAATCTGATATGGAAACCCTCCTATGTTACTACTTCACAATTCAGTTTTGAGTATTTGCAGAATTTGTTCTAGCCCACTCAGTTTTGACTCCACTTGTTATCACCATATAATCTTCTTCATCACCGAGTTTCAACCACCTTCCTATCAGGCCCTGTCCTAAGCTCTCAAAAAAGATGAATAACATGAACATGACTTTGAAGAGCATACAATCTGGTGTGTAACCAAAAGCACAATGCAGCGTCCTTGGCTTTCCTCATTTGCCAGGAAATCTAGAGCAGTACTACCCAAAGTACAGTCTGCAGATCAATGCCAGTCCACAAACTTCATTACAAGTCCACTATGAGGTGGCTGTAGAGACTGAGAGTAAACATTCAGAAACTTTTGTGGCAATGTCACGGTATTTTTATGTTGATTATTCTAACAAAATAATTGAACCTTATATTTTTATGTATTTTTGGTGAGAGACTGAAAATTCTAAAAACACAACACACACACACACACACACACACACACACACACACACACACACACTACAAATCTGGTCCTCAACAGACATCATTTAAGAAGCACTGGTGTTGAGGATTCTATTGTTTTTGCAATTTAGGTCAGCTGCATTTTAAAGTAAAAACACTCATCTCATATCAGACTTCAACAACTAATAGCTAATTGGTCCCATTTCCACTATAATAAAAATCCTGGCTACATTTAAACAGGGGAAAAAAAGGTTACCAAGAAGAAAATAAGGTGCTGGCTATGGACAACTTGGAAAGATTAAGTCAAAGCTAAAATTAAGAAAAGAGAAAAATGCTATTACTTTTCACTGAGGAGAAAGGAAAATATTTCAAGTTGACAGCAAATTTTATAAATCACTGTTGTCTATGCCTGGTCCTTCTTACAGGAAAAAAAAAGCTATAATCATTTGAATTTCTCAACTTACACAATTCAGAATTGAAAATTACCAATAGAAGGAAACTTCAGCAAAAAGAAGAGCTATGGAGTGGATAGGAGAATTTATTCCTCTCACATCTGTGTAATTAGTCCTGTTTATTGCCACCTGTGGTAAAATAATAAAGTCTCTGTTTATCTGATGTCTCCATGCCTGGGAAGTTGCTGGAGTCTTTGTAAACAAAATACAACCATGTTTCATTTGGCACAGGTAAACACAGAAGTGCAATCAAATCATGTTTCAAACGCAAATTCATATTTCCCATTACTAGATTTAATATGCAATGACTAGAGTATCTGTTGAGTACTACTGCCATATTCTGCATTCTAATTTAACAAATTTACACATTAATAAAGAAATTAATTTGGTTTCATAAGACAAAAATTTAGCCAATGACAGACTCACCTAGAGTACCTCTGGACACATTCCAAAGTTCAGTGACTTACACAACTACTATGTAACAGTCACTATGCCAGGAACTTTCCAGTTTCCTGGCTGCTTTAACATCCAATTAAGGGCAGACAGGTGAAAAGTTAACCAAGCCCAAAATCTGGTGATAGAAAGCTAGGTGAGAGTGAGAAAAAATAGAAGTATACACTCTAACAGAGTGATGAATCTGGTTAAATATATTAATATCAGGTAGCAGCACACCAGTGAAAACTGAAGCTTGAACATCAACAATTTAAAAACAGCCTCTAAACAATAAATAAATAAATAAATAGAAACAGCTTCAAACAATTGGGAAGTCTTTGGTATACAGCAATTAGTCATTGTGCTCTAACAAATTTTTTTTTAAGTGTAAAGGGTTTTTTTTTTAATTATGTGTTAACACAAAGTTATTTAAGTCAATAAATTTTTAAGGAATTTCACATGTTCTGATTCTTTCCACTGCCAATCACCTTAGTTCCTCCAAACGCATAATCTTCAAGATAAAATAGCCCTTTCAAAAAGAAGCTATCATATAAGTCAGCCCACAATTCTTTTAGTTAGGCTTCTTTGATCTCCAATGAAATATGGAAACACTTCAAAATTCCCCACCTCTAATCTTTGGGATCCAATTTCCTCAAGCGATTTACTTTAGGACCATGTTTAGGGTCAGGAGATGGATCTGCCTGGTTCTGAATTTGATACCCTCTAAAAATGTATTAGGTTCAAATCATATTCACTCCTAAGCCATCACACCCTAGAACAGTACAGATCATTGGGATATGCCAATACCTAAGATAAAGTTTGTTAGGTTTTTCATAGTTTACTTGGCATGTGCTCTAACAAATTTTAATCGTGTTCTCGGAGGTATGCTTAGCTAGTAAGCATACCTACCCAACTTCTCAGAATTTTCAGGGCAGCTTCATGGAACTTGTTTCCTTAAGGATATCAAACCTTGATATTTCAATAAGGTAAATACTTATTTACCCTTTTGTATGTTTGAAAATTCTTAGAAAAGTTTTTTTTAAAGCAAAAAAAATAAAATACTGAGGGAAAAAAAGGCAAAGGAGTCTCATGTGAGAAGGGTAGCTGAACTTTGAAGCTCCTACTCCTGTTCACAAAACTCGACACCATGTTGAAATACATGCTCACACTATGTTTACAGTTTAGTAGGGAGACTACTGATCACATCTACAATTTTCTCTATTGAAGTAGTTTCGGCTCTGGTTTTTGAAATAGTCCACTTGGTAGCTAGGCCTAGAAGATAAATCACACTGCTAATCTAGATAGTCTTCTCCATTAAATAAGATATGTAATTTATCAGAAATTGTCAGCTTGAAATTACAGAAATTAAAAATAATTCAGCACATTTTACATGAAATTTTATTTCCATGTTTATGCTTCCATATTAATAAAAACCTGACCACATTAATTTTAGAATTTTTAATTATATTCATCTATAGCAAAATAAATACACCTGCTATTCTAAATATTCACAAAACAGTTATTTATATATGAAACACTCTAAAGTCAACTAGCTAAAAAAATAAAATTCAGGTAATAATAGGTATAGAAAAACTACTCAATCTCTCAATTGTTTATCACAAACACAAAACTGAAAAATATAACAAAGAAGATGGCAGAAATAATAGAAAATAGTAAGAAACGAGTGTTAGGACTTCTGGGTATATAGATTTCTCTGGTACAGCTAAGAAGCAATTCCCACTGTAGAACTCCAGAAAGACAAAGAAATGGAAAGCACTAGGTACTTCTGAGTGAAAGAGAAGTTGGAAACCAAAGAACTGGTTGAAAATCTGCTTACTTAACCCAACTACTACCCCATCACTTCCCCTGGTGAAAGACTGTGGGTTTCCATTCTACAGAGTTAAACTAGAGGGCTCTGGACTCAAGGACTCGAGGCACAGCTCAAGGTAAGGGATTCATTCTGAAAACTGGGAGATAAAGTGTAGGTCTACTTACTGAATGATGGGCTACCTAGTCCCCTTCCACCATCGACCCTGCAATGCAATTGGGACATGAATGACCCAGAGTTGAGCCAGTCTTCATAAGTTAGGGCAAAATCCTTCACAAAGAGGATACCACCTCAGAAAGCAGCCATGGAGCTGAGGGATTCCAAGCCACCCATACTTATGACCAAGTGGCTATAAATTTGGGGTTCCAACTACCCCGTTAAGCTCAATAATTTAGCAGAACAAGCCGCAAAACTCAGAAAAACACTACACTTACAATTACAGTATTATTATAGCAAAAAAGTACATAAATCAGGATCAGCCAAAATAAGATATGCATAGGGCAAAGTCTGAGAGGGTCCTGAATGCAAAGTTTCCATGTCCTCTCCCCAGAGGGTCAGGATGCATCACCCTCCTGGCACATTAATGTATAACAATACACAGAGTATTGTTTGCCAGAAAAACACACCCAGGGTAAAAATTCCAGTTTTTATTGGGGTTTCATTACATAGGCATGACTTTGTTGTTTTGCTACTGAGTTGTATAAATGCTTTGCATATTTTGGATATTAGTCCCTTATCAGAAATATGATTTGCAATTATTTCCTCCCATTCAGTAGGTGGCATTTTCATTTTGTTGATGGTTTCCTTTGCCGTGAAGAAGCATTTTACTTTAATGTAGTCCCACTTACTTATTTTTGCTTTTGTTGCTTTTGCTTCTGGTGTCAGATTCAAAATATTATGGCCAAGACCTATGTCAAGGAGCTTACCGCTTATGTTTTCTTCTAGGATTTTTATGGTTTCAGGTCTTATGTTCAAGTCTTTAATCCATTTTGAGTTAATTTTTGTGTGTGGTGTAAGATAGTGATCCAGTTTCCTTCTTTTGCATCTGGCTGTCCAATTTTCCCAATACCATTTATGGAAGAAACTGCACTTTCCTCATTGTATATTCTAGCCTCCTTTGTGGTAAATTAATTGATCATATATGTTTGGGTTTATTTCTGGACTCTCTATTCTGTTCCATTGATCTATGTGTCTGTTTTTATGCCAAAACCATACTGTTTTAATTACTATAGCTTTGTAATATAGTTTAAATTAATCAGGGAGTGTGATGCCTCCACCTTTGTTGTTCTTTCTCAAGACTGCTTTGGCTACTCAGGGTCTTTTGTGGTTCCATACAAATTTTAGGATTGTTAACTCTATTTCTGTGAAAAATACCATTGGAATATTGATAGGGATTGCATTGAATTTGTAGATGTAGGTAGTATGGACATTTTAACAATATTAATTCTTCCAGTCAATAGTAAGGTTATCTTTCCATTTAATTGTTTTCTTCTATTGCTTTCATTAATGTCTTGTAGTTTTTCAATACACAAGTCTTTCATCTCTGCCAGATGGATGATAAGCCTTTTAGATTATATGTGTGCGGACATATGTTACTAATACAGGTATTCCAAAAACTGTTTGAAGATCATAGAATTTGTCAATATCCTTGTTGTCCAATTATTATCTTAAAAAATAATTTTTTTTTTTTTTTGGCTGCATTGGGTCTTAGTTGTGACATTCAGGGTCTTTGTTGAGGCATGCAGGATCTTTTGCTGCAGGATGAGCTCTTTGTTGTGGCATGCGGGCTTCCCTCTAGCTGTGGCATGTGGGTTTTCTCTCTCTAGTTGTGGCATATGGGCACCAGGGCACATGGGCTCTGTAGTTGTGGTGGGCAAGGTCCAGAGCGCAGGGGCCCTGGAGTTTGCGGCATGCAGGCTATCTCGTTGAGACGCGAGAGCTCAGTAGTTGTGGCACACAGGCTTAACTGCCCCGCGGCATGCGGGATCTTAGTTCCTTGATCAGGGATCGAACCCACATCCCCTGCATTGGAAGGCAGATTCTTTACCACTGGACCACCAGGGAAGTCCCTATCTTAAATTGCTGTGTCACAGAAATAACTAAGTTTTCTTATTAAAAGTCCATCAGATCTTTAACCATGGCCATTTTTTAAAGTCTTTTGTCATTTTTAGACACTTACTATTTAACTCTGATACATTTGCAAAAGTACTTCATCTTCAGAAAGATTCATGGAAAGGACTGACAAGTACTCTAGAATACAGGTTTTGATAACTTTAAAATCACACCACTGAAATGGATAAGAATTTCCAGAACTCTAATGGAAAAACAGGACTCATGCAGAATAAGAATTAGTAACATGGGATTTAGTGAACTGATGAGAATGATTATATTTTATGACTTTTTGTTTGAAACATTGCTTGTTCTTTAATGTTTTGTGTTTGGAATAAATCTAAATAATTTCATTCTTAAAGAAAAATCAAATAGCTCCCTGACCTTGCAAAATATATTTGAACTAAAATTTTTGAAAGCCATCTTTTCCCATCCACTTCACAATGAAATAAAAATTTTAGATCCAAATTTTTACTTGGGGAAAAATATAAACATGCATTTTCCTTCAATGAAAAATTATGCATTTCTTTCACATAAAAATTATAAGGAAATAATCTTGAGGTTGTAATTTTTAAAGCACCTGAAAAATTATTCTACCTATTATATGTGATCTTAAAACCAAGTTATCTGACACAGATCTGTGGAACAAAATTGAGAGTTCAAAAATAAACCGTTATATTCATGGTCAATTGATTTTCAACAAAGGTGAAAAGGCAATTCAATGCAAAAAGGATAGTCTTTTCAACAAATGGGGCTGGGATAACTGTGCACCCACATGCATAAAGTTTAATTTAGACTACGTTCCTTAAGTTTTCATTATCACATTCCTAAGAAGTGCCTCTAGACATTTTAAACTTAATTGTGCCCTACCCTCAAAAAATTTTAATGCCACAAATATCCTGTTTATCTGTTTATGTACTATAGATCTCTGCTTTATACATAAAAAATTGGTTCATTCTTAAAGAACCAATTCTCTCCTCCACTGAGAATGTATGAGAACATTAACTCACAAATACACAAAAATTAACTCAAAACGGATCATATACAAAAATGTAAAACTTAAAATTGTAAAACTTCTTGGAAAAAAACAGAAGAGAACATCTTTGAGAACTTTTGATTATGCAAACAGCTCTTTAATACAACAGCTAAAGTATAACCCATAAAGAAACAAATTCATAAGCTGGTCTTTATCCAAATCAAATACTTTTGTAGTTCAAAAGACACCTAAATGACAAGCCACAGACTGGGAGAAAATACTTGCCAATCATATTTCTGATAACAAACTTGTATCCAGAATATATTTTTAAAAAGTTCTTATAACTCACTAATAACACAAAATGACTGAATTTTAAAATGGGTAAAAGATTTAAATAGACATGTCACTTCTGTAGCTTTTGGGACAGATATCTCTTGGATCCATGCCTAAGCCATAAAAAGGCATATGGTTTGAGTCACATTTTGAATTAGCATATTCTCTGAAGCTGGGTTAGGGTCCCAGGCTTCTTTTTTTAAGGTACACCTTGGGCTGGAAGTTATTCCTGGCTTTGGTTTCAAGGCCTCTCTGTTCTTTGCTTCGAAGCCTCTGTTTTCTCAGGCTGCAAGTTCTTGGATTTTTGTTTCAAGGCCTCTCTGTTCTCCCTACTTGATCCTGCTCCTGTCATGGGAACTTAGTCAACTGAAATCCTCCTTCTCAAACCCTTGCTGACTATACGCTCTGCCACTATGGCACTAACTCTACTTTGTCCCTTGTTGACATGATTTTACTAAGAACAATTTAGAACTTTCAAGGCTCCTTTGGAAAAACTTAAGATTTCCCAAGCTGGCTCCTCTAAGGCTTCCCCATTGCACTCCAGCCCCTCAACTTCCTACAGTCATTGGAATTCCAGACCCCTGCCGACTCCCTCTAAGGACTCAAGGAACACACAAAAGCAACCACTTAGATAAAAAGGTCCAATCACATAAGTTAGTTCGCATGTCTGGAGTACACTGTCACGTGTGTGCATCCTCTACAAGTGGTTGTGCTTTTGTGTACTTTGCTGTACAGTACTGTATAGAGTACAGTAGTACAGTAAAGATAGTAGTACCTTTATTTCAAGCCCAGGATGTCCGGAAGCAAGTGTAAAAGCAGCAGTGATGTAGCTGGTACTTCTAAGAAGCGCTAAGCAATAATGAGGGAAACAAAAGTGAAAATAATTGAGAGTGGAGCGACAATAGGAAGAAGAAGTAACTAAAGAACTGAAGAGATTCACGACGCAGGATATGGCAAGGGGATTTTCTTTATTTGAGGAGGCACCATTAGTTTTTGAGGCACAGGACCCGAATGAAGAATAATTCACGAAGGTTGCAGGAGCAATTCAGAATGCAATCCGTTGCTACCATGTCATCTATGATCACTGGATGATTTTTTCAAGAGGGTAGATAGAATTGAATCCAGCAAGGAACCAGAACCTGTGTCATCAACGTCAGGCATGAGTGAAACTGCAGCTTGCCCTCCGTCTCCTATTGCTGACGATCCTTCAGCTCTACCATCTCCCAACTCCTCTCCCTGCTCCAGTCAGTAACTCTTCGTCCCTGTTCACTCAATGCCAGCCCCTGTATGCCAGCTGTTATACTGTACTACTGTACTTTTCAAGGTACTGAACTGTAAGATTAAAATGTTTATTTTTTGTTTGTTCTTTACGTATTATTTGTGCAAAAAGTATTATACACCTTTTACATTACAGTACTATATAGCCAATTGTGTCAGTGAGGTACCTAGGCTTATGAACAAATTGGACTTACGAACAAATTGGACTTATGATGAACGCGCTCTCGGAACGGAACTTATTCGTATGTAGGGGACTTACTGTAAATATTCCTAAAACTCTCAGAAATATAGGAACTAACCAAAATATTTTTCAAGTTCACGTGATTTGAAAATAATGTGATTTGGTAAATAACAAAACTTTAGTATTGTTGGTTTAATAAAACAGGAAGGTCCTCAAACTTGTCAGCATTAAGTTTAATGCAGACGTACATTTTATTCTACTTGGACTTACTAGTCAAATAAGCCAATATTGTATTTACTAGATGCTTAAGATTATAAAACTTACAGGTTTGATTTTAATCAAATCGAATCATTATTCTGACAAACTTTATTTCAACAATAACTGTATTTTAAAATGTGACTGCTTTGAGGTACTTTCCCAAATCTTTTTGGTAACTTGAAACTTCAAGTTATACTATGTTAAATAATAGATATTTATTGAATATGTGGGTCATTCCTAAATAAGATAAAACATTGAAACATTATTACTGAATATAAGTTTAAGTGCATATAGTTTTGTTTTCTTATTCTTACAAAGAGACTAAAGATATTTATGTCTAAATAAACATGCTCTTGTCACACTGAGAAGGTACACTATGAAGAAACATACATGTCTAGAAGTTATGAGATAATATATTCATCAAATGTGCTAATCTGCTACAAAATGCTAGTATATGACAGGCAATTCTGTTGTCTACTAACTAGTTTTCTCTATAAAGGTTACTAATGGTTAAAAATTATCATCATTTTGGAGAATAAAAACCATATGATCATCTCAATAGATGCAGAAAACGCTTTTGACAAATTCAACACCCACTTATGATTAAAACTCTCCAGAAAGTGGGCATAGAGGAAACCTACCTCAACATAATAAAGGCCATATATGACAAACACACAGCAAACATCATTCTCAATGGTGAAAAACTGAACGCATTTCCTCTAAGATCAGGAACAAGACAAGGATGTCCACTCTCACCACTCCTATTCAACATAGCTTTAGAAGTCCCAGCCACAGCAATCAGAGAAGAAAAAGAAATAAAAGGAATACAAATTGGAAAAGAAGTAAAACTGTCACTGTTTGCAGATGACATGATACTATACATAGATTATCCTAACGATGCCACCAGAAAACTACTAGAGCTAATCAACGAATTTGGTAAAGTTGCAGGATACAAAATTAATGCACAGAAATCTCTTGCATTCCTACACACTAATGATGAAAAATCTGAAAGAGAAATTAAGGACACACTCCCATTTACCACTGCAACAAAAAGAATAAAATACCTAGGAATAAACCTACCAAGGGAGACAAAAGACCTGTATGCAGAAAACTATAAGACACTGATGAAAGAAATTAAAGATGATACAAACACATGGAGAGATATACCATGTTCTTGGATTGGAAAAATCAATATTGTGAAAATGACTATACTACCCAAAGCAATCTACAGATTCAATACAATCCCTATCCAATTACCAACGGCATTTTTTACGGAACTAGAACAAAAAATCTTAAAATCTGTATGGAGACACAAAAGACCCCAAATAGCCAAAGCAGTCTTGAGGGAAAAAAATGGACCTGGAGGAATCAGACTCCCTGACTTCAGACTATAATACAAAGCTACAGTAATCAAGACAATATGGTACTGGAACAAAAGCAGAAATACAGATCAATGCAACAGGATACAAAGCCCAGAGATAAACCCACGTACCTGTGGTCAACTAATCTATGATGAAGGAGGCAAGGATACACAATGGAGAAAAGACAGTCTCTTCAATAAGTGGTGCTGGGAAAACTGGACAGCTACATGTAAAAGAATGAAATTAGAACACACCCTAACACCATACACAAAAATAAATTCAAAATGGCTTAGAGACCTAAATGTAAGACCTGACACTATAAAACTCTTAGAGGAAAACATAGGAAGAACACTTTTTGACATAAATCACAGCAAGATCTTTTTTGATCCACCTCCTAGAGTAATGGAAATAAAAACAAAAATAAACAGATGGGACCTAATGAAACTTAAAAGCTTTTGCAAAGCAAACTACAAACAAGATGAAAAGACAACCCTTAGAATGGGAGAAAATATTTGCAAACGAATCAACGGACAAAGGATTAATCTCCAAAATATATAAACAGCTCATGCAGCTCAATATTAAAAAAACAAACAACCCAATCCAGAAATGGGCAGAAGACCTAAATAGACATTTCTCCAAAGGAGACATACAGATGGCCAAGAAGCACATGAAAAGCTGCTCAACATCACTGATTATTAGAGAAATGCAAATCAAAACTACAAATAGGTATCACCTCACACCAGTTAGAATGGGTATCATCAGAAAATCTATAAACAACAAATGCTGGAGAGGGTATGGAGAAAAGAGAACCCTCTTGCACTGTTGGTGGGAATGTAAATTGATACAGCCACTATGGAGAACAGTATGGAGGTTCCTTAAAAAACTAAAAATAGAACTACCATATGACCCATTAATCCCACTACTGGGCATATACCCAGAGAAAACCATAATTCAAAAAGACACATGCACCCCAATGTTCATTGCAGTAGTATTTACAATAGCCAGATCATGGAAGAAACCTAAATGCCCACAGACAGATGAATGGATAAAGAAAATGTGGTACCTATATACAATGGAATATTACTCAGCCATAAAAAGGAACAAAATTGGGTCATTTGTAGAGACGTGGATGAATCTAGAGACTGTCATACAGAGTGAAGTAAGTCAGAAAGAGAAAAACAGGTATCATATATTAACGCATATATGTGGAACCTAGAAAAATGGTACAGATGAACCTGTTTGCAGGGCAGAAATTGAGACACAGATGTAGAGAACAAACGTATGGACACCAAGGGGGGAAAGCGGTGGGGGGGGTGGGGGGGGGCTGTGATGAACTGGGAGATTGGGATCGATATATATACACTAATGTGCATAAAATGGATAACTAATGGGGCTTCCCTGGTGGCGCAGTGGTTTAGAGTCCGCCTGCCAATGCAGGGGGCGTGGGTTCGTGCCCCGGTCCGGGAAGATCCCACATGCCGCGGAGCGGCTGGGCCCGTGAGCCATGGCCACTGAGCCTGCGCGTACGGAGCCTGTGCTCTGCAACGGGAGAGGCCACAGCAGTGAGAGGGCCACGTACCGCAAAGGAAAAAAAAAAAGGATAACTATTAAGAATGTGCTGTGTAAAAAAATAAATAAAATAAAATTCAAAAAAAAAAAACTATCATCATTTTCGGACTTCCCTGGTGGTTCAGGTCAAGGATCTGCCTTCCAACGCAGGGGACATGGGTTCAATCCCTTGTTGGGGAACTAAGATCCCACATGCCACAGATCAACTAAGACTGCATGCTCTAGAGCCTGCATGACACAACTAGAGAGCCCACGTGCTGCAACTATGAGCCCATGCACACTGAAGCCTGCGCGCCACAACTAGAAAGAAGCCTGCGCCACAATGCAGAGCCTGTGCACCACAACTAGAGAGCACACACACTGCAACTACTGAGCCCACGTGGTCTAGAGCCCACACGCCACATCTAGAGAGAAGCCCACATGCCACAACGAAAGACCCTGCATGCCACAAAGAAGATCCTGCGTGCTGCAACTAAGACCCAACGCAGCCAAATAAATAAATAAGTAAAATTTTTTTTAATTATCATTTTATATGTAACCAAAACTACTAGAAGCAAATAAGCGTTAAGGGAAACATCTCTGTATGAAAAGTATTCAAGGAATGTAGGATATGTTTTTATTGAGGGGGAAAAGGAATGAGTAATTTTGTCCTAAAGTAGTTGTTTGGAGGTCGCTTAAAGATTGTTCCAGAGAAAGAGGAAAGTGAAAGGACAAAAAGGTGAACTGATATAGAAAAGTTGTAAAGGGTCTGTGGGGAAAACAAAGAGTGAGAGAAATTTATCTCATGTGGTGAAGGTAGTTAAGATTGAATGGATTTATTATAAGGTTTTAAAATGAGCTTTATTTATTTAAATTAATTTATTTTTGGCTGCGTTGGGTCTTCATTGCAGTGTGCAGGCTTCTCATTGCGGTGGCTTCTCTTGTTGCAGCATGCAGGCTCTAGGTGCACAGGCTTCAGTAGTTGCAGCTTGCGGGCTCAGTAGTTGTGGCTCACAGGCTCTAGAGTGCAGGCTCAGTAGTTGTGGCACATGGGCTTGGTTGCTCCGCAGCATGTGGGATCTTCCTGGACCAGGGATTGAACCTATGTCCCCTGCATTGGCAGGCGGATTCTTAACCACTGTGCCACCAAGGAAGTCCTAAAATGAGCTTTAATATCAATAGTGTACACATGCAACTAGAACTAGGTTCTTTTCTCTCTTAAAGGAACAAAGATTATTGGACTATTGGTCTGCTCTTAAGAAGCTGTAACAGATTTTTCTTTACCTTTTAAGTAACCCACCTAAGAAAACAAAAATTCTGTGTCCACTGGAATAATTTATGGTGCTTTACCATGTCTTTATTTAAGAGAACTGAGTCTTCCTTTTTTAAAAAGTGACCTGTGATCTATTTAATCAAGTGTTCAAACCTTTTGACATTTTGACAACTTTTGATATTCTGCCTTCCCCAAATGAAATACTAAATAAAATCTTGATCTTGAAAATCTCAAAGGATCTGTTCTTTCATCTTTTAAAAAGAGAGATGTTTGAGATAATTAAGTTTATTTGACACGTTAAACTGCATAGGAAACACTGTCAAATAAGAAGTGATGCTTAACCTTTCCTAGATTATATTTGTATGAGTAAATGTTATTAATATAAGTACTTCAGAAATTATTGGGTTGGCCAGAAGGTTTGTTTGGGTTTTTCCATATGAATGAACTTTTTGGCAACCCAATATACACAGTTCCTAGAAATTTGTCAGTGCCCCTGAAGTCTTTGATATGTCCTGATACAATGTTATGAATCATAATTCCAGTTATTATCTTAAAATGTGCTATGTCACAGAAACCAAATTTCTCATCAATTGTATTATTTTTATAATGAACTCTCATCAGATCTTTAACCACGGCCATTTTAAGTATTTTGTCATTCACAAATAGTTATTGTCTTACTCTCATGCTTTCTTGAAAGCTCTTACAATCAGCTACAAACCAGAATGCTTCATCTTCAACAAAGGGACTGTTTTAGAGACCCATAGAGAGGACTATGACAAGTAATCTGAGATACAAGCTTCTGATGGCATTGCTTAAATAACTTCATGGTCATACCACTGGACTGAGCAAGGAGTCCAGAACTCTAGGGAAGAGGCTGATGGATTCATAAAATTGATAACCCAAGATCAAGCAGAAAGAGAATTAATTACATGTGACCGAATCAACTGATGAAGAATAATTATGATTTTAATAGTTTTTTTCTTTGTTTGTTTGGAACATTGCTGGTTCTTTAACGTTCTATTTTCTGGAGATAATGTACCCCCTTTCTCTCTTCTCTTAAGCTATCTATAACTCAAACAACTTCATAGATTATACCTTTGTAAACAAAAATAAAACATATATCTTTTTCTCCCTGCCTGAACCCTCTAGATTTTGGAAACTCTTATTTCATATTCTTATTTTCATGGCAATACAGTATTCTCATAAGTTCTCTTTGTATCAGGACACAATTGGAAACATTGGTTATATTATCACGGCTTGGACTGAAATGCCACATTTGAGAATGATGTGCATAGAATTAGATATGACCAGACAGTTTTAAGGAACTATATGGTTGATATAAAGAGCCAATGTTTACAAATCCCTCTTGGAAGTTAGCCTGGAACTTAACTTACAGGTTACCAGCCTTGCAGGTGACTAAGGAAGGTCACTGGTGGCAAGCTCAGGAACTTTAAGACATTTAGGGGACCTCAAGAAGAGAGGAATTCACCCAAACTGATAAATTACTGCAGGTGAAGTCTGGTGGTGAGTTCTTGGCTTGGCTTTCTGGCCTCAAGAGAGTTTTAAGTCCAGCAAAGAAAAATTGAAAAGGTCTATGTGGTCAGTTATCATTCTTGCTGCCTTTATGTAAATAATTAGGCCAAATTTAATTATATTAGACTTATTTTATAAATAATGATAATCTTACTTTGCTATAATTGATCAAAATGGGGGTGACTGTAGAAAGAAATTTTATGATTGCAGAGAGAAATATTTTTCAATAGAAAACTACAACCCAGGACTTCCCTGGTGGCACAGTGGTTAAGAATCTGCCTGCCAATGCAGGGGACGCAGGTTCGATCCCTGGTCCGGGAAGATCCCACATGCTGGGGAGCAACTAAGCCCGTGTGCCACAACTACTGAGCCTGCGCTCTAGAGCCCACAAGCCACAACTACTGAGCTCATGAGCCACAACTACTGAAGCCTGCATGACTAGAGCCCGTGCTCCACCACAAGAGAAGCCACTGCAATGAGAAGCCCACGCACCACAACGAAGAGGAGCCCCTGCTCGCCACAGCTAGAGAAAGCCCACGTGCAGCAACGAAGACCCAACACAGCCAAAAATAAATAAATAAACATATAAAATTTATTTTAAAAGCCCAATAGAACATTCCATACCTTCCCACTGAAGCCCTGAACTGACCACCACCACCCTTGTTAAATGTGATATATGAACCTTTTATCACTGGCTATTGAGCACTCTCCCTCATGTATACCATGCAAGCTTAAAGAAACTTTGTCTTTTCTCCTCTTAATCTGTCTACTGTCACAATCTGTAGGCAGCAACCACTGGACCCAAGTTGGAAAAGTTTTCTTTCAGCAACATCAAGCAATGAAACAGGAATAAAATTAAAAAATAAAAGCAATGAAACAGAAAAGATATTCTTAATATCTAGTTAATAAACATAACCTCAACACTCTGAAGACAACGAACACCCTGGAGAGTAATATTCGGTTCTAGTGGGCACTTCACTAATTTATAAAGCCTCACTGACAAACCAGTGAATGCTTCACTACCCTAGCCATTTGTCATCCATTTTGTCTAGTTCTCAATTTCATATCTTTAGCCTTCTCCTTTAACTGAAAATTTCAATCCACAACACGAACTTGTAAAGCCTTTTAAAAGAGAAAAACAGATTTTATTTACAATCTTATTCCTTCATGCTGATAGCCCAGAAGGGCACAAGCCTGAGGCAAAACTCATTTAGGGTGTGTGGTATGGGCATCCCCCGATTCTCTCTTCATAAAGCATCACTCCCATGGTCCCTCCAGGGCAGCTTTCCCAACTGTCCCACCTAGGGGATAAGCCTACTAATAAATAAAACTTATTTTTCATTCTCTGCTTCCTTCCACGTGCCACACGCATGCACACACACACACACACACACACAAACACATCTCAAATTCATTTTGTTTTTACATGTAGTTGATGTTTAAACAGGACTTAGGTATTTTAGTATTATACCAAAAAAGAAAAATGAACGTTTGTTCCCTTGTTTTTCTTTGCTCCTTAGACGTAGTGCCAACCTCTGCAAAGTTTATGGTGAACTAAGGACTGAAAAGGGAGCAGAGAACAGAAAGCCAATAGGTCTTTTATTTGTCTGTCTCACTTGTGCTCCATGCATGGAATATAGCTGCCTATTTTACTATTGAAGGGTCTGTAAAACATGGGTGGTATCTGAATCTCCTGGTCATTCAGACAACCGAAATAACAGGAAGGAAATGCCAGGAATAAGAGTACTGTTTTATAGAAATCCACTTGTGGCCTTCATATACATTTTATCCAAAGACCTTTCAAGATGTAGACATTACTGTCAGAGAAGAATTAAAGATGTCATTAGAGAAAGAAAGAGAGATTTGTAGCCAATTTGAAAAAGAGGACAAGGCCTCCAAAGTTGGCAGGGTTTGCTGAAAGGGTGGTTTTAATTCCCATCAATGTCAAATTCCCAAAGTTAAATAGTAAGAGAAACACACAGGTTACCTGGAGTTTCTATATATAATGGATAAAAGAAAATTTTAAATCATCAACAAATGGAGAAAGGTGCTGTTAAAGGGATGATTTGTTTTATTTATAATCTACTAAACTTGAACTTGAAAATAACAACATAATCAAATGTGATTATTCACACTGAAATCTAGGGCTTTATTCCAGGAAAACGAAGAGGCTAATTTTGGGGATCCAGACATGTAGTCTGCCTCTGGAACTCTACCAGCAGACCCCAAGATATTGACATAGAACAGAACGACAAAAAGAGGGGTATCTGACAAAACAAAGACCCCAAAGCTATGAGTATTTCACTTATCTACATTACAAATTTAAACGTTTAGTTATTCATTTATCAAGTGCTTGAGTACCCCTGTTGTTCAAGCCAGAGAGCTTGACGATAAAGACCATGGGGTCTTTCAAGGGTCTTAGACACAACTGGGATAGAAATCCTGCAGTGTTCAGCTACATCCCCATATGCCAAGTTCCTTTGGCACATATCTTCCCAAAATTTTAATTCCCCAGGTTGCCTTTCCTAACTTAACAATGCTTTTCACCGAGACTTCTGGAAATTTATCCAGTTGTTGATCAAGTCTCCTACACCCTTAGCATACTTGAAACTTCGTTCTTCTCCAAAGAACCCTAAAGACACACACCCCCTCAACTCCCTCTGCCCTAATTAAAGCAACGAACCAATTATTAACTCTGTAGATAACTTAAGTCTCCAGGTAACACCTCTTAGACAGAAGTGTCTTGAATGATGGATACGAATATTTTGGTCAATGAAGAGGTGAGCTAAACCATAAGATGACAAAAAAAAAAAAAAAAAGCTTTCTGGATTATATAGCAGTCTCTTAGAAGTTTACTTAGATTGTCCTCTGAGAGACTGACCAGTTCCGAATGCCAGGACAAAAGAGAAAGCGTCTGTATAGCATCAATGCTGAATCCTAGTCACTCTCCAAATTCTGCCATGTAAAGAGGACTGTCCTGGGAGTTGGCTGGTTTCCTCTATAACTCCTGTTTTTCTTGAACTCCAATAGCAGCCATCTGGAATTTTAATAACATGTAGTCACGCTTATATAGATAAGGTGGTATCCGTGAAAAAGCCAATACATGACAAATTCCTTTTCCAAAACTGAAAATTTTAGTTAGCACTTTAGGATATTGAAAAAATATTAAAAAGCCCCCAGCTGCATATGACTTAGCTTCTTACAAGACTGTTATCACTGTGTCTAAAAGCTTATTCCACTGCAGATGGACATGACTCTCAAAGACAAATAACTAAAACCTAACTTTATAAAGAGGAAAGTCTTACTTGTACATTACTTATGCAAATGTTTATGTTTAATTTAAAAAACACTAACTCTGTAACTGGTCTCTTCTTTTAGCTGTGGAGGACCCTTGTAATATATTCTGTATCCACTGGATCTAAATACAGATCCCTGAAGTAAATGACTTTTCTGAAGGAGTAAAGAGAATTAACACTTTACCACATAGCAGGATTTTAATATAATAATAGCTATGATTATTAAATACAAACCATATGCCAAGCACCATTTAGGAGTTTTACATATAGTATCACATATATTATATTACTAATTCTAGCTGAATTATAAATATTTTTCTTATTCTGTATATGAAGAAACTGAGGCTCAGAAAGATTAAGCAACTCACCCAACTTAACTAGCAAACTGCAATACTGGGAATTTTAACTAAAGTCTTTCTGCCTCCTAAATCCTATTATTTCCAGAGTAATAAACTGTCTCCTAAAATGCACAAACTCACTAAAATGGTCCAAACCTCATTTTCAGTAACCAACAGAATGATTTCTTCTTTTAAGCAGGAAGATGGGAATTGCTGACATTTCTTTGTACTTATTGTTCCCCAAATATCCCAGGATCTTTTACATCTCAATGCTCTGGCTCAAGGTGCTTCTGGTTGTGAGATCCTCTACAACCCCATCTTTTCTCCAACTCCTTTAGAACACAGCGCAGGAAACTAGTGGTTTCCTTCTGTTTATCTACATAGTTCCATTTTTATATCTGTTATGTGTGATTAAAACTACAGATTAAGGAGTCAAAATAACCTGTGTTCAGTACTAACTCTTTCCACTTCCCTAAGTAAGATCTTGGGCAAGTCAGTCACCCACTCTAAGCCTCAATTTTGTCATTTCTGGTATAGAGATAAGATTATCTCCCCTGCTGGATTGTAGTGAGGATTAAATGAGGAACTCGGAACAAAATATCCTATGTATCCTCTATAGCACACTTTTCCAGGCTATCAGATTCTAGTCCAGTTAAATGACTTGGAGCTACTTAGCAACTCTTCATAAGTGGTATACTACTGATAGATATGTAAATTATGTCCTGTCAAATAGTAATTTAATTGACATCCCCCCTCCTTCCTAGGGGAGTGGGGAAAAAATCTAGTTTTGCCTAGTCTCAATTTACAATTCATACCATGCCTTTACATCACATTAATTTGTGCTGCTTTGATTCTTCCTTTGAATGGGTTGTATCTGTCTGGTTGTCTCACATAATATGAGTAAAATTAATTCTTTAACGTGTGTTCATTTTTGTTTTTGTAGGAGGGTAACAATTTGACTTTTTTGGAAAATTACATTTTAACAGTACTATCATCATCATTATCACGACAACTCCCAATCTTGATCTTTTCTAAACTCCATATTCCTTATATTCAAGCCCACTAGAATATTCACTTGAATGTCCCAATAAATGGTTTTCTTTACTTAGAAAACTTGTTCCTCCTTATAGTAAGTAGCCAGTCTCCAAGATGACCCACAATGATTCTGTCTCTCCAGACTTTTTGAAGAGTCTAGGGTGGTTGTTTTGCAAAATTACTCATTAGAGTAGGTTTATGATTTTGGGGCAGAAATATCATATATGAGGCAGAGCTGTCAATTTGTCTATTGACGATGCTGAGTTTGATCATTTGATTAAGGTGGTATCCATTATTGACTCTCAATGCTTCTGTTGCTAGGCATTCTCATCCACTAAAGCTACCTAGCATCTATTTCTCCACCTCTGACTATATTTATCCCAAGTCTTTTCTAGCCTCTCCAGACTCCAAATCCTCCTTCCTACCCCTCAGTCTCTGCAGGGAATCTATGTCCTACTTCATTACTAAAATCCAAAAATGACTCCCTCAACCTCATCTCTACTTCTGATTTTCCTTACAGATATAACAACCAAATGCAATGTTGTGGTCTATGATCAGATCCTGGTTTGAATAAACCAGCAATAAAAGACATTTCTGGGAGCAATTAGGGGACCAGTGAATATTAAGGAATTATTGTTACTTGTGTTGGTCATATAATCATATTGTGTTATGTAGTTTAGAGACACACACTAAAGTTAAAGTGAAATATCATGGCATATACTTTAAAGTACTCCAGAAAAAAAAAAAGGAAAGAAAATATTTAAAAATATTAACAATTGATAAATTAGGTGAAGGGTTGCTATTCTCTACTTTTCTTACGTTTGAACATTTTCATAATAACTCAAAGTTTTGTTTCTATCTTTAAAAAAAACTGAAGCACAGATTAAGTGGCTGGCTCAAGATCACAAGCCGTAAATGGGATTTAATCAACTAGGATTCTAACCCAGTCAAGGCTCCAAGTCCGGGCCCTCAGCTTCTTGTGCTACACTGTCTCTTGTTCCATGGATCACAGTTTGTGAGCCACTAGTACTTGGGGTGGAGGAAAAAAGAAGATAGAGGCACAGCAGAGATTAACAAATTTATATATGTAAAGCACTTAAAACAGTGCCTGGCATATAGTAAGAACTATGTAAGTGTTAACTATTATAGACCACCTGTTCCACAGAAAACTATTACGGTTGCTATGGTGTGGGGGGTCGGGGAGAAGAGCTTCCATGGACTGAATACGTTTGAGAGACCCTAAGTCAAAGAAAGTCAAACATGTTTCTCTGTGCAGAATGTCTTTCTGTCTTTAATATGTTAACACCCATTTCCAAGAAAGAAATCTAGTATGTGGCATTTTCCACTTCTAATTGATCGCTAAATGCTTTTTTTCTTCCAAAAAAATAACCTGAGGTACTGATATTCTGTGGGACAAGCTTTAGGATTCCCTGATTTACATGAAGAAATCAGGTTCTCCACAATAAGGCAACATTTTATTTCAATGGTTAGAGAAAAAGAATCAAATGATAAATCCAAACATTTTCCTGGACAAACACAATGTTCACTTTCAAATGTTTGTTATCAGTATGCCTAACGAACAGTCTTTCTGAAGTTTGCTAACATTTATGACTACTGGCTCCATCTATATCCCTCTCCAAGGTTGAGTATCATGAGATCTCATGTCGTCTACCTGAGATTCAAGTCTTCTCTTTCCTACCTGTGCACCATGAGAACTCTCCTCCCTGCTGATAAGTCAGTCCAACTCTCCTCTCCTCTCCCCACACAAAACAGGTCTCTTATAAAAAAGAAAAATATAATTTTGATGCACTAAGAAAATGAGACGGCAATCCTCACCATCTAACTGGTGAGCACTCCCCTCCTTACTTCCTGCAATGCAGTTCTTATAAAAGCAAAATCTTTATTTTAAATTTTGAATCTTTTTCTCTTGCAACATGACTTAGCACATAAGTGATATATAATTTGTTATATATTTTGTTTGCTGCTGATATAATTTGTTTTCAAGTCTTATTTTTGCTTTGTTTGAAGAAAAACATAATCAAGGAGAACATTTGTCAAGTTTCAAAGGAACCTAACAGAATACATGTAAGAGTGGAATTTAAGAATTTTAAGGTGAGAAGTCATTTAGCAATCTGAATTACCGACCCATGGGTATGGTATTTTAGGTATTTTAAGAATCATTAATGTTTTAAATATACAAAGTCATTAAAATTCATGGTAGTCCACATTCTACTTCTTATCAAATTGCCATATTTATGGAATATAATCAAACATAAAGAAAAAAATGACCAAGTTTAAGAAAAGATTTTATAAATGTGTACCTAACAAAAACAAATGTCACAAAGACGCAACAAAAGGCCTGGATTATAACTAAAATCAACTCAAATATTAAAAATTTAACACACATCCTGGAGCTGTCGGCATGAGGGTGGCCTGGCCGGGGCTCCGACTGTAGCTGTGTCAGCATGTTATGATGCCGTCTCATACCAACCTGGATACTGGAATCCCCAGTAGTAAAGTGAAATACTCAAGGCTCTCCAATACAGACGATGGCTGCATTGACCTTCAGTTTAAGAAAAGCCCTCCTGGGCTTCCCTGGTGGCGCAGTGGTTAAGAATCCATCTGCCAATGCAGGGGACATGGGTTTGAGCCCTGGTCCGTGAAGATCCCACATGCCTTGGAGCAACTAAGCCCGTGTGCCACAACTACTGAGCCTGCACTCTAGAGCCTGCGAGCCACAACTACTGAGCCTGAGTGCCACAACTACTGAAACCCACGTGCCTAGAGCCCATGCTCCACAACAAGAAAAGGCCGGCAACGAAGAGTAGCCCCCACTCGCCGCAACTACAGAAAGTCCACGTGCAGCAACAGAGACCCAACGCAGCCAAAAATAAAAATAAATAAAATAAATAAATTTATAAAGTTTCCTTCTAGCTCTTCTTTATATGCATATATGATCTGTGATTCTAGTTATAGTCAGAGTATAAATATATACTAAAGCAAAGTAAACATTTAGACACTTAAGACTCTTTGGCAATCGCAATTAGATTCTATTCTGATATATTGTCTGTCATGAAAGATATTTAATAACACTTTCACACAATCAAGCAGTCCCTAGAATTTTCAGAAACAAACCACCAAATCAAAAAGTAACAGCAATGCACCCATTACAATAGATAAAATCCAGAACACTGACACACCAAATGCTGGCAAAGATGTGAAGTGATGTAAAATTTCAGTCATTGCTGCTGGGAATGCAAAATACTACAGCCTCTCTGAAAGACAGTTTGGCGTTTCTTATAATACCAAACATACTCCAAAACAAACAAACAAACAAACAAAAAACATACTTTTAACCATACGATCCAGCAACTGCACTCCTTGGTATTTACCCAAATGAGCTGAAAACTTATGTCCACACAGAAAACTGCACAAGGATATTTATAGTAGCTTTATTCATAATTGCCAAAACTTGGAAGCAACAAATATGTCCTTCAGCAGCTGAATGGATAAACTGTGGCATATCCACACAATGCAATATTATTCAATACAGAAAAGAAATGAGCTTTCAAGCCGTGAAAAGACATGGAGGAAACTTAAATGAATATTACTAAGTGAAAGAAGCCAATCTGAAAAGGCTATACACTCTATGATTCCAATTATAAGACATTCTAGAAAAGGCAAAACCATGGAGACAAAAATAAATAAATAAATAAAATTTTAAAACAGTGGTTGCCAAGGAGAAGAGGGAGGGAGAGATGAACAAGTGAGCCCTAATGTAAACTATGGTCTCTGGGTGATAATGATGTGCCAGTGTAGGTTCATCTATTGTAACAAATGTACCATTCTGGAGGGGATATGGAGAATAGAGGAGGCTGTGCCTATGTGGGAGCAGGAAGTATATGAGAACTCTCTGTACTTTCTGCTGTAAACTTAAAACTGCTCTAAAAAATTAAATCTATTTACATTTTTAAAAAAGTAACAGTACTGTGTTTCAGTGATCTTAGCTACTATAAAGAAAATTAAATGCATGTTTTCATATTAGGAGACATATGTGGTCAAAAGAAAAATTTTAGTCTCTGTTTTTTTTTGGCTGCATTGGGTCTTTGTTGCTGCACATGGGTTTTTTCTTCCTCTAGCTGCAGCAAGCGGGGTCTACTCTTCGTTGTGGTACGCGGGCTTCTCACTGCAGTGGCTTCTCTTGTTGCAGAGCGTGGGCCCTAGGTGCATGGGCTTCAGTAGTTGTGGCTCTTGGGTTCTAGAGCGCAGGCTCAGTAGCTGTGGCACATGGGCTTAGCTGCCCTGCGGGATGTGGGATCTCCCCAGACCAGGGCTCGAACCCATGACCCCTGCATTGGCAGGCGGATTCTTAACCACTGAGCCACCAGGGAAGTCCCTTAGTCTTGTTTTTTAAGGGGAGCAGGAGACAGAGTTGTTTCGCCAGAGCGGACGCTGTTACCTACTTCTTTAGTCAAAAGATAAGAACAAGCCAGTATCGCCACTCAAACACATGTCCAACTCCCGTTCTGTTTACTGCTTGCTCTCCCTGTGCAAAAAACAACTTGGATTTGGTAGACTTCAGAATGAGGACATTCCACAGGTTTTGATTATGTGAATCTGAAAATGTCAAATTCATTAGCTAAAAGATTCTGATGGCTATTAATTTCTCAAGAAGCAGTTTATACATAAACTAAACGGTAAGCATGAAGATTAATTTCCTCTTCAAACATGAATAACAATTTATGGCTCCCCTAAATTCATATGTTGAAGCCCTAACCTCCAATGCAATAATCTGCAGATGGGGCCTTTGGGAGGTAATTAAGGTTAGATGATGTGATGAGGGTAGGGCCCTCATAATGGAATTAGTGCCTTTATAAGACAAGACACCAGAGAGTTTATCCTCTCTCTCCCTGCATGCATGCACAAAGAACAGTTTATGTGAGCACACAGTGAAATGGCAGTGTCTATAAGCCAAAAAAGGACTCAGAATGAAACCTACCTTGCTGGCACCTTGATCTTAGACTTCCCAGGCTCCAGAACTGTGAGAAATAAATTTCTATTGTTTAAGCCTCCCAGTTTATGGTATTTTGTTATGGCAGCCAAAGCAGGCTAAGACATAGTGGACACTAAAAGCAATTCTAATGGCTTGCCCCAATTAGAGCCTGATCCAAACCAATGACTCAGGCCCAATACTTCCAGATTTATATCCATTAATTTTTTTTTAATTTTTTAATTTATTTTTGGCTGCGTTGGGTCTTCATTGCTGCACGTGGACTTTTTTCTCTAGTTGCAGCAAGTGGGGGTTACTCTTCGTTGTGGTGCGTGGGCTTCTCATTGTGGTGGCATCTCTTGTTGTGGAGCACTGGCTCTAGGCATGTGGGCTTCAGTAGTTGTGGCTCTCGGGCTCTAGGGCGCAGGCTCAGTAGTTGTGATGCACAGGCTTAGTTGCTACACGGCATGTGGGTTCTTCCCAGATCAGGGCTCAAACCCGTGTCCCCTGCATTGGCAGGCAGATTCTTAACCGCTGAGCCACCAGGAAGTCCCCCCATTAATTTTTTTTTTTTTGGCGGTACGCGGGTCTCTCACTGTTGTGGCCTCTCCAGTTGCGGAGCACAGGCTCCAGACACGCAGGCTCAGCAGCCATGGCTCACGGACCTAGCCGCTCCGCAGCATGTGGGATCTTCCTGGTCTGGGGCACAAACCCGTGTCCCCTGCATCAGGGGATTAAAATAAAATAAATAAACACTTCAATTCTGATTAAAATAAATACTTCAATTCTGCATTACCTGTCATCCACTCTGCCTACCTAGTCAGAGAAAATTAATGACTATGACTAACCTGATGGAGTGTTAAAGGGTTTACAATTTAATAATGAAAAAATCTTGACAGATATTCTATGAAAAGTGGTGTTTTCTGTTTCAAATCCATTAATCAAGCCAGCTTTCAAATCTTAATATTCTAAATGCCTGAAAGAACAGCCTAGTATCTGCTTCTGCAAAGATCTCTTGAGGCTAGATATCTTGGAAGCAATTTGCTGCTTTCTATATTACCCTAGTCTAATTTCAGAACATTATATTAGGATTATATTAAATTACACTGTTACTCAACAAAAAGATCTACAATTTTAGTGATTCTGGAACAAATTAAGATGGTTAATTCAGAAATCATGCAAAGTCAATAGTGATTCTATGAATTTGATTCTAATCATTTTCCTCCAAACAGAGGTTTACCCCCACCTTAACCTTCTCCTACATAGGTAATATACAATCTTTGACCAGATGTCTATACGGGATCTTTACAAGTAATTATAGTTAATAGTATCTCTGGAATTGCTCCACATTTGTTTATTTTAATCAAATTCAAGTTGCATAAAACTGCAAAAGGGGAAAAAATTAAACTTCACAAACTTTTGAAAGATAATAAAATAGCCACAAAGCTACAAAAAATAGGAGGGAAACAGAACCAAAAAAACAGACTAAGAATTTAAGATTCTGTCTTCAGGGCAAATCTTCAGAATACTTCCTGCATTGGCCCAGATTCCTCCAAAAAAAATAATCCCATGTCATTGTTAAACACCAAAAATTACCAAGTTTTCTAATGTCATAATATGAAACATTATAAGCCAAGACCTGGTCATTTTCTGTATTAAAAAGGCTATAGGGACTTCTCTGGTGGCGCAGTGGATAAGATTCCACACTCCCAATGCAGGAGGCCCAGGTTCAATCCCTGGTCAGGGAACTAGTTACCACATGCATGCCGAAACTAAGAGTTCGCATGCCACAACTAAGGAGCCCATGAGCTGCAACTAAGGAGCCCACCTGCCACAACAAAGACCCGGCAAAACCAAATAAATAAATAATATATTTTTTAAAGGCTATAAACCTAATTATTATCTCCTACATTTCTTCTTGTGCAGTCTGTTATTAAAGTGGTAACAAATATAATTTTCAAGTCCAAACACTCTACAGAACACATTATAAGAAAAAAATTGTAAAGTTAAATAAGGGTTCAAAAAAACCTAATTTTCCAGTTTGTACCTACATAATGAAGAAAACATAGTAAGTTAATAAAAGAAACAAAGGAAGCAGTAGCACTGCCAATTTTGGACAGCTTCTTAGATACCAAGATGAAAAAAATTCATGCAAAACAGGTAAGTAAACCAATGTTCACAGCAGCATTATTTATAATTGGCAAGGTATGGAACCTAAGTGCCCACCAACAGACGAATGGATAAAGAAGATGTGGTATATACATATGTGTGTGTGTATACACACACACACACACACACACACACACACACACTGCAATACCACTCAGCCATAAAAAAGAATGAAATTTTGCCATTTACAGCAACACAGATGGACTTGGAGGGCATCATGCTAAGTGAAATAAGTCAGACAGAGAAAGACAAATACTGTATGATATCACTATATGTGGAATCTAAAAAATAGAACAAACTAGTGAATAAAACAAAAAAGAAGCAGATTCACAAATACAGAGAATAAACTAGTTGTTACCAGTGATGTGGGGGAGAAGGAGCAAAATTAGGGTAGTGGGGAAAAAAAGGGGGTATTATGGGATTATATGAAATCGTGTGTGAAACTTTTGAAAACTGTAAAGAACTATAGAATTACAGGGCTTCCCTGGTGGCACAGTGGTTGAGAATCTGCCTGCCAATGCAGGGACACGGGTTCGAGCCCTGGTCTGGGAAGATCCCACGTGCCGCAGAGCAACTGGGCCCGTGAGCCACAACTACTGAGCCTGCGCGTCTAGAGCCTGTGCTCCGCAACAAGAGAGGCCGCGACAGTGAGAGGCCCGTGCACCGTGATGAAGAGTGGCCCCCGCTCGCTGCAACTAGAGAAAGCCCTCACACAGAAACGAAGACCCAACACAGCCAAAAATAAATAAATTAATTAATTTTAAAAAAAGAACTATAGAATTGAATCTTTCATTCAATAAAAGAAAAACAATGTGTGTGCGTGCGTACACACACACACACACACACACACACACACACACAAATCAGGTAGGTAAAGAAAGGTAAAGCAAACTCATCAATCACCCCTCCCCTCAAAATAAGGCTAGGTTGATTTAATACTAAGAAACAATGACCAACTAGATATATTTACGTAACACTTTAATGCTTCTATAAATGACTAAACTCAAGAATTTAACACATTTTAAACGATTACAAATGTTTATCTCGAGTATTATAATTAAAGATAGAAAATATATTTCTGAGTAAACCCAGGATTTTCTCTACTAAAAATCTTTTAGGCTGAGGACTTCCTCTATTCAATGGAGAAGCAAAGAGTGATTTGGACCTGTTGTTAAGTGGCTATTTATGCCACAAGGAGAGCATCTAATGTTCAGGGTGCTTCCAAATTACACTCTTTACTACTAGAAGTTCATGGTTACTAACTGGCTTTCATTCTGCCAAGTTACTTTTACCCAATAACTTACTCATCTTCTATGTTTTTCCCGTTTGGGGTAAGACTTCTGTCTCTGTCAGCAAGTGGAAAAAAAAAAATCCATGATGAGGTACAATGGAAGTTTCCTCCTATTAAACACTCCAAGCAAGACATTAGCCTCTAAGTTCATGGAGAAAGAATTTTGCCTTTTCAAAAAGAACATTTTGTGGCCAGCTCAGGGATGTAAGTGTGGGAAAGTCTCCAGAAGCAATTACAAAATTTAAAAAATACCCCTTCTTCCCTTTCTCTTGACAGACCATAAAGCCTTCTCTTGGGAAAGAGCACATGATTAGTGTAGTATCCAAACCAAGTGCTTAAATTAATATTTTTGTAAAAAAATACTGTACAAATTAATATTTATGTAAAAAAAAATACTGTGGGACTTCCCTGGTGGTGCAGTGATTAAGAATCCACCTGCCAATGCATCAAACACAGGTTCGATCCCTGGTCCAGGAAGATCCCACGTGCCACAGAGTAACTAAGCCTGTGCGCAACAACTACTGAACCTGCGCTCCAGAGCCCGTGAGACACAACTACTGAGCCCGCGTGCCACATCTACTGAAGCCCGCACGCTCTAGGGCCCGCGTGCCGCAACTGCTGAGCTCACGTGCTGCAACTACTGAAGCCTGCATGCCTAAGCCTGTGCTTGCAACAAGAGAAGCCACCACAATGAGAAGCCTGTGCACCACAACAAACAGTAGCCCTTGCTCACTGCAACTAGAAAAAGCCCGTGCGCAGCAACAAAGACCCAATGCAGCCAAAAAAAAAAAAAGAAAGAAAGAAAGAAAGAAAGAGAATTGCTTAGAGGTCAACTTTTATTATAACCAGAGCCCCACTACCAGATGAAGTTCATAGGTCTGCAATAGGAGACACAGTCCTGACCCTGTGGAAATATAAATGACTTAATAATAAAGGAAAAATAAGAACAAGAGAAAAGAGATAGGTTCAAGATGGTGGAGTAGAAGGACATGCACTTACTCCCTCTTGCGAGAGCACTGGAGTCACAGCTAACTGCTGAACAATCATCAACAGGAAGACACTGGAACTCACCAAAAAAGATCCCCACATCCAAAGACAGAGGAGAAGCCGCAATGAAAAGATAGGAGGGGTGCAATCACAGTAAAATCAAATCCTATAGCTGCTGGGTGGGTGACTCACAAACTGGAGAACACTTATACCACAGAAGTCCACCCACTGGAGTGAAGGTCCTGAGCCCCACGTCAGGCTTCTCAACCTGGGGGTCCGGCAACGGGAGAAGGAATTCCTAGAGAGCCAGACTTTGAAGGCTAGAGGGATTTGATTGCTGGACTTCAACAGGACTGGGGGAAACAGAGACTCCACTCCTGGAGGACACACACAAAATAGTATGTACATTGGGACCCAGGGGAAGGAGCAGTGACCCCATAGGAGACTGAACCATACCTACCTGCTAGTGTTGGAAGGCCACCTGCAGAGGCAGGGGGTGGCTGTGGCTCACTGTGGGGACAAGGACACTGGCAGCAGAAGTTCTGGGACGTACTCCTTGGTGTGAGCCCTCCCAGAGTCCGCCATTAGCCCACCAAAGAGAAGCAAAGGCTCCAGTGCTGGGTCGCCTCAGGTCAAACAACCAACAAGGAGGGAGCCCAGCCCCACCCATCAGCAGACAAGTGGATAACAGTTTTACTGAGCTCTGCCCACCAGAGCAACACCCAGCTCTACCCACCATGAGTCCCTTCCATCAGAAGCTTGCACAAGCCTCTTAGATAGCCTCATCCACTAGAGGACAGACAGCAGAAGCAAGAAAAACTACAATTCTGCAGTCTGTGGAAGGAAAACCACATTCACAGAAATATAGACAAAATGAAAAGGCAGAGGACTTTGTACCAGATGAAGGAACAAGATAAAACCCCAGAAAAACAACTAAATGAAGTGGACATAGGTAACTTCCCAGAAAAAGAATTCAGAAATAATTATAGTGAAGATGATCCAGGACCTCGGAGAAAGAATGGAGACAAAGATCAGGATGCAAGAAATGTTAAACAAAGACCTAGAAGAATTAAAGAACAAACACCTAGAAGGATTAAAGAGCAGAGATAAACAATACAATAACTGAAATGAAAAATACACTAGAAGGAATCAATAGCAGAATGACTGAGGCAGAAGAACAGATAAGTGACCTGGAAGACAGAATAGTGGAATTCACTGCTGTGGAACAGAATAAAGAAAAAAGAATGAAAAGAAATGAAAACAGCCTAAGAGACCTCTGGGACAACATTAAACACAACAACATTTGCCTTATAGGGGTCCCAGAAGGAGAAGAGAGAGAGAAAGGACCTGAGAAAATATCTGAAGAGATTATAGTCGAAAACTTCCCTAACATGGGAAAGGAAATAGCCACCCAAGTCCAGGAAGCACAGAGAGTCCCATACAGGATAAACCCAAGGAGAAACATGCCAAGACACACAGTAATCAAATTGGAAAAAATTAAAGACAAAGAAAAATTACTGAAAGCAGCAAGGGAAAAATGACAAATAACATACAAGGGAACTCCCATAAAGTTAACAGCTGATTTCTCAGCAGAAACTCTACAAGCCAGAAGGGAGTGGCAGGACATATTTAAAGTGATGAAAGAGAAGGACCTACAACCAAGATTCCTCTACCCAGCAAGGATCTCATTCAGATTCAACAGAGAAATCAAAAGCTTTACAGACAAGCAAAAGCTAAGAGAATTGAGCACCACCAAACCAGTTCTACAACAAATGCTAAAGGAATATCTCTAAGTGGGAAACACAAGAGAAGAAAAGGACCTCCAAAAACAAACCCATAACAATTGAGAAAATGGTAATAGGAACATACATATCGATAATTACCTTACATGTGAATGGATTAATTGCTCCAACCAAAAGACACAGGCTCGCTGAATGGATACAAAAACAAGACCCATATATATGCTGTCTACAAGAGACCCACTTCAGACCTAGGGACACATACAGACGGAAACTGAGGGGATGGAAAAAGATATTCCATGCAAATGGAAATCAAAAGATAGCTGGAGTGGCAACACTCATATCAGATAAAATAGACTTTAAAATAAAGAATGTTACAAGAGACAAGGAAGGACACTACATAATGATCAAGGGATCAACCCAAGAAGAAGATATAACAATTATAAATATATATGCACCCAACACAGGAGCACCTCTATACAAAAGGCAACTGCTAACAGCTATAAAAGAGGAAATCAACAGTAACACAATAATAGTGGGGGACTTTAACACCTCACTTACACAAGTGGACAGATCATCCAAACAGAAAATTAATAAGGAAACACAAGCTTTAAATGACACAATAGACCAGATAGATTTAATTGATATTTATAGGACATTCCATCCAAAAGCAGAAGATTACACTTCCTTCTCAAATGCACACAGAACATTCTCCAGGATAGATCACATCTTGGGTCACAAATCAAGACTCAGTAACTTTAAGAAAAGTGAAATCATATCAAGCATCTTTTCCGACCATAACACTATGAGATTAGAAATCAATTACAGGGGAAAAAATGTAGAAAACACAAACACAAGGAGGCTAAACAATTCATTACTAAAAAGCCAAGAGATCACTGAAGAAATCAAAGAGGAAATTAAAAAATACCTAGACAAAAATTAAAACGAAAACACGATGATCCAAAACCTATGAGATGCAGCAAAAGCAGTTCTAAGAGGGAAGTTTATAGCAACATAAGCCTACCTCAAGAAACAAGAAAAATCTCAAATAAACAACCTAACTTTACACCTAAGCAACTAGAGAAAGAAGAACAAACAAAACCCAAAGTTAGTAGAAGGAAAGAAATCATAAAGATCAGAGCAGAAATAAAGGAAATATAAATGAAGAAAACAATAGCATAAATCAATGAAATAAAAGCTGGTTCTTTGAGAAGATAAAATTGATAAACCTTTAACCAGACTCATCAAGAAAAAAAGGGAGAGGACTCAAATCAATGAAGTTAGAAATGAAAAAGGAGAAATTACAACTGACACTGCAGAAATACGAAGGATCATAAGAGACTACTACAAGCAACTCTATGCTAATAAAATGGACAACCTGGAAGAAATGGACAAATTCTTAGAAAGGAATAACCTTCTAAGACTGAACCAGGAAGAAACAGAAAATATGAACAGACCAATCACAAGTAATGAAATCGAAACTGTGATTAAAAATCATCCAACACGGCTTCCCTGGTGGCGCAGTGGTTGAGAGTCCGCCTGCCGATGCAGGGGACACAGGTTCGTGCCCTAGTCGGGGGGGGGATCCCACATGCTGCAGAGCGGCTGGGCCTGTGTGCCATGGCCGCTGGGCCTGCGCGTCTGGAGTCTGTGCTCCGCAGCGGCAGAGGCCACAGCAGTGAGAGGCCCGCATACAGCAAAAAAACAAAAAAAAAAAAAGAAAAAATCGTCCAACAAACAAAAGTCCAGGACCAGATGGCTTCACAGGTGAATTCTATCAAACATTTAGAGAAGAGCTAACACCCATCCTTCTCAAACTCTTCCAAAAAACTGCAGAGGAAGGAACACTCCCAAACTCATTCTATGAGGCCACCATCACCCTGATACCAAAACCAGACAGAGATACTACAAAAAAAGAAAATTACAGACCAATATCACTGATGAATGTGGATGCAAAAATCCTCAACAAAATACTAGCAAACAGAATCCAACAACACATTAAAAGGATCATACACCATGATCAAATGGGATTTACCCCAGGGATGCAAGGATTCTTCAATGTATGCAAATCAATCAAAGTGATACATCGTATTAACAAATTGAAGAATAAAAACCATATGATCATCTCAATAGATACAGAAACAGCTTTTGACAAAATTCAACACCCATTTATGATAAAAACTCTCCAGAAAGTGGGCATAGAGTGAACCTACCTCAACATAATAAAGGCCATATATGACAAACCCATGGGAAACATCATTCTCAATGGTGAAAAACTGAACGCATTTCCTCTAAGATTAGGAACAAGACAAGGATGTCCACTCTCACCACTATTATTCAACATAGTTTTGGAAGTCCTAGCCACAGCAATCAGAGAAGAAAAAGAAATAAAAGGAATACAAATTGGAAAAGAGGAAGTAAAACTGTCACTGCAGATGACATGATACTACACATAAAGAATCCTAAAGATGCCACCAGAAAACTACTAGAGCTAATCATTGAATTTGGTAAAGTTGCAGGATACAAAATAAAGGCACAGAAATCTCTTGCATTTGTATACACTAACAACGAAAGATCAGAAAGAGAAGTTAAGGAAACAATCCCATTCAGCATTGCAACAAAAAGAATACAATACGTAGGAATAAACCTACCTAAGGAGGTAAAAGACCTGTACTCCGAAAACTGTAAGACACTGATGAAAGAAATCAAAGGTGACACAAACAGATGGAGAGATATACCACATTCTTGGATTGGAAGAATCAATATGGTGAAAATGACTATACTACCCAAAGCAATCTACAGATTCAATGCTATCCCTATCAAATTACCAGTGGCATTTTTTACAGAATTAGAATTAAAAAATCTTAAAATTTGTATGGAGACACAAAAGACCCCAAATAGGGGCTTCCCTGGTGGCACAGTGGTTGGGAGTCCGCCTGCCAATGCAGGCGACATGGGCTCGTGCCCCGATCCAGGAAGATCCCACATGCCACGGAGCAGCTGGGCCCGTGAGCCATGGCCGCTGAGCCTGCGTGTCTGGAGCCTGTGCTCCGCAATGGGAGAGGCCACAGCAGTAAGAGGCCCGCATACCACAAAAAAAAAAAAAAAAAGACCCCAAATAGGCAAAGCATTCTCTCTCTTTTTTTTTTTTTTTTTTTTTTTTGCCAAAGCATTCTTGAGGGAAAAAAGTGGAGCTGCAGGAATCAGATTCCCTGACCTAATACTATACTACAAAGCTACAGTAATCAAGACAATATGGTACTGGCACAAAAAAAAGAAATATAGATCAATGGAACAGGATAGAAAGCCCAGAGATAAAGCCACACACCTATGGTCAACTAATCTATGACAAAGGAGGCAAGGATATACAATGGAGAAAAGACAGTCTCTTCAATAAGTGGTGCTGGGAAAACTGGACAGCTACATGTAAAAGAATGAAATTAGAACACACCCTAACACCATACACAAAAATAAACTCAAAATGGCTTCGAGACCTAAATGTAAGACCAGACACTATAAAACTCTTAGAGGAAAGCATAGGTAGAACACTCTTTGACATAAACCACAGCAAGATCTTTTTTGATCCACCTCCTAGAGTAATGGAAATAAAAACAAAAATAAACAGATGGGACCTAATGAAACTTAAAAGCTTTTGCAAAGCAAAGGAAACTACAAACAAGACGAAAAGACAGCCCTCGGAATGGGAGAAAATATTTGCAATGAATCAACGGACAAAGGATTAATCTGCAAAATATATAAACAACTCATGCAGCTCAATACTAAAAAAACAAACAACCCAATCCAAAAATGGGCAGAAGATCTAAATAGACATTTCTCCAAAGAAGACATACAGATGGCCAAGAGGCACATGAAAAGCTGCTCAACATCACTAATTATTAGAGAAATGCAAACCAAAACTACAGTGAGGTATCACCTCACACCAGTTAGAATGGACATCATCAGAAAATCTACAAACAACAAATGCTGGAGAGGGTGTGGAGAAAGGAGACCCCTCTTGCACTGCTGGTGGGAATGTAAATTGATATAGCCACTTTGGAGAACAGTATGGAGGTTCCTTAAAAAACTAAAAATAGAATTACCGTACGATCATGGAATCCCACTACTGGGCATATACCCAGAGAAAACCATAATTCAAAAAGACACATGTACCCCAATGTTCATTGCAGCACTATTTACAATAACCAGGTCATGGAAGCAACCTAAAATGCCCATTGACAGACGAATGGATAAAGAAGATGTGGTACGTATATACAATGGAATATTACTCAGCCATAAAAAGGAACAAAATTGAGTCATTTGTTGAGACGTGGATGGACCTAGAGACTGTCATACAGAGTAAAGTAAGTCAGAAAGAGAAAAACAAATATCATAAATTAATGCATATATGTGGAACCTAGAAAAATGGTACAGATGAACCTGTTTGCAGGGCAGAAATAGAGATACAGATGTAGAGAACAAACATATGGACACTAAGTGGGGGAGAATGGCGGGAGTGGTGGTGGTGGTGGGATGAATTGGGAAATTGGGATTGCCATATATACACTAATATGTATAAAATAGATAATTAATAAGAACCTGCTATATAAAAAAATAAATTAAATAAAATTCAAAAAGAACAAGAGAAAAGATAAATACTGCACTAGCTATACTAGGTCATAAGACCACTAAAGAACTATTGGAAAGGCTGTAAAATGCACGATGAGAGATAACAGAGTTATAAAAGTTGAGGAAAAGAATATACAAACATATTTAATTATTTGCAGCTTCAAAGCAGAGCATATCTCAGTTATATAGGTGTTCAAAAGAAATACAACTCAGGGACTTCCCTGGTGGTGCAGTGGTTAAGAATCCGCTTGCCAATGCATCGAACACGGGTTCGAACCCTGGTCTGGGAAGATCCCACATGCCGCAGAGCAACTAAGCCCGTGCGCCACAACTCCTGAGCCTGGGCTCTAGAGCCAGCAGCCACAACTGCTGAGGCCCATGAGCCCAGAGCCTGTGCTCCGCAACAAGAGAAGCCACCGCAATGAGAAGCCTGCCCACCGCAAAGGAGAATGGCCCCCGCTCGCCGCAGCTAGAGAAAGCCCGCATGCAGAAACAAAGACCCAACACAGCCAAAAATAAAAATAAAATAAATAATTAAACTTATAAAAAGAAAAGTAGTATCTTCTATCCATAATAAGGCAAAAACTAGAAACTTCTCAAATCCCTAACAACAGTAGAATGGATAAGCATATTGTGATATATTCAAACACTGGTGTATTCAGCAGGAGTTGGCAAATTTTTCCTATAAAGGGCAGACAGTAAGTATTTTAGCCTTTGCCAATCATCCCGTCTCTATTGCAATTACTTAATGCTGCCCTTGTAGAGCAAAAGCAACCATACACTTTATTATGGACACTGAAACTTGAATTTCATATAATTTTCGTGTGCCACAAAAAAATTCTTTTTCTTAAACCATTAAAAAAAGTAGAAACTATTCTTAGCTCACTGGCTATACAAAAAGAGGCAGGAGACCAGATTTAGCCTATGGGGCATAGTTTACTGACCCCTCCTCTACAGCAATAAGAATGAATGACTCTACAACTATATGCAATAATGCTGAATCTCATAAACATGTTGAGTGAAAGAAACCAGACACAAGAGTATGTACTATAAGATTCCATTTATGTAAAGTTCACAAACAGGCAAAACTAAACTATGGTATTACAAGTTAGGAAAGTGCTTCCCTTGGAGGTGGGTGCCTAGTGACAGGAAGAGGGCATAAGGAGGGCTCCAGAGTGCTAGTAGTATTTGGTTTCTTGATCAGGGTCTGGTTATATGGGTATGTTCAGTTTGTGAAAATTCATTAAGCTGCACACATGTGATTTGTATACCTTTCTTTATGTATGCTATATTCAATTAACAAGTGTCTGAAAATAAAATTTAAGTGTTCTTTCTAGGGAACTAGCTGAAAAGCCAGAAAAGATACAAAGGTCCACTGACTTTAGGGACAGATAATTAAAGAGATCTAAAGAAGAGTACATCTCATGTATGATATATGTATAGGAGTGGAATCCTCAATAGAAAAATTAAGTCACTTTATATCTCTATACCAAGAAATTTATTATATACCAAGCAAATCTGGATGGTAAAAAAATAACATACTAGGAGATTTCGTTCTAAACATGAAATTTATATAAGATTAATATGTTAACATCTATCACCTTGATTTTAAGTAAAATCTAGTGGTTTTCTTAAAAGAAAATCAAAGATACTAATGATATAAGATTCATTATCCCAGGGAAGTGTCTGTCATTGACTTTAATGGATCAAAAAAGATTATTAGAGGTGAAGGGGAGGAAGTACATAAAAAATGAATACATTTTCTGCCACCATTCCTTTATGCACATATTCTTGTTTACTGTCAGGAAATCACAGCCCCTCTTCAGTGTAAGGTTCAGGAAGCAGGAAAATTGTCAGTTTGGTTCATTCATATTTCCAGTGCCAGGCACAGGACCTGGGACATAGCAGGTACTCAATAAATGTTTGTCTGAATAAACAAACATATTTTAAATAAATGATAAATGATTTGTAAATGTTTGATTATTTCTTAATAATCAAATATAATATATGCTATGTAATATATGCTCAGGAAAAACATATCGGAAATTTAAGGATTTCATAAATGGTAGCTTCTTTGTATAGAAATAGGTCTATAGGGACTTCCCCGGTGGTCCAGTGGTAAAGAATTCGCCTTCCAATGCAGGGTAGGCAGGTTCGATCCCTGGTCAGGGAACTAAGATCCCACATGCCCGGGGAAACTAAGCCCGTGAGCCACAACTACTGAACTCGTGTACCTCAACTACAGAGCCCACATGCCCTGGATCCCACATGCCACAATTAGAGAGAATCCCGCGCGCTGCAATGAAGAGTCCGTGCGTGGCAACGAAGATCCCAACTAAGTCCCAACTAAGACCCGTCACAGCTGAAAGGAAGGAAGGAAGGAAGGAAGGAAGGAAGAAAGGGAGGGAGGGAGGAAGGGAGGGAGGGAGGAAGGGGGGGAGGGGGGAGGGAGGGGGAGGGGGAGGGGGAGGGAGGGAGGGAGGGAGGGAGGAAGGAAGGGAGGGAGGGAGGAAGGAAGGAAGGGAGGAAGGAAGGAAGGGAGGAAGGAAGAACTCTATAGAAAATTGTGGAAGAAATCAGATGTCATGACAGAACAGTATCTTTCAGAGATAATCCCATATTGGCATATAAAAACATTAAATTTAATCATACATACAGCACACATAACACAACCCATACCAAAATTTCTACAATTTAGTATCATATGGCTTTCTTTTTTAAAAAAGGAACTAGTTGAAACATAAATTTTTATTAAAGATGAACCTTAAAGGAAGTTAAAATTTATAAAAATTACATTCTAAGTTAAAACAAAGCCAAAAGAAGTAGGTGTTTTATTATGACCAAAACCCCCTGACTTTTTATATTTCTGTAGTTTATAAGGATTATAAACTAGGATCCATTCTAGCAGAACACATTATTTATGCCTTTCTTAAGGCATTTACCATATAATACAGGATTCTTTAAGACATGGACTACCACATTCACCTTTGTGTACAGAGCAGGGTATAGCACATTAGGGACTCAATAAATACAGTTGTCCCTTGGTGTCCACAGATCACAGATGCTCAAGTCTCTTATATGAAATGGCATAATACAGTTGTCCTGTATCCTCTGATGCAGAAGCCATGAATAAGCAGGACTGACTGTATTTGATTGGTAAATCAAAGATAGAAATTTTCTTTAAAAATATTCCTACCCAGGAACTCCTTCAACCCAAGTCAAGTTTTCAGACCTAGAATAGTTGCTTTGAGATAGGAGAACCAAAAAAAGGTCTTCAATTAATACGCATTTTACTCTAAACGAAGAAAGAAAGGAAAAAAACTTACAGAACACCTCATTACAGGACATTTGAGCCTATTCACATAATCTGCAAATTCTAGCTGGTAATGTGCAGTTGCTGCTTTATCATGTGATGTCCCGTGACACAAAAAATATAACATCAAATAGTTGTTTGCCAATCCTTCAGAGAAGTAGGAGTACATCTCATGAGTTATTATCTTAATTCCCAAAAGTGAGGGAGGGGCAAGATAGGGGTTGGGGATTAATAGGTACAAACTATTATGTATAAAATAAATAAGTTACAGGATATATTGTACAACACAGGGAATATAGCCAATATTTTATAATAACTATAAATAGACTATAACCTTTAAAAATTGTGAATCACTATGTTGTACACCTGTAACTTATATAATACTGTACATCAACTATATCTCAGTTAAAAATATATTATAAAAATAAAATTAAATTTTTAAAAATCATCAATGAAATTAGTAAAATTTACTTACACAAAACCTAAAGAACTATAGCAATAGGAATCTGTTTACAAAGCTTTAAGTTTTCCAGAAAATGATATTACTAAATTCAGTATATCAAACAAAATATTTAGACTTCTTTTGGATAAGAAATTCTTATTGTTGAGTGGCCAACTTTGTTTTCTGAACTAGAACAATTCAAGAGAAAGAACATTTTAAACATTACATTGTTTCCAACATATCTTATCAGTGTTACTAGCAAGCCAATATTCTACTGCCATCTAAAGTAGAAAAAGAGAATTACTGCTTATAGTTAAGACAGAAGACAAATGAATCCTGAAAATATGATAGAATAAGTCAAATGTTTTCAGTCTATCCTATTCATGTCTCCTGATCTAAACATTTTAAGACCAGATATTTTGCATCCATTTTTTATACTCAAGTTAATTTCTTATTACTTAATATTTACTGTCCAAAACGTATACAGGTGAAGTTTGTTCTTAAACTGACTCAAGTATCAAAAGATACTACTTTACATACTTTTCTTCATTTGTAAAGAAAGGCCAATACCAGATTTTAAAATATCTTACACAGTAAAATTTTTAATCATTATATAATAAATCCAAAAACTCTACTTCAGAGACAAGAAAGCTCAATATTTAAAAGCATTATGGCTTTTTCACAACTGGCTTTTCCACTGCATATATGCCACAAGAGAAATTTCAAAAGAAAAGCTGGTAAAACCATTCTTTGACAACAATAACAAAATCACTAATGGGCAGTGACCTCGAGTCATTTTGTAAACTTGATACCAAATTCACTTTAAGCCTCTGCTTTTACCATATGTACTTTTCACAAAAGTTTGCAGGTTATTGGGGCTTCCCTGGTGGCACACTGGTTAAGAATCCGCCTGCCAATGCAGGGGACACGGGTTCGAGCCCTGGTCCGGGAAAATCCCAGATGCTGTGGTGCAAATAAACCCATGCACCACAACTACTGAGCCTGCGCTCTAGAGCCTACGAGCCACAATTACTGAAGCCTGCACCACAACTACTGAAGCCCACACGGCCTAGAGCCCTCACACTGCAACTACTGAGCCCATGCGCCACAACTACTGAAGCCCACACACTCTAGGGCCCGTGTGTCGCAACTACTGAGCCAGTGTGCTGCAACTACTGCATGCCTAGATCCTGTGCTCCACAATAAGAGAAGCCACCGCAATGAGATGCCCGCTCACCGCAACGAAGAGTAGCCCACGCGCACTGCCACTAGAGAAAGTCTGTGCACAGCAGCGAAGACCTAACACAGCCAGAAGAAAAAAATACATATTCAGAAATATAGAGTCAAATTTTTTAAAAGCCAAATGCAGAAAATTATGTATTGTATGCTCCCCCTTGTTTTTGTTTTTGGTTTTTGGTTTTTGCGGTACGTGGGCCTCTCACTGTTGTGGCCTCTCCCGTCGCGGAGCACAGGCTCCGGATGCGCAGGCTCAGTGGCCATGGCTCACGGGCCCAGCCACTCCGCAGCATGTGGGATCCTCCCGGACCGGAGCACGAACCCGTGTCCCCTGCATCGGCAGGCGGACTCTCAACCACTGCCTCACCAGGGAAGCCCCTCCTCCTTGTATTTTAAAAAAGAGAGGAGAGGCTGGTGGTGATGAGGTTGTGGACATTCTACCCCAAATTATGGCACCTTGGCATATTGAATATCTTAAGGTGAAGTAATTTAAGAAAAGGAAGAGGAGGAAAGTCACCCTGACCTCCTCACCAACCTTCTCCCCAAAATAGGTCATAAAACCCTCATGTGAGAGGTGCCCTCACTATACACAGAGGAATGGAACGTCCATTCTTATCTCGCAAAACAAAGGAATGCCAAGCAGCAGCCTACAAACAGGCCTTGCTAAATTCCCTCAGTTTACTACAATTACTTCATATTCCTTAACCTATCCTATTTCTCCATGAACTGTCCACTCTTCACCAAACATATCATAAAATACTCAGGTCTGTTTCTTTGGGTTTTCATTTCCTTCTGAAGGCTCCCTTGTCACATAAAACTTATATTAAACAAATTTGGACACTTCTCGGGGCTTCCCTGGTGGTGCAGTGGTTAAGAATCTGCCTGCCAATGCAGGGGATACGGGTTCTAGCCCTGGTCCGGGAAGATTCCACATGCCACAGAGCAATTAAGCCCGTGCGCCACAACTACTCAGCCTGTGCTCTAGAGCCCACAGGCCACAGCTACGGAAGCCCACGCACCTAGAGCCCATGCTCTGCAACAAGAGAAGCCACTGCAATGAAAAGCCCGTGCACCGCAATGAAGAGTAGCCCCCGCTCACTGCAACTAGAGAAAGCCCACACGCAGCAACGAAGGCAGCCAAAAATAATAAATTAATTAAATAAATTTATTTTTAAAAAAATTTGTACACTTCTCTCCTGTCAATCTGTCTTTGTCAGTTTAAATTTCAGACCTGGCCAGGAATCCCCAGAGAGTCAAGGAAAAACTTCTTCCTTTCCTACATTGGCTAAATATAGGATATTGTCCATACCAAAACAAAACTCTTGGAAATTAAAAACATGATCTAATGAAAAGTTCAATTAAAAGGCTAGAAAGGGGACTTCCCTGGCGGTCCAGTGGTTAAGACTCCACGCTTCCACTGCGGGGGGTGTGGGTTCAATCCCTGGCAGGGGAACTAAGATCCTATATGATGTGTGGTGCAGCCGAAAAAGAAAAGGCTAGAAGGCAAAGTTGAGAAGTCTACCAAACAGTAGAAGAAAAAACAAATAAATGGAAAATAGAGAAAATAAAAGAAAATTTGAGGATTCAGTCTAGAAGGTCTAACATTTGAAAAATCAGAGTGCTAGAAAGAGAATAGAGAAAAAAAGAGATAAGAAAATAACCAACCTAAATGTCCACTGACAGATGAATAGATAAAGAAAATATGGTACATGAAGAAGATATGATACAACGGAATACTACTCAGCCATAAAAAAAGAACGAAATAATGCCATTTGCATCAACATGGATGCAACTAGAGATTATCATACTAAGTGAAGTAAGTCAGAAAGAGAAACACAAATACCATATGATATCACTTATATGTAGCATCTAACATGACACAAATGAACCTATCTATGAAGCAGAAACACACTCATAGAGAACAGACTTGTGGTTGGCAAGGGGGAGGGGAGGTGGGGGAGGGATGGACTGGGAGTTTGGGGTTAGTAGATGCAAACTATTACATATAGAATGGGTGGATACCAAGGTCCTACTGTATAGCACAGGGAACTATATTCAATGTCCTGGGATAAACCATAATGGAAAAGAATATAAAAGAGAATGTAGGGCTTCCCTGGTGGCGCAGTGGTTAAGAATCCACCTGCCAATGCACAGGACACGGGTTCGAGCCCTCATCCAGGAAGATCCCACATGCTGCAGAGCAACTAAGCCCGTGCGCCACAACTATGAGCCTGCACTCTAGAGCCCATGAGTCGCAACTACTGGGCCCATGTGCCACAACTACTGAAGCCTGCGCACCTAGAGCCCATGCTCTGCAACAAGAGAAGCCACCACAATGAGAAGCACGCACACCGCAATGAAGAGTAGCCCCAGCTCACCACAGCTAGAGAAAGCCCGCACGCAGCAACGAAGACCCAAAGCAGCTAAAAATAAAATAAATAAATTTATTTAAAAAAAGAATGTATATATATATATATATATACACACACACACATATATGTATGTATAACTGAGTCACTTTGCTGTACAGCAGAAATTAACACAACATTGTAAAACAACTATACTTCAATTAAAGAAAAAAGAAAATAAAGTAGAAATACAACTTTTCCCAGAACTAAAGGGTCATGAGTCTCCAGATTGAAAGGGCACACAGTAGCCCAAAGAATGAAATGAAAATCATACATCAGTGACATTCGAGGAAATAAAGGACAAAGAGAAAATCCTAAAAGCTTCCAGAGAGAGAAAAAGACAAGTCACATTCAGTGAAACAATGCCTTCAAAACTGTGACTCAATTATTCACAACCTAGAAATATCTTCTCAGCCAAATTAGCAATTAAGTGTGAGACTAGAATAAATATATCTTTTATGACTTAAAAAGAAAGAAATTACCTCTCATATATCCTTTCTTAAGGAGCTACTTGAGAACATGCTTCAGGATCTGAGAAGAGGCACAGTAAGTAAGCTGAGCCCCAGTGAGAAGATGGAGCTACTACAGCACACATCTTGGTCTGGTCAAGAGACACTCTGACAGCCAATACGGTCCCAAAGATCAAGGCAAGAAACTGAAAATTAGATCCCAGAGCAGCCATATACTCATCCAGGAAAGACATTATCATGACTTTCATCAGCCATATTCATGAGAAACCTCAACCTTGGGACCAGGGCTACACAACTAGGGGAAGTTAGTTCTGTGCTGTTTCTATCTTTTCTTTTTAGTCCACTATATCTAAAAAGTAAGACTGGGACTTCCCTGGTTTTCCAATGGTTAAGAATCCATCTTGCAATGAAGGGGATGCCAGTTCAATCCCTGGTCGGGGAACTAAGATCCCACATACCGCGGGGCAACTAAGCCCACGTGCCACAACTAAAGAGCCAGAGAGCCGCAACTACAGAGCCCACACACTCTGGACCCCATGTGCCACAACTAGAAAGGAGCCTGCACACCACAACGAAGAGCCCACATGCCGCAACTAAGACCCAATGCAGCCAAAAAATTTTAAAAAGTAGGACTTTTCCCCCCTTTTCTCTTTCTTTGTTCACGCTGTCAAGTGGGCTAGGAGCTACTCTAAACTGCCTATAATTTACTTAAGTTGACACAGAGTACGCTGTGACTGCCTTTTCCAAATACCCCTAACCATTAGCTTAATGCCTATATTCTCCTGGAGCTATCTGATCCACTGGGGCAGGGACTACAGCTGTGATGTTTATTGCACTATCCCAAGCATAGTGCATGGTATATAATTAAGATGCTTAGGGAAGCCAGGTGGTGCCCGGGTTGGGCACCCCCCCCCCCATCTCCCAGAGGCCACTGAATCCCATCAAGTCTAAATTTGTTGAAATTTCTTGTTGGCCAATGACCAACTCTTTCCAAGCTGAGTTTTCTTCACTGTTACACAGGCCTAAGTATCTGTACGCTGTCTTTTATTTTACGTTTTAGGAGTCAGGTGAAGTAAATATAGAATATCTTCAATTAGTACCTCTAACAGAATTTCAATTATTTTTTAATAGTTGCTGCTTAATGAAGATGGATTTACTACTGCCCACCACGGGCCAAGCACTTCGTGAGGTTCTGGAGGATTTGTAAAAAGGACAACCAAGATGTATTGAAAATTTTACTACACTGGAGGAGTAACGTAAACCATTTAGTTGGTGACGTTCCTTTCGTGGACTTGCTTACCGGCTCTAAATTAAATGAACACATTAAACACAATGGTGAAAATACCAATTAAAAAAGTCTACTCTCGGGCTTCCCTGGTGGCGCAGTGGTTGAGAGTCTGCCTGCCGATGCAGGGGACACGGGTTCGTGCCCTGGTCCGGGAAGATCCCACATGCCGCTGAGTGGCTGGGCCTGTGAGCCATGGCCGCTCAGCCTGCGCGTCCGGAGCCTATGCTCCGCAGCGGGAGAGGCCACAACAGTGAGAGGCCCGCGTACCGGAAAAAAAAAAAAAAAAAGTCTACTCTCCATTAAAAAAATATGTATGCTTAATAAATATGTGTTGGATGAATAAATGTACAAAAATATTAATAATGGTCATGTCAGCAGATGATAGTGTGTGTTTTTACACATTTCAAATTTCTATACTTTCTTTAATAAAGTTAAATAATATTTACAATACAAATTATTAAGAGAAAGCATATAGGTAGCTGAATGTTTGCAAAATTAAAAATTAAATTAAATCCAGCATACGTCACATGACCTATCCCCATTATAAGATATACAAAAACTGTATTACCACAGGTCTTTCCTTTCCAGTCAATCTAATTCTCAAAAAAATTATAAATTTTCATAGCTTCAAGAGAAGAGACAAAACCAGGTATTTAAAATACAAATATTTCAGGCCTTCCGTGGTGACGCAGTGGTTAAGAATCCTCCTGCCAATGCAGGGGACATGGGTTCGATCCTTGGTCCGGGAAGATCCCACATGCCGCGAAGCAACTAAGTCCGTGCACCACAACTACTGAGCCTGCGTTCTAGAGCCCATGAGCCACAACTATTGAGACCGCATGCCACAACCACTGAAGCCCACGTGCCTAGAGCCCGTGCTCCACAACAAGAGAAGCCACTGCAATGAGAAGCCCACGCACCACAATGAAGAGTAGCCCCCACTCGCCACAACTAGAGAAAGCCCGAGCGGAGCAATGAAGACCCAATGCAGCCAAATATAAATAAATAAAATAAATTTTTTTGTGTGTGTGGTATGCGGGCCTCTCACTGTCGTGGCCTCTCCTGTTGCAGAGCACAGGCTCCGGACGTGCAGCCTCAGCGGCCATGGCTCACGGGCCCAGCCGCTCCGCGCCATGTGGGATCCTCCCGGACTGGGGCACGAACCCGTGTCCCCTGCATCGGCAGGCGGACTCTCAACCACTGCGCCACCAGGGAAGCCCTAAAATAAATATTTAAAATAAATAAAATAAATAAAATACAAATATTTCTTAGTCTTTTACTACTTTAAATCTTAATATATGTTACTGATATTATTTTCTCAAATAAATTTAAACCAGTTTTCATATGTTGACAGTAAAAACTCGATTCTCAAGTTTACATTAAATTTTATATTATTTTAAATTATATTAATAAACACAAATTTTACATCCTCTGAATATGAAGAAAAATTCCAAGTTCAAATTATAACCATGTTTTACCAAGAACACACACTGAGTACTACAGAATTATTAAAGCTTTTTTTTTTTTTTTTGCGGTACGCAGGCCTCTCACTGCTGTGGCCTCTCCCGTTGCGGAGCACAGGCTCCGGACGCGCAGGCTCAGCGGCCACGGCTCACGGGCCCAGCCGCTCCGCGGCATGTGGGATCTTCCCGGACCGGGGCACGAACCCGCGTCCCCTGCATCGGCAGGCGGACTCTCAACCACTGTGCCACAAGGGAAGCCCAAAGCTTATTTTTTATTTACCACAAACCTCATGAGCATAAAGAACAAACTAGTGAAATTCCTCAAGAGGACATAAGAGCAAATCCCTATTTCCTAAATATTCCTATTTTAGATTTGAGTCAAGTGACCAACTTATAATTTACATACAATGTTTTTTTGCAAATACCAAACATTATGAATTTAAGAACATTCTGAAACAGGGGTCGGCAAACTTTTTGTGTAAAGGTTCAGACAGTAAATATCTTAGGCTTTGAAGGCCACAAGATCTTTGTCACAACCACTCAACTCTGTTATTATAGTGGTGAAAGCTGTCATAGGCAAGATGAAAATAAATGAGCATGTGGCCATGTTCCAATAAAAATGTATTTATAAAAAACGGATTGCAGGCCAGATTCTCCCAGGGGCCATAGTTCGCTGACCCCTGATTATACCTTCCAGAGTATTATACCTTCCAGCTCTCCCCATACAGAAGTAGTGTCGGTTTTCTCTCTGTGCTTACCTTTTCAATGGCAATCTCCACATTTAAGCACTATCCATTCATTCACATTTTCTACAGATTTTTACTAAGTGCATATCACATGCCAGAAACAGTTTTAGGTGTTAGTGATAAAAAAGGAAAAAATAATAATAAAGTCTTGCCTTCTTAATGCTTACATTATAATAGGGGAGTCAACAAATAAACAAGCTAATAAGTACATAACTTCAGTTAGTGCTAAGTATGAAGATAAGCAAAGCAGGGCAAAAAGAGTGGGGAGGAAGGGTGAGGCTCTTTGTATAGATCAGGGAAGACCTCATAGGAAATCACTTTTAAGTAGAAAATGAATGAAGTAAATGAACAATCCATGTGAATATCTGGGGGAAGAGCACTGCAGGCATATGGACAACTACCTGCAAAGGTCCTAAAGAAATTCAGAAAGCACCTACCAGGTTTAAATAAATACAAGATTAGTATGGCTGGAATAAGACAATGAGATCAGAGAAACAGGTAAGGGGGAGATCACAAGGACTTGAAGGCTATGGTAAAAGGACTGGATCTTATTTGAAGTTTGAGGTGAAGCCATGAATATAGAATGGTTGAAAGCACGAGAGTTAGTAGGTATGATGTATGTTTTAAAAAGATCACTGGTTTATTTGTCAATTACATCTCAATAAAGTTGGGGGAAAAAAGAGGTTCACTGGTAGCTGTGCTGAGAATAGACTAGGAGGCCGAAGTGGAATAGGAAGGCCAATCCATAGGCTGTCACATGTATTTGTAGACTTCTAAAACAGGATCTAGGGACTTCCCTGGTGGTCCAGTGGGTAAGACTCCACGCTCCCAACGCAGGGGCCCGGGTTCAATCCCTGGTCAGGGAACTAGATCCCACATGCATGCTGCAACTAAGAGTTCACATGTTGCAACTAAAGATCCCGCACACTGCAATGAAGATCCCGCGTGCTGCAACTAAGACCCGGCACAGCCTAAATAAATAAATAATAAATAAATATAAATAAATAAATAAAATAAGATCTAAACATTTTAAAATTTTAAATTATAGAGAAAATAGTATAAAATAAATAAGCAACAAGGATAGATTATACAGCACAGGGAAATACAGCCATTATTTTGTACTAACTTTAAATGGAGTATAATCTATAAAAATATTGAATTGCTATGCTGTATACCTGAAACATATATTGTAAATCAACTATACTTCAATTAAAGAAAAAAAAGGAGGGCTTCCCTGGTGGCGCACTGGTTAAGAATCCATGGGTTCGATCCCTGGTCTGGGAAGATCCCACATGCTGCGGAGCAACTAAGCCCGTGTGCCACAACTACTGAGCCTGTGCTCTAGAGCCCGCAAGCCACAACCACTGAAGCCTGTGCATCTAGAGCCTGTGTTCCACAACAAGAGAAGCCACCGCAATAAGAAGCCCGCACACTGCAACGAAGAGTAGCCCCTGCTCACTGCAACTAGAAAAAGCCTGAGTGCCAGCAACAAGGACCCAATGCAGCCAAAAGTAAGATAAATAAAATAAATTTTTTAAAAAAAGAAAAAAAATTATAGAGGGAAAGAGAAATGGAAAAATTAACATTTGATTGACAGAACTGAATAAAGAATTATATCAACAATAGACCCAAAAAATTCAATAGAATTTTCATCAAAAATTTTTGTTTAGGGACTTCCCTAGTGGTCCAGTAGGTAAGACTCTGCGCTCCCAATACAGGGGCCCGAGTTCGAACCCTGGTCGGGGAACTAGATCCCACATGCATGTTGCAACTAAAGAGCCTGCATGCCACAACTAAGACCCGGCGGAGCCTAAATAAATAAATAAATATTTTTTTAAAATTTTTTTGTTTAACATGAGATTTCAGTGATGAAATATAATATCATCACCAACAGAGGGCAGTAGTGAATACAGAACATAAGTGTACAAACTGTGATCCAGCTTCATAGTTAAAGATCCTTCTCTAGAATTCTAGTAAACTAGAATTAAGGAGCATACCCACGAGGTTAACAGCAGGAGCAAGAAATAGAGAGTATGCAAACACATATCTATGAGAAGTTGAAATTACAAATGTGAGCAAAAAAATAATTAGCTAAAAACGGCAGAGTAGGACTTCCCTGGTGGACCAGTGGGTAAGACTCCCAGCTCCCAATGCAGGGGGCCTGGGTTCGATCCCTGGTTGGGGAATTAGATTCCACATGCATGCCACAACTAAAAAGAGCCCACATGCCACAACTAAAGATCCTTCATGCCGCAGCTAAAGATCCCACATGCCGTGATCCCGCAACTAAAGGTCACGCGTGCCCCAACTAAAACCTGGCACAGACTAAATAAATAAATAAATTTTTTTTTAAAAGGCAGAGTATTTATATAGGATGTCATTTCCCTAACTAAACACACCACTCTCAATTCACTGATTTCACTGCTTCACAGGAGATACCAAAAAATAAAACTAAAGCAAGTGAACAGTTAGCTTCACGTATCTACGAGCAGATGAAGGGTTTGTCCTTTTGTGATCAACAGGCAAAGCTACAGAGGGTCAATATCCCAGCCAAGTAAGGTAGAAAAGCTCCAGTTCAAGTGGAAAACAGGGACCAGTACAAATGTGAGCAATCAGTACACTACACCCAGGCAAGGAACGTGAAGATTAGAGGGAAAGGCTACAGCTCAGGAAACACCTGAACTTGAAACACGGGCTATGAATAAATGAATGCAGGCAGCTGGCAATAAGGAGATTATTAATGTGTACCCACTGCCCATTCCCTGCCAGGAGTTACACATCCCTCCTTCCCTTTCCTCCTATCCCTGTTGTCCCTTTTCATTTTCACTCTCTTTATAGAACTTGATGTTCTATAGATGATTGAAAGGTATGGCCACCAAATGACAATTGAGGTACTACTCCATTTTTATGCTCAGTTTTTTTCCCTCTGCTTAGACTCCTACATTTTTTTCTTTAGTATTTTTCTCACTGCTTTTATTCTAGCCTGCATGTTGAATTCAAGATTGTTGAGACTCCACAGACAAAAGAAAAAACTGTTTTGACCTGTGCTCTCATCAACATGTAAAAACACATACCCTGCTCACTTCATACTCATTAGTATGACTACTATCAAAACACACACACATACACACACACACACACACACACAGAAAATAACTGGGGATGTGAAGAAATTGGAATTCTTGTACACTGTTGGTGGGAATGTAAAATGACACAGCTGCTGTTGAAAACAGAATGGCAGTTCCTCAAAAAATTAAAAACAGAATTACCATATGATCCAGCATTCCCACTTCTGGGTATATACCCAAAAGAATTGAAAGCAGGGTTTCAAAGCAGTATTTGTACACCCATGTTCATAGCAACATTATTCACAATAGCTAAAACAAGGAAGCAACCCAAGTGTCCACTGACAGGTGAATGGATAAGCAAAATGTGGTATATACATACAATGGACTATTATTCAGCCTTAAAAAGTAAGGAATTTCTGACATATACCACAACATGGATGAACCTTAAAGACATTATGCTGAATGAAATAAGACAGTCACCATAAAGACAAATACTGTATGATTCCACCTATATGAGATACTTAGAGTAGTCAAAATCATAGAGACAGAAAGTAGAAGGGTGGGGGAGTGGTTTATAGGGAGTCACTGTTTAATGGTACAGAGTTTCAGTTTTACAAGATGAAAAGTTATAGATACAGATGGTTGTGATGGATGCACAATATTATGAATGTATTTAATACCAATGAACTGCATACTTTAAAATGGTTAAGGTGATAAATTTTATGTTTTATGTACTTTACCAAAATTTTTTTAATTGAAGGGAAAAAAAATACCCTGCTAAAAATGCAGGAGTAAAGGTTAGTAGGAATAAAAAAGTTGGTTCACTTTTTCTTGCCTCCTACACCAATACTCTACATTGGGTATGGCCATGCATTGGTCAAGTTGAGCTATTCACCATTTCTTGAAGCTGCTCCACATTTTCCTGCCCCACCTCAGCTATATTCTTAGCCTAAATGCCCTATGTGGCTGCCCTTCATTTCAGTCTAAAATACTCTACACGTTCTTCAAGCACAACAAAAACGGGGCTTCCCTGGTGGCGCAGTGGTTAAGAATCTGCCTGCCAATGCAGGGAACACGGGTTCGAGCCCTGGTCCGGGAAGATCCCACATATCACGGAGCAACTAAGCCCGTGCTCCACAACTACTAAGCCTGTGCTCTAGAGCCCGCGAGCCACAACTACTGAGCCTGCGCACCACAAATACTGAAGCCGACGCGCCTAGAGCCCGTGCTCCGCAACAAGAGAAGCCACCGCAGCGAGAAGCCCGCGCACCACAACGAAGCGTAGCCCCCGCTCGCCGCAACTAGAGAAAGCCTGCATGCAGCAACAAAGACCCAATGCAGCTTTAAATAAATAATTAATTATTTGGGGGAAAAAACCCAACAAAAATGGCATCTCCATCTGCCAGAAGGAACTAATATCTCTTTTCTGTCCACAGTAGTCCACTCAGACCTCTATTTCCAAATGCTACAGCATCCTTGCATCATGTTTATTTGTGTATGTTCTCTTTTATTGCAGCTAGACATTCCATCTCTGCTTTTTGTTTAAAAATCATGTTTGCTTTTTATGTTTCCATAAGAATTAGAGAGATGTTTTATCCCTCAGTGTTGCTTATAAGGTAAACGAAGATTGGAACTAGATGTTATCTTGAGCCCAAAGTTTCAGCCTTAAGTCAAACAATCAAAGGCTATTTCCCTTGGTACCTCAGACCAGCAGCTGTGCAGAAGCTGTGCTGCCAGGCACAGGCAAATCTTCTATTCTACTCCCAATACCAAAAGAACCATGCTACTCAAAAACCACTCAGAAAACTTAAGTATTCTAGCCTCGGGCAGAGGACTGAGAATAGTGAGAGCAAGACCTATATATTATTTAGTAATGTATTTTAAAGAAAATAAGAGAGAGTTTCTAGACAATCTTTTCTTGCAGTATACTGCAATTTTTATCTCATAACAAAACAAAAGAATCAAAATACAGGCCACCTAGAGAGAAGTAGCCCCCAATATTTAGAAATCCTAAGACATTGCCTACACAAGTGCTGTTCTTACTTTTTGGCCTGCAGTCCCTTATCCTCATCCCCTGTAGACCTAGCAAACACTTCAGAAACTCAGGTAAGATGTCAAATTCTCTAGGAAACCTTTTCTGACCACTCAAAGGGTAATATTAGATAGATAGAAATACAAGGTATTCACTAGTGATTTATGATATCAACTAAAATTACTTAGAATGTCTAGAATCACATATGAGATATTACTCCTTACATTTCTATGAGACAATCCATTTACCTTCTGTGAAATAATTGCTTTGTTTCTTTTGTCCAGATTCAAATCCTCTAAGCAAAAGCAGTTTTGAAAAGAGAAACATAGGGGACTTCCCTGGTGGTCCAGTGGTTAAGACTTCACCTTCTAATGCAGGGGGTGAGGGTTCAATCCCTGGTTAGGAGCTAAGATCCCACATGCCTCGTGGACAAAAAACCAAAACATAAAACAGAAGCAATATTGTAACAAATTCATAACCATAATTCAAAAAGAGACATGTATTACAATGTTCACTGCAGCACTATTTACCATAGCCAGGACATGGAAGCAACCTAAGTGTCCACTGACGGATGAATGGATAAAGTAGATGTGGCACATGAGTTATTTGTAGTGAGGTGGATGGACCTAGAATCTGTCATACAGAGTGAAGTAAGTCAGAAAGAGAAAAACAAATACTGTATGCTAACACATATATATGGAATCTAAAAAAAAAATGGTTCTGATGAACCTAGGGGCAGAACAGGAATAAAGACGCAGACATAGAGAATGGACTTGAGTACTAGGGGGTGGGGGGCTGGGGGGAAGGGGAAGCTGGGACAAAGTGAGAGAGTGACATGGACATATATACACTACCAAATGTAAAATAGCCAGTGGGAAGTAGCCGCATAGCACAGGGAGATCAGCTCGGTGCTTTGTGACCAACTAGAGGGGTGGAATAGGGAGGATGAGGGGGAGGTTCAAGACGGAGGGGATATGGGGATATATGTATACATATAGCTGATTCACTTTGTTATATAGCAGGAACTAACACAGCATTGTAAAGCAATTATACTCCAATAAAGATGTAAAAATATACATATATTGTAACAAATTCAATAAAGACTTTAAAAATGGTCCATAACAACAAAATCTTTAAAAAAAATAAATAACTGCCTTTTTAAGGTATCATAAGCAATTCTGAAACACAGTAACTGCAAAAGGATAACAGATGAAATATCAACACTGACTTTAATCAAAGTGTAATGCTTAGGCTAAATGCTTAGACTCCTTGAGCCTGTTTCCTAATCTTTAAAATGGGTGTACACCACATAAGGTTTTTGCAAGAAACAAATTAAATAAAATATAACATGTCTAACAGAGTTCCTAACACATAGGAGGCCCACAAAAATAATTTTTACAGGTTATCTCTAGAGTACACTTAATTACTAGATTCAGTCCTATCACCAGTGTTGTCCAATATGGTAGCCATTAGCCACAAGTGACTGTTGAGCACTTGGAATGTGACTAGTCCAAACTGACATGTGCTTTAAGTGTAAAATACTCACCAGATTTCAAAGACTTAGTGAAAAAAATAATCTAAAAATCTCATTAATATTTTGTATATTGATTACACGTGAAGAGATAATACTTTGGATATACTAGGTTAAACAAAATGTTAAAATTAATTTCACTTTTTTCTTTTTACTTTTTTAATGTGGCTACTAGAAATTGTAAAAATTGCATGTCTGGCTCTCATTACATTTCTATTGGACAGGCTGAGCTACTCTTTGACTTCAAGCTGGTGAACGTGCTCTCTTAACCATACAGTGGACTGCTTTGGCTGGGGTTCACTCCGGCTAACCCACCCCTTATCCCGGCATACACATGACCACTTTAACATTCTTGAACACTTCCACGGCCTGGGAAAGCTGATAGCTTGATCGCTCTTAATTTTAAAAAGTATGGAGCGCACAGATCCGCCGAGGCAACTCGAAATCGTAACCTACACAAGAGAGAAGTGTCTGGAGACAAAACCCAAGTTTTCTCCGGTGGGTGTCGGTCAGCACTGCTGCGGGGAGCCCTAAGAAAGTGAGAAAAGGGACAGAGCGAGTGCAGGGGATCTGAAGGAGCGTAATGTGGAGCCCCTGGAGCGGAGGTCTGAGGAGGGAAGCCTTTCAGCTTCTGGGGTGACGAGTCGGAGGGCGGCGGGGAAGAGATTCGACTCCGCGGCGGAGGCTGCAGGGAGTAGCGGTACCTTAAGAATCCCCTTCATCTTCGCCATAAAGGGGCGGAACTCCTCAGGTGGCACCTCCGGATAGAGCTGACTCCGCAGCAGCTCCTCCGTGATGCCCGGGTGCCCATGGAAAGCGTCCTGAGCCAGGCCGCTCAACAACCCGCTCAGCGGCTTAGCGCCCTCAAGCTCGCCCGCCATAGTTGGCGGATGCCCCGCCCCCCAACAGCTGCGCGTGGCCCCGCCACGGCAGCCGATATGGGCCTAAACAGCTGGACAAAGGCGCGAGAGGAAAGTGGCGGCAGAGTTCCAGCAGGGGTCGGTGTTGGCCCCTCCCAGCTCTGCAAAACCCAACCCTTAGGTTTGCCACCGCGGAGCTATCAATCCATTAAGTTCCATACCGCTCACTTTGCTTCCGCTTATTTCCTTCATCACTCCAGGGGCTTGTCGAAGAAAAAAATTGCTCAATGGAGATTACTTTAGACGGAGTAGCATCCTATGCGGGTGGCAGTTTAACTTTCGGATGGCTGTATCTCACTGCAAGCTTTGCCAATCCATTAACTGAATAGCATCTATCACTCAAATCTGACCTCTGCCTAATCCTTACCTGTGCACCTTTGTCCACGAAAAATTTAACTATACCCTGGTAATATGTTTTTCTGGGTTGTTAATTGCCTTTTTACATACATGTGTGTTGTCTTTCCAGCTAGATTAGTGGCTCTGATCCAATGTTCCTCTCTATAACATATATTTTGTTAACACTTTCTTTACTATCCTAAAATAAAGTGCATAGATAATATAACTTCTTACCCATATAATTTCCAAAAATCAATATATTATTCACCAATAAAAAGGAATGAGTTACTGATACATGCTGCAACATGGATGAGCCTTAAAAACATGCTAAGTGAAAGAAGACAAACAGAAAGGGCCAGATATTGTATGATCCCATTGATATGAAATGTGCAGAACAGTCAAATCTATATACACAGAAAGTAGATTAATGGTTGCCAGCAACTGGAGGAGTGGGGAATGGAGAGTGACTGTTAATGGGTTTCTTTTGGGGATGATGAAAGTGTTCTAGAAGTAGATAGTGGCTATGATTGTACAACTTTGTGAATATACTAAATCCACTGAATTGTACACTTTAAAAGAAAATGAACTTCACAGTATGTGAATTATATCACAATTTAAAAATCAATATAATGACCTAACTGTAATTTAGGATAAAAATAAAAGGAAAGGAAGTTATAATATATGCATTTCAATGTATAAATGTTACGTTTCAGGCTCAGACGATAATAAACAGGTAGGTTTTTCACCTATACGAATGTCCCCTGCATGGCAAGATGTCTTGTATCCTTGGTGCCTGTCCAGCCCCGGCCATTCCTCCCCCTCCATTATTGTGACAACTGAAATACCCCTTTCGAAGTAGTGCCACGCTGCTGAGAATCACTGATCTAGACTACTTTAACTAATATTTATCCAGCATTTGCCTGAAGTCAGGAGGTATTCTTTATACTAGAAAAGATATAAGATAGTTCTTTCCCTAAAGGAATTAATTTTCTAAAAAGCAAATTCAGAGATGATTTCAGAACTCCAAGAAAAACAAACCTAGAGATAAACTATACATCCTGTTAATTGTGCCTGCAGGAGTTGCAGAGAATGGTCCATGTAAGGGAAAAAGTAAAATAAGGGTGGTGAGTGGATAGAAAGCACTATTAAGTACATGACTTCCAAATTACCCACCAGAAAGGCTGTACTCATTTATTTCCATGAAACCTTACCAGAAGGGAGTGAGAATAAGGAAGTTGTACCTCAAAACAAAAAAGCAGGTTGGTTATTACAAGGTCACCTTCCTTTAGGGGACGTCAGGGATCTATCAGGCAGATTACCTAACTAGTGCTGATTAGGCGGTTCCTGATTGGCTGGTTTAAGATTCCATTTCTGGGAAAGGTGAAACTGTAATTCTCGGTTTGGTGATGTGGGACTGGTTTAGCATAAGTGACTCCATTTGGGGCCTGCTGTCTTGTTTTAAACAACCACCTTTACGTGAGGACTTTTTTTTTTTTTTTTTTTTTTTGCGGTACGCGGGCCTCTCACTGTTGTGGCCTCTCCCGTTGCGGAGCACAGGCTCCGGACGCGCAGGCTCAGCGGCCATGGCTCACGGGCCCAGCCGCTCCGCGGCATGTGGGATCTTCCCGGACCGGGGCACAAACCCATGTCCCCTGCATCGGCAGACGGACTCTCAACCACTGCACCGCCAGGGAAGACCGACGTGAGGACTTTTTTATATATAGTTATTGACTGCTTGTATTTCTTCCCATTTCCTTGTCCACCTTCTACAGAGGTTTGTCACTTCAGTGATTTCTAACATCTCTTTACACATTAGTAATACTAATGTTTGTCACTTACATTGCAATGTGTTCCTTAGGTTTATATAGTTGAATCTATCAACCCGCCTAAAAAAAGTCTGGAAAGTTATTTACCAACATGGTTATGAAGTATATCTCTGAGCAGATGGCTTTTATTTGCTTCTTTCTGCTTACCTGATTTTTCTAAATGTCTACAGTGTACATATAATATTGTTGTAATAAAAAGTTATTTAATGAAAAGATAAAGTTCCCATCAAGAGTTGCCTGGTGGCCTAGTGGTTAGGATTCTGGGCTTTCACTGACATGGCCTGGGTTCAATCCCTGGTGGGGGAACTGAGTGAGATCCCATAAGCCGCACTGCACAGCCAATAAAAATAAATAAAGAAAGTGCCCATCAACAGACAATTGGTTTAAGGAGATGTGGTATATATACATACATATATACATATATATATGTATACAGACACACATATTGGAATATTATTGGAATAATGGAATATTACTCAGCCATAAAAAATGAAATATTGCCATTTACAGCAACACGGATGGACCTAGAGAATATCATACTAAGTAAAGTAAGCCAGACAGAGAAAGACAAATATCATATGGTATTGCTTATATGTGAATCTAAAAAAAAAAAATGATACAAATGAACTTATATACAAAACAGAAACAGACCCACAGACATAGAAAGCAAACTTATCGTTACCAAAGAGGAAAGAAAGGGAGAGATAAATTAGGAATATGCGATTAACAGGTACAAACTACTATACATAAAATAGATAAGCAACAAAGATTTACTGTATAGCACAGGGAACCATATTCAATATCTCATAATAACCTATAATAGAAAATAATCTGGAAAAATATATATATATATCTGAATCACTTTGTTATATACCTGAAACTAACACAATACTGTAAATCAACTGTATTTCAGTTTTAAAAAAAGATGTGTGTCCTAAAATCAGAATTCTTTTAATGAAAAGCTTTAAAGAACATGTGTTCTGCATTACTGAGAAAAGCCACACACCTTACATAGTGTTTCATAACCATTTTGATAAAATTAGATGCTTTCAGAATCTTATAGAGGCCTCAGATATTTTCTCCCCAAAATGCAAGTACACACCAAATGTAGTCTACAATATCTAGGGGTTAATTTACCCCTCTGAAGTTTCTGTAAGCCTGCCAGTTTTCCACTGGTTCTAAGAACTCTCTCTTAGTACTCCCAGTTCTAATTAATCCTTACAATAAATAGATTGCTCTTTTATTAGAAGCAGGGGGAAATTCTGCATATCACTATCATTATTCAACTTTTATTCCAATGTATGTTATACCTGGACATATCACTTGTTAAAAATAAGGAAGGAGGCCCAAAATGGAGTCACTTACGCTAGGCTCCACATCACCAAACTGAGACTTAATTACCAACTGGGAATCTCGTAATCAACACCAGTTAGGTAAACTGATAGATCCCTGCCATCCGCTAAACGAAGGTGACCTTGTAATAACCAACCTTCTTTTTTGTCTAGTGTAACTTCCATGTTCCCACTCCCTTCTGTCTATAAAAGTCTTTCATTTTGTACAGCTCCTTGGAGCTACTTTCTACTTGCTAGATTGGATGTTGCCTGATTCATGAATCACTGAATAAAGCCAGTAAAATCTTTAAAATTTACTCAGTTGAATTTTGTTTTTTAACACCGGGCCTGCTTGAGCCTACAAGTTCCAAAACACCAAGATGACCAATAAAAAAAATCATCCCTGTGCCACCAGGGGCTGCTATTGCCAATATAACTGTTCAAGGCTGGTAACAGCCGCATTTTTAGAATGCGTTTCAAACAAAAGGATCAAAGCACAAGCTTTATTTTATTAAATTTCAAAACACAACCTGTTTCGCAGATGATAAACCTGGACGCAGGCCTATTAAAAGAATTGCCTAATTGCTGTGAGACAACAGCAAGGAAAATACCCTGAGCCTTGGCTCAAAGGAAATTATAAGCATCTAACTAGTGGCCCTTCTGCTAAACAGGTTTCCTTTTCATTGTGGTCAGATAAGTTCCCATTCTAAGTCTCATTAAGCAGCTAGTCGCTTCCCCTATTAAACTGCTCCTATTATGGCTTACAGGCTGTTTGGTCTCAGGCCAGCAATACATGTTTTTATAAGATTTTCCAGCTCTGCAAAATGTTAAAATTTAAAATGTGAACTGAAATAATGTGGAAATACAGGGGCCCCTAAGTTTTGCAATAAACTCTCCTTGCTCCCTGTCTCTCCTCTGCCTTTTCCAGTTCTATTTTAATCTCCATTCACTCTCCACTCAACAGATATTGGTTGAGAGCTTTGTGCCAATCATTCTGCTAGGCTCCAGGGGATACAGAATGAATAAGACACTCTGCTCTAAAATCTTACATTCTGGTAAAGGAAAATAATATGTAAATGAAGGGTAGCAGAATATGCCACCCCAAAATATACCACGTTGGCATAAGGATTCTTTTGAGCTGAAGGCAACTGAGAATAAGCAGATACAAGGAAAGCTCACAGCCCTTCTCCTATTCACCTAAAAACAGGACATACATTTTCAAAGGTGTCCCTCCTTCCCTGTCTACCAGAAAGTACAAAAACCAATCCCAGAAGACAACTTTAGACCCTTATCAATGGAGAATGCACCGACTTAAATCTGCGATAACTTACACTTGTTTACCATGCTTTTCCCTGTCATCTCTCCATAAATGAGTTCCTGGACATGGTCCTTTCCTTTGTCTTTGGCTGAAGATGGTATATAAACAGGAGTTCTAAGCCACTGCTTTGAGTTACTCATTTTTCCCTGGGTATGTCACATGTATACATGAGGTATACACGTTAATAAACCTCTGTTTTTCTCATTAATCTGTCTTTTGATACAGGGGTCCCAGCCAGAACAGAAAAGTGGGAGGGAAAATTATTTTTTCCTCCTCTGTATCAATAAATTATTTAAATGCAATGAACTAAGGGTTGTTACTACTTAGTGCCTAGAAGTAGCTATCAGAATTGGTGGACAAAGAAAGAAAATAATTATTAACTCAGTTTGAATCAGTCAAAGAAAGGCTTAATGTGAATAGCCAGGTATGTTGCGGGTGAAATAGTACATCCCTATACATGCAAGCACAAAACATAGTGGTGTGTTGAGGTACACTAGGAACCCCATAGTGTAATGGTAGGATTCAGGACACACTACCCCAAAATATGGCATCTTGGCACACTGAATATTTGAAGGAACCTGAGAAACGACAGGTGCAAGGATTCTCTGACTTCCCCCTTCTCCCTGAAGCAGGTCATAAGACCCTCATGTGAGAGGTACCCTCCCTATACCCAGAGCATTCTTACCTCCAAAGACAGAGAGAAGAACAGGCTTTACTAAGTTTTCCCAGTTGACTACCCTTAGCTCATATCCTTTTGTCCCATCACATTTTCCCACAACTTTCCACTCTTCATCAAATCACAGCAACACTCAGTTTTAACCACTTCTTCAAAGTCTTAATTTCCTTATCAAGGCTCTCCTGCCATATAAAACTTACATTAAATAAAGCTGTATGCTTTTCTCTTGTTATCTATCTTTTGTTACAGAGCCCCAGCCAAGCACCTAGAAGGGTAGAAAGAAAAAGATATAGCTTCCGCCCCTACAGTAGCAAAGTGGAACCAGGATCCTAGGATAATAAACCTGGAAAGATAGACAGGGCCTCAGTCATAGAGATGGAAAGTTTCCATGTAATGCTGATTTTTATATCTGGTCCTTGAAGAGTCACTGAAAGGTTTTAAGCAGAAGAGTAATAACAAGATCAGATTTGAGCTTTGTGGTAGTGGTGTGGCAACGAACTGAAGGAGCAAGGGAGGCCAAAAGCTAGACTATCACAGTAATCAAATTGATGATGATGTGGGTCTGATCTAAGGGAGCTGCACTTAGGATGGAGAATATGAGATGGATTTTTGACATAAAGGAGGTAAAATTAGCAGAGTTTGGATGAGGGGAGAGGGAAAGGAATGACTCCCAGGTTTCTGGTTTAGGTGACAGAGTAGATAATGGTTCAGAGCATACGGGTGCTCATTTATTTGTGGGCTACCTCTCTATGTATCTTGTGTGTTATTTTATCCTTTAATGAGCTGTGTTAATCAAGATAACTATCACAGCAAGCATTTGGAATGAAACTGCCACAGAACAAAACTCTCATTCTGCATTTTAAAGTATTTTTAATTCAAATTCAGACTCAAAGATTTAAATGGGATTGAATTTAGAAAGATGGAAAATACATGGAGAAATCTAGTCTTGTTTTCTTTTTGAACAGCCAAACATTTTTAAAAAACATTTCCTCATGGAAAATTTCAAACACATAAAAAGTAAAAACAATAGTATAATGAGCTCCCATGTCCCCATCACCAACTTCAAAGAATACCAACACACTGCCTATCTTGTTTCCTTTCTACTCCCATCCACTTCACCCTTCTCTTTTATTTGGAAAATCCCAGATATCATAGCAGTTTATCTGTAACTATTTCAGTATGCTTCTCTTAAAAGCTCTTAAAAACACCATAATACATTTTTCCATATTCTAATTAAAAAATACTTTCTTAATAATCAATCATTGAATATCAATCAGTATTCAAATTTCTGATAGTCTTACAAACTTCATATTTTTTACCTGTTTGTCTGAATATTTAAGTAGTTGATTAGCCAGCCAAATGCAATTACCTATAGGTTCCCCTTCCAACTTCATTGTTTTTTGTTTTCATTTTCTTGCAATTCATTTGTAGGTCATTTGTCCTACTGAGTTTCCCACAATTTAGATTTTATTGATTATACCCTCATGATATCATTTTTTAAAAATATATTCTTCTATCCTTATATGTCCTACAAATCTGTAAATTAGTAGTTAGATCTAGGAACTTGATTAGACTCAGGTTCAGCTTGTTTCGTGTTCCATCAGGAGGTATCTAGTGTCTGCTGCCTCTCTTTTTGTGTTGTGTCCCTCCACACCCTAGACCTCCAAAATAACAGTCATCAATTTTGTCCACAAATTTGCAACTTCTATGGCTCTGGATAGTACTACAATAATTAAATATTAGTTCATTTCTGTTTTTAGATAGGACATCTGGTTACTTGTTTACTTATAATAGATCACAAAACTTCTAAGTTTTCCAGCACCCCCCTTTGGTTTTTCCTTCTCCCATTTTCAGATAGAAATCTTATAACTGGGAGGGTTAGAAAGTGATAAAAATGTGAACTAGAAACCTTTCAGAGAAAATTAGAAAAATCAAAATGTATTTAAGGAAAACAGGCCCCTGCTTCATGTTAACATATTGCAAGCCAAACTTTTAAAAAGAATGATGCAAACAATACGGTTTAGGAAAACAGAGCTTAATGGTGGTCTCAACAACATAAACTGATTCGGAAGAGAAGAAATATGGATAAAAAATAACAATTAAAAATTGTCTTTGAGGGGCTTCCCTGGTGGCGCAGTGGTTGAGAGTCCGCCTGCCTATGCAGGGGACGCAGGTTCGTGCCCTGGTCCGGGAGGATCCCACATGCCGCGGAGCAGCTGGGCCCGTGAGCCATGGCCACTGAGCCTGCGTGTCCAGAGCCTGTGCTCCGCAACGGGAGAGGCCACAACAGTGAGAGGCCCGCATACCGCAAAAAAAAAAAAAAAAAATGTCTTTGAGATGGAGTGAAAACCTAAGAGAGAAAAGTTAAACACATTCCTGCCTCCTTTTCCAATCCAAAATGGTGCCTGGCTTGGTCTTATTATTGAGGGCTTAGCACATGGTTCAGCATCCATCCTAGAGAGGAGAACCCTCAATTGGATGGTTGGCCAAATATTATTGTTTTATAAAAACTATTTTACAAATCATTAGAGAACTTCTATAAGGCTACTGTTATTGCCAACATTCCCACATATGTCTTAACTATGCTTGGATCTGATACAATAGGAATTTTTCCAACATGTCTATCCTTCACTAGCAACAGTGCTTTGTATCTATAAAGTATCCTACAAAAGTTGTATGTTTTAATACTTATTGAAATTCCATTCTAATAGAGAATTAGTGTACACCAATACTTTTAAGCAATCAAATGTTCAGCATTTATTATTGCTTAATCCTAGGAAGAAAAATAATTCCAATATCAGTTGTCACAGAAAAAGAAAAATATGTATTTATAACTTGAAACCTCTCAGCTAATTAAAGCAATTGTCATACCTATGGAGACTGTCCCCAAAAGCCAATAATGGCATCTTCCAAATTCTGCTTTGTCCTTTCTGGCTGACAGGTCTATTCCTCACACTAATAAAACTAGTAGTTTAATAAGCCTTTAGAAGCCATCTAATTCAACCCTCCTACTTTATAGATGAGGAAAATGAGACCCAAAGAACTTAAATGACTCACCCAAGATTACATAGCTAATACATAGCAGAAGTGGAACTCAAGCCAGAACTTTGAGCCCCCAAATTAATGCTATTTCCATCATCATCACACTTGTTTCCATCATACTACACCAGTTGTTTTAACAAATAATCATAGCATGTTTGTGGGCTGCATAGAAGTAATCTGCTCCTTTAAAGAGAAATCAGCCCTAGACTTACGGATCTCAGAGCACCTAAGCAGCTTCATCTTCTACGGCCAGTAACCTGAGTGAGTGTAAAAGCTCCTAAAGATCACAGGATTAAGTACTATGAACAATTGTCCTTGAACTTATCCCAGGCATCCATCATTTTATGGATGCTAAGTAACTATTTGTGAACAAATATCGAAAGAACTTCACCTGCGTTATTTTCATATTAAAATATAGAAGTAAAAAAAGCCCAGCAGTTTAGCTCATGACCTCTGAAGTCGTTGCTCTATTGGAATACTTCTTCCATCTATTTACAGGTTTACCTTGGGCTTCAGTTCTCTCTGTGCTTTGTTCCCTTATCTCCTACCAAAAAAGATAGACACCTACTTCATAGGATTGTTGAGAGTATTAAATGAGATGAAACGTGTAAAGGGTTTAGCACTGCAACTAGCACATAACTGAACTAAATGATTGTTATGAAAATGTTCAGGCTCCCTAAGAGTCAGTGGCTATGTTATGCAGGAGAAAATACTGTAAAACTAAGGCACTGTACTAACTAGACAGGCAGTCCTGATTTGGTAGGCAATCACAGGTCCAAAACTTTTAAGATTCTCTGGTATTTAACCAGTGTATATTTAAATTTCTAACTACCACCTAGTATCAATCAATATTCAACAACCAACTCCAACATCTAAATCAAAGAAAAGCAGTCACAAGGAAACAAAAGCAAAAATAAACAAATGGGACCTAATTAAACTTAAAAGCTTTTTTGCACAGCAAAGGAAACCATTGACAAAATGAAAAGACGATCTATTGAACGGAAGAAAATATTTGCAAATGATATGATATGACCAATATGGGGTTAATATCAAAAATTATAATATAAACGGCTCATACAATTCAGTACCAAAAAAAAGGAACCCAATCAAAAAATGGGCGGAAGACCTGAATAGAGGACATTCTTCTTGTGAAAAGATGCTCAACATCGCAAATCATCAGAGAAATGCAAATCAAAACCACAGTGAGGGCTTCCCTGGTGGCGCAGTGGTTGAGAGTCCGCCTGCCAATGCAGGAGATACGGGTTCGTGCCCCGGTCCGGGAAGATCCCACATGCCGCGGAGTGGCTGGACCCATGAACCCTGGCCGCTGAGCCTAGGCGTCCGGAGCTTGTGCTCCGCAACGGGAGAGGCCACAACAGTAAGAGGCCCGCGTACCGCAAAAAAAAACCCCAAAAAACCCACAATGAGGTATCACCTCACACCTGTCAGAACGGCTAGCATCAAAAAGAATACAAATATTGGCAGGCATGTTGGTGGGAATGTAAATTGGTGCAGCCACTGTGGAAGACTGCATTGAGGTTTCTCAAAAGAATAGAACTACCACATGACTCAGCAATTCCATTTCTCCGCATGTATCTGAAGAAAATGGAAACACTAATTCCAAAAGATACATGCACCCCAATGTTCATAGCAGCATTATTTACATTAGTCAAGATATCGGGCTTCCCTGGTGTCACAGTGCTTAAGAATCCGCCTGCCAATGCAGGGGACACAGGTTCGAGCCCTGGTCCGGGAAGATCCCACATGCCGCGGAGCAAACAAGGTGCGCCACAACTACTGAGTCCGCGCTCTAGAGCCCATGAGCCACAACTACGGACGCCCAGAAGCCCGCGCACCTAGAGCCCGTGCTCCGCAACAAGAGAAGCCACCGCAATGGAAGCCGGCGCACCGCAATGAAGAGTAGCCCCAGCTCCCGCAACTAGAGAAAGCCCGCGTGCAGCAACGAAGACCCAACATAGCCAAAATAAAATAAATGTTCTTTAAATATATATATATATATATGGAAGCAACGTAAGTGTCCATCAACAGATGAATGGATTAAGAAGATGTGGTATATACACACAATGGAATACTACCCAGTCATAGAAAGAATGAAATTCTGCCATCTGCAACAACATGCATTGGACCTAGAGGATATTATGCTAAGTGAAATGAGTCAGAGAAAGACAAATACTATATGTTATCATTTATATGTGGAATCTAAAAACTGAAACAAATGAATGAATATAACAAGAAAAACAGACTCACAGATACATAATTTAAAAAAACTAGTGGGCATCCCTGGTGGCGCAGTGGTTGAGAATCTCCCTGCCAATGCAGGGGACACGGGTTTGAGCCCTGGTCAGGGAAGATCCCACATGCCGCGGAGCAACTAGGCCCGTGAGCCACAACTACTGAGCCTGAGCGTCTGGAGCCTGTGCTCCTCAACAAGAGAGGCCGCGATAGTGAGAGGCCCGCGCACCGCGAAGAGTGGCCCCCGCTTGCTGCAACTAGAGAAAGCCCTCGCACAGAAACGAAGACCCAACACAGCCAAAAATAAATAAATAAATATTTAAAAAAACAAACAAAAAAAAAACTAGTGTTTACCAGTGGAGACAGGGAAGGGTGGGAGAGGCAAAACAGGGATAGGGGATTAAGAGGCAGAAGCTAGGACATATAAGATAAATAAGCTACAGGGATATATGTATTGTACAGCCCAGGAAATATAGTCAATATTTTATAATTAGTTTTTTTGTTTTTTTGGTCTGCGCCACACGGCTTGCAGGTTCTCAGTTCCCAGAATAGGGATGTAACCCGTGCCCCCTCAAGTGGAAGCACTGCGTCCTAACCACTGGAACACCAGGGAATTCCCTATAATAACTTCAAACGGAGTGTAATCCATGAACATTTTTAATCACTGAGTTGTACACCTGAGACTAATACAATGTTGTAAATCAACTATACCTCAATTAAAACAAGAAAGGGGGGAAAAGAAGTCACCCCTTCCAACCTCTCTTCCAACTCGCTTTCAAAATATATAAAACTGAATAAAATACACGTCTACCGCCAGTAAAAACCGACTCAGCCCTGCCCCACCCACCCACCCAGGAGTAACTCCCGGCTGCTACAACTCCTAGCGGACAGGTCCAGCTTGAGTTAACAGAAGGGACCTCAGGGCCAAGGAGATGAGATGTCCCAACTCTAGCCTTATTCAATCGCAGGTGGTCCTTTTTGCCTCCCAGGAGCCCGCCCACCGCCCACTGGGCCGCAGGCCAACAGCTCCCAACAGCCCCAAGATCCGCGGCGCGACCCCCGCACCCGGCATGCAGCGGGCAGCCTTCTACGTCACGGCGGCGCCGGGCCTCCAGGGAGGCCCCTTTCCCCGCCTCCTCCTCCCGGCGCCGGCGTAGTTTTCCGGAAGCTTCGAGAAGGCGGTGGGCGCTTATCGTTAGTCCCGGGCCAGGGGGAATCCGCGTCCATCCGTCCTTCCAGAGCTCACGCAGACCCGTCCAAGCTTGCCATGCCGGAAAACATAGTCACTCGGAGCGGGCCGCCCGCCGGGGCTGCTGGCGGCCGCGGGAAGAGCGCCTATCAGGACCGCGATAAGCCGGCCCAGATCCGCTTCAGCAACATCTCCGCGGCCAAAGGTATCGCTGCCCGGCCTAAGCCGTGGCCCTCCGGGCTTAGCTGTGCATTCTCACTCCCAGTCTTGGATGGGCATGATTCGTTTTCTGTTCCTTCGGATGATCCCCTGTGGGCCTCCCATAGAATAAGCTCAGTGCAGGGATCCTCCTGTCTGTTCTCTGCCCATGATTTCCGACCCCGAGTATGGAGGCCTTTGGACTTGCCTTATTCTGCGTCTTAGACGCCCATAATTTTTCTTGCCGGGCCGTGCTGCATTCATTCATCCTATTTAAGAAAGAGGCCGCGGCCCGCATGCAGCGGTCCACTGGTAGAATGTTTGAACAATACTTTTCAGTTTTCTTGTTCTTACTAAAAAGCTTCTTTCGGTACAGCTATTGAAACGAATTCGGGTACACTCTCTGCGCCTTAGATTGGGGCGGGGCCCATTGTACTGGGATGTGGGGAACCAACCGACCCATCTTGTTTGAGAATAATTATGAGGCCGCATTGTGCTTTGATGTCCTCTCTGCACGTGCAACGAGCAAGTAGAGAACAGTTTGGCCTTTGGTGGAATTTAAGAAGTCCTGGGTTTCATTCAGTTACGTTACTTCGTGGCTTTGTGACCTTTAACCAAGGTTTCCTTACTTATAAAATCGGGGAGGGAAAGTTGCCCTTTTTTTCAGAAAGGGAGTTGTGAGGATTAAGATAAGTCGGGTTGAGGTGGAAGAGTCTGGAAGGAAAAGTGAGAACAAATGCTTAGAGATCTTGCCGTTATGTGTATTTGCTACAGTATTTCATTCGGGTTAGAGCATAAGGTGCATGAAGAAATGAGAGGTGAGATCGGAAAGGTAAAGTCGGTCCGAATCTGGAAGGGCCTGGTGTCTTGGAAAGGGTTTTAAAACAACTCGCGCAGCTACAGATTGTTCTTCAGTGTAGTGAGATAGTACCTAACTTGGAGGGTTGCTGTGAGGATTAAATGAGAAAGCATATGAAGAGCCAGATGTATACAAAGTACAGCCTTACAAATATTTGAGGTTATTTGTCTAGGTGACTGAGGGTGTGATGCTGCTGCTGAAAGAAGCAGGTGCGCTGAAGGGAGGATGGTGGAAGAAGAAAGAATAGGTTCTCGTTTGAGCCTAAATGAGTTGAGGAGGTCAGAATGACCAGATGGGTAAATTTAGGAGTCATTTGGAAGTTCAAGAGAGAATATTTACCTGGAAATAAAAGTTGGTGGATAGTTATCTAGGGAGCATAGTTGAAACTTAGATTTATTACATTAGAAACAAGATGTTAGATAAATTCTGGGGCTGTTGGAGGGGGGTGGGCAAGAATGCTATATAATATGGTAGATTTTCAACAAACAAGGAGGATACAAGATGGGACGTTTACTTTGGTAGCTTTTGAAACATCAGTGCACAGAGAATTAAAACTGAACGAGGGAGGTATGCATATAGGAAGAAAAGGCCATCTATTTACCTATAAACATGACCCTTACATCTTAAGTGAGGAGAGCTTGTGGAACTAAGGGCCACTCGTAGTCTGTCCAAGTCAGGCAAAACCCTACAAACTGGTTGAGAAAACGTTTTGCCAGATGCATCTTTAGCGTAATTCATGGAGCCAGTTTTTTATTTTGCTAATAACCAAAAAGTATATTAAGTACCATTGGTTGATGATATCAAAACCACACACACAAAAGTAGTAGTGGTCGTTTAGTACTATTCAGCACAAGTCATTTAACATATAATTGTGTACTACTACACAGTGTGTTAAACTTCAAACACTTTCAGAGGGGTAATCAGTCTAGAATTTTTTTTATTTTTTGCACAATGTGTCTTTCTAGAGTCTTCACATAGATGAATATAAGGGCGCATTCTTAAAATGAATTGGTCTGCTTGTAGAATTGTGGCCATGTGGGTCCGCTAAAATCACCTGAAAGGGTAAGGATGGCTGAATAATTAGGAAATGCAGCCCCAAATTATGAAATAATTAAGTAGAATATAATTCTTAAACTATACCAAATATTTTCTCTTACTCTCTTTAAGATTATGTTTTTTTTAAATTATTACTATTATTTTTTGTTTTGGATGCATTAGGTCTTCGTTGCTGTGCGCAGGCTTTTCTGGCTTTTCTCTAGTTGCAGCGAGCCGGGGCTACTCGTCATTGCATTGAGCAGGCTTCTCATTGCGGTGGCTTGTCTTTGTTGCAGAGCACGAGCTCTAGGCGCGCGGGCTTCAGTAGTTGCAGTGAGAAGGCTCTAGGGTGTGCGGGCTTCTTTACCACTGCACCACCAGGGAAGTCCAGATTATGCGTTGTTTATACAATGAAGGGGAAGCATTATGCTAGTTGTGGAGTATACAACAATAGGGCACTATCTTAGCCCTTTGTATATGGGGTGAAATGGTATATGAGAAAGGGGAAGGCAGACTTTCCTGGTGGTGCAGTGGTTAAGAATCCACCTGCCAGTGCAGGGGACATGGGTTGAATCCCTGGTCTGGGAAGATCCCACATGCTGCGGAGCAACTAAGCCTGCGTGCCACAGCTACTGAGCCCACGTACCTAGAGCCCATGCGCCGCAACAAAGAGAAGCCACCACAACAAGAAGCCCGCGCACCACAACAAAGTGTGGTGCCCGCTCGCCACAACTAGAGAACCCCACGCGCAGCGATGAAAACCCAAAGTAGCCAAAAATAAATAAAATTAAATCTTTTTTAAAAAAAGGGTGGGGAGATTTAATCGTTTGTCCTGGACCTGTCGCAGTAAAGGGGATCAAGTACATCAATTACAATTTCTCTTAGAAAATAATAAGTGGATCAATAAAATAGAAACATGCTCGTGGACAAGTAATAAGAAGAATGGAGTGGTAGACTGTATGTCCAGAGATGGTTCATAACATAGTAATGATGTCTAAAGACTATGATTTTAGGGGCTTCCCTGATGGTCCAGTGGTTAAGATTCTGTGCTCCCACTGCAGGGAGCGCAGGTTCAATCCCTGCTCAGACAACTAAGATCCTGCATGCCACACGGTGTGGCCAAAATTTTTTAAATAAATAAAAATTTTTAAAAATACTATGATTTTAGATTTAGTTAAGGTTTTGAGGTTTTGTTTTTTTGTGGGGTTTTTGTTTGATTTGGTTTTGGGTTCAAAGAGGTTTTTGTTACTGTTTTTTAAACTGTGGTCCATCCATATACCAGCTTCACATTAGTAAACAAAAGTCTTTGCCCTCAGAAATTATACTATAGTTGGGAGAGACAGAGTAAACAAATAAGCAAATTATATAGTTGTCCTATTATCGCGGCTTGTTTTAAGGAATGGAGAAAATAATACAGTCCTCATTCAGAGCGCATAAGTAGGTTATACCATTTTGATACTTAAAGGAAGATTAGGTGAACCCTCAAAATTTATTTTACCACATGCAGAGTACAAGTGCTATGTATAGTGATTTTATCAACAAAAAGTGAAGCGTCGTACAATTAAAGGAGTAAAATAATTACTGTTTCCAGTAGATTATTATTAGACATTGAATTTTCTTTAGTGAACATGATGAATTGTCCACCATATTCTAATAAGTCCAAAATGATTATTTGAGGGTAAAAATGCTCTTTAAAGGGTCTTGATTTATTTTTTTTTCTGTTTACAGCCGTTGCTGATGCTATTAGAACAAGCCTTGGACCGAAAGGAATGGATAAAATGGTGAAAGGCTCAATCATTCATTACTTACTGAGTGCTGCTGTTCATACTGCAAGCGCTCTATAGAGGGTTAAGATGTGCTGTTTAAAAAGTAAAGTGTTAGAAAGGCTTTGAGAGTTCAGAAAGGGATAGATTACTTTGGGATGAATGGGACCTAACTATAATTCATATTTTATTTATGATAATGATTCTTTATAATACCGTTTCTATCCCTTTTTTGGTGTCTCAGTTCCTTCACTTTTAAGTAGGAAAAAACCCAGCTATTTCATTTGCAAAGCTGGAATATTACTGTGTATTCTTAAATCATTATACCAATGTAAGGGAAAACAATTTGAAGTTAAGCACTATGCAAACATAAGTTAACTTCTGTACAAGAAGTGTTCAAATTAGTAGAGCTTTTAGGATTTCACATCAATACTGGATGAAGAAAACAAAATTTTTGAAATATAACTTTCTTTTAAAAAAACCAAACTTTGTAGATTCAAGATGGAAAAGGTGATGTGACCATTACAAATGATGGTGCCACCATTCTGAAACAAATGCAGGTGTTACATCCAGCAGCCAGAATGGTAAGTATAATTTTTAGGTGGGGGTTTTTTAAGTGTATTGTTTGATATTTGGTAAACAGTTAAATTTTTCTTATTTGATCACATGATATTGCTTAAAACATGGTGAAAATTTTTCCTTTTATATGCTAAACAGGCATATTTTTAGGATACATTGTATGTCTAGCATTATATTCTCCATTGCAAGTTGTAATAAAACATGACTCCTTGTCTTTGTTCACAGCAGTGTGCCACACATATGAGGAAGGGAGAAAAACATGAAATTGTACAAATTATTAGTTCAATGGGTGTTAACTGAAAGAGAGCAAAATCATTTTAATTGTTTGCAAAATAAATCTTGTGTTTAAACTTGCACTGACATTTATTTTTAAAAACAGTTTCTAATTCAACTACAGATCATAATAGTGATTGCAGTGTCAAGTGAGAAGTCACCATTTCAGCAAAAACAAATTCCTTAGAAGTTCCTATCTGTTAAAAAGTCTCTTTTAATTAGTTAAAGATGACTGAAAATGAATCAGACTATGCTTCATGCAGGGTCAGTTTAGATAAACTTGGCCAGGGATTTCAAACTGACAATATTCTCTCATCTGAATGCTGCATTTCATAGCTTCTGAGTCTACAGGGTACCCATAGTTCTCTTAAGTACTGGGAAGAAAAAATTTACAACCCTCAGTCTGAACTGGAAATCATAATATAGCTTGTTAGAAAGTATGTAAGTAGAATTTTGCATGCCACAACTATATAGGTTGTCATTTTTAAATGAGACCAAGGTGGACAGCGAATCAGAAGTCAAGTATATTGAATCTTACAGTTTTGATAATAATCAAATTCTATATGTGAACCTCATGGTGAAGGTCATTGATGTTATATTTGAATTAGATGTTACTGGGTTCTCATAGTTCTCATTGAGCAATTTGACATGTTCTGTTCACTTAGCTGGTGGAGCTATCTAAGGCTCAGGATATAGAAGCAGGAGATGGCACGACATCAGTGGTCATTATTGCTGGCTCTCTCTTAGATTCCTGTACCAAGCTTCTTCAGAAAGGTGGGTAGAACATAGGACATGCTTTATTACTGAATAAAGGCAAAAAAATATTAAGTAATATGAGATTTACAATTTAATTTGGAGCAGAATTTTTTAAGCAGGAATTTTTAGATTAAATTTTGGTATATTTACCATATTAATTAGAAATTTTTTTCTTTTTGCTTCTGGGTTTGGTTTTGGGGGGTGTTGTTTGTTCTTATTTGTTTTTGTTTTGGCTAGGTTTCCTTTTGAATGGAACTTGATAAAATTTTCCTTTTCAAAAATGACTGGTTGGTGGTGTACTAAACTTGAGATATAAATGAGAACTGTGATTTAGGAGAAAAAGTATGGGTTCCTGCTTTGGTAAATGGTGTCTAAATGTCATAGTGACTCGCCAGTCACTTATTCTAATTATTATGTAGATTTGTAGAGTTTTGAAAAGTGAAAAATCGGTTTTAGTCTTAAATATCATAGGAGTATGTAATTGATCTATTCCAAATTAAATGGAAATTTAAAAAATATTAGACATATTAGTGGTTAAGGTTATTCAAACCATTATTATTTAAGATTAATTTAAAATTTATGACTACTTTGAAATTTTAATGAACAGAGAAATTTTAAGTCATATCAAATATGAAGTTTATTTGTTACAATTAAATAACTCACCTTTCACAAATGGCAGGGATTCATCCCACCATCATTTCTGAGTCATTCCAGAAGGCTTTGGAAAAGGGTATTGAAATCTTGACTGACATGTCTCGACCTGTGGAACTGAGTGACAGAGAAACTTTGTTAAATAGTGCAGCCACTTCATTGAACTCAAAGGTGAGACAAGCACTATGGGATCATTGTAAAATTACAGTTTAAGGTTCATTAAGAAGCACAACTGTGATTTTTATTTTTATTTATTTATTTTGCGTTGGGTTGTCATTGCTGCCTGCTGGCTTTCTCTAGTTGCGGCGAGCAGGGGCTACTCTTCATTGCAGTGCGCGGGCTTCTTATTACGGTGGCTTCTCTTGTTGAGGAGCGCGGGCTCTAGGCGCGTAGGCTTCAATAGTTGCAGCACGTGGGCTCAGTTAACCACTGCGCCACCAGGGAAGTCCCTACACTGTGATTTTTGATGCTGTACAGTTCATAAATGTTAACTCTCAAGAGTGACTAGGTAGCTAATTTGTATAACTGAATTAGTTCAAGTAAAATTTACTCCTTCAAGGCTTTCAGGTAAGTTGTAGTATCTTCATTTTACAGATGGGAAAAGAGGTCTAGTGAAGTTATATAACTTACCCAAGACCCACTAATAAGAGGTAGAGCTGTGATTTGAACCCAAGATAGGGCTGCCCATCATGGTCCATCTCTTACTAATATCTATGCTGCTTTTCTTACCAAACTTAAAGAAGTGATGTAAGTTTAAATTTCTTGGGAACTCATGTCACCTGTTTTCTGTTATGTTGTGTGTCACACCCCCATCCCATTCTTTTTCCTTTTCATCAGCATTATTTATATATTAAGTGGAAAGCTAGATAGTATTAGTGATATTAAGTAATATTATTGATAAATGTCCCCAGAACTAATATAGACAGAATATCATAGTGGTTACAAGCATTGGTCATAGAACCTAGACTGCTTGGGTTTAATGCTGGCTCCACTTAATTAAGCTGTTGCAGGTTTTTCGTGTGAAGGTTGAATGAATATATGAATGTACAGTGCTAAAACCACTGCCTGACATATAATACGTGCTCAATAAATGTTAACCATTAGCTATTTTTGTCAGCCCCTCAGTAATAGGGGTGCACATACATAACATCTGATCATAAATTCATTTTAGATAGGAAACCTCAGCAGAAAATTAACTTGTTCTTTTGGATTTCCTGTAGAATTACTAGTAATCTAGTCAGTCCTGACTACTATATTAATAAAAGAGGAACACAGGCATATGTTTTTATATGGTGACTGACAAACCTGAGTGGAAAAGACAGTTTATATGGAATGTTTTCTCATATGCTCTCCACCCCAGCCAAAAAAATGATTGAGATTACTTCTTGAATACCTTTATCATTAAAAAACTAGGACTTTTTGTGTTACGACACTGACTTTATTTTCTTTTTTAATAATTCTAGGTTGTCTCTCAATATTCAAGTCTCCTTTCTCCAATGACTGTAAATGCAGTGATGAAAGTGATTGACCCAGCCACAGCTACTAGTGTAGATCTTAGAGATGTTAAAATAGTTAAGAAACTTGGGTAAGCATCTCTAATTATAACTTTAATAAAAATTAATTTTGAAAGTAAACATAAGCTCTTGCCAAAAATAAATAAGTTAAATGAAAAGTACATAGGTGAAAGTCACATACACTTGGTTGTTTTGTTTTCATGACAACTTGTGTTAATGTGGGAATTTCAAGAATTTATTTATATTCCCTAATGATGGCAGGGCAGTGGTGTGATTGGAGAGGTTCAGGAATGGGGCACTAATAAATGTGAGTGAGGCTGAAGCACATTTTATCAGACTGATGATTTTTAATCTGTTAGCAATCTATTAAACTTGAAGACTTCCGCCCCTTCATAACTATTTCGTTTTCTTTTTTCTTAGTGGGACAATTGATGACTGTGAGTTGGTGGAAGGTCTGGTTCTTACTCAAAAGGTGGCAAATTCTGGTATAACCAGGGTTGAAAAGGCTAAGATTGGGCTTATTCAGTTCTGCTTATCTGCTCCCAAAACAGATGTAAGTAAAACCAAATGAAATGATTCCTTAGGTGTTTGACTTTTTAATAATGAAATTTTTCTTTTTATAAAAATAGAAAATGCTGATACCAGTGATAAAAAGCAAGGATCTAAAAATAATTAGTAAAATTTAGATAAAAGTAGAAAATGTTGGATGCCACACATGATAAATCTATAATCTCAGTTGGCTATTTACTGAAATTGAGCATTCACTTCACAAATGAAGACAAATAATGATAGGGATGTCTATGAAACAATAAAAATAGGTTATGTGAAAGTGATAGTATAAATGGACTTTCCAGATTCTTTCTAGCTTTCTGAGAACAGAAACCTTTACCCATCCTTCCCTAGCAGGCAGATCTTTTGTCTTTATGTTTGCACAATGGAATTTTAAAACCAGTTTATTACCCACACTCCGAAAACCACCATTTTTTATTATTCCCATATCTATCAGTCATAAGTACCATCCCCTGAAGGAGTGGTTGATCTTTGTCATCTCATTCAGGTTTGCTCTCATTTTACATTGTGTTGGCATACAAGTTTCCTGTTGAGTCGTTTGTTTCCCAGATTTTAACCCACATAAAAACGTTGTTTTGTAGGTCTTTGTATAACAGTATTTGTCCTTCGTAGTTCCTTTCAGCATACCAGTTTTTTTAACAATTCATAGAGTAAAAAGGTTGCAACTGAAATTATTGATATTTCAGTAATGCGTAAATTCATATGAAAAGAACTGACATTCACGAAATAGGATAATCATTCTTATGTTTTATGATCATCAAAAATGTACTTGTAAAAAATAAGACAGCAATTTGTATAGATGAAAGTAAAAAACCTGAGTTAAGTTTTGTGTATACTCCTTTTTCTGAATTTTTTCTGTGCGTGTCTATAATTTCTTGTATGATTTTGGTTGAATTTATACTATACATAATATTTTCATTAAAAGTCTCACTTTTTTGCTTAAGGACTCTTAAAATGCAAATTATTAATACGTTCTTTTTCTGAACAGATGGACAATCAAATAGTAGTTTCTGACTACGTCCAGATGGACCGAGTACTTCGAGAGGAGAGAGCCTATATTCTAAATTTAGTGAAGCAAATTAAGAAAACAGGATGTAACGTTCTTCTCATACAGAAGTCTATTCTAAGGTGTGGGGCTATTTATTTTGTTCACCTCTTAATGATAATTGATTTTGGATCCCTTCTAGCAATTTTTTAAGAAACATTCGAGGTGGGTAAACCACTAGAAATCTGGAATGAATCTGCATTTTAGGATATTGTTGTATTCTGGTAAATGATCTAAAGTGAGTTCTCTTCGTGTTATGATCATTTAAATGTGGGATATATTATCCTTCTAGACCAAGATCCTCACTCTCAAGTAAAAACCTAACTTTAGTCTAAAATTAATTAGCTAGCTAAAATTTTAGAGGCATTTATTTAAAGGTCCATGCAATAGCTTGCCTTGAAATTGTAGAAGTTCTTTTGGGGGGAATGCTGGATAGTCCATGGATTGGAAGAATTCTCCAAAGTTTGAACTGATCCCTTTTTTGTGTGTTTTCAGTGTTTTCTTGTAATAGGTAGACATATTCTCATGTACTATATTAATATGTTATGCCAGAAAGTATTATGGATGCTCTTGATATAGAAACCTTGATGAAGAGTTGGAATACCTGGTTCTAAATACAAGTTATGTAATAGCTAGTAACCTTGAATAAACTGTTCTCAAAGCTCAGTGTGCTTATTTGTAAAACAAGGATAGTAATATCTGCCCTTCAGTATCAAGGGTTGTCAGGAGGATCATTGCAGGTAATTTGTGTAAAAGTGTATAAATTTGTGGAGTCTTGAATTACATCATACTTAATTTCTAAATTCATAAAGCATCAATTGTTAATTATCAGTTATACTTATTTAGTATTAAGAAAAATAATTTTTATTGTGTGTTTTACAAATGGTGTCGTTGGGATATGTTTTAAATATTCATTAGAAATCTTATTTAAGAATTTTGAGGTCATAAACTTGGTAAGCTGTTTAAAGCATCTTCCTTCACAAATAATTTTTTAAATCATTGGCTATTTAAACAACAGTAAAATTACTAAAACCGTAAAAAAGGAGTTGAACAGCAAAGTTTTTTTCTAACCTAGTATTGACATAATCACTGATTTTGTATTTTAGAGATGCTCTTAGTGATCTTGCATTACATTTCCTGAACAAAATGAAGATTATGGTGGTTAAGGATATTGAAAGAGAAGATATTGAATTCATTTGTAAGGTAAAATATTCTTAGTATCTGTATGTGTGAAAATGTTCACTATTCAGACTTCTCAATTTGTGTATACCACTATTTTTCTCAGACTATTGGAACCAAACCAGTTGCTCATATTGACCAGTTCACTGCTGACATGCTGGGATCGGCTGAGTTAGCTGAGGAGGTCAGCTTAAATGGTTCTGGCAAACTGATCAAGGTAGCAATATTAAAATTAAGCTTCTATTTGCCTGGTTTTTTTTTATTTGTTTTAATCCTTCAAATACCTAATTAGGAGTTTGTTTACTAAAGATTACAGGCTGTGCAAGCCCTGGAAAAACAGTTACAATCGTTGTTCGTGGTTCTAACAAATTGGTGATTGAAGAAGCTGAGCGTTCCATTCATGATGCCCTATGTGTTATTCGCTGTTTAGTGAAGAAGAGGTAATATTAAATTACTGTGTAACATTTTGAACATAAAAACTTGGGTATTTTTATTATTAAGGTATAAATACTAAGTTATTACTTTTAAAAAATAGCTTTCTGTTGGATAAAATAAGCTAAAAATATATTTGTGAATTTCAGGGCTCTTATTGCAGGAGGTGGTGCTCCAGAAATAGAATTGGCCCTGCGGTTAACTGAATACTCACGAACATTGAGTGGTATGGAATCCTACTGCGTTCGTGCTTTTGCAGATGCTATGGAGGTCATTCCGTCTACACTAGCTGAAAATGCTGGCCTGAATCCCATTTCTACAGTAACAGAACTAAGAAACAGGCATGCCCAAGGAGAAAAAACTACAGGCATTAATGTCCGAAAGGTAATAATTTAATCTTTAGTTACTGCAGAAAATGTTGATTATTATAAAATACTAAAAGCTTCATAATTGTCAAATGAAAGGCTTTGTAATCAAAAATAGAGTTAACCTTGGATTTAAGTATAAGACCTGCAGGTTAATTAATGTATGCCATCTAGTGAGAATGAAGATTATGCCTTAAGTCAGAAGTATTGTTCATTAAGTCTGCCATCTAATGGTTGTACAATTTTTAACAAGTTACGTAGTCTGTGCTTCAGTTTTCTTGGTTGTAAAAACAGGGACTATTAATAGTTCCCTCATAGGCCTGTGAGGATTAAATGCATTACTAATTAGAAAGTTCTTACAAAGATGCCTGGTGTGTAGTCAACCATTGCTGCTGTTGTGAGCACCAGCCTAGTGTAGTTGTATAGGTTAAACACATAGAACAATAATAATTTCCCCTTTTGTATTAATGTTTTATGTCTCCTTTTATTGAGATGACAAATAATATGTAATGGAAAAAAATTGACAATCCAAGATGATATTTTTGGAATGGTTACAGAACTCAAAGGAGGGCACTACCTGGTTAGGGAAAGTTTCATGAAGCTGCAGCCTTGGTTGGTAGGGAATGAAAAAGTTTCAGATGGGGAAGCAGTGGTTTACAGGTAAGAGGGACCAAGAAGTTACTCATTTTGTCTAGAGCAGAGGCTATATGATGGTCATACAGTGGACTTTAAGATTGGAAAGATCAGATAAAAGCTAGAATGAGGAGTCCTTTAAGTTGTTGAGACAGGCATGGGTGTTTGTGTTTTTTTGTGTTTTAATTCCAGTAGTTGGGAGCCACTAAAGTTTTTTTAACCAAGAGGCTAAGGTGCTGAAAAGAGTATTTTAAGGAGGGAAGAATGGAGATAGGTTCACCTGTTATGACCATCACCAGTAATCCTAGGTTAAAGGTGACTAGGATAGTGGCAGTAGGAATCTAAAAGTGGGAAGTGAGAATGACGTAAAAGCAGGGTGTAGAGCAGACATGTCCAAATTCAGAATTGGGAATCAGATAATTTAAAATCTTATAACTTTTTTCTTTAACTGAAATATAGTTGATTTATAATATTGTGATTCAGGTGTACAGCAAACAAATCTCATAATTTTTAATAACTATGATCATCTACGTAATTTTTGCCAGGATACTCTTTATTTTTTTATATTTTAATAAATTTTTTTTTTAAGATGTTGGGGGTAGGAGTTTATTTATTTATTTTTGCTGTGTTGGGTCTTCGTTTCTGTGCGAGGGCTTTCTCTAGTTGTGGCAAGTGGTGACCACTCTTCATCGCGGTGCGCGGGCCTCTCACTATCGCGACCTCTCCTGTTGCGGAGCACAGGCTCCAGACACGCGTGCTCAGTAGTTGTGGTTCACGGGCCCAGTTGCTCCGCGGCATGTGGGATCCTCCCAGACCAGGGCTTGAACCCGTGTCCCCTGCATTAGCAGGCAGATTCTCAACCACTGCGCCACCAGGGAAGCCCCTATTTTTTATTTACTTATTTTTGGCTGTGTTGGGTCTTCATTGCTGCACGTGGGCTTTCTCTAGTTGTGGCGAGTGAAGGCTATTCTTTGTTGCAGTGCGCGGGCTCATTGTGGTGGCTTTTCATTGCAGAGCATGGGTTCTAGGCGCGCGGGCCTGAGCAGTTGCAGCACGTGGGCTCAGTAGTTGTGGTTCACAGGCTCTAGAGCGCAGGCTCAGTAGTTGTAGTGCACGGGCCGGCATGTGGGATCTTTCTGGACCAGGGATTGAACCCATGTTCCCTGCAATGGCAGGCAGATTCTTAACCACTGCGCCACCAGGGAAGGCCCTTTGCCAGGGTATTTTTAACTAAAAGATGCTTATAAGGAGTTGTTTTGGAGTTAGGCTTGGAATTCAATTTTTCCAAATTTTAGTTGAAATACAAGCTACAGTGTAGAGAAGAGCTTAGTAGAGAGTATCTGACTCTTGACTAGACTAAGGGAAAACTAAGTTTGAGAGGCCTTGAGGTTTACTGGTAACTGTAGTTGGTGATACGGATCAGTTACAAACACTAAAAGCAACTTGTACTGGTTTGCAGGGTGGTATTTCCAACATACTGGAGGAACTGGTTGTCCAGCCTCTGCTGGTTTCAGTCAGTGCACTGACTCTAGCAACTGAAACTGTCCGGAGCATTCTGAAAATTGATGATGTGGTAAGTATATACAGGTCGTGAATTTCCCTACAAGGTCAGAAAGGCATATTTTTGAAGAGTTGGGGTTGGGGGCAGTAAACGTTGTTAGTTTGCTAGTCTGGGTGAAAACAGTTCATACTTCTAGTCTTTTTTCACCTATAAAAATAGGGAGATTTGGATAACCACCTTAAACATCTTCCATCCTTAAAATTCTGTCCTTACAGGTTTTGAAATCTAAGTTTTTCTCTTTTCAGGTAAACAGTCGGTAACATGGATAACACTGGCTGACTGGTACCATCATGGCCACTAATAGCGCAGCTGGAGTGGAAGAGCACCTTGGCATTCCTTGTTGTTTGGAAGATTGTTTCCTTTATGAATTTCTGGGCCTGGTTTTCCAGCTGGCATTTGCTTCAAATTGTATTGACACAGTTTGATGAAAACATTAAAAATATGGTTTCAAAGGGCAGATTAATTGATTGCGCTCCTGCATTACCCCCACTGCCCTGCCCTCACAACCTCTGTTACCTCTGATCCTCTTGAGAAATCTGTATAGGAAGGGAAAGAAGACTTCGCACTTACCTGTTAACTTCCTTACGGGCTTAATCCTGGGTACTTTTAAGTTTTCGGTTAGTTTTTTAACAGAAGTATTGAGAAGGAAAAATGGCCCAGTATGCTCATCACCCTGATAAATCCCTGCTTACAGTAATATATATGCTGTTTGAAAAGTTAACAATACAGAAGAAAAGTGAAAAATGAAAGTCTTTCTCGTGCCAATCCCTTTCTCCAAGAATAACCACTGTTGTGTTGATTGGGATTCCTTCTAAAAATAAAAATGTAGCAGATCTTACTTGTACAAGAAGGATTCGTAACTAGTAAGTCTTCCAGTGGTTTAAAACATCTTTATTGCCTCTACCCTGATCAACAAGCATTGTCTTGCACCGTGAGTGGTGTAAAATCTAACTAGTGTCCATCCTTGCTTTAGCCACCTTCCAGTCAATTCTGCATACACTATATATATAGCTAGTGATCTTTTTAAGCTTGTCAGGCACTCCTTTATAAAAGCTTTCATGACTTCTGATTGCCTTTGGAGGAAGGCCAAACCCTTAAGGTGGACCACAAATTGGGCCTCTGTAATCTGGTATCACACTCAACCATCTTTCTTTTGTGTATTTCACAAAAGTGTTATGAAAGCAGCTGGGGGGAGCTCCTTCACATCTGGAGAAAGAACCTCAGCAGACCAGCCTGAAGCTTGGTTGTGTCTGACAACTCCGGTAGTTAATTAAAATGACTAATTTGGTAAATGGTAAATTCAGATAACTCTGGATAGTCTGGAATTTAATAATTCAATGATTATCATTTTAGTGGGTATTAGGAGCTTGCTGTTAAAAAAATCATTTTATAGCTACCATAAAACAACTGAATTATGTATATACTAAATACTTTTATTTTTGGCTGTGTTGGGTCTTTGTTGCTGCACGCAGGCTTCCTCTAGTTGCAGCGAGTGGGGGCTACTCTTCGTCGTGGTGCACGGGCTTCTAATTGTGGTGGCTTCTGGTTGCGGAGCACGGGCTCTGAGAATGCGGGCTTCAGTAGTTGTGGCTCACAGGCTGTAGAATGCAAGCTCATTAGTTGTGGCGCGTGGGGTTAGTTGCTCCGCAGCATGTGGGATCTTCCCAGACCAGGGATCGAACCTGTGTCCCCTGCATTGGCAGGTGGATTCTTAACCACTGTGCCACCAGGGAAGCCCTATCCTAAATACTCTTAAGTGAAAATATTTTAACCAAAATTATTTACGTTGGAACTTTTAATTGAGTTATTCAGTATCCTTACGTGTGTCTGTGTCTTAGGGTATACCTATATATCTAAATATATGAGTAGTTTATATTTAAAGCCTTGTAAAGGGAACTCTAACGAGACAAACGTTTCCTAGTCATTTATTCTGTTAAGTTTGATATAAATTAAGCTACTAACTATTTAGGGTTTGACTCGGGTTTTACAACAGTTTATAAAATAAGTTATGTTTTAGGAAAGGGAAGCCCAAATGACAAAATTCAAAATAGTTGTTTGATACAGTTAAATAATTCTAAAGTAATGAAGGGGAAATGTATCCTGTTAAATATTTAAAAGGTATGCTTTTAACAATGAGGAAGGATGACTATCCTAATGAGGCAAAGGTTTTGCATACTTTTTTCCTCTTGAGTGCTATTTATTCCTCACCCTCAGTTTTTCTTTTCTTTTCTTTTCTTTTTTGGCCACACACAGCAAGGCTTGCAGGATGTTAGTTCCCTGACCAGGGATTGAACCCCGGACCTAGGCAGTGAAAGCACCCAAGTTCTAACCACTGGACCACTAGGGAATTCCCACCCTCAGCTTTTCATTAAAATGAAAAAATTTTAGTACAGTGAAGTTCAAAGAATAGTATGAACACCGTATACCCTCCACCTAAATTTAACTACTTTGGCATACCATAAAGTCAGTTCTGTAACATGTATAACTAAAAATCATGGTGTGCAAAATGGTGCAATAGAAATCACAGGGCTTACAGAAATGCGGTTGAGGCGCAACCCCAAAACTTAATCAGCAACGCAAAAGGAACCTGATAAAACAGTTTTACAGATGCTAAAATGGTTAACAACTGCCTAGTATATTAAATATGCCACTTGGAAACACCTCAAGTTGTGGAAGTAGCTGTCGGAAGTAGGAGCTACTGTCATTGCAAAGTAGTAGAAGGAGGGTTATCTGAAACGTGACAAAGTTGTAATAACTGATGTGATGAATGTGGCTCATAAAAGTTAATTGATGTCTCAGTATTTTGAGGTATAAGTGTGTGGTTTTGTGTGTTATTGGGCAGTTTGATTCAGATGGATTCATTTTTCTGTCTTTGCTTTTTTAAAATTGTCATTTAATTTTTTTAAGAAGTGTTTATTTATTTAGGTTGTGCCAGTTCTTAGTCGTGGCACGTGGGATCTTTAGTTGCAGGATTGCGGCATGCATGTGGGATCTAGTTCCCCAACCAGGAATCAAACCCGAGCCCTGTGCATTGGGAGCACAGAGTTTTACCCACTGGACCACCAGGGAAGTAAGTCCCTGTGTTTGCTTTCTTATTTTGAGGAAATGACACAAATGTGAAACTGGGATTTTGCTCAGATTGTTCACTTGCTACTTAAAGATTCTTCGTATTTTGACAGTTTGACTATCGTGTCTTAAGTTTGGTCCCCTTCAGTTTTCTTGAGGTTTTTAGTGGTACAGATTAATATTTCTTCCATCGGTTTTGTTGAATTGAGTTAGGGATCAAAGTTCCAAAAGACTGAGTTGACTAGAAGTTGTGGGATGAAGTACTAGAAAACAGGAAGCTTTACAGAAATAGTTCCCAGACATGTAGAGGTGTCGCCTTGAGTATTTGGCTGAGTACTTATTTCTGTGTTGGGGGTAAAACTAGAGTTCAAGGAACAACCAATGAAAAGTAGCAGACTGAAGTTTACAACAGGCTAGGAATAGTTTAAATTCTCATTAGCCAAATTGGAGAAACCTTGCAATATACAAGGACTGAATAGAGCCTTCAGAAGTGTTCTGCCTTAGTAGCGAGGCTAAATTTGCCATAGAGTAAAGATTGCTGTGGACTCTTCATAGCAAAGGATTTCTTTAAAAGATCAAACCAATCCCAAGCAACATACCTGTGCATCTGAACAAAGCTTAAAACTCTTAAAGGATACAATAATATAAAATTCACAATGTCTGGTATTAAATCAAAAATCATCAGTAATGTGAATGGATGAAGAAGATGTATATGTATACAATGGAATACTACTCAGCCATTTAAAAAGGATGAAATTTTGCCATTTGCAGCAACATGGATAGACTTGGCATTATACTAAGTGAAATAAGTCCGAAAGACAAATACTGTCTGATGTCACTTATATGTGGAATCGACAAAATACAACAAACTAGTGAGTATAACAAAAAAGAAACAGTCACAGAACAAACCAGTGGTTACCGGTGGGGAGAGAGAAGAAGGGGGGACAATAGAGAGGTAGGGGAGTAAGAGGTACAAACTATTAGGTATAAAATAAGCTACAAAGGTATATTGTATAACACGGGGAATACAGCCAATATTTTATAATAACTATAAATGGAGTATAGCCTTTATAAAGATTTGTGAATCACTATATTGTACACATGTAACATAATATGGTATAGCAACTACATCTCAATTTTAAAAAGGGCATCAAAACGAAAAAAAATCAGTCATGCAAGTGAAAGCACAATAGAGAGTAACTCAAAGCCATATGGAGAAATACAAAGATCTCAAAGGTAATTACATGGGCAATATAAAAGCTAGTGTTTTTGTAACAGTTTCTACTTTTTGTCTTCTATATGATTTAAGAGAGTGATATATTTAAAGAAAATAATTAGTCTAGGGGCTTCCCTGGTGGCGCAGTGGTTGAGAGCCCGCCTGCTGATGCAGGGGACACGGGTTCGTGCCCCGGTCCGGGAAGATCCCACATGCTGCGGAGCGGCTAAGCCCGTGAGCCATGGCTGCTGAGCCTGTGCGTCCGGAGCCTGTGCTCCGCAACGGGAGAGGCCACAACAGTGAGAGGCCCGCGGATCGCAAAAAAAAAAAAAAATTAGTCTAAGTTTTATAAACTTTGGTTTGTAACTTCGAATCTTGTTTTCTACATAGTTTAAGAGAGTAATGCACTTAAGAGAATTATTAGTTTATGTTTTGGGGCACATAGTCTATAAAGATGAAATTTTGTGACCTCAAATGAAAGCGGTATGAACAAAGCTATAAAGTAGCAGTTTTTGTATGCTGTTGAAGTTAGTTAAGCTGCTATAAATTCAAATTAGAGGGTTATAACTTTAGGATATTAAATGTTATCCCCGTGGTAACCACACGCACATACAAACTATAGAATATATACAAAAGGGAGTGAGAAAAGAATTTAAACAATTCGCTACAAAAAATTAAACACAAAAGACAGTAAATCACAAAATGAGGGATGAAAAAACCTATAAGTCATATAGAAAAGAAATAGGAAAAAGACAGTTGTAAGTTCCTCCTAACCAGTAATTAAATGTAAATAGATTAAACTCATCAAAACAGATTGGCAGAATGGATATAAACACATGATCCAACTATATGCTGTCTATAAAGACTAGATCCAAAGACAAATATATTGAAAGTGGAATGATGGAAAAAATATATTCCACGCACATAGTAACCAAAAGTAAGGAGTGGCTCTACTGATAACAGACAAAATAGAACCTAAAAAAAGTCAAAAGAAACAAAAGACATTGTGGAGATATAACAATTAGAAATGTTCATGCACCCAATGACAGGACATCAAAATACTGTGAAGCAAAAATCATCAGTCATGCAAGTGAAAGGACAGTAGACAGTAACTTGAGGCTGTATGGAGAAATAAAGATCTCAATAAAGGTAAATACATAAGCAGCATTACTGGCAATTGAAGGGAGATATAAAATTATAGTTGGAGACTTAAGTACCTCACTCACAATAATGGACAAAACAATCAAGAAAGTAAGGAAATAGAAGACAGCACAATAAACCAACTAGATATAACACATACAGAACACTGCTCCACAATAAGAGCATACATATTCTTCTCAAGTACACATGGGACATTTTTCAGGATATGCCATATGTTAAGCCACAAATCGTTTCAATAGATTTTAAAAGGTAGATAGCACACAAAGTATCTTCTCTGACCACAACATGAAGTTAGAAATCAATAACGGAGGGAAGAGTGGAAAATTCAAAAAATTGTGGAAACTAAACACACTTTTCAATAACCAATGGGTCAAAGAAGAAATCATAAATTAGAAAATACCTAGAGTTGAATGCAAATGAAAACACAACATACCAAAACTTATGGGACACAGCAAAAGCGGTGCTAAGAAGGAAATTTATAACTATAAAACGCTTACTTTAAAAAATAAAAAAACAACCTAACTGTACAACTTTAACTAGAAATAGAAAAAGAACAAATTAAATCCAAAGCTAGCAGAAGGAAGGAAATAAAGATTAGAACAGAGAGAAATGAAATAGAGGATAGAAAACAATAAAGAAAATTGATGAAACTAAAAGGTGTGTTGGAAAAGATGAATAAAATTAACAACTTTTTAGCTAGATGGATTAAGAAAAAAAGAAAAATTACTAAAATCTACAAGAAATTAGAAAATACTTAGAGATGAATGCGTATGAAAACACAACATACCAAAACTATGGGACACAGCAAAAGCAGTGCTAAGAAAGTGAGGACATTACTACCGATTTTCCAGATTTGAAAAGCATTATAAGAAAATACAATGAACAATTTGTATGCTCACAAGTTAGATAACCTGGATCGAATGGACAAATCCTAGAAACACAGAACCTACCAAGTCTAAATCATGAAGAAACAGAAAATCTGAATATACCTATAGCCAGTAAGGACACTGAATCAATAATCAAAATCTCCCAACAAAGAAAAGCCCTGGACTCGACCCAGTGGCTTTACTGGTGAATTAAACCAAACATTTAAAGAACTAATACCAGGCCTCCTCAAACTTTTCAAAAAATTGGAGAGGAAGGAACACTTTCTAATTCATTCTATAAGGCCAGCATTACCCTGATACCAAAGCCAGACAAAGACACTACAAGAAAACTACAGACCAATATTCCTTATGAACAATGATACAAAAATTCTCACTAGTAGCAAACCAAATTTAGCAGCATAGTAAAAGTATTATGCACCATGACCAAGTGAAATTTTATTCCTAGACTGCAAGGATGTTTCAACATGTGAAAATTAATCAATGCAATATATCATTAAATTAATCAATGCAAAAAAAATTAAGTGAAAAACACCTACATGGAACTTCCCTGGTGGTGCAGTGGTTAAGAATCTGCCTGCCAATGCAGGGAACATGGGTTCGAGCCCTGGTCTGGGAAGATCCCACACGCCATGGAGCAGCTAAGCCCATGTGTCACAACTACTGAGCCTGCACTCTAGAGCCCATGAGCCACAACTACTGAGCCCTCGTGCCACAACTACTGAAACCTGCGTGCCTAGAGCCCGTGCCCTGCAACAAGAGAAGCCACCACAATGAGAAGTCCGCGCACAGCAACGAAGGTGCAATGCAGCCAAAAATAAATAAATAAATTTATTTTTAAAAAAAACAAAAGAGGGGCCTTCCCTGGTGGGCCAGTGGTTAAGAATCCGCCTTCCAATGCAGGGGACGTGGGTTCAAGCCCTGGTCAGGGAACTTAGGATCCCACATGCCGCAGAGCAACTAAGCCTGCACGACGCAACTAAGACCCGACGCAGCCAAATAAACAAACAAACAAAAAAAAACCTACATGATCATCTCAATTTATGCAGAAAAAGCATTTGACAAATTGCAACAATTTCATGATAAAAAAAAAAAGGAATAGGAGGAAACTACCTCAACATAATGAAAAGCCATATATGAAAAACCCAAAACAAACATCAGACTCAATGGTGAAAGACTGAAAACTTTTTCTTTAAAAAAGCCAAGGATGCCCACTTTTACCACTTCTATTCAACATAGTATGGACGTTCTAGCCAGAGCAATTAGGCAAGATAAAGAAATGAGAGGCATACAAATTGGAAAGGAAGACGTAAAATTACATTTGCAGATGATATGATCTTACATGTAAAAAGCCCCAAAGATTACACACACACACACACACACACACACACACACACACAAAAGCTGTTAGAACTAATGATTTCAGCAAAGTAACAGGATACAAAGTCAACACACAAAAATCATTTGCATTTTTATACACTAACAAGAATCTGAAAAGGAAATTACAAGAACAATTCAATTCATAATAGCATCAAAAATAAATAAAATATTTAAAAATTAACTTAACCAAGGAAATGAAAGATTTGCTCAGTGAAAATTACAAAACATTGTTGAAAGAAATTAAAGAAGACAAATAAATGGAAAAAGATCCCATGTTCATGGATTCAAAGGCTGAATATTGTTAAAATGTCAATATATCCAAAGTGATCTACAGATTCCATGTAATCCCTATCAAAATACCAATGGCATTATTCACAGAACTGGAACGAATATCCTAAAATTTGTATGGAACTACAAAAGACCTTGAATGTCCAAAGCAATGTTAAGAAGAACAAAGCTGGAGGTATTATGCACCCTGATTTCAAGCTATACAGCAAGCTACAGTAATCAAAACAGTGTGGCACTGGCATAAAGACCCACATTTAGACCAGTAAAATAGAATAAATAAACACAAATATGTTCAAATGAGTTTTGACAAGCAAGCCAAGACCACTCAATGTGGAAAGGTCGGTCTTTTCAACAAATACTGCTGGGAAAAGTGGATGTCCACATGCAAAAGAATGAGGTTAGACCCTTACCTAACACCATATACGAAAATTAACTGAAAGTGGATCAAAGACCTAAGACAATAACACTCTTAGAAGAAAACATAGAACAAAATCTTCACAATATTGGATTTGGCAATGTCACTTCTTAGATATGACATAAAAGACACAGAAAACAAAAGAAAAAATAGACAAATTGGACTTCATGAATATTTTAAAGTTTTGTACATCAAAAGACACTATCAACAGAGGAAAAAGCAACCCACAGAAAGGGAAAAAAATATCTGCAAATCCCATATCTAATAGGGATTAGTACCTAGAATATATAGAGAGAACTACTAAAACTCAACAACAAAATAACAAACAACCCAATTTAAAAATGGGCAAAGAAAAAAAAAGGGCAAAGAACTTGAATAGATATTTCTTCAAAGAAGATATACAAATGGCCAATAAGCACATGAAAAGATGCTCAACATCACTAATAATTAGGGAAATGCAAATCAAAACTACAGGATATCACCTCATACCCTTTAGGATGGCTACTATCGGAAAAACAAAACAACGGGAATGCCCTGGTGGCCCAGCAGTTAGGACTCTGCACTTCCACTGCAGGGGGCATGGGTTCGATCCCTGATTGGGGAACTAAGATCTCGCAAGCCATGTGGCGCAGCAAAACAAAAAAAAAGAAAAGAGGGACTTCCCTGGTGGTGCAGTGGTTAAGAATCCGCCTGCCAATGCAGGGGACACAGATTCGATCCCTGGTCCGGGAAGATCCCACATGCCGCAGAGCAACTAAGCCCATGCACCACAACTACTGACCCTGTGCTCTAGGCCCCGTGTGCCGCAACTACTGAGCCCACGTGCTGCAACTACTGAAACCCGTGTGCCTAGAGCCCGTGCTCTGCAACAAGAGAAGTCACTGCAAATGAGAAGCCCGTGCACCACAATGAAGAGTAGCCCCCACTAGCAGCAATTAGAGAAAGCCTGAGTGCAGCAACAAAGACCCAACGCAGCCAACAAAAAAAAAAAAAAAGAAAGAAAAGATAAACAAAACAAGATACTGGAACCCGTGGGTATTGTTGGTAGGAATGTAAAATGCTACAGCTGCTGTTGAAAACAGGATGACAGTTCCTCAAAAATTAAATTACCAGTTGATCCAGCAATTCCACTTCTGGGTATATACCCAAAAGAATTGAAAGCAGGGTCTCAAATAGGTATTTGTACACCCATGTTCATAGCAACATTATTCACAATAGCTGAAACGTGGAGGCAACCCAAGTGTCCACTGATGGATGAATGGATCAGCAAAATGTGATACACACACTCACACACACACACACACACACACACACACACAATGGACTATTATTCAGCCTTTAAAAGAAAGGAATTTCTGGCATATGCCACAACATAAACAAACCTTGAGGACATTATGCTAAGTGAAATAAGTCAGTCACAAAAAAAAGACAAATACTATATGATTCTACTTATATGAGGCACTTAGAGTAGTCAAAATCATAGAGACAGAAAGTAGAATGGTGGCTAATTAAACTTAAAAGCTTTTGCACAGCAAAGGAAATCACCACCAAAACGAAAAGACAACCTACAGAATCGGAGAAAATATCTGCAAATGATATGGTCGTTAAGGGGTTAATGATGGTGGTGTCAAGGGCTACGTGAGCTGAGGAGAAGTGAGGTGTAAGAGAAGGAAAACCATGCCTTCTGGTGGGTGGTGGGGAGGGACTTATCTAAAAGGGAAAATCTCTTTCTGGCACTTCTGTGGTGATAGAGAGGCATTCTGAATTGCTACCTGCCTACCTCACCATTTCTCATGTAGGACTTCTGGGTCTATCATCACCATCATCATCCGAGGAGGAGCTGGTTTTGTCGTCTGATTTGGTGTCTCTGCTGCACAGAAAATGCAGCAGCCATTTTGCCACCTTTGTCCTCTGATTCAGAGAACTCTACTTTTCTAGATGAGGGAGCCTCTTTTCTCAGTACTTTCTTTTTCTGTTTTATTTTCTACAATTTTTAAAAAAATATTTATTTATTTATTTGGCTGTGCCGGGTCTTAGTTGTGGCATGCGGGATCTTTTAGTTGTGGCATGTGAATTCTTATTATGAACTCTTATTTGCGGCTTGTGGGATCTAGTTCCCTGACCAGGGATCGAACCTGGGCCCCCTGCACTGGGAGCATGGAGTCTTAGCCACTGGCCCACCCGGGAAGTCCCTATTTTATACAATTTTTAAAGGTTACTTTCCATTTACAGTTATTACAAAATATTGGCTATATTCGCCATGTTGTGCAACATATCCTTGAGCCTATCTTACACCCAATAGCTTGTATCTTCTACTCCCCTACCCCTACATTGCCCCTCCTCCTGCCACTGGTAACCACTAGTTTGTTCTCTCTATCTGTGTCTACTTCTTTTTTGTTATATTCATTACTTTGTTGGTTTTTTTAGATTCTTTTTTATGGCTGAGTAGTATTCTATTTTATTCTCAGTACTCTTATCACTTTTTGTCACTTCTATCACTTTTTGTCACTTTACCTGAAGTTCTCCCTGGAGAAACAGAAATACAACTTTTTCTTGTAGGGCTTTGCTGCTGGGTGCTGGGGAATGATGAATTTCTGGTGGTAGAGTTGCTATAGGTGATGTTTGGTGCTTTTGCCTTGGAGGACTTGAAGGAGATAACCTGCTGAAACCATGCAACTCAGATTGGGACTTGAACCCACGGTCTTTTAACTGAGATCACATACCTGGTCTCAGGACTTAACGAAGCTCAGGTTCTTGATGTCTTGCTGCAGAAAGAATTCTGTGAGAGACAAAGTGATAGGTAAGAAGTGGGTTTATTTAGGGAGAAACACATTCCACAGATGGAGTGTAGGCCATCTCAGAAGGCAAGAGTGGCATCAGGGTATGGGGTTGTCAGTTTTTATAGGGGTGGGTAATTTCATAGGCTAATGAGTGGGAGGAGTGGTCCAGCTATTTTGGGGAAGGGGTGGGGATTTCCAGGAATTGGGCCACCTCCCATTCTTTGACCATTATGGTTGGCCTTGGAACTGTCATGGCACCTGTGGGTGTGTCATTTAGCTTGCTTATGTGTTACAATGAGCGTATACTGAGGCTCAAGGTCTAGTGGAAGGCGACTCATCCACCATCTTGGACCTATTTGGTTCTAATCAGTTTATGTCACGTCCTTGGGCTATGCCGTTCTTTTAAAGGTTGTACCCTGCCTCCTTCCCTCCTGTTTCACTACCAGTTTTTCAAGGGGGCTGAAGGTCCTCTTGGGAGACTTCTTTGTCAGTGACCCGACACAAGACAAAGTGGACAATGAACTACTCCTAGACAAGAATGCTGATGAGTGCCTTTTTCATCTCACTGGAGATCTGCTCCGTCTATGCTTTGGTGGAGTTCTTCCTCCAGGTGATGGCTGCCTCCTTGGGCTTAGCTGTCTTCTAGGTGAATATGATCTTGATGGGATCTGTAGCGCCAGCAAGATCAAGTATGAGAAGAAGCGTGAGATTTTGGTTGATTCTTCTCCTATTCCTTTTGTTTTTTGGAATTTTTTTTTTTTCCAGAGAATGTCCTTTAGCTTTGGTACAGTTTCAGGCTGGGGAAATTTCAGGATATCACTAAGTGTCAGAAGTGGTCACTTGTACTGAAGGTTCCGGGAGTGCTGGAGTGTTCTCTTCTGGAGCAGAGGAAGGACTCTGGCTCTTGGTTCTTTGATGAGAAAGGCTGAACATGATTGTGCTTTCTCTCTGTCCTGACTGGGCAGGATTGTCTTTTAGGGTAGGAGATCTGGACTGGAGTCTTCTTAGACTTCAAGATCTCTACCTTTTCTCTCTACTGCTTTCTTTTTCTTCTTTATCTCTCTTTTCTTTGTCTTGCTTTTTTCATAGGTGGCAATTTTTCTTCAATCTGTCTGTTTCCTTTCTTCTTTCTTCAGGTCTAGGAAAGTGAAAGGGATTCCAGCGATATTTTCTTGTGGAGGGGCCACAGTTCTCCCATAAATTCTGTAGAATTTTTTTTTCATTCAAAACGCCAGTTTGGTTGATTCGCATCATTTTAGAGCCTGGATTCTCCAAAAACAGCCAAGATAATTGGGCCAGAGCCACACTGGGTCACTCTGTTGTGACCTAATAAGGTGATGGTACTACACTTCAGATGCAAAGAATAATTTCCATCTTGGTTCAGCCCTTCACTTCCAGTTGGTTGACTAAACTCAGTCATAACATTCTCTTTATTTTTTAAAAAATAAATTTATTTTTGGCTGCGTTGGGTTTTCATTGTTGCGGCTAGCGGGGGCTACTGTTTGTTGCAGTGCATGGGCTTCTCATTGCGGTGGCTTCTCTTGTTGCGAAGCACGGGCTCTAGGCGTGTGGGCTTCAGTAGTTGCAGCGCATGTACTCAGTAGTGGTGCGTGGGCTTTAGAGCGCAGGCTCAGTAGTTGTGGTGCGTGGGCTTAGTTGCTGCAGCATGTGGGATCTTCCTGGACCAGGGCTCGAACCCATGTCCCCTGCATTGGCAGGTGGATTCTTAACCACTGCACCACCAAGGAAGTCCCATAACATTCTCTTTAAACCCAAGGATTTCTGTAACTCATTTTGTTATCCAAGGCTTTTGAACCTCAAAATTTATTTTTCCCATGTCTGCCTTATTTTTCTAAGCATTCTGCACATTTCAGCTACTTCAGTAGTTTGTTGTTGAACCAATGATCTTATCCTGCACTTGTTCTGTGGAAGAATCCAGGAGTCATATTGCTCTGAGAACACTCCCTATCCCAAGGTGCATGGGAGATTATGTATATATATATGTATATATATATATATACACACTCACACACACACACATACATATATATATTTAATACATTTTAAGTGGTTTGAAGCCACCTGTATTATAATTATATTATAAAATTATATGTTAATTTATACATTATATAAATATATGTTACATATATATTTTATGTAATATTATTTTTATTTTATTATTTTTAAAAATCTACTAATATTTTATTGGGTCATTCAATCTCAGGACATCAAGAATGTAGAAGAAAGGGAAATGAGACAGCAAAAGATGGAAAACAAATACAAAGGTATGAATTACTAAGCTGGCCATTTCTTTAAAAAAAAAAAGATCGGTTTCTTGTCATCAGTGACTTGCCCAGACGTCTCCATAGAATCATCCTGCCTTAGAAGAGTCTATCAGGTAAAGGAAGGGAAAGAAATATATTTGCCAGTTTCATATCTCTCATTGGTCAAAGCTTATCCTAGCACGTTGATCCTTGCCCAGTGCCTCCAGTCAGCTGCTGGGGAAGTGCAAAAGCTCAGTGCTTCACCTGAGTCTGGAAGTGGTGTAAGTGGCGAGAGCCTCTGTGGGTGTAGGCAGTATTGCTTTAGCACAAGAGATGCTACTTTGCTACTACAGCAGCGAGCCAGAGGACCAGAGAGCAAATGGAACTGAGCAAATAGTTAGGTATCCTAGAGAAGAATTAGAGCCTTGGTTCTCCAACCTGTAAAAGATTAGAGTCATCTGAAGAATTTTGGAAGCTATCTGATAATCCAGTGTTCAAATTATCTATTTCTGCATTAAAAAAATTACTCCAGGGCATTCCCTGGACGTCTGGTGGTTAGGACTCTGTGCTCTCACTGCGGAGGGCTCCAGTTTGATCCCTGGCTGGGAAACGAAGATCCCACAGCCCATGCAGAGCAGCCCTCCCTCCCAAAAAATTACTCTAACACATGGCTTAAAAACCACTTAAAATATTTTATTAAATACATTAATATACTATCACAAATGAATATAATTATATAATATTACATTTTGTATATTAATATGTAAATTTAAATATAATTAATATATGGTTTCTATTTATTTAATATACATTTAAGTGGTTTCTAAGGAACATAATATTAATATATTAATAAATATATTTCATATATAATTTACGTATATATACTTACTATATATTTTATAATTTCTGTCATTAATCCTTCTGTAACCCATAAATTGTTTTTTAGAAGTATTTTAGAGTTTCCAAACTGAAAGCCTTTTCTAGTTTTTAAAAAAAATTAATGTCTAACTTAATTGCATTAAGTGATCAGAGAATGTTAACTGTATAATATTAATGCTTTGAAGTCTGTTGAGGCTAGCTTTATGGCTGAGTGCTGTGGTTTCTTTTTATAATGTTCCTAAGATAATATATATTCTCCAATTGTTATATATATATTTATATAAATTTATTTCTATAATATAATATATAAAATATATTTATATACATATTAGAAAAAATATATTTTCTAATAGACATATGTTACCTAATTATAATTGTGCTGTTCAAATCTTCTATCCCTCCATGTATACACAAATGTATCAAAGACACTTACAGGACTTTTCATAGCTGCTTTATTCACAATAGCAAATGTGGCAGTCAACTAGCTGACCTGCTTAGATCTCCTTTAAAGACAGGCTCTGCTGTGAGGAGTGCAGTCAATTGACACAGCAGTGTGCAGGGGCCTGTTAGTACTGGCTTTAAAGACCTGACTGTAAAAATTTCAAGGTATTTGCAAACTGTTTGTTAAACACAGCCATTATTAAAAATTAAGTTTTGCTAAATTGTAATTAAATAAATTATATTCAAAACAAAGATAATTTCTCAAAACTCTTCACTTCCTCTTCTGTTACTACATTTTACTTATACTTAGGCTCTCAAGATTATTTGCATCTACTCTATCTGTATGGTGGAAAAACTATATAATGGTGTCCTATTGGGCATCATTCCCCAAGTTCATGTTCAGTGATGTCACACTGGTTACTTGAAATTGGCCTTGGCGAGGGTACTGACATCATGGAAATCAGCGAGTGCTACAGGTTGGCTTTTAAACTTAGAACAATGAGGAAAATGCTAATAATACAGAAAAAACTTAGTGTGTGGTGTCTGTAGCTGTCACATTGTGAACAGCACAAAAATTTAAGGAAAATTCTTTTAGTATTAGAAAAGTATTTATCTATTCTAGCAAAAAAGTTACTCACACATTGGCAGACAAGTGAAATTCTGACATACATGTTGGTTGTTTCACTTTCATCTTAGTCATTAATATAAACAAAAATATCAACCAGCATTCATGCTGGAACTACATTCACCAGTTGCAACCATAGGTTGGCTATAGATATGAGTTCAGCAAAAACCAATGAAAGTACTCTGGGAGAATCAATTGTGAGGGATTTACAGTAAAGAGTATGTTTTATTTATAAGTTGTGTGCTACAATTCTTTATATTACTAAAATTTATAAGTACAATCACATACACACACACTTTCTCCCAGAGAACCAGTCATCAAACATTTACCAGCATAACACTGGCCAACAGCCAGCAACCACAGCACTTCAGGGTTTTCTCACAGTGTTCCATTTGAGAACTTGCTCTTCAGAGGGAGTGCTAGCCAATGATTCAGATGGCAGGGCTGGTAGGGTCTGGCCATGTCTCCTCTATGAGCAATCTTTGTGCTGGAGTTCTCTTTTTACCTGGCTGAGACTTTCTCAGACCTTCACTGTAGTTTCAACCTTCACCTACACAATTATTCTCCTTTCCCTCTCTTTTCTAAGGTGTCAGAATATATCTTGTCCTGAAAACATTCCTACTCCCGTCCCTTTATCTTTCACAGGAACTTCCCCCAATAACTCTTTCACTTCTAACTCCTTCCTGGTATCATCTTCCTGAAGGACCCAAACTGACAGCTGAAAAAATGGAAACAATAGGTGAGTGAATAAACTTAAGAAAGTGATAAAGACAATGTTAATGGCACGGATTAAATTTAAGAGTATGCCTTGACTGTAACTGTTACATTATGAATAGCACAAAATAATGAGGAAAATTCTTCCAGTATTGGAAAACTATTATCTCAGCAAAGAATACTATTCAGCAATTAAAAAGGAACAGACTACTCATATATACAACATGGATGAATCCCCAAAAGACAGTATGCTGATCAAAAGAAGTTAAGAGCAAAAGGAGTACATACAGTATGATTCCATTTATATGAAGTTCTATAACAGCCAAGGGAATGTGGAATGGGGAACAGACTGGGAAGGGGCACAAGGGATTTTGCCGGGATGACTGAAATGTTCTATCTCTTAATATGATTTCATGAGTGTACGCATTTGTCAAAACGCATCCAGCAATATATTTTTTTGTACACTTAAAAAAAATATCTGTTTATTTATTTGGCTGTGCTGGGTGCGGCACACGGGCTCTTCCTTGTGGCATGTGGGATCTTCAGTTGTGGCATGTGAATTCTTAGTTGCAGCATGTGGGATCTAGTTCCTTGACTAGGGATCAAACCGGGCCCCCTGCAATAGAAGCACAGAGTCTTAGCCACCGAACGTCCAGGGAGGTTTCCCAACTGTACATTTAAGATCTATTCATTGCACTGTGTATGTTACATCTCAATACAAAAATAATTCTTCCTATGATGATGTAAGATTTGTCATTTTCTTCTTGTAGATCTGTCCATTTCTGCTGTATATATTTTGAGGCTATATTATTAGATATCTGCAAATTTATGTATATATAACTGAATGCTGTACATCTGAAACTAACACAACATTGTGAATCAACTATATTTCAATTAAAACAATTTTTAAAATACATCTGCAAATTTAGAATACTGCTGATGAGTGGAAGCTTTTCTGCTCTTCTATAAACACATACAATGTGTCCTCCACACTCATTCCTTCTATCGTATTCTAGCCTAATCTTCCATTTGCAGTGCTTCAGCACGTAGACCTGTCTTGCTGGTTTTGGGTCGGACTTAAAACGAATCCCAAGAGGGGGACGTGCAGCCACAGAACTAGCTGCATGCAAATGACTGGAAGTCCCTTCTCCGGTCACTTGGGGCATCCATACCTCATGGGCTTCCAACTCTGGCTTCTGCTCAGAATCCAGCCAGCATCTGTTCCAGTGGTCGAAGCAAATGCTCAGTCAAAACAAAGAGCAGCCTGAAGAAAGTGAGGGAATAGGGGATTTTGCAAGTTCTCACACTCCAGACCAGCGAACAAGAAAGACTTGGTATAAAGGGCTCAGATCTCAGAGAAGGGTTCTAGACATCGCACGCTGCATACTCTACTTTTGTGGTGGCGGTGGCAGGTTGTAGGGCAGGGAGCGGGAGGAAGCTGAAGAATAGGGAGGGGAAGGTTGCTGCAGCCTCAGCCTCAGGAGATAGGGGCTTTAGGTATCAGGTGCCTGGACTGCACCACGCCTGCTATTTTAAAGCTAGGCCTCTCTTCCAGGCGCGTGGTGTAGGGGGAAGGCGTCATTTGAAGCACCCACATCCCAGGTGGGAGATGTTGATGGGGGTGAGATGGAGATGACACTTGTCTGTGGCTACTGCTGGGCGCTCTCGCCCTCCGACCCCCACCACTATAAAGCTGAGCAACCCAAGGAGCAAACACGCGGTCCATACACTTGCACTTTCACTCACTGGTGGGTGGACCAGGCTCCACCCAACTCTGGGCTTTTATTGGTCAGCCGAGAAGCTAGCAGCCTCCTCCGGATTGGTCGATTTCTGCTAGCTCTCAAGTCAATCAGAGTAGAAGGTACTGGACTCCCATTCTCTGGCTTCCGGGGGAGCCATGTTGGGTAGCGGCATGCAAACCTTCCAGTCCTGAGGCCGCAACGTGATAACATCCCCAGCTTTCCTCTGCCGCCGCCGTCTCCTCCTAACAGGTTATTTCAATGAATAAAAATGCGCTTTTTCACTCACAAAACGTGTCGTTTCATTAGTATAATGTGAGAAGCCTGCGTTTAGGCAGTGAAGCGCGAAGGAGGGGAAGAGGTGCCCTATTCTGCCCACCAGCCCTCTAAACCAGCAAAGATTCAATACTGATTCCCGCTATCCAGGAGGCCCCCACTTCGGGCCTCCCGCAGCGGGCGCCGGTTTTGAGTGACTTTTGGCCCCTTGCGGCACCTGTAGCGTCCCTAGTTACCGGACCCCTAGTAACCACCTCCCCAAGCAAGGAGCCATCGGGCGCCTACGGCCGCGCCGGCTTCCACGCCCCGGGCCAGCGCGGGCGCTCAGGCCTCGGTGGCGTGGTGATGGCCGCCTCGCACCGAGCAGCGAAGCTGGCGGCCAGCAGTCTCCAAACCCCGGTCAATCCCAGCACCGGAGCGCGGGTCACCCATTACGAACGCAAAGACCCCGTAGAGTCCCTGTCGGCGGCGGCAGCGGCCTTGGAGGAGACGGAAGAGGAGGAGGAAGAGGCAGCGGGGCTGGCGCGGGCGCCGGTAATGCAGGGGCGGGAAGTGGGCTGGGGCTAGGCCCCGGGGGGTGCAGCTGGAGGCTGGTCGGCGACCTCGCTGGTGAGGCGAGGGCTGGGAAACGCGCGCCCTGTCCAGATCCCTCCCTACCGGTGAGCCTGGCCCACCACGTTCTCTGTGCTCCCACGGAAAATACTCAAAACCAAGGCGTTGAAAAGTCTTTTAACTTTAAAGAGATTGTTGTAAAAATTTCTTGGAGAGCATTTACGTTAGTCTGTTTCCAGAGAGTGAAAAGTACAGAACTTTACTCCTTATGCCCCAGCATCTGTTGGGAGTAGATATTTGCTTTTCTTTTTCTTTTCAACTTGAGGAAAACTGTTCTATCCATAGAGGATAACCCATAAAACGCAAGTGAATCAGCTGTGCTGTCAGGTGTGTTTTGTTGTCATCTTGATGTCTTGGTTATTAGTGCATTTTAATACAGAACATGAGAGATGATGTTTAAAACCAGCAAGAGTTCGCTGGGTAAATCAGACAAATATAGTTAAGCCTCCAGAGAAACAAATTACCGAGGTTCCAATGTTTCCACTCGGCTCTTAAGGGTGGGGTGAGACAGCTTTTTCACTGATCAATTTTCAGTCAGTGTCAAATGTGTTGTGACCACCTGTCTACCAGGTAGAGAGTCAAGTCTGCCATCGGCTCTATTCACTTAAAAGATGGGAACCTTGAATTTTAACTAGCAATCTGCAGACATAAACCTCCTTAACCCCAGTTAAAGATTCTTAATACCATTTGTCCAAAGCTTCTCAGATTCAAATCATTGTGGTCTAGGGCTAATAGAAATTACTGGATATTTTGGAATTCTAATCTCTTTAATCTACACTAAAACTGTTAATGAGAAAATCTGTAGCAACACCTTTTATGGGCAGTATTTTACCAACAGATAAACTACTTGAGGTTATCCAGAGTAAGGCAGATTGAGACCCTGAACATGAACCAGGGTCAGTGACCTAGGACCAGATTCATTCATGGTAAAGCTTCCCCTCAACACAAATTTCAGGAGCCAACGAAGGAGGCAAACTGATGCTGGAAAAAGATTTGAATGGAGAAAAAGGATTTGGAGTCCTGGGCTAGGATCTGTTCATTTGCTAGTTGATATTCAGAAGTAACTTCCTTCAATCTCAGTTTCCTTATCTGTAAAAGAACTATAATAACTGTCTCTCTTTCTTGTCTCACTGGGCTATTATGATAACCAAATGAGAGAGTATGTTATAGCTAAAGGACAGCTTGTATAAATTAGTAATAATAATAACAACTGCCAGTGGGACTGTTATTTGAACAACTCTCGCAAAGATTAAGTTCTACTTTGGCTTGCTGTGGTGGAGGAAGCAGTCAGTTCTGTAGTCACAGGTATACTTCCAGAGTGTCCTGGTAAACTGCAGATCTGTATGAGAAACGTCACCTTAGGAGAGGTTAGTTTAATGAGCTAATTTCCAAGGGGCATGGTCCTACTGAAAAAAAAAAAAAAGGAAGCTAAGTTTGGAGTTTGACACTGTTTTGAGACCACTGTACTTGAAGGATCCAAAAGCAAATCTGGATAAGCTGCCACTGTAGAAGGCCTGATGGTCAGAGGACATGGGGTTGGCAGACAAAGCACTGAAAAGCCAAGGAGAGTGCAGGAGCCAAGCTTTGCCTTCTTCACAGTTTGGCTTGGTCTCCACCTTGGGTTTTTTATTTTTCTATTTATTTGTTTTATTTATTTATTTATTTTGGCTGCATTGGGTCTTTGTTGCAGTGTGCGGGCTTCTCGTGGTGTCTTCTCTTGTTGCAGAGCACAGGCTCTAGGTGCGCGGGTTTCAGTAGTTGCAGCACATGGGCTCAGTAGTTGTGGCGCACGGGCTTAGTTGCTCTGCAGCATGTGGGATCTTCCCGGACCAGGGCTCGAACCCGTGTCCCCTGCATTGGGAGCACAGAGTCTTAACCACTGCACCACCAGGGAAGTCCCTCCACCTTGGTTTTTTAAAGGTTAGTTTGTCTCAACTTCATCATCTATAAGATGGAGTAAACTCAGCTTACCGGAATCACCACACAAAATTGATTAGAGAACCAACTGTCACAGTAGGCCCCTTTAAGTCCTTTGGTTTGCCAAAGCAACCCCCGCCCCACCGCCGGCTCCATGCATACCCCTTGCAGGACTCTGTGCCCATATAGGGCACTAAGCCATATTTCTTGAATCTAGCCTCAGTTGGAGATAACAGTTCATAGACCTTTATGGGGTTGATGATGACATGGGTAAAGCACTATTCTATAATTCACAGTTAAAATTTCACTGACTTTCCTAATGGGATGGCCTTCTATTTTTCAACAAATATTGAGCATTTATTAAGTGCGAGTCACAGACTATTCAGTAGTAAATGAAGCAGACATAGCTCATGTCCTTAGAGTGCTTCCATTCTGATGGGGAAGTTAGACAATAAAAAATGAACAGTCAAATGATTATAAGACAGGAAATGTTGGGAAAGAAATGAACAGGTTACTATAATTAAAAAAAGAAATAGGAAGGAACCTATTTCAGTGAGTTAACATTTAAGCCAATGCCTGATTGATGAGAAAGAGCAGCCATTTGAAGAGTGGGGGAGGGAAAAGCATTCCAGGCAAAGGGAGTGGCATATGCAGAGGCCCAAAGATAGGAAGAGAGAGAGTTTTGTGTGATTAAGGATCTGAAAGAAAGCCAATGGGACTGGAGAAGAGAGAGGGGGAGAGGGGAGGGGATGAGGTTGGAGAGGTAAGGAGGGTCTTGTAGACCAAGGTAAGGAGTTTAGTGTTTATTGCAGGTGCAGTGAGAGGTCCTTGAAGACTTTTAAGAGATCTGACATGTTCCTATTTACATTTTAAAACGCTGACTCTGATGGCTTTGTGGAGAATGATTGGAGGGTTTGACAAAGAAAGGAGACTGGGTAGGAGGCTTTTGCAGTAATTCAGGTGCCAGAAGTGGTGGCTTGGACCTAGAGCCCAGGGGAGATGGCAAGAAATGGACAGATTGCATAGGACTTAGATTAGATTGGATGTGAAGGCCAAGGAAGAAGTCAAGAATGCTCATTCCCACGTTTCTGGTTTGACCAGCTGCACAGAAGATAACGTCATTTACTGAATTGTGGGTAACTTGGGGAGGAATAGATTCAGGGGCTGGGTGGGAATCAAGGTTTCAGTTTTGAACATGGTAAATTTGAGATACCTGTGAAACTACCAAGTGGAAAGATGTAGGAAGCAGTTGGGCCTATGAAACTGTAGTCCTGTTGGGTGTGGGATGGAGAATCTCCATCTGGGAGTTTTCAGCGTTTTTGAAGCACTGGATTAAGTCACTTAAGGGGAGACTTCAGAGAAGGAAGAGAAGGGGCCTAGTATAGAACTCTTAAAACCCTTGACATTTAACAGATAGAGAAAAAGGGGGCAAAAGAGATTAAGACCAGCTACAGTGGTAGAAGAATTATTGCAGGGGTGTGGAAGTTTCCAATTCATTGGTTTCAATGCTAAGGGAAAGGGGCAAATGCTGCTAAGAGAAGGACACTTCATCCCCGAAGCAGGAGGGAAGGAGCAAAGGGGCACAAAGGCAGGCAGTTTTGTAGATGGGAAGATGAGGGAACTTCCCTCTGACGGTTTTTTTTTTTTTACTGAAGAAATAAAGGAATTATCATGGGCAGTTGGGAGTCGGGGTGGGAGCAGGTAGAAGAGCAAGGGACAGGTAGGCAGGATCTCTGGGACAGTGTGAGAGCCACTTCCAGAAGGAGCACGGGAGGTACCAGGCAGACCAAGTAGCCATGAGAAATTGTTCATTTTTAAATTTAGTATTAATATTCACAAAACATTCTTTTTCTTTTTTTTAAGTTACATTTTAATTATAGAAGTAATACATGAACACATTCTCCTTTTAAAATTTCAAATGTTATATCGTGCTTGCTTCGGCAGCACATATACTAAAATTGGAACGATACAGAGAAGATTAGCACGGCTCCTGCGCAAGGATGACACGCAAATTAGTGAAGTGTTCCATATTTTTATAAAGATGTTAAAAAAAATGTTATAAATAAGGCTTAGGCCCTTTTAACACTTCTCCCCTCAAAAAGAAAATCTGGTTCCCCCCTCCCTCCTCATCAGTAGCCACTGTTTTGAAACTGATATATATTCTGGGCTTTTTCCTGTCTCCTGTGTACATAATATTTTAATATATGGTAGCATTTTATAGATACATATTGTTCTGCCACTTGCTTTTTTTCTCTTATGTACATTTAGATCTGCCTCATTCCTTACAAATCCCTTTAATGCAAAAAACTTTTTAAATAAAAATTCCATAATTGTAGATGATAGTAGATCGACTATAACACAAATAATTATGAGTGCTGATTACTAATGAAGCAACATGTGTTGGAAGGAGACATCATCTAACTGGGTCAAGCCAATCTAGGGAAGATTATCCTGTAATCTAGTGGCTGCATGTACAACAACATTCCACAGAAAGCTCAACAATTAAAGGGAAAGGGTGCTATTTTAGGCTCTTGGAAAATAATGTCCTTGGCCTAGATTATTTGAACTACTAAATGTTTCCTTCTGTGTGGAGACAATTTAAGATGAAATTAGAGTTGGAAGTTGCTTACTAACCATTTATCTGTTTTGGGTAAAACACTGTGATATCAGTTTATCCGAAAAGTTCAGGCTAGTGTTACCAGTATTAAGCTGAAATGGAATGGATACTGTGCAAAATCAGTGCGTAAGTATAATTATCATTTGCCACATCTCTTCAGAAGCTACTCATCCTTCTATATCTTTTTTTTTTTTTTTTTTTTTTTTTTTGCGGTACGCGGGCCTCTCACTGTTGTGGCCTTTCCCATTGCGGAGCACAGGCTCCGGATGCGCAGGCTCAGCGGCCATGGCTCACGGGCCCAGCCGCTCCGCGGCATGTGGGATTTTCCAGACTGGGGCACGAACCCGTGTCCCCTGCATAGGCAGGCGGACTCTCAACCACTGCGCCACCAGGGAAGCCCAAAGCTCCCTTTTTTTTAAATACCCTTATCACTTTGTTGCTGAACTCAAGTTTGTGTGCCCAATGCACAGTGAAGCCAAACAAACCAAAATAGTGGAGTTTGGAGCAGAGAAAAGTTTATTGCAGCCCCAAGCAAGGAGAATAGGCGGCTTGTGCTCAAAAAGCCCAAACTCCCCTGATGGGGAAGAGTTTTTATAGGCAGAATTAGGGGGGAGGGCTGCAGGGTGTGTAACCTTTCTCTGATTGGTTGATGGGGAGGTAACAGGGTGGTGTTCCAGGAATCTCAGTCGTCAGCCTTCTGGTTCCAGCCAGTCTGGGGCCATGTGCTTAGGCTTAGCCTAAAGTTACCATCCTCCACCTGGGTGGGGGTCTTAGTTCCTGTAGAAGAACTCAGAGATTCGTATCAGATTGTTATGTATATCCCTTGAGAAGGAACCAGGACCCTCCGCTTTCCTCCACTACTGTTTCTTGACTGTTTTTCCTTTGTTTCTGCATTCCCTCACTCCTCGAATTAGTTACTGTTTGAATCTGCCCTTTGAAATGGGGACACAGAAAGACTTCTGTGCCGAGGAGGACCCCACAGGGTTCTGCTCAGTTTCAACTAGACCTTTGTATCTCTCATGACCACTGTCCATTTCATGTTAGTCCTCCTGTCACTGCTTATTTAGATGCTGGTGTTTGCCAACATTTCCATCCTCAGGTTCTTGCCTCTCATTGCCCACAGGCAGCCTTATCCACACCCAAGGATGCACCTGCACTTCTGTGTGCATTGCTGGCTCCCATATCTCCATCTCCAGCCCAGCCTTCTTACCAGGTCTCCAGACCTATTTTCCCCCCTGTTTCCTATACATTTGGCTGCCCTACTATCCTCTCACACTTAGTGTGTCTAAAACAGAGATTAGTTTCCTTTCCCTAAAATACTCTTCCTCCCTGTATTCCCTATATTAATGAATGGAAGCCCCATCATCTACCTAGACATACAGCACTCCAAACAGAAACCTTTTCAATTTCTTGCCCACAGTCCAGGCTATTATCAAGTTGATGATTCAGCTTCTTAAATCTCCCAAGGTAGCCTCCTTTCTTGTGTTCCTGGTGCTGTTCCCTAATTCTGCCCTTAATACCTCTAACTCGGACCCTTGCAGTAGCCCATGAACTGCCGCCAACCTTGCTTCCCCTCACTACACCTCACTTGCTACCAGAGAGTCCTTCTGAGTGTTACTGACCATGTCTCTCCTCTGCTCACATCCTTTAAGGCTCCTGTTGCCTGTGGCTTGGCCCCCTGGACTCTTGGTTGGGCTTTTTTTTTTTTTTTTAAATATTTATTTATTTTGGGCTGTGTCAGGTCTTTGTTGCAGCACTCAGGATCTTTCGTTGCAGTGCACAGGCTCTTCGTTGTGGCACGTGGGCTTCTCTCTAGTTGTAGTGCAGCACAGGCTCAGTAGTTGTGGCACGTGGGCTCACTAGTTGTGGTGCCCAGGCTTAGTTGCCCCATGGCATGTGGGATCTTAGTTTGACCAGGATCGAACCCACATCCTCTGCATTGGAAGGCAGATTCTCAACCACTGGACCACCAAGGAGGTCCCTTGGTTGGGGCTCTTGACATGCCTTTTTCACCTTGCTTCCCATCCTCCTGTGCTCCATATGCCCTATTCCCCACCCCCACTCAGACTATATACCTCTCTCCGAGCACAGCATGCCTGTTCCTTCCTCTTGTGGCTAAAAACCCTCCTGCCCTTGGGAGGAGTGTGGTGTGTCTTTGGAGCCTAATAGACTTGGGATTGGATCCCAGCTCTACTTACTAGCTGTGTGACTGTAGGCAGGTCACCTAACTCCTCTGAGCCTCAGTTTCCTCACCGAGGACAGAGTACCTGCCAGTTGCATCATCATGAAGTAACATGATGAATGTTCTAGCACTGTGCCTCAGTTTCTCTGTTTTTCACTGTTTCCCTGCTCTGGCAAACTTTGTCCTTATCCAGCCTTATGTCTCCCGTCTGGCTCACGTCTGCAAATTTTGTCTCTTCTTTCCCCCAGTCAGAATTAGGTATTCCTTCTGTGAGCTCTCATGGTCTCTGATATTGTAACATACATGGTCACTCATCTGTCTACCTGCTCAGCTGGGAGCAACTCGTGGGCAGGAATCAGGAGTTCTGTCTCATCCAGAGTCTGCTATCAATTATTTATCTACATGTCCTGTCCTAAACTAGCTGGAAGCTTCTCGAAGGTGGAGTTTTCATCTGATTTGTATCTTTCAGCAGCTAGCTGAGTGCTGGGTGTCTCTAAATATTGAATGAATGACAAAATTAACAAAGTACTTGTTCCCACAGCTAAGAAGGTAATGGTGAAGAACACATACAGGAACAGCAAAAGATATCAGAAAATTCTCTTAATTGAGTTGTATGACTCATAAAGCAATTCTCCAATTTATTTGGCAATAAATTTCTGCACACTGTTTCTACTGAAGGAAACTTGTTTTCCTTCGTTTTCTCTAAGTTATCCCAAGTGGTAAAACACTGGCCTCCTGTACACTGTTTTTAGCCCATTAAAATATTATATCTATAAATATTATTTACAACTGACTCTTCTGAATTTTCCTGGGAGACACTACTCAGATTTATTTTCTAGAGTCTTATCAGATTGGATCTCTAATTTTCCATTGGCAAATATGCTTTTTCCATTTTGAGTCTGTTTCAGGCACTAAGCTAAATTTAACGCCATGGTCAGCAGCCTTTTATGCATAGTATCATAAATAATTTCAGTTGTTTCTCACCTGAGAAAATATAATTTTTTTTTATTTGTGGAGAATATGGGGTTTTACCTCTTTAGCTGCCTCAGTTAAAAGAACTTTGAAAGGTATGCGAAAGGAATGAGGGGAAAAGATCAGTCATGCCCTTCTAGGCATGTATATAGAATACCCACCCTATGTGTTCTTGTTTTGTTGTCACCCCACAGTCCCCGTCACCGTGGGAGCTACTGCTCTTGGTGCCCACGGGAGCGGCTATTCCGGAAGTCCCTCCCACCTCCTCCCAGGCCTTCCTACTCCCTCCTGAGGTACCCGCCCTCCCCACCCCGCCTCCCGTACCGTACCCCTGCGGACATCCTGGAGGGCTTTTCCCTGGCTCCTTGATGAGCCCCTGAGAACCTTGTTCCCTCCATTCTTGCATTCCCCTGACTTTTCTGTTCCCCGCTCTTCTCTCCATTGGAACACCCACCCTGGGGGCCCACAGTGCAGAGCCCAGCTGTGGGCTACGGTTGCTTGGTTTGCAGCCCGAGGAACTATGTTCTTCGTCTCAGGTAAACCTACACTCAGAAGGAGTTTTTTTTGTTTTTTTTTTTAACACCTTTATTGGAGTATAATTGCTTTACAATGGTGTGTCAGTTTCTGCTTTATAACAAACTGAATCAGTTATACATATACATATGTTCCCATATCTCTTCCCTCTTGCGTCTCCCTCCCTCCCACCCTCCCTATCCCACGACTCTAGGTGGTCACATAGCGCCAAGCTGATCTCCCTGTGCTATGCGGCTGCTTCCCACTAGCTATCTATTTTATGTTTGGTAGTGTATATATGTCCATGCCACACTCTCACTTTGTCACAGCTTACCCTTCCCCCTCCCCATATCCTCAAGTCCATTCTCTAGTAGGTCTGTGTCTTTATTGCTGTCTTGCCCCTAGGTTCTTCATGACCTTTTTTTTTTCTTAGATTCCAGATATATGTGTTAGCATACGGTATTTGTTTTTCTCCTTCTGACTTACTTCACTCTGTATGACAGTCTCTAGGTCCATCCACCTCACTACAAATAACTGAATTTCGTTTCCTTTTATGGCTGAGTAATATTCCATTGTATATATGTGCCACATCTTCTTTATCCATTCATCTGTTGATGGACACTTAGGTTGCTTCCATGTCCTGGCTATTGTAAATAGAGCTGCAATGAACATTTTGGTACATGACTCTTTTTGAATTATGGTTTTCTCAGGGTATATGCCCAGTAGTGGGATTGCTGGGTTGTATGGTAGCTCTATTTTTAGTTTTTGTTTTGTTTTGTTTTGTTTTGTTTTGTGGTACGTGGGCCTCTCACTGTTATGGCCTCTCCCATTGCGGAGCACAGGCTCTGGACGCGCAGGCTCAGCAGCCATGGCTCATGGGCCTAGCCGCTCCGCGGCATGTGGGATCTTGCCGGACCGGGGCACGAACCCGTGTCCCCTGCATCGGCAAGCAGACTCTCAACCACTGCGCCACCAGGGAAGCCCTCTATTTTTAGTTTTTTAAGGAAACTCCATACTGTTCTCCATAGTGGCTGTATCAATTTACATTCCCACCAACAGTGCAAGAGGGTTCCCTTTTCTCCACACCTTCTCCAGCATTTATTATTTGTAGATTTTTTGATGATGGCCATTCTGACCGGTGTGAGATGATATCTCATTGTAGTTTTGATTTGCATTTCTCTAATGATTACTGATGTTGAGCATTCTTTCATGTGTTTGTTGGCAATCTGTATATCTTCTTTGGAGAAATGTCTATTTAGGTCTTCTGCCCATTTTCGGATTGGGTTGTTTGTTTTTTTGATATTTAGCTGCATGAGCTGCTTGTAAATTTTGGAGATTCTTTGTCAGTTGCTTCATTTGCAAATGTTTTCTCCCATTCTGAGGGTTGTCTTTGTTTTTTGTTTTTTTTTTTTTGCGGTACGTGGGCGTCTCACTGTTGTGGCCTCTCCCATTGTGGAGCACAGGCTCTGGACGCGCAGGCTCAGCAGCCATGGCTCACGGGCCCACTCCTACGCGGCATGTGGGATCCTCCCGGACCTGGGCACGAACCCGCGTCCCCTGCATCGGCAGGCGGGCTCTCAACCACTGCGCCACCAGGGAAGCCCCTGAGGGTTGTCTTTTTGTCTTGTTTATGGTTTCCTTTGCTGTGCAAAAGCTTTTAAGTTTCATTAGGTCCCATCTGTTTATTTTTGTTTTTATTTCCATTTCTCTAGGAGGTGGATCAAAAATGATCTTGCTGTGATTTATGTCATAGAGTGTTCTGCCTACGTTTTCCTCTGAGAGTTTGATAGTGTCTGGCCTTACATTTAGGTCTTTAATCCATTTTGAGTTTATTTTTGTGTATGGTGTTAGGGAGTGTTCTAATTTCATACTTTTATATGTACCTGTCCAGTTTTCCCAGCACCACTTATTGAAGAGGCTGTCTTTTCTCCACTGTATATTCTTGCCTCCTTTATCAAAGATAAGGTGAACATATGTGCATGGGTTTATCTCTGGGCTTTGTATCCTGTTGCATTGACCTGTATTTCTGTTTTTGTGCCAGTACCATACTGTCTTGATTACTGTAGGTTTGTAGTATAGTCTGAAGACAGGGAGTCTGATTCCTCCAGCTCCATTTTTCTTTCTCAAGATTGCTTTGGCTATTCGGGGTCTTCTGTGTTTCCACACAAATTGTGTAATTTTTTCTTCTAGTTCTGTGAAAAATGCCAGTGGTAGTTTGATAGGGATTGCATTGAATCTGTAGATTGCTTTGGGTAGTAGAGTCATTTTCACAATGTTGATTCTTCCAATCCAAGAACGTGGTATATCTCTCCATCTGTTTGTATCATCTTTAATTTCTTTCATCAGTGTCTTATAATTTTCTGCATACAGGTCTTTTGTCTCCTTAGGTAGGTTTATTCCTAGATATTTTATTCTTTTTGTTGCAGTGGTAAATGGGAGTGTTTCCTTAATTTCACTTTCAGATATTTCATCATTAGTGTATAGGAATGCTAGAGATTTCTGTGCATTAATTTTGTATTCTGCTACTTTACCAAATTCATTGATTAGCTCTAGTAGTTTTCTGGTAGCTTTTCTAGGATTCTCTATGTATAGTATCATGTCATCTGCAAACAGTGACAGCTTTACTTCTTCTTTTCTGATTTGGATTCCTTTTATTTCTTTTTCTTCTCTGATTGCTGTGGCTAAAACTTCCAAAACTATGTTGAATAATAGTGGTGAGAGTGGGCAACCGTGTCTTGTTTGTTCCTGATCTTAGTGGATATGGTTTCAGTTTTTCACCACTGAGGATGATGTTGGCTGTGGGTTTGTCATATATGGCCTTTATTATGTTGAGGAAAGTTCCCTCTATGCCTACTTTCTGCAGGGTTTTTATCATAAATGGGTGTTGAATTTTGTCAAAGCTTTTTCTGCGTCTATTGAGATGATTATATGGTTTTCCTCCTTCAGTTTGTTAAAATGGTATATCACATTGACTGATTTACGTATATTGAAGAATCCTTGCATTCCTGGAATAAACCCCACTTGATCATGGTATATGATCCTTTTAACGTGCTGTTGGATTCTGTTTGCTAGTATTTTGTTGAGGATTTTTGCATCTATGTTCATAAGCGATATTGGCCTGTAGTTTTCTTTCTTTGTGACATCTTTGTCTGGTTTTGGTATCAGGGTGATGGTGGCCTCGTAGAATGAATTTGGGAGTGTTCCTCCCTCTGCTATATTTTGGAAGAGTTTGAGAAGGATAGGTGTTAGCTCTTCTCTAAATGTTTGATTGAATTCGCCTGTGAATCCATCTGGTCCTAGGCTTTTGTTTGTTGGAAGATTTTTAATCACAGTTTCAATTTCAGTGCTTGTGATTGGACTGTTCATATTTTCTATTTCTTCCTGATTCAGTCTTGGAAGTTTATACGTTTCTAAGAATTTGTCCATTTCTTCCAGGTTGTCCATTTTATTGGCATAGAGTTGCTTGTAGTAATCTCTCATGATCCTTTGTATTTCTGCAGTGTCAGTTGTTATTTCTCCTTTTTCATTTCTAATTCTATTGATTTGAGTCTTCTCCCTGTTTTTCTTGATGAGTCTGGCTAATGGTTTATCAATTTTGTTTATCTTCTCAAAGAACCAGCTTTTAGTTTTATTGATCTTTGCTATCATTTCCTTCATTTCTTTTTATTTCTGCTCTGATCTTTATGATATCTTTTCTTCTGCTAACTTTGGAGTTTTTTTGTTCTTCTTTCTCTAATTGCTTTAGGTGTAAGGTTAGGTTGTTTATTTGAGTTGTTTCTTGTTTCTTAAGGTAGGATTGTATTGTTATAAACTTCCCTCTTAGAACTGCTTTTGCTGCATCCCAAAGGTTTTGGGTCGTCGTGTTTTCATTGCCATTTGCTTCTAGGTATTTTTTGATTTCCTCTTTGATTTCTTCAGTGATCTCTTGGTTATTAAGTAGTGTATTGTTTAGCCTCCATGTGTTTGTATTTTTTGCAGATTTCTTCCTGTAATTGATATCTAGCCTCATAGCGTTGTGGTCAGAAAAGATACTTGATATGATTTCAATTTTCTTAAATTTACCAAGGCTTGATTTGTGACCCAAGATATGACCTATCTTGGAGAATGTTCCATGAGCACTTGAGAAGAATGTGTATTCTGTTGTTTTTGGATGGAATATCCTATAAATATCAATTAAGTTCATCTTGTTTAATGTATCATTTAAAGCTTGTGTTTCCTTATTTATTTTCATTTTGGATGATCTGTCCGTTGGTGAAAGTGGGGTGTTAAAGTCCCCTACTATGATAGTGTTACTGTTGATTTCCCCTTTTATGGCCGTTAGTATTTGCCTTATGTATTGAGGTGCTCCTATGTTGGGTGCATAAATATTTACAATTGTTATATCTTCTTCTTGGATCAATCCCTTCATCATTATGTAGTGTCCTTCTTTGTCTCTTGTAATAGTCTTTGTTTTAAAGTCTATTTTGTCAGATATGAGAATTGCCACTCCAGGTTTCTTTTGATTTCAATTTGCATGGAATATCTTTTTCCATCCCCTGACTTTCAGTTTGTATGTGTCCCTAGGACTGAAGTGGGTCTCTTGTAGACAGCATATATACGGGTCTTGTTTTTGTATCCATTCAGCCAGTCTATGTCTTTTGGTTGGAAAATTTAATCCATTTACATTTAAGGTAATTATCAATATGCATGTTCCTATTACCATTTTCTTAATTGTTTTGGGTTTGTTATTGTAGGTGTTTTCCTTCTCTTGTGTTTCCTTCCTAGAGAAGTTCCTTTAGCATTTGTTGTAAAGCTGGTTTGGTGGTGCTGAATTCTCTTAGTTTTGCTTGTCTGTAAAGGTTTTAATTTCTCCATCAAATCTAAATGAGGGGGCTTCCCTGGTGGCACAGTGGTTGGGAGTCCACCTGCCGATGCAGGGGACATGGGTTCATGCCCCAGTCCGGGAGGATCCCACATGCCACGGAGCGGCTGGGCCTGTGAGTCATGGCCACTGAGCCTGCGCGTCCAGAGCCTGTGCTCCGCAACGGGAGAGGCCATAGTAGTGAGAGGCCTGTGTACCGCAAAAAAAAAAAAAAAAAAAGTTTGAAATCTGAATGAGATCCTTGCTGGGTAGAATAATCTTGGTTGTAGGTTTTTCTCCTTATCACTTTATATATGTCCTGCCACTCCCTTCTGGCTTGCAGAGTTTCTGCTGAAAGATCAGCTGTTAACCTTATAGGGATTCCCTTGTGTGTTATTTGTTGTTTTTCCTTGCTGCTTTTAATATTTTTTCTTTGTATTTAATTTTTGATAGTTTGATTAATATGTGTCTTGGCGTGTTTATCCTGTATGGGACTCTCTGTGCCTCCTGGACTTGATTAACTATTTCATTTCCCATATTAGGGAAATTTTCAACTATAATCTCTTCAAATATTTTCTCAGTCCCTTTCTTTTTCTCTTTTTCTTCTGAGACCCCTATGATTCGAATATTGGTCCATTAAATGTTGTCCCAGAGGTCTCTAAGACTGTCTTCAATTATTTTCATTCTTTTTCCTTCATTCTGCTCTGCAGTAGTTATTTCCACTATTTTATCTTCCAGGTCACTTATCCGTTCTTCTGCCTCAGTTATTCTGCTATCGATCCCATCTAGAGAATTTTTAATTTCATTTATTGTGTTGTTCATCACTGTTTGTTTGCTCTTTAGTTCTTCTAGGTCCTTGTTAAACATATCTTGTAATTTCTCTATTCTATTTCCAAGATTTTGGATCATCTTTACTATCATTATTCTGAATTCTTTTTTAGGTAGACTGCCTATTTCCTCTTCATTTGTTAGGTCTGGTGGGTTTTTGCCTTGCTCCTTCATCTGCTGTGTATTTTTCTGTCTTCTCATTTTGCTTACCTTACTGTGTTTGGGGTCTCCTTCTCGCAGGCTGCAGGTTCGTAGTTCCTGTTGTTTTTGGTGTCTGTCCCCAGTGGCTAAGGTTGGTTCAGTGGGTTGTGTAGGCTTTCTGGTGGAGGGGACTAGTGCCTGTGTTCTGGTGGATGAGGCTGGATCTTGTCTTTCTGGTGGGCAGGTCCACGTCTGGTGGTGTGTTTTGGGGTGTCTGTAGCCTTATTTTGATTTTAGGCAGCCTCTCTGCTAATGGATGGGGTTGTGTTCCTGTCTTGCTAGTTGTTTAGCATCGGGTGTCCAGCATTGTAGCTTGCTGGTCATTGAGTGAAGCTGGGTCTTGGTGTTGAGATGGAGATCTCTGGGAGATTTTTGCCATTTGATATTACGTGGAACTGGGAGGTGTCTTGTGGACCAGTGTCCTGAACTTGGCTCTCCCACCTCAGAGGCACAGCCCTGATGCCTGGCTGGAGCACCAAGAGCCTTCCATCCATACGGCTCAGAATAAAAGGGAGAAAAAGTAGAAAGAAAGAGAGAAAGAAGATAAAATAAAATAAAGTTATTAAAATAATTATTAAGAAAAATTTTTTTAAAAATAATTTTAGAAAAACACAAAAAATAGACAGACGGAACCCTAGGACAAATGGTAAAAGTAAAGCTATAAAGACAAAATCACACACAGACGCATACACATACACACTCACAAAAAGAGAAAAAGGTTAAAAAATATATATATCTTTGCTCCCAAAGGCCACCTCCTCAATTTGGGATGATTCGTTGTCTATTCAGGTATTCCACAGATGCAGGGTACATCAAGTTGATTGTGGAGATTTAATCCGCTGCTCCTGAGGCTGCTGAGAGAAATTTCCCTTTCTCTTCTTTGTTCTCACAGCTCCCGGGGTTCAGCTTTGGATTTGGCCCCGCCTCTGCGTGTAGGTCGCCTGAAGGCGTCTGTTCTTCGCTCAGACAGGACAGGGTTAAAGAAGCAGCTGCTTTGGGGGCTCTGGCTCACTCAGGCCGGGGGGAGGGAGGGGTACGGAGTGCGGGGCGAGCCTGCGGCGGCAGAGGCCAGCGTGACGTTGCACCAGCACGAGGCGTGCCGTGCGTTCTCCCGGGGAAGTTGTCCCTGGATCATGGGACCCTGGCAGTGGCGGGCTGCACAGGTTCCCGGGAGGGGAGGCGTGGAGTAACCTGTGCTTGCACACAGGCTTCTTGGTGGCTGCAGGAGCAGCCTCAGCGTCTCATGCTTGTCTCTGGGGTCTGCGCTCAGAGCGTGGCTCGCGCCCGTCTCTGGAGCTCCTTTAAGCGGCGCTCTTAATCCCCTCTCCTCATGCACCAGGAAACAAAGAGGCAAGAAAAAGTCTCTTGCCTCTTCGGCGGGTCCGGACTTTTTCCCCGGACTCCCTTGCGGCTAGCTGTGGCACACTAACCCCTTCAGGCTGTGTTCACGCCGCCAACCCCAGTCCTCTCCCTGGGATCCGACCTCCGAAGCCCGAGCCTCAGTTCCCAGCCCCGCCCGCCCCGGCGGGTGAGCGGACAAGCCTCTCGGGCTGGTCAATGCTGGTCGCCACCGGTTCTCTGTGCTGGAATCTCTCCGCTTTGCCCTCCGCACCCCTGTTGCTGCGCTCTCCGCCGTGGCTCCGAGGCTTCCCCCTCCACCACCCGCAGTCTCCGCCCGAGAAGGGCCTTACTAGTGTGTGGATACCTTTCCTCCTTCACAGCTCCCTCCCACTGGTGCAGGTCCCATCCCTATTTTTTTGTCTCTGTTTTTTCTTTTGCCCTACCCAGGTACATGGGGAGTTTCTTGCCTTTTGGGCGGTCTGAGGTCTTCTGCCAGCGTTCAGTAGGTGTTCTGTAGGAGCTGTTCCACATGTAGATGTATTTCTGATGTATTTGTGGAGAGGAAGGTGATCTCCGCGTCTTACTCTTCCGCCATCTTGAAGCTCCTCCAGAAGGAGGCTCTTTACAAAGAGTGGTTTGGCTTGATCCTACTGTAGTGTATGGGTTAGTACATGATCTGGGAATCTAACCATCCTTTATAAAATGGATTAAACATTTATTTTCTGGCAACTCGGTCTCTCTCTCTTGTTCTTAATAAAATGTCATTAGGAGAAAATGTGCATAGGCCACAAGTAACTTATAATCTGTTATATGTACATAGTCCACAAATAACATATAACCTATTTAAGTGGACTTTTTAAAAAGCAGCATTGGGAACCAGTGTCAACTTAATTTGTCTTTCAATTCTAGACATCATATAACAGGTTTTTTCCTCCTACCAGGCTGATTTTAACACCAACATTTCTGGGGTAAATGAACAAAAACATATAAGCTGTGAAGATTTTGTGGACCTTTCTGATATTTACCACTCTAATGAAGAGTACTTCAGGAAACTAGAAGAGCTGAAGGCAGCCCACATGGAAACTATGGCAAAGTTAGAGAAAATGTACCAGAATAAATTAAATTTAAAGGAAGTTCAGCTAGCAATCACCATGGAAGAAGCTGCTAGTGTCTCTTCCAGGTAAGTTTGTACATAATGTTATTTGTGGACTGTAAAGTAAAATGTATACTTAAAAGTGCAGAACAAAATTATTTCAGAATATTTTCTTTCAAATATCCCTTTGTGCTTTTAATGATATACAGAGGTGAGATTTTATTCAGATTGTTTGATGGCTTATCAACCTGTTAGGTGGCTTCTTGCCTTGTGGGTCATTTGGTGGCCCTTTGTTCTTTTCTCTCTGACCCACCATTCTTAGACATGTATCAGAATATTTAGTCTGGGCCATTTTCAAATGATGAATATTAAAATTTAACTTTAAAAGCCCTTTTTTAATAATATGTGGATTAATATGAGCTCAGTAAAGATATAGTACAGAAGGTTCAGAGCTAAGACATAGATCCGATTTAAGTTTTCAAAATGGTCATTTTTGCCATAAACTTGCTTCTTTTGAAACTTGAGTTGGTCAGCTCTGATTGTGCATCTCCTGTGTGCCAGACCTTGTCTGGGCACCGGGGAGTCAAAATCAAGATGCCCTCAAGGAGGTCAAAGACTAGCTGAGATCCAAACACACAACATGGTGTAACAGAGTGTCATAGAGACAGAGGAAGAGCAGTTGATCATGTCAAGGTGTCAGTGGAGGGATACAGGCATATCGAGTGTCGTATCTGAGTTCAGTCTTGAAGGAGAAATAGCTGAAGCAGATGTAGGAGGCAAGGAGTGGCCTTCTAGGCAGCAGGAACCATGTGTGCCAAGGCATGGCACCGTGCGAAATCACCGTGTGTGTGTGAGGAACTTCCCGTGATTGGATCTTTTTTTTTTCCTTGTGCTGGGTCTCCGTTGTGGCACACAGGTTCTTCTTCGTGGCAGGTGTGCGGGCTTCTCTAGGTATGGCGCGAGGGCTCCAGAGCCCGCAAGCTCAGTAGTTGTGGTGCACGGGTTCCCTAGTTGCAGTGCGTAGGCTTAGTTGCCACGAGGCATGTGGGGTCTTAGTTCCCCCACCAGGGATCAAACTCGCATCCTCCTGTATTGGAAGGCAGATTCTTAACCACTGGACCACCAGGGAAGTCCCCTGTGGTTGGATTTTTTTTTTTTTTTTTTTTTTGGCTGCATTGGGTCTTTGTTGCTGCGCACGGGCTTTCTCTAGTTGCGGCGAGTGGGGGCTACTCTTCGTTGTGGTGTGCAGGCTTCTCATTGCAGTGGCTTCTCTTGTTTTGGAGCACAGTCTCTAGGTGTGCAGGCTTCAGTAGTTGTGGCTCACGGGCTCTAGAGCGCAAGCTCAGTAACTGTGGCGCACAGGCTTAGTTGCTCCGTGGCATGTGGGGTCTTCCCAGACCAGGGCTCAAACCCGTGTCCCCTGCATTGGCAGGTGGATTCTTAACCACTCTGCGCCACCAGGGAAGCCCCCTGTGATTGGATCTCACTTAAGAATGGTGACGGGGTAGGGAGAGGCAAGAGGTGAAACTGGAAAGGAAGGCAGGGGCTAGTCTTGAAGGGCTTTAAAATCTAGACTTTTCTTTTTTCAATTAAAAAAAATTTGGTGGGGCTGCATTGGGTCTTCGTTGCTACGCACAGGCTTTCTCTAGTTGCAGCGAGCGGCGGCTATTCTTCGTTGCGGTGCACGGGCTTCTCATTGCAGTGGCTTCTCTTGTTGTGGAGCACGGGCTCTAGGGCGTGTGGGCTTCAGTAGTTGTGGCACGTGGGCTCAGTAGTTGTGACTCGTGGGCTCTAGAGCGCAGGCTCAGTAGTTGCGGCACACAGGCTTCAGTAGTTGTGGCACACGGGCTTCAGTAGTTGTCGCGTATGGGCTTAGTTGCTCCGTGGCATATGGGATCTTCCCGGACCAGGGCTCGAACCCGTGTCCCTTGCATTGGCAGGCGGATTCTTAACCACTGCGCCACCAGGGAAGTCCCTATAATTTAGACTTTGTAACAATGACAAATCATGGGAAAGTTTCAGGAAGGAGAGTGATTTGATCAGATGTATGTTTTAAGATGGTGACTCTGGAAAATGTGTGGAGAATTCAATAGTGATTAGACCCAAGGAGCCTCTGCTGTCTTAGGTTCCTGCCCTGTAAAATGAGGGAGTAAAACTAGATCATTTATCGGCATCTCCCAGGCTCTGTTCTAAAAAAAAATTGATAATTTTCACAAGCCCTATCTAGCTCCTATTTTCTAACTGATTTTGCCTTGATCTTAGAAATTATGTAGTTCTTAATCTTTATATTTGGTCACATGCAGCTGAAAGAGTAACCTGATTATTCTTCTCATTTACTTAGGTCTGTATCAGAAAAGAGCTCCCATTATCCTGTTTCATTAATGACATCAATTTCAGAGCCTGATTTAGGTCAGTCTTCCTCTTTGATTGTGTCTTCCTCTGAAGATGAGTTGCCCAACGTAGAAAAAGAGTATTCTGAGAAAAGCAGAATGATGACCTATGCTAAGGAGCTCATCAACAACATGTGGACAAACTTCTCTGTTGAAGATTATATTCAGTTTGAAGATGCTGACTTGCCAGCACTCGAAAAAAAAAAAAAGAAGCCAAAAGAATGGGTGCCAAAGATTACAGTACCTGAGCCTTTTCAAATGATGGTTAGAGAGCAGAAGAAAAAAGAAGAGAACATGAAATCTAAATCAGATATTGAAATGGCACGCAAACAGCTCAAGAAACAAGAAGAAGAATCAGAGTGTAAGAAAAAATTCCGAGCCAACCCAGTTCCAGCGTTCGTCTTTCTCCCCCTTTATCATGATATAGTCAAGCAAAATGAAGAACGGAGGAGGTCTATGAAGGAGAAAAACAAAGAAGCTCTTTTGGCCTCGCAAAAGCCGTTTAAGTTTATTGCAAGGGAGGAACAGAAGCAAATTCGGGAAAAGCAGCTGAAAGACTTTTTTAAGTCTAAGAAGAAAACAAACCAATTTAAAGCCAGACCGATACCTCGATCTACTTATGGTTCAACTGTCAATGACACATTAACAGAAGAAGAGCTCTATAGAAACATTAGGACGCAGCAGAGAACCCAAGACTTTTTACAGAATTCATCCCCTCTGCCTTGTAGTCCAGCTCGCAGAAGTTATGCTACAAGGAAGCCCAAGTGTCCTGAACAGGCTGAAAAGTCCAAGTGTAAACACAAGTTTAGGTGCCAGACTGCTGATACTGAAGACCTTCCTGAGAGATATAAGAAACATCACTCAGAACAGAAGTGTCCAAAACCCCTGACAGTCTGTGAACCATCTGACCTTCATGCAGCCTCACATGCATCCACTGAAAGAGAGAAAATCTTGGCAGATATTGAAGCAGATGAAGAAAATTTAAAAGAAACACGTTGGCCTTATCTGTCTCCAAGGCGCAGGTCACCAGTAAGAAGTAGAAATGCAAAACCTGTGCCTTGTAGCTGCAACCCTCCCATGCCCACGGTGTCCTCCAGAGGAAGAGAACAAGCCACAAGGTAAATAACTGATGCAGCACTGATTGACTCGTGGTTGCTCCATTGATTTTGTATTGGGGAATTTGAAACTATGACGTTATTTTATCTGGTAACATATTTTACTATATAATATAGAACATTTTGCCAGAGGGTGTTCTTCTAAGAAATGAATGTATTTTCCATTTTATGAATCTTTGGGGATAGAAAAGGTTACAGTCACCCTATTGATTTTCTAATTACAACTCAGATCCTTCTCAGAAGGTTGCCCCTTGTTTTCAACCGTTGAATTATCCCGTGTTGTCTTTGCTAAACAACATTCTCATTGGCTTAAAGTGAATTAAGCCTTAGTTTGTTGCCCTCAGGAGATCACTTGAGGAAAAGAAAATGTTGGAAGAAGAGAGAAATCGGATCCTAACTAAGCAGAAGCAAAGAATGAAAGAATTGCAGAAACTCTTGACAACCCGGGCTAAGGCTTATGACTCACATCAGAGTTTAGCTCAAATGTCTAGACCCAGAGTAAAATCTCTCAGGTATCATGAGAGAATCCTGACCCTCTAGATCATTGGTTTTCAAACTTTTTTTGAATCAGTGGACCCCTCAATATATGAAAAAATTAAGAATAGTATTAGTATTTCAGTTTCTGGATTCAAGTTACTATCAGTTACTTATAGTTAACTTACACACACACACACACACACACACGCAATCAAACACACACACACACACACACACACACACTCATACTCACTCACTCACTTCGTGGTGAGAACCAACATGTATACTGACTCCAGGACCATGATGCCATGTTGATGAACAGAAAAACATGTGGCCATGGTTCACAGTTGTAATCTTACATCAGCATCTAAACTTTTTCTTTATATTATTTTTTATTGCACAGTGCAATATTGAGAAAAATCTTGATTCACACAGATAAAGCTCTTTTTAACAGCTTGCCGTGTAATCTCAGAATATTCTTCAACAAACAGATATGTCAGAGAGCTTTGTTCTAAGGTCTGCATGATATCTGATAGCACAAATTAACACATTGATGTTAACATCAGTTATGTGGTGTGTCAGTTAACACCTGTGTTAAGGTTTAGTAGTATGTATTACATGCTGCAATTCTGCAGTACAAAGTTTGAAAATCAGTGTTCCAGAGGAACATTTTTATGTTGCAACATAAAAATGTTCATGTTTAAGTAGTAAAATATCTCCCTCAAAGCTGGGTAAGTAATATGATTTATTAATTTTTAATCTGATTTATAAGTATCCCCAAATCTATATTTGCTTTTAATTATGAGTGTTCCTTTTTAAACGTATATTATGTATAATAATTATTATATTCCTTTGTAACAGATGTTATGTATACATTCCTTATAATGTGTATCAATGTAATTCATTGATAAAAGGAGCTTGATTTGATGAACTTGAGCAAAATATTTGTTAGAAATATACTAGTCATCCTTAGAAAGTAAACGGGATTTTCCATAATGCTAAATTGTGTATAGTTAAGCATAATTATCATTTTATGGTATAATTATTTTTTCTAATCCATGAAGTCTTATGATCTTGGTAGAATTAGTGTATTTTACATAGAGAAAGTCACATAATTTAATTTATTATAGGATCTGGTTCAAATAGTAAGTATACTTACAGTGAATTTGTGTATTTTGGTTCCTGTTCCTCTCTATGTGGTATTCCCATAATCCCCATTTCTCCCCTGCCCTGCTCCCATTTAATTCACTGTGCCATCAACCTATAGGAGATATCATTTAGGGGAAAAAAGAAGAGCAAGGTCTTGTTTTCAGAAGAAATTCCTTAAAGAGAAGATACCAAATTTGGACCAAACTTTTTTGGTTTATAAATACTTATAAATGAGATAAGAGGGCATTCATTTATCTCCTCAGGCCAGTTTGAAGCCACTGAATCCATTATGCTTTGAAGATTTCAGGAACCTCAAAGTACCCAGACTGTTCCCGGCATGTAAAATGTGTGCTCTCAGAACCTAGAACTTTTATCCTGCATTCCATAAGAATTTACCAGTCTGGGAAAGAAATTGTGATAAACTGTGCTCATGACTTAATTTCTGATTTGTCATCTACGCTAAATGTTATATGTGCAAATTCTTATTTCTTTTAAAAATTCCATTCCTTTTATTTGATTTTAGAAAGAGTGAAAAAGAAAGGATGAGAGAATACCGACGAGAACTAGAAGAAAGAGAAGAAAAATTAAAAAACAGGCCGCTGCTATTTGAAAGAGTTGCTCAGGTTGTGTTTGTTGGAATTTGAGAGCTATTGTCAGCTTTGTTTCTTTTTTTTTTAACATCTCTATCTCCTAATTTTTATGGTCCATTTTTCTTATGTGTTATATAATTTACTGAGATAGTATTATTTCTGTGACAGCTTCATCACATCAGTCAAGTAAGTAGTTTTGCTTAAATCTGAGCATTGAATCTTGATGAGGCTCGTAAGCTTGATAAAGAACATGCTGCTAATCCAATCATTTTCAAAATAATAGTTTCACAACCTGTTTTTAATGGCTAGTACCAACTTGGCCAAATACTAAGGTGAGTTTTGGAAGTCTTTGAAAAATTAAAAAATGAAACAAAATGGCTAATTGAATCAGATTTATTCCTGCCAGTTTTTTTTTTGTTTGTTTTCTTGGGATAAAATTGACATATAGCAGGTATAAGTTTAAGGTATACAGCATAATGACATACGTATATTAGGAAATGATTACTACAATACGTTTAGTTAACATCTATCACCTCGTATTGTTACCAAAAAAATTATTTTTCCTTGTGATGAGAACTTTTAGGACCTACTCTCTTAGCAGCTTTCAAATATGCCACACAGCAGTGTTAGCTGTAGTCACCATGCTGAACGTCACACCCTCAGTACTTATTTATCTTATAACTGGAAGTTTGTACCTTTTGACACCTTCATCCAATTCCTCCAGTAACCACAAATCTGATCTCCTTTTCTATGAGTTGTGTGTGTGTGTATTTAGATTCCACGCATAAATCAGATCATATAGTATTTGTCCTTCTCTGTCTGACTTACTTCCCTTAGCATAATGCCCTCAAGGTCCATCTGTATTGTCACAAATGGCAGGATTTCCTTTTTTATGGCCGAATAATATTCCATTGTGTGTGTGTGTGTGTGTGTGTGTGTGTGTGTGTGTGTGTGTGTATATCACATTTTCTTTATCCATTCGTCTTTTGGTGGCCATTTGGGTTGTTGCCACGTCTTAACTATTGTCTATAATGCTTCAGTGAATCGACATAGTGATTTCATTTTCTTTAGATAAATACCTGGGAGTGGAATTGCTGGATTGTGCAGTAGTTCTATTTTTAAGTTTTTGAGGAACCTCTATACTTTTTTCCATAATGGCTGCACCAATTTACTTTCCCACGAACAGCACACAAGGGTTCCCTTTTCTCTACATCCTGACCAGCATTTGTTATGTCTTGTCTTTTTGAGACTAGCCATTGTAACAGGTATGAGGTGATATCTCAGTGTGGTTTTGATTTCATTTCCCTAATGATTAGTGATGTTGAGCACCTTTTTACGTGCCTGTTGGTCATTTGAATATCCTCTTTGGAAAAATGTCTATTCAGATCTCTTGCCCATTTTTAAATTTGATTATTTGGTTTTTGCTAATCACTTGTATGAGTTCTTTATGTATTTTGGATAGTAACCCCTTATCAGGTAGATGATTTGCAAATATTTTTTCCCATTCAGTAGGTTGCCTTTTCATTTAAAAATTTTTGCCTTTTCATTTTGTTGATCAGTTTTTTTAAGTGAGTCTATAATTTTTAGTCTTATCTACAATTACCGAAAGGACTTCCTTTTTTTAAAAATTGAAGTATAGTTGATTTACAATGTGGTATTAGTTTCTGGTATATAGCAAAATGATTCAGTTATATATGTATATGTGTGTGTATATGTATACTCTTTTTCAGATTCTTTTCCATTATAGGTTATTACAAGATATTGAATATAGTTCCCTGTGCTATACAGTAGGACCTTGTTGTTTATCTGTTTTATATAAAGTAGTGTGTATCTGTTAATCCCATCTCCTAATTTATCACTCCTCACCCAATTTGGTAACCATAAGTTTGTTTTCTATGTCTGTGAGAAGCACTTCCTTTTTATCAGAAAAAATACTTTGATCCTATGGACGATGAATTCTAATTTTACTAGATTTATACTCAGTTTTACAGTCTTTCCCTTAAGAGAAATTTGTCAATTTCAGATGATCTTCCCCTTTGTGTCCATGAGGGAGGGGCTCCTATGGGCGACATGGTTTAACAATGGACAAAATCACTGGAGGTTACAGGTGCTGTGTTGTGAATTTCAAGCTGTTACATTTGGAGCTTCCTGCCAGCAAGTGTCTGGGACAGATGAGTGTCCTTATAGGACTGCCCATGTCAGTGACTCACTGAGGACAAAGGACGTGTGTTATGGGTAAATCTACATATTACAGCCTCTCAAAGTTATGGGAACCCTTTACTGACTGATTTGGATATAATGTTATGTAATGCTTTTCATTTTAAGGGATGGTGTTTTTTTTCATATCTCAGTTTCAACTTTAGGGGAAAAAAATTATCTTAAGCTGTTCTGTGTTACTCAGCATAAAGTGATTGACTTTCGCCTCAAAGTAGTTATCTCCAGCTCCCAACTGCAGGCTTTTTTTTTTTTTTTTTGCGGTACGCGGGTCTCTCACTGTTGTGGCCTCTCCCGTTGCGGAGCACAGGCTCCAGACGCGCAGGCTCAGCGGCCATGGCTCACGGGCCCAGCCGCTCCGCGGCATGTGGGATCTTCCCAGACCAGGGCACGAACCTGTGTCCCCTGCATCGGCAGGCGGACTCTCAACCACTGTGCCACCAGGGAAGCCCCCTTTTTTTTTTTTTAAAGTAAGTATTTTAGTCTTTTTATTTATTTATTTTTGGCTGCGTTGAGTCTTTGTTGCTGTGCGCGGGCTTTCGCTACTTGTGGTGAGCAGGGGCTGCTCTTTGTTGTGGTGCGCAGGCTTCTCATTGCGGTGGCTTCTCGTTGCAGAGCACGGGCTCTAGGTGCACGGGCTTCAGTAGTTGTGACTCGTGGGCTCAGTAGTTGTGGTACACAGACTTAGTGGATCCGCGGCATGTGGGATCTTCCTGGACCAGGGATTGAACCTGTGTCCCCTGCATTGGCAGGCAGATTCTTAACCACTGCGCCACCAGGGAAGTCCTCTTCTGTGTTCTCTTATTACTCTTTTGTGCATCTCTGTCTTTGCTCCTGCATGTTGTGTGGAAATTATCTGTTCAATGCTCTCTTCTCTTTCAGCTAGTTACTTTTAAAGGTGTTGGTCAAATCTTTGTATTCCTAGCACTTAGCACCTAAGACAATGTATGGCACAAAGGGGATGTTAAGAAACATTTGTTGAACCCAAACTGAACTGTTTCTTCCTGGGATTAGTCCAGGCTGAGAGCACTACCCTGACAATACTAGTGATGAGCCTCAGTATTAACAAGCAGTTTTACCATGCTGTGAATTCCCACTCTTTCTAAGCACCAGAGAAAATGTGGTAAAATAAGTGGTGTGTGTGAAATTAAACCCATAAAGAAATGTTAAATATTGAAAACATAGGTTAGTTTCATAGCTGATATTTCTTCCACCACCCTTGGCCCACACATATGCTGTTCTCTTTCCCCATATAGCCTCTACCTCCCGTGAGGGCTTGTCACAAAATAAGTATTCAGTTATTATTAAATAAAGGAAAGAATTACTATAAACTAAACTTAGGCTCATAAAAATTAAGTATTTTTCCCCTTCAAACTAGGGCAGTGATTGTAGACAGACTTTCATCATTCCTCATTATTTTGGTTTCCTCAAGAAACAAAGTTAATTTGTTTTTTTTGCAGTCTTAGATAGAAAAACAAAATAACCATACAGTTATTTTAACTACTTTTTATTTCATGGTCTTTACAATTCTTTTGCATTGTGAAATTCAAGGGGGAAATGTTTGTTTCAATTAGGAACAATTATACACTATTCACCTTGATATAAAATATTAAAAGGTAATAAATTCTATATACAGGGTGACTGAGGGTGACTCACCATTGTTTTGGTTTTGTTAACATAAATTAGAACTTCTTTTTTTCTTGCAGTGACTATTGCTGCTAATTAACAGCTGTTATTTAATAAATTCACTCACAACTTTATGCATTACCCGTTTATAAGTGTTAATTGTGGTCTTGCTGCTGTTGAGTTATCCCCTAGCAGAGTAAGCCTGTGATCCAGGACAGAGCAAACCATGTTTTCCTGTTTCTTGAAAATCACAGGATTTATTAACTGAATAGATGTTAAATTGGATTTTAAGCCAAATTCAGATGAAGGCTTACAAGCACTAACATTGATTAGTATCATTTAAATCTTTTATATTTCATTTGCTTAAAATTAGAATATATTTTTCTTAATACATTGGGTTACGTTTGGGGTTTCTTTATTCTGCTTTACAGTCTTTGGGGCATAGTTCTCATCTCACTTTGCTGTGCCTGTCAGTTCCCCAAGTCTTGTCTGTTTGTGTTCATAGCCTCTGGTTGCATTTTTACTTACTTTTCTGAAATTTATTATTATTCACAGTGGGTGCATTTTAGCAGCAGTTTGAGTGCTTCTTTTTTCAGTTTTCTAGCATGTCAGGAAATGCACTGGTGATAGTTTTATCCATTGTAATCAGTCTTTGCCATTTTGGTTTCTCCAATGGGACACTAGACTCCATGGTCCTTCCTTATGCTGGAATCCCTGGGTTAGGAAAATATCTGACACTGATTTGCTGAAGTCAGGCTTTAGGCTACCTTCAAACTCCAGGATAACCACTTCCACTTAGAAAGCAGCATGGTGGAGTGGAGAAGACTCAGGAAAGGATTAAGAGACTTGGTTTTCCCTCTCACTATATCCTGTGACCTTAAGCAAACAGCTTAACCTCAGCAAGAGTGGAGGGAGTATCTTACTTATTTGTTAAATTTGGGGTGAGACTGGGTGCTCTTCCACACCCTTTCCAGGATGGGATGCCATTGGTGCATTGGGGCTGGGCCATTCCTCGGGCCTTTCCTTTAGTTTGAGGTCCAGATGACGATTTTTGGCCCTATACTAGTTCATGCCCACTCATAGGAGATAAAATTGGAGTAAAGCCAAGGCACTAATGAGAACCCCAGTCATCTTATGTCTCTGTAAATCCTGTGGCCTCAGGAACTGTGACAACTGACTTGCTTTAGGTATGAGAGTGTCATCACAACTCCCACAAAGCCAGGAAGTAACATTCCGGAGAGTTGAACCCAGTTCTAAATTCATGTTTTTCTTGCTGTATCTCTTGCTTCCTCTACAGAATTAAGGTAACAACATAGATGATTTTATCATCTTTGGTGGATTAGAGATATGGCGTGTAAATAGGCACATAAAGAACTCTCTGACAACTATCACAGGAACTTATTTTCTTACTGATTTTTTTCAGATATCCTTGAACAGTCATGAAACAGTATAAAGAATAATTATAGATCAAAACTCATGTGGCCACTACCCAGGTTAAAAGCATTAGAGCACTGCCAGTACCCCAGAAACCCTGTGTGCCCCTCCCAGATCAAAACCCTCTCACCTAGAGGTAGCCACCCTTCTAACTTTTGACATAAGCATTTCCTTGTTTTTCTTTACAGTTTTACCACTGCTGTACCTATCCCTAAACAACATAGTTTAGTTTTGCCTGTTTTTGGACTTTATGTAAATGAATCATACTACGTGTACTCTTTTGCGGTATGCTGCTTGTGAGATCCGTCCATGTTGTGGCATATAGCTAGAGTTCATTTTCGTTGCTTTATTTTAGTCTGTTACATGAATACGTCACAATTTATTTATCCATCCTACTGCTGATAGATATTTAGGTTGTTTCCAGTTTGGGGTTGTTACAAACAGTACTGTTCTGAACATTTTGGTATGTCTCCTTGGGCAGATATGTAGGAGTTTCTCTGGGCATATACCTAGGAGTGGAATTGCTGGTCAGAGGGTATGCATATTTTTCAACCAACTGTGATTATTGAATTTAATTTTCACAGGAGCTTTTAACCCGTACATTTGTAATGGAAACTTAAAGTCTTTTGTTCTTATCTAAAAAGGTTTGTCTTTCCTATAGAAAAATGCAAGAATGGCAGCAGAAAAGCATTATTCTAACACCTTAAAAGCACTAGGAATATCTGATGAGTTTGTTTCAAAGAAAGGCCAAAGTGGAAAAATTTTTGAGTACTTCAGCAATCAAGAGATGAAAAGTTTCACTGAAGATAAAGAAAGGTAACATATATAAGATGTCTGAATGGTTTACCTTTGAAAAAATTCTTACTTGCAGGAAAGCTAAAATTCTGTTCTATGATATTTTAAAAGGCCTTTTACCTAATGGAATACATGTGAACTACTGTAAAATATACTGACATTTTAACATGTTTGACACTTCAAAATATTACAAGGTGATGAAGTATCTTGTTTTTAAAGTAAAATAATTTAAATTTCTGACATAAATAATGAAAATAATAACATGCTTTCAAATGAAGTTTGAGTCAATCAAGTTTTGAAATAAATTACTTCTCAGAAGAATATCTACTTTCCCAATTGGTACTTTTATAGACTTCTCTTGATAAATCGGAGCTTATACACTTGAGGAAGACTAACTGCAGGATGGCATACATTACAGAGGGTTTGTTTACCTTTAAACCAAATTATTTTTCCTTTGAAAGATTGATAAATTTCTTCCTCTAGCTTTAATGAAGAGAAAATAGAAGAAAGAGAGAATGGGGAAGAAAATTATCTTACTGATACCAACAGCCAAGATTCTTGCAAGGAAACAGGTAAAGCTGATGAAGAGAGTGGAGAAGAGAATTGTGTTGAAGAATAAAACTGAATCAGTCGACAGGGTCTCCTCTCTGTTCCGCTGATGTTGTTGGCAGCATTGGGTGTCAGAAGCCGCGCCTGTGGTGTTAAGGACATCCATGGGAACCCGTCTGATAACGTGCAGGTCTCTTTTTGCTCCGGATGCGCAGGCTCAGCGGCCATGGCTCACGGGCCCAGCCGCTCCGCGGCATGTGGGATCTTCCCGCACCGGGGCACGAACCCTTGTCCCCTGCATCGGCAGGCGGACTCTCAACCACTGCGCCACCAGGGAAGCCCCGTGCAGGTCTCTTGAGCAAAGTCCTCGTGTAGCCTGAAAAGGCCGAATCCAGCTGATGGGTCATTTGCTCAGAGTCAGGCTTTGCCTATACAGTTTTTAAAAGTACTACATATGGTCTGTTTGCAACTTTGATCTTACTTCTATTTTTAAAAAGTGTTTGAGAATCACAGCTGTCACAAACTGATTAGGTATAAAAATATACATAATTTTATCATTTTGGGTGGAAAAAAATGCTTAGCATTGAGAGCAGAGGGGAGTATTGGCCTTTGGTTTGAAAAAAAAGTTCTGGGAAGCATGAATCAATAAATATTTTTAAATTATACTACTTGCTCCTTTTTCTCTGCAGTACATCTCACAAAATGAATCCTCAAACTTATTTTACTAGGTATTTTAAATTTCTTATCTGAGCCATTTTTAAAAAGTAATAAAACAGGAAAAAATCCAAGTCTATTGTTTCGTATGCCCTTAGGGAGCTGCCATTAAACTAAATAACGGAGGATGTCAGAATATAGAGGCCAACGAATAAAACTCAAGAGTTTTCACATGTAAAAATAAAAAAGAAAAGGAAGAAAAGTTGTTATTTGGGTAAGTTTAACATCAAATTGAGTGTGGATAAATATACACCTGAAGGCTTCTAAAAGTTTGATGGGACTGGACTGCTAAAGAAACTCTAAGCCTGGTCTGCAACCGTTAAGGCAACACCAGACCTGCTGCACCAGTCAGAAGCCAGCTGTGAAAGGTATGCAGAACCCAGGGAGGGCACATGCTTCAAAGTCCGTTTTATTATTTATTTATTTAGGCCACACTGTGCAGCATGCAGGATCTTAGTTCCCCGACCAGGGATTGAACTCATGCCCCCTGCATTGGGAGGGTAGAGTCCTAACCATTGGACCGCCAGGGAAGTCCCAAAGCCCATTTTAAAATGGAGAAAAATTAATCTCCAAGTGGCAATTCCAAGGCCAAAGAGAGAGTTACTGTTAAATTAGCCACACCATCATCACTTTTTCTCTTTTATCCCTACTTTTATTCCAATTTATTTTTGATACATAAATTATTAGAAAAGCTTTTATACTAGTTTTTTTAACCCTGTGTATTAAGACAGGTGGAAATAATTATAGCATCTGAGTTTTAACCTTAATTGGAATTAAATATCACCCCTGTTTTATATATGATGAAATTGTGTATAATAACTTTTTCAAGGCAAGTCTCCAGAATAATTCAAATTTGACCCTTTAATACGGGACCCAGTTGTGCTCAACTCTTTACACATTATTGCAGACACACTTGTCTTTCTGTGCATGACGTTAATTTGATTATATGAATCCATCATTTTGCTCTTTGAGCAAATTTTTGTTTTAAAAACTCAAACCAGTCATAAAGATGTGATTGGGTAAGAGTTCTCTTTTCCTAGAAACAATAAACCTTTAAAAACGAAGAACTAATAAAGGTGTATATAATAGCAGTGTCTTCCAACTGGCAATTTACGCCTTAAATTAAAACATGAGGTGATTTTTCTCAATTAAGAGCAAATGTCCACTCATAAACTCCTTTCCTAAGTTTGTGTTAAACTGTTTGTCACTATCATTAGATTGTAAACTCCTTGTGAGTTGGCACAACTTAAAATTTCATCTTTCTATTCCTTAATATTTTGCACAGGATTGTACATACAGTAGGTATTTAATAAAGACTTAGATGAGTAAGTAGATGAATATGGTTTTTAATTTTACTTATAATTACTTCAAAATGAGTACACATGGATTAAAAACATTTCTCTTCCAATTTATTGAGAACCTGTGAAACACAATCCACAAATTGTAACGTTCAAAACGTAACTTGCTTCCTAAGGATTTACTCCCCATTCTGTTTCTTCTCAGTTTCATGGGCAGTGTGTGGGACTTGCTTTCAGGACCAATCTCCAGTTTTCTTTAAAAATGGGAATAGTACCCATCTTGGGTGGCTGTAGGAAGAACTGGTGTAATCGTATATGGAAAGGCTCTTTGTAAACTAGGGTATTCAAGTGATAGTGTCAGAGGACAGGATATTACTCAAGAAACTTTTAACTTTAAACATTCTTTTATTTAAGTGAGATATGAAATGGTTTAAGTATTATTTTGTTAGAAATAATATTTGAACTACTTATTTACTACTTATATTACTACTAATTTATTATTTTTAAAATTATAGTCGATTTACAATATTATATTCATTTCAGGTATACAATGTAATGATTCAATATTTTTATAGATTCTACTCCATTTAAAGTTATTACAATATAATGGCTATATTTCCCTGTGCTATACAGTATATCCTTGTTGCTTATTTATTTAATAAATTTATTTATTTTTGGCTGCGTTGGGTCTTCATTGCTGCACGCGGGCTTTCTCTAGTTGCAGCGAGCCGGGGTCACTCTTCGTTGCAGTGTGCAAGCTTTTTATTGTGGTGGCTTCTCTTGTTGCGGAGCACGGGCTCTAGGCACGTGGGCTTCAGTAGTTGTGACGTGCGGGCTCAGTAGTTGTGGCTCGTGGGCTCTAGAGCGCAGGCTCAGTAGTTGTGGTGCACGGGCTTAGTTGCTTTGCGGCATGTGGGATCTTCCGGGACCAGGACTCTAACCCGTGTCCCCTGCATTGGCAGGTGGATTCTTAACCACTGCACCACCAGGGAGGTCCCTCCAATTCTTTTCTATTTCTCACATTTTCCTCATTTTAAGACATTATTTGTTGTATTTATTCACTCTAGTCTTCATTTTTGAGATGACTTTTTCTTTCTGATGTTTCCTGGGTTTTTTACTCCTCTTTTAAAATCTTTTTTCAGTCACTTTATTTCAGAGTTTTTCAGTCACTTTATTTCAGTCACTTTTTTCAGTCACTTTATTTCAGAGTTTTTCACATTGTAATTTACATTTCCCTTTACAGTTTTTATCATTTTCTTTTAGCTAATTCTGAAGTATTATGATAGCTATAGTTTTCTTTCCTTTTGTGGGTATGTTTTTCTGATATGGTTTCATTGTCCAAACAGATATTATTCTTCTCTGGTTCTCCTGTTTAAAAAACAAAACGAAACAAACAAGAAAAACACTTTGAATGAGATTCAATTGTGATCCTTTTTCTTTGCTCATATTTTAAGTGGAATGAGTTGTACTGTACTCCTACAAGGGAGAAGCAGCCCAGGACAGATTTTCTAGATTCTGTCAAGAACTGTGCAGGGTCTAGGATTTTACCATATTTATAAGTTAACAAGTTAGCATGCCACAGTTTCATGGATGTTGACAGAAGACATGAGACTCCTATATCAAAGACAAAGGACTTTGTTACTAATGGTAAAAGCAGTAGTTGAAGTGTCAGCATGCTCTTCATTTGTGCTGGCTCCAAGTTCCTTGGGGGAGATGCAGAGGGACCCCCATGGATGCCTTCACACCCAGTGGGCTATGTTATAGGAGGGAAACACTGAGCTTGGGGGAGTCCCCACTTTCATAGTATTTGGGAACAAGACTGTAATTTGGGGTGGAGGTGGGGAAGACATTACTTCACCCTGCAAGGTGAAGCAAGCAAGGTTGCTTGCTGCAGACAAAACCCTGAGAAAATGGCCCAGCTAAAGAGTGGTCAGTACATTGCCTTCTGGCCTACCTAGCAAGAATGTGCATGGACTCTCAGGGCCTGGGTCAGATGGCCTCCCCCAACAGCTTTCAACTCTGTTGTTTGTATGATGTGATTTTTTAAAAATATGGGCTTGAACTTTCTGAGATTTTCTACGTTGCTCACCCACCACCTTTTTTCTGGATCTCCTATTTTCTTTGCCTCTGCTATCCCTACTCATAGAAGTTTCTCCTCAATGTGGGACTTTTTTTTTTTTATATTTATTTTATTTATTTATTTTTATTTTTTGGCTGTGTCGGGTGTTCGTTCTGGTACGTGGGATCTTCATTGCAGCACGCAGGATCTTTCATTGCGGCGCGCAGCCTTCTCTCTAGTTGTGGTGTGTGGGTTTTCTCTCTCTAGTTGTGGTGTGCAGGCTCTGGAGTGTGTTGCACACAGACTCTCTAGTTGAGGCGTATGGCTCAGTAGTCGTGGTGCGTGGGCTTAGTTGCCCCGTAGCAATGTGGGATCTTAGTTCCTGGACCAGGTATCGAACCTGCATTCCCCTGCATTGGAAGGTGGATTCTTTACCACTGGACCACCAGGGAAGGTGGGACTTTTTTGGGAGGAGGGTGCTTTGGTCATTTCAGGGCCCCCAGACCACTTCAGCATTATCAGACCTTTCTGTAGTCTCATCATACTCAACTGCATATTGGAGCCTGCAGAGTCTGTCTTGATTTCTGCTGCTGTTCTCAGAACAGCCTGCTCAATTGTCAATTCTCAGAACATCTGATGGTAGTTTTAGGGTTCTGGGATTCCCAGGGCCTTCAAAATTGCCTTTGGCTTCTGTACTTCCTTTCATATTTTTCCTGACACCACGATGGTCTTGTTTTCTCATTTTGGAATCTGTGGCTCTTTATATCGCCTGATTTTATTATAGGTGTTAGCTGAGGGTTTTGAGTTTTGTTCTTGTCATTAAATGGGAGGATACAGGATGATTCAAACACTAGACTGCTACCATTACCATCTTCCCAGAAAATTCTCAAGACTTAGTTTTCCTGTGTACTTTTTGAACTGTTTGAATTTTTTTTTTACCGTATTACTTAGAAAAATAATTTAAAAGAAAATATTGGACTAGGAGTAAAGATTTTACCCCCCTTCTACCACCGAAATGAAATGAAATAAAAAGATGGTGGTGATAAATGCAGCTGATACAGAAAATTAAGGGAGATGAGGGAAAGCTTGTGCTGCTAATTTAAAGGACCTTGTTAGAAAAGGTGACCTTCAAAAAAGCCCTGAAAGGGTGAGGGGTGGGCCCTGTGGATATCAGGGGGGAAGGGCTACAGGCAGAGAAGAGCCAGTGCTGAGTTCTCGGCCGCGGCGGTGGGGCGGGGGAGGGGGGCGAAGTGTGCTCAGATGTTTGAGGAACAGCAAGGAGGCCAGGGTGGCTGGAAGAGAGAGAAGAGGAGGAAAAGACACAGGAATGAGGTCAGAAAGACATGGCGGGGGGAGGTGGGTACAGAGAAGGAGAGGATCTTGGAGGCCATTGTAAGGATTTTGGCTTCTTTGACTAAGATGGGGAGCCACTGGGGGTTTTGAGAAGGGTGACGTGATCTGACATCACTTAGTGTCTTTCTGCAGCTGGGTGAGAATGGTCAGTAAATGGCAAGGGCAGAAACAGGCAGGTCACTTCAGAGACTTTTTTTTTTTTTTTTTTTTTGCGGTACGCTGGCCTCACACTGTTGTGGCCTCTCCCGTTGCGGGGCACAGGCTCCGGACGCGCAGGCTCAGCAGCCATGGCTCACGGGCCCAGCCGCTCCGCAGCATGTGGGATCCTCCCGGACCCGGGCACGAACCCATGTCCCCTGCATTGGCAGGTGGACTCTCAACCACTGCGCCACCAGGGAAGCCCCTCAGAGACTTTTTTAATTACCCATATTGCAAATACAGGTGTGTCTAATTTCAAAGCCAGTTCTCCTACCACTATACCTTATGCACTGAAGTGGTCATAAGGGTGATTTACTTCTAATGTATGGGTAGTTATTTTTTCCCCAAAACTGCTGTATTACAAATGAGCCGTGAAAATATACTTTAAAAAAATCATCTTAAGACCCACTCACTACAGTTTTGCATATGTAGTGTCTTAAGTTCTTTTATTTTTCCATTAGAAGCTATTCCCCCAAGAGAAGAAAAACTGACTAGCTTTAGTAATATAATAGCATTGAGAAATTCAAACCAGCACTTATGACTCAGTCCATTAGGGACTGAAAGCAGCAGTGGGGCAATTTTGTAAAGGTTCTTCTTTATTGATCTTATAATTAAGAAATAACCATTGGGTTGCAGACATGATCTTGAAATAAAGTAATATTTTTCCAGGAAAAGGATGTGGTAGAGACTGCCAGTTGTTTGACCAGTAACTATTTTTCCTTTCTTCCTTCCTGCTTTTGCTGGAGGTGGCAATATACCCAGCTGGAAACAAAAACAAAAACCTGTATTTCCCAATTTCCTTGCAGCTAGGAGGTCACGTGATACCATCCTGGCCAGAGAGAAGTAAATGGGGTTTTCAGGAAAGGTCTTTAGAAGGGAAAGATTTGGCTGGCTTGGCCTTTTGGTCTTTGCCTTTTCTCTTTTCCTCCTTCATCCTTCCTGGAACTTGAATGTGATGGTTAGAGTCACAGCATTCATCTTATAATCATGAGAGAAAGGCCAAGGAAAATCTGAGAAACTTTGGCCCTCACACCTTTGAGCCACAGAAATAATACTAGAAACTGCCAACCTCCAGACTCAGTGTTATCTTGTTTAAGCCTCAGCCATTTGAGTTGTTATTAAATGTAGGAAAACACAGTTTCTAATTCAAGAGATCTATGCAACCCATCATTAAACATAGTTTGGAAAGAAGTAACATTTCTGAATTTTTACAGACTACATGTGCCTGTTATGCTAAACATGTACACTGAGGTCTATCTTTTACTTGTCTTTGAAGAATGCTCACTTTTTCCAAGAAGAAAAATATTCCTTGTATTTATCTGTGAGGAAGGAAATGCAAGATAGGAAATTAACATTCTAAAGAAAAACAACAGTGGCGCTCTACTCAAACAAATAACAATATTTCTGTTCATCTTGAATTATTAATAAAAAGAAGCATGGTACATTTTATTATGGAAATAAGTGATATTGTGGCATCATAATCATGTTCAGATGGATAGGGTGTGGTACAGTATCCTTTTGCCAACCTTAAAAGTTATGTTCCTGAAAACCATGCCAAGAGAACATGTGGCTGACAAACTGAAACACTTCATGAGGAATGTGGAGGCAGGAACAAAAATATGGCAGGATGAAGCCGAAAAAAGTACATTTTAAAAAAAATTATTTATTTTATTTTTGGCTGCGTTGGGTCTTCGTTGCAGTGTGCAGGCTTCTCCTTGTGGTGGCTTATCTTGTTGCCGAGCATGGGCTCTAGAGCACAGGCTCAGTAGTTGTGGCGCATGGGCTTACTTGCTCTGTGGCATGTGGGATCTTCCCGGACCAGGGATCGAACCCGTGTCCCCTGCATTGGCAGGCAGATTCTTAACCACTGTGCCACCAGGGAAGCTCAAAAAAGTACATTTTAAAAAATGTTCACTAATATAAAACAGCCTGTAACAGAGAAGAACAAACCTGACTTCGTATTGGACCTATTCCTTTAGTTCTAACCCTGGTGCTCTGTTGCCTGTGCTTAGTCATGCTGGCTCTGCACCTTTGTAAAAGAATGTTGCCTATAGCTGGAAATGGTAGCCCATTCTCAAGGCTCTGACCTTTAAAGGTATAACACTTTTTCCATCATTTCAAGATAAGAAGTTGCAGAAGAGAGAATAACATTTGTCTTGTTAGAAGTTTATAGGAACATTGTGACCAGGCCTACATGGACAGCTGCAAGAACAAAGGATTCCAGCTCCAAGAAGTTTACAACAAACAGCCACACCCCCTCCCCTTCTAGTATAAAAGGTGCATGAATTCTAAGTCAGGTAAGATGGTTCTTTGGGACACTAGTCCACCATCTTCTTGGTCTGCTGTCTTTCCGAATAAGGGCACTACTCCTTGCCCCAGCACCTCATCTCTTGGTTTACTGGCCTGTTGTGGGGTGAGCAGTATGAGCTTGGACTCTGTAACAAGCTCACTAAATAAAGGTCATATCAATGACATTATGGACATACATATACATAATTAATAATGAGTGCCATACAATTCATTTTCTTTGTTATTCCTTACTCACCAAGAAATTTTCAGAACTTGTTTATCTCTCATTGTTTTAATGAGATCTTGTAAATTTGTTTTACTCTTATGGGAGTGAAGAGAAATTGCATTTTGCCTCAGTTTTTCTTTCTCTCACAAGGAGACTCTGAACCAATATTTCCTTGTTAGTTCTTCTGTGCTCCGCTGTTAGTTCTACCTCTCTCTAACTTCCCCAGTTTCTTATCTCAGACCAACTGGGTAGCTGGACTAGCTCAGAAGGCTCTCTGACCTGCCATCACTTCTGGAACCATTAGGAAAGTATGAATTTTAAGAAAAGGGGAAAGGAGGAGAGTTTAAAAGCAGCAAATAAAAATAAGATCCTTGAAGGCAGAACTTTCTTTTTTTAAGCTATTGCATTATTTATTTATTTATTTATGGCAGTGTTGGGTCTTCGTTGCTGCACGCAGATGTTCTCTAGTTGCAGTGAGCAGGGGCTACTCTTCATTGCGGTGTGCGGGCTTCTCATTGCGGTGGCTTCTCTTGTTGTGGAGCACATGCTCTAGGCACGTGGGCTCAGTAGTTGTGGCTCACGGGTTCTGGAGTGCGGGCTCAGTAGTTGTGGCGCATGGGCTTAGTTGCTCCGTGGCATGTGGGATCTTCCCGGACCAGGCATCAAACCCCTGTTTTCTGCATCGGCAGGCAGATTCTTAACCACTGGGCCACGAGGGAAGTCCCTTCTTTCAACTGTCGATCCCCAGGGCTGACCCAGCAGCCAACATACAGGAAAGGCTCAGTCTGTGTTTTTGAATGACTGATTAATGAATAGATCTATAATCATAGAGCACAATATGTTTCAATAAACAATCTCTACTGTATGACTCTAAGAATAACATTTTTCTAATATTGTTACACTAATCTTTATATGAGCATAGCTCAAGAGTTTTCACTACCATCTTCTTAAAGTATGGGATTTAAGCATTCTTCTTTAAATATGCGATGTTTTACTGGAAGCTTTTGATTCTTTTATTTTAACCAGAGATCTAACCTATAAATAATCCATACAAAATAATCAGAATGCCCCATAATACATAGTAATTTATTCAGTCAGCAAGAGCTTAATCTAGGTACTGAGAACATATCAGCAAACAAAAAAGAGTCCCTGCTCTCCTGGAACTTACATTTTAGTGGGAGGTGATAAAAACTTACATTCTAGTGGGAGGTGATAAAAATTATATGTCAGCTGATGAATAAAGAAAAATAAAGCAAGGTAAGGCAGTAAAGAGTGACTGGGGAGAATTTGCATAATTAGAGTCAAGGAAGGCTTTTCCAATAAGAGGACACTTGAGCAAAGACATGAAGAAAGTAAGGGCTATAGGTGTGTGGATAACTGGGAAGGGCATCTCAGATATAGGAACAGCAAGTACAGTGGCCCTGATGTGGGAGTGAGCCTGGGGTTTTGAAGAACTACAAGGAAACCAGTGAGGCCAGAATGAGAGACAGGGAGAGTTGTAAGATGTGAGGTTAGGAAAATAGCAGGGGCCAGATTCCATGGAACTTTCTGGGACATAGTAAGGACTTTGGTACTTTATTCTAAATGAGATGGGGAGCTCTGGGAATGCTGAGAGCTGAAGAGGGACTTGAGCTTGAAATGGTCACTCTGGCTGCTGCATAGGAGACCAGTGAAGGTGGTTTCAATGACCCAGTAATCCAAGAGAGAGATGATGGTGGCTTGGACCAGTGTTATAGTAGACGGGATAATGAGAAATACTCAGATTCTGCATATATTTTAAAGGTGACATTAAAAGGATTTTAAGGTGGAGTGTGAAAGAAATTGATGAGTCCAAGGATGAAGTTTCTAACTTGAGCCACTAGAAGATGGAGTTGCCACTTGCTGAACTGGGGAAGATTTGGGAAGAAATGGGTTTAGGGAGTTAGCAGAAGCTATTGATGCGCTGTCCCACCTCCCCTGGGCATACTTCTGAGCTTACTTACAAGCCTGGCCTCCTTGTAAGTAGCAGTGGACAGTTCCCATGCACTCTGACACCTTCCACCCCGTGCTTATCCTCATCCCTCTACTTCCCTGCCTCAGGAACCTCTCCATTGCTGGGGAACTTGTTCAGCTTGGCTGCAGAGCAGCCCCAAGTGCTGGGGACCTAAATACTCCAGGAATCCCTCTACCAGTGAGAAATGGGGGAGGGAGTTATTGGATAAATAACCCAGCTTCTCTCCCTGGGTGGGACAGTCCTGAGATGCCTTCTACAAGATTCCTCAGAGGGTATCCAGTACGAAGGAACTTCAATTCCCACAGTAGTGACCCGCTCCTTAAAACACCCTTTGTTAACTTTTCTCCCTTCTCTTTCTTTCTCCCCGTTTCCTCACTTGTACTTCCTGGGGTAACCTCCTGCATAAATTAGCTTTTGCTGCATAACAAACCGCTCCAAAATTTAGTGGCTTAAAACAACTATTATTTTTGCTCATGATTCTGTGGGTTAGCAATTTGGGCTGGATTCAGCTGGGTGACTCTTCTGCTGGTCTTGCCTGGGGTCACTTAGCGGCTACAACCATCTGGCAGCTTGACTGGTGGTGGATGGTTTATGAGAACCTCTGCTGATAGATGGTAGAGGCTAGCTGTCAGCTGGCTGATTTAAGAGACTTCAGATGGGAGGGCTCATCTGCTTCCCATGCTCTCTCATCCTCCACTAGGCTAGACTGGGACTCATCACATGGCAGTCCTCAGGGTAGTGTTCTCAGGGCACAAAGGGAAACACAAAGCCACCAAAGCATCATGAGGCCTGGAGTCAGAAGTCTCACAGTGTCACTTCTATGCACTCTTTTGGTCAAAGCAAGTCATAACCCCAGGCCAGATTCAAAGGGTGAAAGAAATTCCACTTCTTCATGGGAGTGATGTCCAAGTCACACTGCAGGCACACAGGAAGGGAAGAATGTTGAGGACATCTTTGCAAACAATCTCCCCATCTCCCTGGCTCCCCAAGGTAGCTACTGGTCTAAGTCCTTGTTTTAGAGTCTGCTTTGGGGGAATCCAGACTAAGATGGGGGTGGCTGGGAATCAAGGCTCTGGTTTGGACATGCAAAGTCTGAGTTGCTTATTGGAGAAACCCAAGGAGGGATTTTGAATTAGCAGTGGGATAGGAGATTGCAATTCAGAACCGAGGTCTGGGCTAGAGATACTCCATTTGGGAGTCGAGGAGATATACCTAGGTATGTAAAGTAGTAAGCGTGGATCCGAGCACATAGGGAATGGATGTGGAGAGAGAAAAGGTCAGAAGCCTGAGCTCTGGCCCACTCTAGTGCTGAGAGGTCAAGGAGAGGAAGAGGAGCCAGCAAAGGACACTGATAAGGAGCAGCCAGTGCAGTCCTGGGGTGACTGTGGTGTCCTGGAGACCAAGAGTGATAAACTGACAGGAAAGAGCATTCCCTATACTCTCCAGGTAAAGTGATGTGGAGATCATTGCTTCATATGTGCCAGCATTTTGTAATCATCTTCATTGTTTTCTCATTAATTCACTTGTAAGAATTATTTTACAACTCAAGGGCAGAGGTAAGTAAAACATTTACTGTTGGGTGGGTCTTTTAACATGGAAGATGCTGAGAAGGAAGCCAAGGAGAGGCAACGGCCCTCAGGTTCAGCACACTAACAAGGTTAACCAGTCTCTGCAGCCCTGGGGAGTTTTCACGATTTTTATACAGTTTAGACCTGGATATGGGAGTTACCATGGTTCTTACAAAGGAACTAGAGGATCAGCCATTTATAAATTCATATTTAATGGGACTTCTCTTGTGGTCCAGTGGTTAAGACTCCACGCTCCCACTGAAGGGGGCGCAGGTTCAATCCCTGGTTGGGGAGCTAAGATCCCACATGCTGCACAGCATGGCCAAAAAAAAAAACTTATTTTAAAGGAAGTCAACATGATATCGCTTATTTACAATTAGCTTGTGATCAGGTATTATCCAGCCTCCCGCCCACCCCATCTATTCTGTTGTGCTCTTCACGCCTTTTTTTTTTTTTTTTTGGCAGCACCTCGGGGCTTGCAGGATCTTAGAACCCAGACTGGCAGTGAAAGTGCCGATCCTAACCACTGGACTACCAGGATATTCCCTTTCATGCCTCATTTTAATGGTTTGGTCCCCTCCCCTCCCCCAGGAGTAACAACTAACCTTTCCCCTCCAAGCCTTCCTGAACTTTTACTTGTCATGCATCCCAAGTATAGTAATGCTATAATTTACTGGATAGTACATCCTATGCCTAAAAGAAAGAAAAAGAGCCTACCTTAAAAGCTGGGTTCCACTCATAACTAGAAAATTTTTTCTATTCCCTGTAAATAATTACTAAGAAGATTTAAATATGTTTACTGTTAATAACTAAAATCTCAAAATACTTCTTTTGAAAAGATAAGGCAATTTTCCTTTTCTCTCCATGCAGTGGTTGCCAGATGGCAACTGCCCCCCCCTTCAGTGAGCATCCTGAGAAGGGTTACCGGGTCTGTTACAGGAAAGGCAAGTGTTCAACGGCACTTCTTCTCTTCTCCAGCAGGTGGCAATGAGTAAGTGACAAAACCCCAAGGAGAACCATTCAGAGCCAAAGCCAGAAGGGCACTGAATATTTAAAATTCTTAATTAAATGCCAACTTTTAAAATATTTAAATTTCGTTTAAATTGGCATAAAACGAAAGGCCTACAAAAGGTTCTCAGGATTACAAACAATTGTGGGGAATTCCCTGGCGGTCCAGTGGTTAGAACTCTGAGTTCTCACTACGGAGGGCCTGGGTTCAATCCCTGGTCGGGGAATTAAGATTCCACCGTGCGGCCAAAAAAAATAAAAATAAAAACAAACAATTGTGGCAGAAACAGACATTTTTAATGAAAACAGAGCCCTAAATTCTGTGTCTTTTTATGTAAAAAGATGATGTCAGACCAGTACCAGGGGTGAAATAGAATAGTCTGCAGATGACCCCAGGACATCACTCTGGGTTACCTGGACAATGGACCAGCTGTGACCAACAGCCTCCCTATTTCTTCCAAATTCCCCTTTCTTTGGCACAGGTGGCTTCCTGCCTCCCATCAGGAGGGGTTGCAACTTCCCAATGGACACCCAAGGAGTCCTGATACAGGCAGCTGACTCTCTCAGATAATTCTTTTTTAAAAAATAAATAAATAAATTTATTTATTTATTTAGGCTGCTTTGGGTCTTTGTTGCTGTGCACGGGCTTTCTCTAGTTGCAGTGAGCGAGGGCTACTCTTCGTTGTGGCGCAGGCTTCTCATTGTGGTGGCTTCCCTTGTTGTGGAGCATGGGCTCTAGGCTCGCAGGCTTCAGTGGTTGCAGCACGTGGGCTCAGTAGTTGTGGCTTGCGGGCTCTAGAGCTCAGGTTCAGTAGTTGTGGCGGTACACGGGCTTAGTTGCTGTGTGGCATGTGGGATCTTCCTGGACCAGGGCTCGAACCCGTGTCCCCTGTGTTGGCAGGCGGATTCTTAACCACTGTGCCACCAGGAAGCCCCCCCTCAGATAATTCTTGACAGTTGACATCTAAACAGTCTGATACCAAGTAATCTGTGTGAACCCCACTGACAAGGATGTTTACAACTTTGGTCTTGAATAAGAGAGAGCACGAGAAGAAGAGAGAGAATGCCCCTTCACTGGAATGCTCACTTATGACATGTCCAACAGAGAACCCTGCCCCTTGTGCGACCCCTGTTCCGTCTCTTGCAGACTCTTGGCTCGTAAAGTTCCTAGCTAAGCCCATTCCTTTGTCTATGACGTTGTGAATTTGCCCGAGCTCTGTTGCATGAAAACCTATGCTTTAAGTTGCTTTCCAGATGATGAGCACTCCTTATGCCTTCCATGGTCTCACCATTGTGATCTCTCTGGGGATCAACAAAGTATAGAGTGAGACAGCAATTTTCCTACTTAGAAGAAGGCAAGTAAAACCATGATCTGTTTTCTAGGGGACTGTCTCTAAAGGGCTTACAAAGCACTGTTAGGATTTGGAATGAGACTTAAGAAATTTATAATTCTCATTTCTCTGTTTTTATTTTTGGCACTGTCGGTTTCATTGATTTGTAAAATTTACCCTGACATTTTCTGCCCCACATGTCTATGGAAACATCCAGTGTACTGAACATCCTTTCTTCTGTGGATTGCTCTGATGGAGGTATTGAGGCTGAGGTCAACTGGAGGAAAGGAAGCTCTCCACTGTTAAATCCACTTTTTACTTTTCCATGCTTCAAAATTAATGCATAAAAGACTTGATCACACATACAACAACAAACTAAGTCTCATGATTTCACAATTCCTTGTGATATGTTTGTATGAGCAAAATCTGTTATCTTTGGCCTACCCAACTCATGACTGAAAAATGAAGAGAGAACAGCTCTCTAAAGCTGAATTATGGAAATCCCTATTGCACCAACATGCAAAAATCATTACTCTCTTGAATGTGATCAAAATATTGTGTTTGTGAGGGCTTGAGGGTTCAACTCTTTTTTTGTCACATCATGCAACAAAATTCCATAAGTAGATGCTGAGAATCTTAACATGTAAAATTACACAAAATCTTTACAAGTTATTTTTTTCACTCTCTAAAACCCATCATACTATAAGTTTAATTAATCACTTTTTCAGAACAAGAAATTAGAATTTCAAACCAGAGTAATCATGGAAAACAGTTCCAAAGTTGAATAAAGATAACCTTGTACTTAAATAAGAAAAGATCATGCCAATGATACAGAAACTAAAACAATTCAACCTATGAATTTCAGTAATAATTTTAAGAAGTAAAGTAATAGCCATCTATTTGCATATGTCAAGGTAATGGTTTTCTTTTCTTTATTGACATTATTTGACTTACAAATGGAACCATACTGTTTTATAACTTGCCTTTTCTGCTTAATATATCTTGGACATCTTTCTATCTCATTCTTTCAAAAGATTGTGTAATATCCCAATACACGAATATCATTATGCTAACCAATTCCGTATGTATAAATATCTGCATTGTTTTCAATCTTTTGCTATTATGAACAACGCTGCAGTAAATATCCTGTACATATATCCTTTTAACCTTGAGTGATTACTTGTATAGGATCAATTGCTAGAGGAAAATTGCTGAGTCACACAGTATGAATGCTTAAATTTTAACAGATAGTGCCAAGTAGTCCCTCCAAAATGTCGAACCACTATATGTTCTTGTATAAACACTGTATCAGGATAGGGCAGTGATTTTCAGACTTTTGTTGCATGGGAACTCTTTCTTCGAAAGAAATCTTTTTCAGAATTCAGAATGTAAATCAGAAAATGAGCTTCATTTTGGCAGAAGCTGATACAGAGGTAGGAAGCCTGCAGCTCTGCTTACCTTAGCCTCTGTGGCACCTCCATGTGGCCTCCTGGAACACAAAACAATACAATACAGACAGTTTTTTCTTTGTCCTCAAATATTATTTGGCTGAAAGTAGGACTAACATGATATAAGACCTAAAAATAATTATAAAATCCCTAATTATACCTCAATTTCAGACACAATTTTCAGTAATTTAGTCCCAGCACTCTGTAAGGGTTCTTTCATTGGTTTCTTTTCCTTTATAATGCACATCTGATTGTGGCTAAGTTCTGGTCCTTTTAGATAGTCAAATGATTTCCATCTTTGTCTAAATTGTGCTAAGTGTATGAAACCTAAATTTGCTCTCACTGGAATCAGCGCATTCATTTTTGGATTCTCCTCATTTTAATAAAAATAAATAAATATTCAAATATTTGACTTTCAATATTTGAATAAAACATTCAAATAATTACATAAACAAACTCATCAACGAAGGTAGTGGCTTCCAAAACTGAACTGAAACTCTTGGCTCTATTACCATATATTTCAAAGTGTTAATTCATTAACTGATATAGAAAAACCTGAACTGAGGGAAAGGTGGGTTGAGGTGTGAGTAGAAGGGCAGGTGGTAAAGATATGAAGAACCACCTAGAATCACTGCAATCAGTGACCCTGTTCAGTGGTTTAGAAGCCTATTTGCAATTTTTTCTTAGTAGTTTTATCAGACTTTAACAAGCCTACTCTTTCCAGGAAAACAATTGAAAGAAGAGTGCACCAGGTAAAGAATACATAAATGTCCACTACGGCTGGGAAGCCACTTCAGATCTAAGCTTCTGTGAGATTCTTCTTCACGGAGGCCTCTTCTTCCCCTGATTTTCCAGGAGAATGCTAATCTCTCTTTTTTTACCCCGAAACCTTTTCACTTTTATTCTGATTTTTGTCAGATTGAAGAGAAATCATCCAAGGTTTATTTCAAGTTGCTTCACATAGGCATAATTAGGCTTATTATTTTTAGCCAACCAGCTATTGTCCCCCTTCTTATCACTATATAATGCTTCTTAAAAGCATCCAGAAATCCTGGCCCTTAGAGACAAGGCTGGAACACATTCAACTCTCTAAAAGGAGCAGATCTTCAGCCTCAGTCAGATGCTTATTGTGAAGGAAGAAGAAACTCAGTAGAGAATACACAGAATACTAGAATGATTTTATTCATTGACTCCACAAATGTATGAGTCCCTAAGAAGCAATGTGCTAGTTGCTAAGGGGGTACAAAATGCATAAACCGTGACCACTACTCGGAGTTTATGATATCACCGGGACTCACACACCAAAAAAGTTACATGATAATTTAAGTAGTTTACAAATAAAATATGAAATGTGTGGTACAGGTTATAGTTGCTATAGAAGACCCACTCTTTCATATTCTCTGTTCATTAACCCCCTTATAGCTTCATGTGCCCTTGTACCCACTCTAGACTTTATGCCCAGCCATTGTAATTACATCATTACCTTAGAATCCTTTGCCCACTTGATTTTTCATATATGCCTTATCAATCTTCAATCCTAGGTAAACTCTGCTCTCTGCTTTCTCAATTTACTCTCCCAGAGTGCTACACACAGCTGGAGAGAATTATATTCTTTGCTCTACCTGATTCTGTTTGTGGTATCTCACAGTAGCTCTTCCCATTTTTCCTACTCTCCTGGAGCTCCTGGTCCCAGAGGGTCCTTCATCTCAGAGGGTGACCTGACCCCCTTTGCTGCAGGAATCAAGGACATCTGGCTTGATTTCACCTTCCATCCTTCCAATCTGAATTTTTTTCTGATCCTCATTCTTCCTTTCCAAAAATAACTTCTCCACCCTTTCCTAAGGATCCTCTCCCCTACGTACATCTTCCAGAATTTGACCTAGCCATGATTTCTCCTCTCCTGTGGAATCTGCAGTCGCTCAGTCTCCATTGGCTACTTCTTCTCAACCTGCAAACATGTTTAAGACTCTCCTGTTTCGACACCTTCTGCATCAGTTATCTATTACTGCATAACAAATTACCTCAAAATTTAGCAGATTAAAACAACAAACACTTATTATCTCACAGTTTCTGTAGGTCAGGAATATAAGATCAGCCACTTAGCTGGTGGTCATTCTGGCCCTGGGCGTCTCAGGAGACTGCAATCAAGATGTCAACCAGAACTTGGCTGGGGCTGCAGAATCCATTTCCAAGGTTGAGTTCCCTCACAGCACACCAGGGGGCTTCCCCCAGAGCAAGTGCTCCCAGAAGGTAAGAGATCTGAAAAGGAAGCCAATGCCTTTTATGACCTAATCTCAGAAGTGGCAGACTATCACTTCTGCCTAGTTCTGTTTGCTAGAATCAAGTCACTAAATCTAGCCCACACTCAAAGGAGCAGATTTAGTCTCCACCTCTTTTTTATTTTATTTTTTTGAAGTATAGTTGATTTACAATATTATGTTAGTTTCAGGTGTTCAGCAAAGTGATTTGTTTATACATATATGTATATATCTATATGCTTTTTTCTTTTCCATTATTGTTTATTACAAGATATTGAATATAGTTCCCTGTGCTATACAGTAAATCCTTATTGTTTATCTATTTTATATATGGTAGTATACATCTGCTAATCCCAAAGTCCTAATTTATCCCTTCCCCTGCCCCTTTCCCCTTTGGTAACCGTTAGTTTGTTTTCTATGTCTGTGAGTCTGTTTCAGTTTTGTAAATAAGTTCATTTTTTTAGATTCCACATATAAGTGATATCATATATTTGTCTTTGTCTGACTTACTTTACTTAGTATGATAATCTCTATGTCCATCCATGTTGCTGCAAATGGCATTATTTCATTCTCTTTTATGGTTGAGCAATATTCCATTGTGTATCTACACCACATCTACTTTATCCATTCATCTGTCGATAGGCATTTAGGTTGCTTCCATGTCTTGGCTATTGTAAACAGTGTTGCTATGAACATTTTGGTGCACATATCTTTCCAAATTAGTATTCTTCTTTTCTGGATATATGCCCAGGAATGGGATTGGTAGATCACGTGGTAACTCTATTTTTAGTTTTTTAAGGAAACTCCATACTGTTTTCCACAGTGGCTGCACCAATTTACATTCCCACCAACAGTGTAGGAGGGTTCCCTTTTCTCCACACTCTCTCCAGCATTTATTATTTGTAGACTATTTGATGATGGCCATTCTGACTGGTGTGAGTTGATATCTCCTTGTAGTTTTGATTTTCATTTCTCTAATAATTAGTGATGTTGGGCATCTTTTCATGTACCTGTTAGCCACCTGTATGTCTTCTTTGGAGAAGTGTATATTTAGGTCTTCTACCCATTTTTTTACTGTGTTTTTTTTGTTGTTATTGAGTCATATGAGCTGTTTGTATATTTTGGAAATGAAGCCCTTGTCAATCGCATCGTTTGCAAATATTTTCTCCCATTCCATAGGGTGTCTTTTCATTTTGTTCATGGTTTCCTTTGCTGTGCAAGAGCTTATAAGTTTGATTAGGTCCCATCTGTTTACTTTTGCTTTAATTTCTATTGCCGAGTGTCCACCTCGTAAAGAAAGGAATTTCAAAAAAAATTGTGAACATGTTTTAAAGCTACTGTATCTCTCAAACCATTTTTTAGCCTGCTAGTTCTTCAAACTGTTTTGCTGTTCTTACTCCATTCAGTGCCGCTCTTCTCAAAATAATGATCTATTCCCTTCCTTACTTTCTCATTACCCAATATTCAACTGTTGTTGATAGTACAGATTATTATCACCCAAATGAACACTACTGCTATTGAGCATAAAAATCCAAATTAGCATGGCATTCAAGGCCCTACAAAAGCTACCTTTTCATTTGCAGCCTACCTTTTCATTTTACCTCCCTGTTTCATTTACACTTCAGTCAGTTGGACTTATCATTCCCCAAATATGCCCTCTGCTTTCCCACCTCTGTGCCCTTGCTCAGATGGTTTCCCACATCAGGAAGACCCTCTCCTTACTTTCTCATTGGTCGAGATCCAGTTCAAATGCCATTTCATCCAAGAAGATTTCCTTGATCTTCCTAACTAGAAACATTCCCCTCCTCCTCTGCACACCAAAGCACACTGTCAGCTTTACTGCAGTCACTTAATCTTATACCATAGTGTGTTGTATACATCTTTGTATTTCTTTCAGCACTCCAACAATGCCTTGCTCATAATGTCTGTCATCTTTTTCAAATGAATACATTTACCTAAATCATTAAAATCTAATTTTACTCTCATCAAAAGGCAAATTAAAGTCCTTATAATCTCTAACTCTATTAGACTAATATATTGAGCTAAGGGAAATTGCAGAATGGTCTCTGCTAAAGAAAAAAACAGTCTTCTTTTCTATTATTTGAACAATTTTAATGGAGTGACTCAAATTAACTCACAATTATTCTCCAAAAATGTTTGCTTCCGAGACATGTTTGCATATAGTATTTTTACAATTCCTGGTCAACATGAAATTTCCATGGAAACAGATCACACATACTGGAGAAGAAAGGAATTGAATTGTGTTTGAGCTGCATTTTGTCATCTCCATGGAGCTATTTGTGCTAAACATTTGAGTGCACAGGGAAAGTATAATTTAAAACCACCTAAGTAAAGACGTAATATTTAATGTTCTTCAAAATGACAATATCTGCTATGAGTTTTAAAGATTTTTATTAATATGTGAAGATAATATAAAGTTCAAATATAGCTTGACTCATACATTAGTATCAGCAAGTAAAATACCCCCTTTGCCTCTTTGCTAGTACATAAAAGGGAAAGATATTAAATGCTCAGCATGGAAAGGGTGATGATGTTGTTTTTGTCCTCTGGATAAAATGACTTCTTCTGGATATCATTCAACTGTTTGTACAAAAAAGGTTCTAGTCTAGATTCATTGTCTAGCAATGAGCTATCTAACAATTTTGATATTAAATATGACTAATCAAATAGGGACAGTTTGTTTAACTCAAGGATGAAAATATTTTTTACTCACTAAATAGTGCTGTAAATCTTTCTGATTTACGATTTGAGAAATGTATTCTTTTCCTAAGCACTGTAAAAATTTACCCTTACTTAAACTTACTTAAAATCACTAGAAAGACTGTATCTTAAAGATTATGTATTTCTAATCTGCCTTTGTAATATTAATCTATCTTTGTAAATCAAAATTCTTAGGCATTTTTTCAAACAACTCAAAATGTTCAAGAGGTACCAGCAGCACTTTAGGATTTTCTTTAAATTCTCATGTACTATGCATCAACTGTTGACTTTTATTTTTACATTTCAATAAATGTAATCAGAACAAACATAACATAGAAAAAAGGAAAAGAATGACAAAAGCTGTATACTGTGTTCACTGAAAATGTGCACATAGGCTATTAATATAAAGAAGTTACATCACACTGGTATTATTTGTTCTACAACGATACAATTGTTGGTTTTTAATATTAATGAAAGAAGGCATTGGTAACAGCAATTTAAATGTATTAGTAACATACTTAGCTTATTCTTTATAGACCAACTCTCTATACCAAAATTTATCTTGCAAAAAAGGACATCTTTTACTCTGCCAGGGCAAAAAGTGTTAAAAAACAAGAAGGTAAAAGTAAAAACAAAACCAAAATGAAAAAACAAAAAAACCAGCAGAAAGCTGCCAATGGAGTATCACTTCCATTTGGCCGATTTTAATTTTTTCTGATAGTTACCCTCCAGTGGAAATTTGAATGAAGCTTCTACCTAGTTGGGCAGAATAAGGCTGAGTGATAACAACCCCCTCAGATAGGTTTGCCACATGCTCGCTTTCTCCAGTTGGGGGAGGGCTGCCTCATAGTGCTATGCTTCTGTTTCCTCACAGGTCTTTGCAGGGCTGCCTATACCTTCAACTAAATTACAGGCAACCATGCTTAAAGGAGTTAAGAGTTCCAGTTACAGGCTTTGTCCCACTTATAGGAACAAGCTTTCCTTTTCTGGGGCAGCTGTGGCTATCATCGAAATAAACGGCACCTCAGAGGCTGAGATGATTACACTTTGACCCTTCCACAGGTTATGTGACTTTGATAGACAGAGGGCCATATGCCCTCCAAAAAGGGAAGTCTAAAATCCAAGATGTGACTGATGACAGAGGGAAAATAAAGGTTGAAAAAGCTGAAATACTCAGGTCTGGAAAGTGATACTTTGATTAAATTTAATGAAAATTTACACACCATAGATAATCTATTTTCCCCTTCAGATTCATTCTCCAGCCTACTGTATGCTCAGAGAGGCTGACCTATATGGACTGCATCACTGGACCCCATTGCCCTCCGGCTTCCAGTTGGTTTCAGCCAATGTGGAAGGGGCTGATACTGGTAGGAAATTGGTAAGAGAGAGAAGAAGAGATATTTTTCCTGGCTCCCTCCCTACCACACAGCCATAGGTTGGCTCTTTCCCTCTGCCAAATTTCCACTCCTGTCAGGTGGCCCTCATAACATAGTTCTCCCTCAAGGGTTTAGAAACCATTCCCTCCCCTAACCCCTTCAAGTAATAGCTCTCTGCTATTCCTGGCACGGGGGTCCACACCATCTCTCCTTATTTTTTCTAAACCTTGCCTTTGTTAAACTCTCCTTAATTAGCCAGTCTGTAGTACCATCTGTCTCCTGGATCCTGACAGATACAGATGGTATTGATTTCGAACAAGAAATCTCAGAAACATAATTCTACATTGCAATTCGACTACACAATAACATTCATGTTATGGAGGTATTTCCTTGTTCATGGCATATTTTATAACTAAAACCTTCCCAATCCTCAAGCCTATCCTGGAGGTGCACTGTTTTCTCTCTCTGCACTTCCGTCCTGTGGATAAACTGAGATGCTGGGCTATTATGAAAAATGAGTCTGGGGACTTCACTGGTGGCACAGTGGTTAAGAATCTGCCTGCCAATGCAGGAAACACAGGTTCGAGCCCTGGTCTGGGAAGATCCCACATGCCGCGGAGCTACCAAGCCCATGAGCCACAACTACCAAGCCTACGTGCCGCAACTACTGAAGCCCTCATGCGTAGAGCCCGTGCTCCACAACAAGAGAAGCCATCGCAATGAGAAGCCCATGCAACACAATGAAGAGTAGAAAGCCCATGGGCAGCAAAGAAGACCCAACGCAGCCAAAAATAAATAAATTTATTAAAAAAAAAAAAAAAGAGTCTGTAGCTTTCTTTCAAGTTGTAGCCAATCAGTCTGACTAACCTTCAGTCCTGCTTACTGGTTTTCAAATTTGGCTCCCTGCTGACGCTGGAGCCTGACCTTGAACCCCAGACTTGTAAATCTTGCCAATACTTTCTCCAGAGATTTTTTTTCCCCGTTGTCTTTCAGTGACCTGTTGCTTCCTATGTCACTAGGATAGACTTCCTTGTCACCATATCTCTGGTCTGTTCCTAAACCTGAAAGCTCTCCATCTCAAAAATCCCTTCTATTAACTACCCTTGTTCCTCGATTGGAATCATATTCACTGAGTCTCCTGGGATTTTCTGTTTGGACTGCTAGCCCCTCCTTGGAGGTTATGCCTATAGGATGACTCATAAGATGATTTATCCCCCAGCTCCCATGCCTCCTACATGAGCTACTGACATTGAGATTTTGGAATACTTTGTGACCAAGGTTACATTACTCATGATCAATGTAAACAGAAGGGAATGGAATACAGTGTTTAAAATAAAGAAACAGAAAGCAAGAATCACTTAATGTGCTTTCAGCAAAATACTAAGGATAATGCATTTTAAGCAACCAATACAAGTATTTCTCAATTTATTAACGAATTGGCATAATGTTTTGGGATTTAAAAGCCTGAAAATCAAGATCCTGAAAAAGGGAGCAATAATAATTCTTGGACTCCAGCGTAAAGACTCTGCCAAGAAACAATCATAAATGTCTAAAATTAGGAGAAAGATTAAAATTATGGTATTAATAATGGCTACTTTGTTGGGCATCTACCATGTATCAGGTATTTTACACATATCACTTTATTAACTCTAACACTCCTGAAAATTTGGCGTTTTACTATGACTGAGGCTGAGAAAAATTACCTACCTCTAGTCACACTGCTAGTATTTGGGGAACTAGAGTTTGAATTCAGTCTTGTTTAAAAAGCTCACATTCTTCTTGCTATATTATGCTGCTGTATCAATATGATAAAACATTAGGCAGCCCTTAAAATGATAAATATGATGACTCAATCACTTTAGATGAAAATGTATATGAAAAATGTAAATGTAATATAATATAAAAACATAAATATTCAATGATCCTAAAATCATTTATGTAATGGAACAGAGAAATTAAAATAGTTGCCACTTTAGAGCAATAAGACTATGTATTGATACATTTATACCTAAATATTTCACTTTTTTGAGCTATTATAAATATTATTTTTAAATTTTTGGTTTTTCAAGTCATTATTAATGTATAGAAATACAACTGTTTTTTTGTGTCTTGACCTTGTAACCTTGCTAAACTCACTTACTAGTTCTAGCAGATTTGGTGGGGGGGTAGAGTCCTTGGGATTTTCTTTGTATACGATCATCTTCAAATTTCTTCCTTTCCAATCTGTATACCTTTTATTTATTTTTCTTGTTTCCACTGGTTAGTATTTCCAGTACGATGTTGAACAGGAGTAGTGAGAGAGACAGCCTTGCCTTGTTCTTGATCTTAGGGGGAAGCAGTAAGCCTTTCTTTATTAAGTATGATGTCAGCTGTACATTTTTTGAAGATGCTCTTTATCATGTTGAGGAAAGTCCCTTTTATCCCTAGTTTGCTGAGAGGTTTTTTAAAATCATGAATTGACATTTAGTTTTTTCAAAATATTTTTCTGCCTCAATTAAACAGTCATGTTGTTTTTCTTCTTTAGACTAGTAAGTTGGTAGATTACATTAATTTTTCAATACTGAACCAGCCCTGCATTCCCAGAATAAACCCTGCTTGGTCATGATGTATTATTCTTTTTTTATATTACTGAAGTCAATTTGTAAATATTTTGTTGAAGATTTTTCTGTCTAAGTTCATGAGGGACATTGATCTGTAGTTTCCGTTTCTTGTAATGCCTTTGGTTTTAGCATCAGGGTAATGATGCCCTCATAAAATGAGTTCAGGCTTGTTCCTTTTTCGTCCCTCTCTATTTTTTCTTGGATGAGTTTTGGTAGTATTTGGTTTTTGAGGAATTGGTACATCCCATCAAAGTTGTTGAGTTTATGTGTATAGAGTTGTTCATATTATTCTCTTATTATCCTTTTAATGTTTGTAGAGTCTGTAGACTCTTTCAGTCTGGATCTTGGTAACTTGTGTCATCTCTTTTTTTGTCAGTCTTGCTAAAGTTTTATCAATTTTATTGATTGTTTCAAAGAAACAGCTTTTTGATTATTGATTTTCTCTATTTTTCTGTTTTCAATTTAATTGATTTTTATCCTCCTATCTTTATTTTTTCCTTCTTTCTTTTTGCTTTGGGCTTATTTTGCTTTTCTTTTTCTAAAAGCCATTCCAATTTTCTTTTGATTAGAGTTTTTAAAATATATCTTTCATTCTCATTAATGAATCTCTAAATTATATTTGAAACGAGTTTCTCATATACAGCATGTGTTGGGTCATAACTTTTTTTTTTGGTCCATTTTGACAACCTCTGTCTTTAAGTTGGTATATATAGGTCATTTACATGTGATGTAATTACTGATATATTTAAGTTTAGGTCAACCATTTTATTATTTGCTTTCTGTTTGATTCCTTTGTTTTTCATTCCTTTGTTCCCCTTGTCCTGCCTCTTTTGCTCTTTATTTGTACATTTTTTAGTGTTTCATTTTAATGTTTTGAGATTTTTTTTACTATATTTATTTGTCCAGATTTTTAGTGGTTGCTCTAGGGATTATAATATACATACTTTTCACTGCCTACATAAAATCAATACATTACTACTATAAGTGGACTATAAAAACATTACTATCATATAACCTCAATTGTATGTTGTAGTTGTCTTATGTATAAAACCCTATACAATGAAAACCCCATCAGATATTGTTATAATTTTTGCTCTCAACCATTAAACATGTTTTTGTTTTTTTTTTAATATGTGTAACTTTTATTTTATTTTATTTTATTTTAAACATCTTTATTGGAGTATAATTGCTTTACAATAAACATGTTTTAAAGAACACAAGAGGAGAAGAGTAATTTTATATCTACCATTTCTGTTGCTCTTCCTTCATTCCCAAGGTTCTAAGTTACCTTTTAGTATCATTTTCCTTTCCCTGAAAAACTTGCTTTAGCAATTCTTTTAGAGCAAGTCTGCTAGAAACAAATTCTCTTCATTTTCATTTACCTGAGAATTTTTTTTTTTAACCTTAATCCTAACGGATTTTTTAGCTGGATATAGAATTCTGAGTTGAATTTGTTTTTTCTTTCAGCACTTTAAAAATGTTCGACTTCCTCTAGCTTTTATGTTTTTTAATGAAAAATCCACCATCATTTGAATAATTGTTCCCCTATATAATGCATGTCACCCCCCCACACACACACACTTCTGGATTTCTGGACAAAAATCTCTTTCAAGAGCTTTTCTTTGCTTTTAGTTTCAAGAAGTTTGATTATGATGTGTCTCGGTGTAGGTTTCTTTGGGTTTATCCTTTTTATCCTTTTTTCTCTCTGTTGTTTAGATCATTAATTTTTATTGCTCTTCCTTCAAGGTCACTGACTGTTTCTTCTGCCATCTCCATTCTGTCCTTAAAGCCATCTGGTGAGCTTTTAAATTTGGTTATTGTGTTTTTCAGTTTTTTGGTTATTGTGTTTTTCTCCAGTTTCCACAAGTGGAATTCTTCTATTTCTTTGCTGAGACTTGCTATCTTTCCATTCATTTCAAGAGTGTCTTTGGGATATTTTTACAATAGCTACTTTAAAGTCTTTGTCAGATTATTCCAACATCTGTGTCATTTTATCATTGGTGTCTCTTGATTGTCTTTTCCCAGTTTAGATTTTCCTAGTTTTTTGAAGGCTGGATTTTAGATTGTACCTTGGATATTTTGAATACTAAGCTATGAGACTCTGAGTCCTATAAAAATGTTGATATTTTTATTTTAGTAGGCAATTCATCTGGCTGGGATTAGACTGTATGTTCCAAGCCGAATTTCTAGGTCATGATTTCAATAACAGTTGTCTTTGCAAAGATGTTACAGCATTACTTGCATCTGTCCTGTATGTTTGCCACCCAGTAGCCAGTCAAATTCCTGGGCAGTGCTCTATCTTGTAGTTTTGTTCTCAAAGCATTTGATATGATGCTGAGGGTCAGATTCACACATGCACAGCTTGGAGGTTAGCCCAGAAGTCATAAACAACTTCTGCTCTCCTGAGCTCCTCTCTCTCTCTACTCAATCTCCTTGGTTCTTTCCAGTTCTATGGGACTCCCTATTACAATACTTTGATCAGAAAGCTAGGGTTTTATATACCTCATTTTGCTCTTTACTTCCTATGACGGTGCCTGTATCTGGCCTAAGCAGTGGGGGAACAGAGGTTTTTAAAAAGGCAAAGGTTTTGTCCTACTTCAGAGTTTTGGGAGCACATCTCCTCTGACCAGAGAGGAAGGTTCTCTTCCCTGAGTTTGAGACGCCCTTTATTATTATTATATTTTTGGCTTCACTGGGTCTTCATTGCTGCTCTCAGGCTTTCTCTAGTTGTGGCGAGCGGGGGCTATTCTTCATTGCAGTGCACGGGCTTCTCATTGCAGTGGCTTCTCTTGTTGCAGCAAGAGAAGCACGGTCTCTAGGCACGCGGGCTCAGTAGTTGTGGCTCACGAGCTTAGTTGCTCCACGGCATGTGGGATCTTCCTGGACCAGGGCTTGAACCCATGTCCTGCGCATTGGCAGGTGGATTCTTACCCACTGCGCCACCAGAGAGATTTCTGGGCACAAGTATTAATATCATAATTTGAACTACTGGATCCATAATTGTCTCTTATAGTAATTGGAGGGTTTATGCCTCCAACATTCAATGTATTAGAAGAAAAATATATTCATGCTCATCCCTCCATTTTTTTGTGTGTGTTTCTGTTTGCAATGTAACACATTTGCTAGTATTTCTCATTTATCCCATCAAAAATGTCACATAAAAATTCAAGTAACTCAGAACTTTGGTGTGGAATTCACTTATGATTCTTAAGTCACACGCAGAATCTGACTTACAAGGGAGCACACGGTGAAACATATGTAAGGTTTAGTGTTAGTTAGGATTTGGCTTAGCAATGAATGACAAAACCAAAAGTAACAGTAAGCTACATAATATATATCTATTTTGCTCTCGCATAAAGTAGAAAGTAAAGGGTTCAAAGTTGATATGGTGGTTCACTGTGTCAGGAATTCAGGTTCCTTCTTTCGTGATGCTCTGCCATGCATGACTTTGATTACTTCATGATTATCTCATGATTATTAGCTCATTGTGACAGCTCCAGCCATCACAGGAATAAGGGAAGGTAAAGGAGAAGGCACATGGCTCCTCTCTTTTAAGGACACTTCCTGAAAATTGCACACAGCACTTCAGTTTATACCTCTCAGGACAGAATATAGTCACAGGGCCACACTTCATCACAAGAAAAGTTGGGAAATATAGTTATATTCTGGGCAGCTATATCCACCTAGAAATTGAGAGTTATTATCATTGAAAGGGGAAGAATGAATACTGAGGGCCAACAAGCATTCTTTGACAGGACTGTATCCTTAAGAAAACTTTATGTTGTAAGAAACGGAAACTAAATTCAAATTAGCATAAATAATAAAAGAGATATAGGGCTTCCCTGGTGGCGCAGTGGTTGAGAGTCCGCTTGCCGATGCAGGGGACACAGGTTCGTGCCCCGGTCCGGGAAGATCCCACATGCTGCGGAGCGGCTGGGCCCGTGAGCCATGGCCGCTGAGCCTGCGTGTCAGAGCCTGTGCTCCGCAGCGGAAAAGGCCACAACAGTGAGAGGCTTGCATACTGGAAAAAAAAAAAAAAAGAGATATAGGCTTATATAACTGGAAAGACCAGAGGTAGAGGGAGCTTTAGAGTTTGATTCAGGAGAATTTTGATGTCATGATGGACTCAACTTCCTTCCCTTTTTCTGGTTAGCTTCCTTCTCTGTTAACTTCATTATAAGGTTAGCTTATTTATGGCAAAATGTCTTCAGAAGTTATAAGCTTCACATCCTCATGCCACATTGCTCAGAAGGAAAGAAAGCATTGTCCTCTGGTAACTACAGTGACTAACTGTCACAGTTTATTCAGGACTATAGTAAATACTTAACATAAACTTATAAATTTAAAGCAATTTAAATTATCTATTATAACCCCAACAATTTCATTCTATTCTCTGTAATACTATTATAAAGTTTGAAATGAAAGTGTAAAAATATTTTTAACATCTGGTCACTTGAAGAAAGAGAATGTCAACAAATAAACCTCCTTCAGTTCTCTTCCAGACTCACAAGGAAAATGATTCTAATGGATCCCATATCACATTATGAGTTTATTTAAAGATTCCTGTGTATCTGCTTAGAGATTCTGATTCAGAAGATATTTAGAAACTACTGTATTACATGACTGTGAGTCACTAGTGTAAATTGAATATATATGTTTCATCCTCAACCTTCAAGCTGTATTTGTCTCTTTCAAGTACTAGTTAGGAAATTTTGAAAGCTTGATGCTATGGGCTGACTATTTGTGTCCCACAAATTTCATATGTTGAAACTCTAATCCCCAACGCGATGTTATTTGGAGATGGGCCTTTGGGAGGTAATGACGTTTAGATGGGATTATGAGGGTGGAGCCACCATGGTGGAATTAGTGTTCAGTCTTGTAGAACTGAGTCCTTGACCTCTGGGATCAGATACTATCTCTGGGTAGTTTCAGAATTGAGTTGAATTGTAGGATACCCAGCTGGTATCCAGGAATCGATGGTGGTATGGAAATCCCCCCCCAGCAGTTTGGAATTGGGAGCAGAACCATTATTCCCAGCCACCTCCTTAAAATTACTGAATCCAGGGGTGAAGCACAGGAGTATCTTTTTTTTAATTAATAGACTTTATTTCTTAGAACTGTTTTAGAATTATAGAAAAACTGAGCCAATAGTACAGATAGGTCCCATATCCTACCCTTCCCCCTACACAGTTTCCATTATTATTAACATCTTATATTACTATGGGACATTCATTTCAATTAATCAGCCCATATCGTTACATTACTATTAACTAAAGTCCACAGTTTATTCAGATTTCCTTAGTTTTTACCAAATGTCCTTTTTATGTTCAAGGATCCCATCTGGAATGCCTTGTTACATTTAGATGGTGTGTCATCTTGGGCTCCTCTTAGCTGTGACATTTTCTCAGACTTGCCTTGTTTTTGATGACCTTCACAGTATTAAGGAATATTGGTCAGGTATATTGTATCATTCACCTCTACTGGAATTTGTCTGACTTTTTCTCATGATTAGACTGGGGTTATAAGTTTTTGAGGGAGGTTCACAGAGGTAAAGTGAGAATAAGCATTTTTAACAGGTACCCTGGTGATTTTTATTTACAGACTATAGTTAGGCCTTGATGTTAAGATATGTATGTCTAGTAATTGTGACTTTGGGTGCAGCTTTAAGTATTATACTACTATACTGATATTTTCAAGGACAGAAAACGTGTTACTTATCTTTGGATTCTTACGGTTCAGCATAGGGCTTATCACATAGTACACATTACAATTCTATTTATATCAGAAAAGGAAACTAATATAAACTAAAAATAATTATTTCTGTGAAAATGAAAATGAAAGGGAATCACCAAAAATAACTTATATGAACTAAATGTTTATGTGGTGACAAATGTTTGTGGGGTACCAAATTCATATGTCGAAGCCCCAGCCACCAATGTGACTATGTTTGGAGATAGGGCTTTCACAGAGGCAATTAAGGTTCAGTGAGGTCATAAGGATGGGGGCCCTGATCCAGTAGGAGTAGTGTCCTTATAAGAAAAGCAAGAGACACCAGAGAGCTCTCTCTCTCTCTCTCTCTCTCTCTCTCTCTCTCTCTCTCTCCCTCTCTCCCTCTCTCTCTCCCCCTCTCTCTCTCTCTCCCTCCCTCCCTCCCTCCCTCCCTCCCCCCCTCCCTCCCTCTCTCTCTCTCTCTCTCTCTCTCCCCACCATGTGAGAACATAGCAAAAAGGCTGCCATCTGCACACCAGGAAGAGTTCTCACCGGAAACTTACTACGCTGGTTCCCTGATCTAGGACTTCCAGCCTGATCTATTTCCTCCAGTGAGAAAATAAATTTTTGTTAAGCCACCCAGTTTGTAGTATTGTGCTATGGCAGCCCAAGCAAACTAATACAGACTTTGATACAAAGAAGTGGGCTGCTGCTTTTGTACTAAATACCTAAATATGTGGAAGTGGCTTTGGAACTGGATGATGGGTAGAGGCTGGAAGAGTTTTGAGGTACATATTACAAAAAGCCTGGACTGTCATGAAGGAATTGCTGGTAGAAATACAGAGATTAAAGACGATTATAGTGAGAGCTCAGAGAGAAAAAGGAGAGCTGGAAAGAAAGTCTCCATTTTCTTAGAGAATATATAAATAGTCATGAACAGAATGTTCACAGAAATCTGAACATTAAAGGTCATTCTGGTGAGGTCTCAGAAGGAAATGAGGAACAGTTATTGAAAAATGGAGAAAAGGCAATCCCTGTCGTAAAGTGGCAAAGAACTTGGTTGAATTGTGTCCTCATGTTTTGTGGAAGACAGAATCTGTGAACAATGAAATTGGATATTTAGCTGAGGAGATTTCTAGACAAAATGTTGAAGGTGCAGCCTGGGTCCTCCTGACTACTAATAGTGAAATTCAAAAGGAGACATATGAATTGAATAAGGAATTGTTAAAAAGGAAGTAGAACTTAAAAATTTGGAAAATTCTCAGCCTATCCATATTGCAAAAGATGAAAAAACTTGTTCTGAATAGAACACTAAGGGTGTGGCTGAACAACCATTTGGTAAAGAGATTAATATGGGTGTGAACCATGAATTTAATCTGCCACCTCAGCAGAAGCCAGGAATAGAGATGGGACTCTACCAGCAAAGACAAGGTCAGTTAGAATGAAAGGGGACAGAGAAAACGAGAGGAAATGAAGGAAGGCTGCTGGACTTACTGGATTTTACAGACCTGGGTGAAAGAGCTATGCTGCAGCAAACATGTTTTTTATCCTTCAAGAAAAGGGAAGAATGACCCTGAAGGTTGTTCAGAGATCATCAGGGCTGCCACTCCCTTCACAAGCCCAGGATACAACCTTGCTTCCTCCTTGATTTCACAGACTGGTGTCCTTGTAGAGCATTGGACCCAAGCCTTAAGATCTAATGGAATTATATATAGTTATATAAAAATTATATGTAAATGGAATATATATATTATATTTATTATATATAATATATATTATATGCATTATATATTATATATATAATGTGTTATATTATAAATAAGTCCTGGATGTAATGTACAGCATGGTGACTATAGTTAATACTATATTGTATATTTGAAAGTTGCTAAGAAAGTAGACCTTAAAAGTTCTCATCACAGGAAAAAAAATTTGTAACTAAGTGTGGTGATGAATGGTAACTAAACTTATTGTGGTTATCATTTCACAATGTATACTTATATCAAATCATTATGTTGTACACCTAAAACTAATACAATGTCAATTACATCTCCATTTTTTTTTAATTAAAAAAAAAGATTTAATGGGATTTGCCTTGCTAAGTTTTAGACTTGCTTGAGACCACTCATTCCCCTTTCTTCTTTTCTATTTCTCCCTTTTGGAATGGGAATGTCTATCTTATAACTGTCCCACTACTGTATTTTGGAAGCACATGACTGCTTGGTTTGTCAAGTTCCCAGCTGGAGAGGAATTTTGCCTCAGGACAAATCATACCTCAAGTCTCATCCATGTCTGAGTTAGATGATATTTAGATGAGACTGTGGAATTTAGATTTTAGAGTTAATGCTGGAACAAGATAAGACTTTTGGGGTTGTTGGGATGGAATGAATGTATTTTGCATGTAAGAAAGACATGAATTTGGGGGGCAGAAGGCAGACTAATACAATGACTATACATTAGGTTAGGGCAAGAGAAGTTTAAAAGATGAAAGTAAGTTTAAAAGAAGAAAACGGCTTCCCTGGTGGCGCAGTGGTTGAGAGTCTGCCTGCCGATGCAGGGTACACGGGTTCGTGTCCCGGTCTGGGAGGATCCCACATGCCGCGGAGCGGCTGGGCCTGTGAGCCATGGCTGCTGAGCCTGCACGTCCGGAGCCTGTGCTCCGCAACGGGAGAGGCCACAGCAGTGAGAGGCCCACATACCGCAAAAAAAAAAGAAGAAGAAGAAAACAATCGTAGAAATTTAGAATTCTACACTCATTGCTCTGTGAGTATCCTTAAGTTCTTCACATGAAAAAAAATTAACACTTGCAACAATAGGCAATGTGTTATGCGTATGGTTTATAGAGGTTATCTGAGGAACTCCAACCAGAACCCAAATTCAAAAAGTCTTGGGCCTACATCAAAGTATTAGAAGATAATTATTCATACATCTTAAGTTAAAATAAAATGTTTAAGTATACATCTGTCAATTAGAATTTGCACTTGACTACTAATATCCAAGATCCACACTTATTGTGTAATAAGTCACACAAGGTCTTATTTTCTCACTGAAAGGAAGGCCTGAGATAGGGAGAGTTTGGCAGCAAAGTTATCAGCAATCAGGCTCCTTTTATGCCATCTCCAGTGGCGTATAAGATGGCTGCCAGGGCTCTGACCATCATAAATGAATTCCAGATAGGAAGCAAGAGGAAAGGGAGAAGAATGAAAAAGTTATTTCCCAGAAGTCACACTCAACAGAATCCACTTATATCTCATTGACCAGCTCTAACTGCAGAGGAGGCTGAGAAATGTCTTTTGGTTAGTACACTGCCTATGCAGAATGAAACCTCAGTTTTATTGGTAAGGATGAAGGGAAGAATGAAAATTATTTAGGCAGCTAACAGGCCCTGCCAGTGTATATAATTTTGTAATGATTTCCTGAGTTAGTGACTTAAAATTAATTAACCAGCCCTAATGGCATCAGAGAAGAGAGCATCTACTCTACAACCTATTCAAGTGGGATACTGGAAAGCTGTTTGGATTTGGTTTTTTTACTCATGTGGCATATAAAAGGTATAAAATCAGCTAAAATCTGAAAATATGAGACTTGAAGGTTGGTCAGAGTTTAATCGTGTGACATGACAGCCTGTTGGATGAACTCATAGAAGGGTAGAAAGAAAAAGAAAGTCTAGGACATCAGCTCAGATAATCATAGTTAAAGAAGAGTGAAGAATGTTAAAATAAAAAAATTAGAAAGGATAGAATATTATATCATGAAGATGAAGGGTGAAAAAAGTGGGTGATCAGCATCAAATGAGATAAACAGGTGAATGCGGACTAATTAAGCCTTTGGGTTTAATGGTAGTCACTGGAAATATTCAAAGGAATAGTTTTGGACCTCAGTATTTATCTTGGAGGCTTTCTTTAAATGTCTAGTGATCCTTGGCTTTCCATTCATAATTAAAGGGTAAGTTGATTGGACTATCTGTTTATGTGGGCATTTTATTAATTAAAGGACTTTACTGTCAACTTGGGGAGGGCGCTAAGGGACCTAACCATTTTGTTGAGGGTACTCCCAAAATATCACCTTGAGGTTATTTCCTCTGAGACCTCAAGATTTATTTAGAGAAAAATCTCCTTCATGGGGTGTACACACATGCCTATCAGTGCTCTGAGAGCAAAGAGTGGAAAGGGGCAGGGGTGGGTCTCACTATTCAGTACAGAGACTTTCATTTAGTCTGGTTTTTTGCTTGACATGAGGTCCCTGAATCTGGGTCTCCTCTGGTTCAAACTCTCTGCCAACTAATCCTCGTATTTCACAGAAATGACTAGGGGTGAGCTAGTAACTTGGCTACGTGTCCTAAGGATGGTGAACTAGACCTAGAAGTCTAACTACTTTGTACAGATTTTCAATCAATCCTCTGGTCTTTCCTTCCACACCTTCCCATTGATGAGGTACTTCCAGTTTATGAGGCTGTGGTACAATAAGACATATATTTGGTCTTTGTCCCCAGTTCCTGACACAGAGCTCCTAAAACCTTTGGAATTTCCTGACTGATAGTATCTTTTGTTACTCAGAAGGTACCCCTTTTGAGCACACATTTTATGCTAATGAGGTGACTTAGGGGAGAGCTCCTAGATGGCCTCAGGATGGGGCTGGTCACCAGAAAGACCAGGTGATTAGAGGGCTGGAACTTTCAGCCCCAACCACAGATTGCCAGGAAAGGGAGAGGGGGACTAGAGATTAAGCTCTATAAAAAATTCTTAAACAGGAGATTTGGTGAGCTCCTGGGTTAGTGAACACGTGGAGGTTCTGGGAGGGTGGTGCACAAAGAGAGGGCATGGAAACTCTGTGCCCCTTCTCCCTACCTTGCCATATGCATCTCTTCCATGTGGCTGTTACAGAGTGTATCCTTTCATAGTAAATCAACCAACGTAAGTAAATATTTCCCTGAGTTCTGGGAGCCATTCTAGCAAATTCTTGAACCTGAGGAAGGAGTCATGGGAAGGTCAATTTATAGCTGGTTGGTCAGAAGTAGAGGTCGCAACCTGGACTTGTAATTGGCACCTGAAGTGGGGGTAGTCTTGAGTCAGGGTTCTCCAGAGAAACTGAACCAATAGTATATAGATAGATATAAGAGGAGTTTTATGACAGGAATTGGCTCACATGGCTATGGAGGCCAAGAAGTCCCATACACTGCTTGTTGTGTGCAAGCTGGAAAAACAGGAAAGCTGGTGGTATAATTCAGCTTGATTCCAAATACCTGAGAACAAGGAGCACCACTGTGTGAGGGCAGAAGATAGACACCCCAGCTCAAGAAGAGAGAATCTGCCTTTCGTTTGCCTTTTTGTTCCACTGGGGCTCCCAACAGATTGGATGATGACCACCCACATCAGTGAGGGCAGATCTCTTTTCAGTCTGGTGAGTCAAACGCTAATTCCTTCCAGAAACACCCTCACAGACACATCCAGAAATAATGTTTTACCAGCTAACTGGGCATCCCTTAGGCTAGTCAAGTTGACACATAAAATGAGCCATAACATTTTAACCTCTGGGATCTGATGCTATCTCCAGGGGGACAGTGTCAGAATTCAGTTAAATGTGTAGGACATCTAGTCAGCGTCTGTCAAGAATTGGAGAACTGCTTGGTGTGAGATAAACCCCCACATACCTAGTGTCAGAAGTACTGAGAATAGAAGAGAAAAATAAAATTTCCCTTTACAGAGCCTTTCTGGAGTACTGAAGTATGAATTACAAGTTTCCCTCCCCCACTATCCGAAAGGAGAGCATTCCCATGAAACCTTTCCTAAACCGAAATGGTATAAAGCGAAGACACAATTACCTTGGGGACACATCTTGCTAACAGATGCACAAAATAAATCGAGATGCTCAAAGACACAGTTCAAAGCTATGGCAGCTTGATGCTGAGATGCTCTGTACAGCTCTTACAATAGAACACACTAACACCTCTCATTCTCTATTGTCTCTTCAGCACTCTTTGTCTTTGTGGGTTTTACATTTTCTCATTTCAGTGGGGTTTCACAGGGAAACAAAATAACACGTTTCACCTCTCAAATTAAATCAAAAGTCACTTTGTGGAATATGTTTCCAAAATTATGAACTTTAAAAATCAATGATGGAGTTTTCAATTTCTTTGTTTTTTTCTGATTAGAAAAGTAATGCTTGCTCACTATGATAATCCAAATAATACAGAAATATCTAACAAAGAAAGTCTCTAATAGTCCTAACTCTAGACAAAGTCACAGGTTGGTTTCTATCAAATAAACTGTTTAGTGATTCTATGCTTATAAAACATATGATAGGAGAAAACAGAAAGATATTAAAATATTAACAACAGTTAACTCTGGATAGTGGGATTAATGGATTTTCCCCTTCTTTTTGTTTATCTGTATTTTCTAATGTGCCCAAAGAAACATCTAATTTTTTTTTGGAACTTTTTTATTTAAAAAAACTTATAATGTTAAACTATAAGTATCTTCCTTAAAATATGTGTAATTATATACAAAGTCTTCTTTTTGCAGTTTTTTGAAATGAAAATTTTCACTTAAAACAATATTCCAAGAATAAAATAGTAAAAGGCTCTCATATCTACAAATTAAGAGAAATTTAAAATTATAATTAATAGTAGCCAACGAGTCAGTATAACCTACCATAAAGTTTCCATCACTTAGTTTTGTAACTCAGTTTTGTAATTTGTTTTAAGATAAACAGGTACTTAAGCCTGAAGAGTTTCACAGATGAGCACACTCTCAATTCTTCCTTTAAACGTCCTTCACCAGATCGTCTGGAAATCTGGAAGCCTTACTCATCTGCCAGGTCTCCCATGGAGGTATTACTCTCTCGAAACATTATGTGATTCTTGTCCACTCTCTGGGGCTCCAAACGACTTTTACCAAAGCTACTCATTCATCACCATAAGTTAGATAATAGCCAAAGTGAACGGAATGAATTGTACAACGCCATTTACCGGCTGTTTTTAGTATTATAAAGACACAAATCAGTATTATAAAGACACAAATCAGGGAACCACTTTCCACAGGCAATTCACAAAGACTGCCTTAAAAGACCTCACGTCAACATTTCTACCCAAATGTCCTACTGATACCCTAAACCCAATGGCCATTTATCTTGAATGACAGTCGTTCAAAAATTGGTTATCAACCCCCACCCCAAACACAAGCTTAGTCAGGTCTATCTAGTTCTCAGTAACCAGGACGGTGACCCTCACGAGTTAACGCGAGGGTGTGAGCCTGCTCATCTGCCGGGCCCCTCACCTGCTAATAGTCTACTCTCTCGTATCAGCTTCGCTGTATCAGTGCGGTCTAGCGGGTGGGGGGTTCGGGGCAGCGGGCCCCTCCACTCCCGCTTTCCCGCCCCGGTCTTCCCCGCCCTTCGCTACGCAGGCAGCGGCCCGCACCTGACCCGACCTTTTGGCCTGGGCCTCGCCTCTCCCTCCTCCTCTGCAGTTCCTCGCCTGCACTGGGCCAGGCCTCGGAGGAAAGCCTCGATTGACTCACGCGCCCGGCTAGTTACGCGTGTGAGAAAGATTAACCGCCTACATTCTCGAGGCCAGGCCTTCATAACTTCCCTCGCTCCGCCCAGTTCCCCAACTGGAGCACCCACACTGGCACCGGGGAGACCAGCAGGAGCGCGAGGACGCCTCTCCGCACGCGCGCCGCGCCGCGCCGCCCCGCCCTTCCATCGGCCTGAGGAACCGGGGTCCAGTCAGAGCGTGCCTCGCCTCCGCGCCCGGCACTCCGTCGCGCACCCTCCACCTTTCCGGGCGGCATTAGTACACAATAGTCGGCTCGCGGCATTTAAGCTTGCCGTGTTCCTGCAAGTTGTCACTCGTAGAAACAGCCTTCCCCGGGGCGGCCTCGAAGCTCCTGCGGAGTGACGGGAAGAGGCTGGTGGAGGGGAGGGGGAGACAAGGAAGACTTTAATTTTAAAGAAAGACTTTCGCCCTCGCGACCTCCCCCGCACTCATCTCAGGATAGAAACGCCCCTTGACTGAGCTAATGGTGTTGTGTTAAAGGAAAGAGATGGTTTTTCTTTTAAATGTAACAGTTTCTTCCTTGTGAGGTAACGCAGGGCCAGTGCGTACCCAGAATTCCCGAGGTCTCTCGTGGCGTGTTTCCGGTTACTGTGCTCTCGCGGCAGCGGCAGGGCGAGGCTCGGACGATCGGCATCCGCTTCTCTCAGCCCCTGGTGTGGCGGGCTCGTCACCCGTTACCCGTTTCTCTCAGCAAATTAACAGTTTCCTAGTATTTTGTGATTGTAAGAAGAACACTGCTTTTTAAAAAAATGCCTACTCCCTGCAACTGTCCAGTAGTAAGTACATAAACCTGTATGAAAGAAACTTAAACTCACCCACGATCTCGTCGCCCAGAAATAACCGTATTAACGTAGTGCTGTATAAACTTGGAGACTTTTCCATATATACACGTAAAGCTTTTTTTAAAATAGGAAAATGTGAGCATGTTATATTCTCCAAATAATGTCTCATATCTTTCCAGATAAAGTAGGCTACGTAATCATTTTTAATGGCTATGTGTATGTAATGGCATTTAATGGCTATATGGTTATAATATGTACAACCAACCCCTAAATTGTTGGACTTTTAGGGTATTTACAGTTTTTTACTTGTGCAAGCAAAACTAGATGAGTGTTCTTATACATAAACTGTACATATCCCTGATAATTTCCGTACTGTAAATTCATACAAATATAATTATTGGATCAAAGGGAATGCACATTTGTAAGATTCTAGATGTTGTTACCAGACTCTTCCCTTGAAAAGTATTGAATACTTTTCCACCAACATAGTGGCTAGTGAATGACAGCTGGGTCTTCCTCTCTTTGCCGGTCGAGTATTGTTAATCTTTGTGATCTTTGTCACCTTTTAAAAAAATCTTTTATCATCTTTATCGTCTTGTTCTAATTTGCATTTTGTTGACTAAGTGTAAAACTGAACATCTTCCGTATATTTATTGGGTCTGTTTCTGTGAATTGCCAGTTCATGATTTCTGCCTATTTGAAATAGTCACATTTTTTAAATTACAAGGGCTTTTTGTAAGTTAGGAATATTATTAACCTTTGTCTAAAACATAATCACAAGTATTTTTCAATTTTTCAATTTATCTTTAAATATAGCCTGTGGTGTTTATTTGCTGAAGGAAGTTTTTCTTTCCTTTGTTTTCTTTATATGGCTTCCACCCAATAAAACTTTTATTGGAAGAAAAAAAGGGACGTCTAGCAAAAAGAACATACGATGCCAGATGGACTAATACAATTAGCAAAGGATACAGTTCATCTCTAGGTTATTTGTATATTATCAGTTTCAATTAAAATGCAAAAAAATATATATACTTTATAGATCTCAAGAAAACAATACTAAAACTCACTTAAGAAAAAGTACATGGTTATAACTTTCAAAGAAAGTTATTTTAAAAGGGGAGAGAGAAGCAGAGTAGAGAATGGACTATCCTGACATGATGCGTGGGCTAAATAGAAAGACAGTAGGAGTACAAGAAAAGTACATGATAAGGTTATATAAAATGTTTACCATAAAATTATATATGTTCAGTTTTGTATTATGTAAAAACTGTTTATATAGAATTAATCAGAATCAGAACCCATAAATAGGTGCAAATGAGTAGTAAGTTTAAGGTGATGGGGTTCTTGTGAAGTTTTTCATTTTTAGGTAGGTCTTTTCCTTTATTTACATTTACAGCTTTAATGTCATGCTTAGCAGTGTGTATTTTCTTCTAACGTTTTTAGGTATCTTCTTAAAAATATTTCAATAGTTAATCCTTCTGAAATTTGTTTAGGAGGAGGAAAGGAAGAATCTAGCTTAATATTTTTTTCCCTAAACGACTTGATGGTGCCCTATACCATTTATTGAATGCTCAGTCTTCCCTGTAGATTTGAAATTCTACCTTTATACAGTACTAAATTTCCATATGTACTTTATTTTCTATTCCATTGATTTATTTGTTATTGGATAATAATAATATTGTTTTAGTGTACTTTTAAATTATTTTTAAATTTCTGGTAGGGTAAATCCCTGCTTAGTGGTCCTCTTTTTTGGAGTATTTCTTTAAGAAGTGTCTTTTTGTAGAGAATGGACTTGAGGACACGGGGAGGGGGAAGGGTAAGCTGGGACGAAGTGAGAGAGTGGCATGGACATGTATACACTACCAAATGTAAAATAGATAGCCAGTGGGAAGCAGCTGCATAGCACAGGGAGAACAGCTTGGTGCTTTGTAACCACCTAGAGGGGAGGGATAGGGAGGGTGGGAGGGTGACGCAAGAGGGAGGAGATATGGGGATATATGTATACGTATAGCTGATTCACTTTGTTATACAGCAGAAACTAACACACCATTATAAAGCAAGATGTTAAAAAAAAGACGTTAAAAAAAAAGACACTGGGGTTTGTGTTAGTCATTATCCCTCTTATAAGCATAGAAAAAAGGGAATAATCAGAATCATTGACATAGGAAGAGCGGTGTTACTGGTGTTTTACCAAGAAAAAAAGAAGTGTCTTTCAAAAATATATTTGATATATATAAAAGAAAATTTTGTCATATATGTACATTAAAAAACATAATGTGAAACAAACCACCAATGTAATATCTAGAACATAACCAATAACTTGCATCAGTCTCTGTGCTCTTCACATTCTACCTATGCTTTTCTCTCCATAGATATTTCTTCCATAGTAACTTTAAAATTATTTTATCAAATTAAGAGTTGTGATTTTGATTTGAATTGCATTAATTTTATAGACTAATTTAGGGGAAATGGGCATCTTTATAAAAGTAATAAAATACTTATGTGGTTTTTACTGAGTGCTTTATATGTGTTAATTCATTTAATCCATGCAACAACTCTATTATCATCACCCTCATTTTACAGATGAGGAAACTGAAGCATAAAGAGATTGAATAACTTGTTGAAGGTCAAGCAGCTAATAAGTTGGCAAAGTCAAACTCAGGCAGTTTGGTCCCAGAGCCTGTGCTCTTAACCTCTGTATTGTATTTCATCTCCACAGTGTGGAATCTGCTTATCTATAATGGACATGTCATTCAATTTGCCTGCACCACTCACTCATGTTCCAGTCTGCATCCTTATCCCATGTTAGTAAGCAGATAGCCACTTAACCCTCTCCCTTCCCCTGCCATAGCTGCTTGGACCAGGAGTAGGTGGATAACGGATTCAAACTGGTCCAATCAGATTCTCTCTCAAGAAATTTGCAGTCAGTCTTACCTGGGCTCTTGACCTAGAAAGTGATGACACAAGGGTAAGGCAGGGAGAGACGTTTGACCCACGTGCAGGTAGTACAGAGAAAGCAGGCCTGCAGAGAGCAGCAGATGCACAGACAGCAGCAGAGTTAGGAAGCCCTGTGGTCCCCAAAGAGGGTAGTGGGGTAGTTGCCTGGCGTTCTGGGGCTTTCCAGGTCCTGGTTTGCCCTACTAAGGTCTTACTGTCCTTTCTGCTTCTGGGGACCTACACAAGTTACCTCTCTTCAAATAAACTTCTCTTTCAGTTTAAAGTCACCTGATTCCTCTTCCTTTTGAAACCAAATATGCAGTCTAGAAATATGTGGTCCTCTATTTACCCAAGTTTTCTTTTAATGTTTCCCAGTGGCATTTTCTTCATAGATCCTGTACAGTTCTTGTTCAGTTCATTCCTAAATATATCTTAGGTGTTTTTTGCTCTTTACAGTGATAATATCTGTTACTGTTGTCTGCTTTACATTTTAATCTACAAAAATTCTACTTTCATCAGTTGAGTCTGCCAAATGTCAGTGGCTTGTAAGTGTGACATTAGCCTTTCAGATGTGTTTCAAAATGATATGTTTCCACTAGACATTTTTTTTAGTTCTATACTTTCAGTTCTGGTGATGATTCATGTGAGGATGATGATGATTCATCTGATGGGAGTGAGCCACAGGATCCCGAAGAAGTATAGAATTTCCTTAATTTAAAAAGAAAGTATCATATATGAATAGAAGCAGTGAGTTTCCAACAGTATTTATCTAATGTTAAAACAGATAAAATGAAGAAAGCTTTTTTTGGGGGGCCACACCGTGCGGCTTGTGGGATTTTAGTTCCCTGACCAGGGATTGAACCTAGGCCCACGGCAGTGAGAGCACAGAGTCCTAACTAGTGGACCGCCAGGGAATTCCCAAAAGCTATTTTCATTAAGACCAGTTTTTCAGATACAAAATGAGAAAACAATAGGGGGCATTATTTAGATAAATATTTCAAATACAGTAGACAAAAATACAGGGATTAGAGAAATTGATATCTCAATACAGGCACATAATCCTTCATCCAAACCCTTTGGGCCAAATGTGTTTCAGAATTCAGAATTGTTGGGATTTTAGACAGGAATATAATGCATATACCATATTTTCTATAACACCTCAGTCGGGTCTGGAGTAGCATCTTAGAATCAAACATATTAATATTCATGCCACAAAAATGCATTAGTATTAACACTAATTTGGATAAAGCCCTATAACATAAAATAACTACATATCTGTTTGGGTCAGATTTTGCTGCTAAATGAATTTGCCTTAAACTTGTGAAAAATTTTACGTTTCTAGAGCTTTTTTGGAATTTGGAATTTTAGATAATGGTTTATAGACCTGTGCAAGCAAGTATGTTCTGATTTCAACATCTGGCCAGCTCTGGGGTTCAATTAAAGCGTTCTTTGAAGTCCTGGCTATGTTAGATAGTCTTGTGGTTTGGGGTGTTTAGTCTGAAGGGAAGAGAGTTCACTTTTAGAAGAACAAAATACAGACTTTGAAGTAATTATTGAAAAAGTAATGGGTAAAGTATCTTAACTTGAATTCTTGACCTTTGTCATCAGTCATTTCAGTGTGAGGTGTTCTGGTTGAAAAGAATTGTAATAAACAATAACACTTCCTAGAAAATCTTAACATTAAAAATTGCCTTATTTATCCTTAAGCCTATTGATGAAGGGATCCTTGGTGTGTTTTCATCCTTTATTTTTAGCCCATAGAAGCACTGCCTTCTAAATAACATATGACTGTAAAAATATTGTTTCAGTTGAGTCTTTTAAGGTATCAAAATTAAGGAACCTATTCAGTCATTATATACATTGAGTGCCCACTCTGTCAGACTGTGCTAAGTGCTGAGGATATAGTCTGGTGGGAGAGAGACACACATAAATAGGACATTATAATATCCTGTGATAAGTGATGGGATAGGGTAAGTACAGTGTGCCGTGGAACACCATGTTCTGGGGTGAGGGAAGGACTGAAGGTTAAGTAAGAAATTAGGCAAGTGAAATGGGAAGGGAAATAAAAAAATGTTCTAACACAATGATTTTCTAAGTATGGTTCATGGACCAGCAGCATCAGCATCACCTGGGAATTTGTCAGAAATGCAGATTCTCAGGACTTATCCCAGACCTACTGAATTTAAAACTCTGAGAGTGGAGCCTAGCAATCTGTTTGTTTTGTTTTTAAGGGTTATTTTATTTTGTTTTGTTTCATTTTTGGCTGCGCCAAGCGGCCTGTGGGATCTTAGTTCCCTGACCAGGGATAGAACCCGTGCCCCCCCTGCAGTGGGGAGCACAGAGTCTTAACCACTAGACCACCAGGGAAGTCCCTAGCAATCTGTTTTAATAAGCCTGATCAGCCGGGTGATTCTGATGCACAGTAAAGTTTGAGAACCACAGTTCTAAACAGCAAAAGTGGAAAAAACAACAACAACACATCAGAGCACATAGGCAATCTGCTATAAATGGCAAGATGTTTAGTGTAACTGAATGGCGTTATTCACTATTTAGTGTATCTGGATGGGAGTGGTGTGCCAGGGTGGAGGAGCCATGGAAATGAAAGATGAGGTTGGAAAGGTAAGCATGCTTCATTTAGGATCTTATAGGTCATGTTAAAGAGTTTGGACTTTATTTATTCAACAGATGTTTATGCCTACATCATAAGTACAGTATACAAAGTAGATTCCCTGCTCTCGGGGAACTTATCCTAATAAGCAAATAAATATGTATGTATATATGTCAGGTGATAAAAGATGCCATTACAAAACAACTTGGATGCATCTCCAGGGAATTATGCTAAGTGGAAAAGGCCAATCCCAAAAGGTTAATACTGTATGACTACATTTATATAACATTCTTGAAATAACAAAACTATAGAAACGGAGAACAGATTAGTGGTTGTCAGGGGTTAAGGAGGGAGTAGAGGCTAGAGGGTGGTTGGTATGGCTGTAAAAGGGCACCATGAATCCCTGAGGTGATATAACTGTGGAAATGTTCTGTATCTTGGCTGTATCAGTGTCAGTATCCTAGTTGCACTATTGCACTGTAGTTTTTGTAAAATGTGACCATTAGGGGAAACTGAGTAAAGCATAAACAAGATATCTCTGTATTATTTCTTGCAAGTGCATATGAATCTACAATTATTTCAGAATAAAAAGGTGTTAAGAATAATAAATCAGGGTAGGTTATCGAGAGAGATGAGGGGACTTATTTTATACAGGATAGTTAGGAAAGGCCTAGGTAACAAAGAAGGTAGAGCATTACGTAGGAATATTTGTAGAACATTAGAAGTCCAAAGGCCCTGAGATAGAGTGTGCTTGGTGTCTGTGAGGAGCAGCAAGGACACTATTGTGGATACTGTGGGTTCAGCAAGAGGGAGAGCAGTAGGAAATGAGATCAGAGAGTTGGTAGAGGTGGTGTTGTTGGTGGAAACATCATAGGGGGCTTATAGGTCACAATTAAAGACTTTTCATTTTGAGTAAAATGGGAAGCCATAGGAAAGTTTTAAGCAGAAAAAGTAACAATCTAACTTACATTTTAAATGCATTGCTTCACAAGATAAAAAACTGACCAAGTGAAGGGGACATGAGATGATAGAGGTTTGGACTAAGTTGGCAGAGCAGAAGGTAATGAGAAGTAGTGTGACTGGTAGTGTGAATAAGTTTACAGCTGACTAGATGTTCTGATGGACTGGATATGGGGTGTGAGAGAAGGAGAGGAGTCAAGAATGATTCCAGGGTTTGGGCCTGAGCAAGTGGAAGAATGGTGCTACTACTTTTATGAAATGGAGAAGATGAAGGAAGAGCTATAGGGTACAAGATTAGCAGTTTAGTTTGGGGCTTGTTGAGATGCCTGTAGACATCCAAATGGAGATGTCAGTAGCCTGTTGGATATGTATACCTGTCTGCAGTTTGTGTAGGAGTTGGGCTAGGTGTATGAATTTGTGAGGCAATAGCATGTAAATAACATTTAAAGTCATGGACTGGATGAGAACTCCAATGAGTGAGTGTATGTAGATAATGAAGAGGTCTATACAAGGAGTCCTAGACACTCCAATTTTTAGAGGTTAGGAAGATAAAGGAGAACTCAACAAAGAATGCAGAATGCAGAGAAAGAATGGCCATTGAGGGAGGAGGAGAACCAAGGAGGGAGGTGTCTTGGAGATCTAGTGAAAAAACTGTTTCAGGAAGAAGAAACCAACCAATAAGTCATATGCTACTGATAGGTGGAATGAGATAACAGCTGAGATTTGTCCTTGAGATTTAACTGCATGGAGGTCATTGGTGATTCTGATAAGCACAGTTTTGATGACACAGTGGGAGGAAGACCTGATTGAAGTAGGCTCAAGAGAGAAAGGAGAGTCAGTGGAAATTAAGTAGACAATTCTTTGGAAGAGCTTTGATCAGGGAAGAGGAAGTGCAAAGAGAAGAGTCAGTAGCTCTTGCCTAAGAACAATGGGGAGTCCATGAAGAACTCTTGGTGTCTACCCTTTCAAGGACAGTTTAAAATACTTGACACGACTGCTTTGTTAATGTGTCTTCATTAGCTATTACATGCCAGAAAGAATGATCATGTTAGCTAACATTTAAATTTTGTGTCCTGTGGAACAATGTCATTGAAAGTGAATAAATAACTCAACTATTTAAAGAATATTTGATATCAGATTTTGATTGTCTGTTTTAAGTAATAAGAGATTTGTTCTATGCCTTTGTGTGTATATACATGTGTGTGTGTGCATGTGTGTATGTATATATACAGTTGACCTTTGAACAACTTGGGATTGAATTGTGAGGGCCATTTATACACATATTTTTTCAATAAATATATTGGAAAAAGTTTTTGAGATTTGTGACAATCTAAAATAACTCGCAAACTGAGTAGCCTAGAAATACCAAAAAATAAAAAAAAGAAGAAGTTAGGTATGTCATGAATCCATAAAATGTATGCAGATACTAGTCTACTTTATCATTTACTACCATAAAATATACACAGATCTATTATAAAAAGTTAAAATTTATCAAAACACACTTACAGACCATACATGGCACCATTCCCAGTCAAGAAAAAGGTAAACAAACATAAAGATTTAAATCATATTTACATTTAAATCATATTTAAATCAGTATTAAATCATAACTGCATAAAATTAACTTGCACATAGTATACTACTGTAATAATTTCGTAGCCACCTCCTGCTGCTATAATGATAAACTCAAGTGTTGCGTGTTATGAGTACAGTGCTGTGTGACGCTAATCATCTCCATGTGAGCACTTGTCTCCCTAGTAAATTGCATATTGCAGTAAAAAGTGATCTCTCATGGTTTTCAAGTATTTTTCATCGTGTTTAGTGCAATGCCATAAACTTTGAATAACACCAGGGACCCATATGAAGTACTGCTAGTGATCCTGGAAATTCTCCCAAGAAGCAAAGTTGTGACATTACAAGAAAAAACTGAATTGCTTGATATGCAGCATAGATTGAGGTCTGCAACTGTGGTTACCCACCATTTCAAGATAAATCCAGAGTAAAGACCGTTGTTAAAAACGAAAAGGAAAATCATGAAAACTTGTAGCTGGTGCAAAACTTTGCACTTTTGGTGAAATACCTTCTTATCTCATATTGAAAATGCAGCTTTTATGTGGATGCAGGGTTGCTATAAGAAAGGGATACCTATAGACTCTAATATGATTCAAGAGAAAAACAAAGCCATATGACAACTTAAAGCAAAAGGAAGGTAAAGGATCTAAAGCTGGAGAAGTTAATGCCAGCAAAGGATGGTCTGATAATTTTAAAAAGAAATTTGGCTTTAAAATGTCAAGATAACAGGAGAAGAAGCTCCTGCTCACCAAGAGGCAGCAGAAAAGTTCCCAGATCCCATTAAGAGAATCATTGAGGAGAAAGGATATCTGTCTGAACAGGTTTTTAATGCACACAAAAGTGCCCTATTCTGGGAGGAAAAATGCCACAAAGGATATTTATTAGTAAGGAAGAGAAGCAAGCATTTAAGGCAGGAATAGGCTAACTCTAGTGTTTTGTGCAAATACAGTCAGGTTTATGATCAGGACTGCCCTTATCTATAAGGCTGCTAACTCCTGAGCTTTGAAGGGAAAAGATAAACACCAGATGCCAGTCTTTTGGTTTTACAGCTAGAAGGCCTAGACAACCAGAACCATTTTTCTGGATTGGTTCTGTCAATGCTTTGTCTCTAAAGTCAGGAAGTACCTTGCTGGTAAGTGATTGCCTTTTAAATTTCTTTTAATATTGGACAATGTCTTTGGCCACTTCGAACCCCATGAGTTCAACACCAAATGTGTCGAAGTGACCACTTGCCCCCAAACGCAACGTCTCTAATTCAGCCTCTAGATCAGGGGTCATAAGGACCTTTAAACCTCATTGCACATGGTACTTTATGGAAAGGATTGTCAATGCTATGGAAGAGAACCCCAAGAGAGAGAACATCATGAAAGTCTGGAAGGATTACACCATTGAATATGCCATCACAGTTATAGAAAAACCCATGAAAGCCATCAAGCCTGAAACGATGAATTCCTGCTGGAGAAAACTGTGTCCAGATGTTGTGCATGACTTCACAGAATTTACAACAGAGCCAATCAAGGAGATCATGAAAGAGATTATGGATATACAGTAAAAAAGGTGGGGATGGAGGGTGAAGAGTTTCAAGATACGGATCTTGGAGAAACCTAAGAGCTAACAGACACCACACCAGAGGAATTAACAGAAGATGACTTGGTGGAGAAGAGTGCTTCCGAACCAGGGCCAGGAAATGAGGAAGAAGACGTAGAAGAAGCAGTGGCAGAAACAATTGACAGTAGACAATCTGGCAGAAGGTTTCTGATTATTCAAGACTACTTTTGACTTCTTTTATAACCTAGGCCCTTCTGTGATATGGGCACTGAAACTAAAGCAGATGGTGTTTGCTACCATATAAAAACAATTTTAGAGAAATGAAAAAGCAAAAAAGTCATTCAGAAATTACAATGTATTTCCTTCAAATTACACCAAGTGTGCCTGCCTCTCTTGCCTCCCCTTCCATCTCCTCCACCTCGGCCACCCAAGACAGCAAGACCAACCCCTCCTCTTCCTCCTCAGTGTGGAGACATGAGGATTAACTGAAATAATGTACATGAGGGGTTTATTACAGAGCAATAACAAAAAGTACATCTGATTTGATTTTTTTAAAGCAAAACTATTAATTCTTTTGCAACTAACTAGTTCACATCTAATGCTTCCATATATTTACATATATATATTCCCCCAAACCCTTTAATGTAGATTTACATGAAAATATTCCTTGGTTCCAGAAAGAAATATAGAAGTGAAATCAGCTTTAATAATTGTTTCCCAATTTAGAACATTATGTGGGCTGGAATTCTGCTTTTAATGGACTAATCTCTTAAAATGTACAGATGTAAAACCTAGAGATGGGGGAGGGGACAATCCTATAAGACAGGAGATTTGGACATTTCTGCTGTGTGGTCTGAATAGTATATAACCAGTTTTCAGAGAAAATAGTTATATGTAACATTTACCAAGAATTTACTGTCAAACTACCAGGCTCTGGTGCAGAGAGGTAACCTGACCAAAGCTCTGTAGTTTGTAAGTGAGAGAGGTGGGATTTGAACCCAGGCAGTCTGCCTCGGGAGCCCAGGAACTTCACCACCACCCTCACAGATAAAGAGAAAGAAATTGACACAACAAATTGCAAGAATACCGCTTAAATTTGCCTAAGCAGAAAGCAAAAATGGAAGTTATTATAAAGACACAGCAAACCTGGTTACCTCCCAGAATCCAAGGGCAAGGTATCTGGAAGGACTGTGAACTGGTGATTCATCAGGAAGCAGGCAAGATGTCTCATTACCAAATGGCAGACTTTATACGGAGTCTGCAGTATAAGTTTGGGGCTTCTACAAATAAAATATTTTATCTTCAATTATGTTCTTTTCCATAAATGTACAATAGCACACAATATGGATGAATAACATACAAAATCACAAACTTTCTTCAAGTATAAGAGAAGCAGCACCAGCCTAGGAGTCTGAAGATTTGGTTTTTGTTCACACATAAAGTTGACGGAAGCTTTTGGGAGTGATGGATATGCTTGATAATGTTTAATATCTTGGTGGCGGTGTTGGTTTCACAGATGTATACATATGTCAAAAGTTAACATGCAGTTTATTGTAAATCATTTATACCTCAGTAAAGCTGTTTAATCTTTTATTTTAATTGAAGTATAGTTGAGTTACAATGTTGTGTTAGTTTCTGGTGTACAGCAAAGTGATTCAGTTATACATATATGTACATATTCTTTTTCCTTTTCTTTTCCATTATGGTTTATTACAGGATATTGAATATAGTTCCCTGTGCTATACAGTAGGACCTTGTTATTTACCTAATTTATATATAGTAGTTTGTATCTGCTAATTCCAAACTCCTAATTTATCCCTCCCCCACTGCCTTTCCCCTTTGCTAACCATAAGTTTATTTTCTATGTCTGAGAGTCTGTTTCTGTTTTGTAAAGAAGTTCATTTGTGTCATATTTTAGATTCCACATATAAGTGATATCATATGGTATTTGTCTTTCTCTTTCTGACTTACTTCACTTAGTATGATAATCTCTAGGTCCATCTGTGTTGCTGTAAATGGCATTATTTCATTCTTTTTTATGGCTGAGCAGTATTCCATTATGTATATATACCACATCTTCTTTATCCATTCATCTATCAATGGGCATTTAGATTGCTTCCATGTCTTGGCTATTGTAAATAGTGCTGCTATGAACATTGGGGTGTATGTACCTTTTTGAATCAGAGTTTTCTCCATATGTATGCCAAGGAGTGGGATTGCTGGATCATATGGCATTGATTTTTAGTTTTTTTAAGGAACTTTCATACTGTTTTCCATAGTAGCTGCACCAATTTACATTCCCACCAACAGTGTAGGAGGGTTCCCTTTTCTCCACACCTTCTCCAGCATTTGCTATTTGTAGACTTTTTAATGGTGGCCATTCTGACCAGTGTGAGATGGTATCTCATTGTAGTTTTGATTGGCATTTTTCTAATAATTAGCAATGTTGAGTATCTTTTCATGTGCCTATTGGTCATCTGTGTGTTTTCTTTTTTTTTTTTTTTTGTATGTCTTCTTTGAAGAAAAGTCTATTTAGGTCTTCTGCCCATTTTTTGATTTTTTTTTTTTGTTGTTGTTATTGAGTTTTATGAGCTGTTTGTGTATTTTGGAAATTAAGCCCTTGTCAGTCGCATCTCTTGCAAATATTTTCTCCCATTCTGTAGGTTGTCTTTTTGTTTGTTTTTTGTTTGTTTCCTTTTCTGTGTGAAAGCTTATAAGTTTGATTCGGTCCTATTTGCTTATTTTTGCTTTTATTTCTATTGCCTTGGGGGACTGACCTAACAAAACATTGGTGTGATTTATGTCAGATAATGTATTGCCTATGTTCTCTTCTAGGAGTTTTATGGTGTCATGTCTTGTATTTAAGCCTTTAAGTCATTTTGAGTTTATTTTTGTATGTGGTGTGAGGGTGTGAGGGCAGCCACATGTAAATCAACTTTATTGATTTACATGTGGCTACCCAGCTTTCTCTGCTGAAGAGACTGTCTTTTCTCCATTGTATAGCCTTGCCTCCTTTGTCAAAGATTAATTGACCATAGGTGTGTGGTTTATTTCTGGGCTCTCTGTTCTATTCCATTGATCCATATTTCTGTTTTTGTGCCAATACCACACTATTTTGATTACTGTAGCTTTGTAGTATTGTTTGAAGTCTGGGAGGGTTATGCCTCCTGCTTTGTTCTTTTTCCTCAAGATTGCTTTGGCAATTCTGTGTCTTTCAAGGCTCCATATAAATTTTTGAGTTATTTGTTCTAATTCTGTGAAAAATGTCATGGGTAATTTGATAGGGATCACATTAAATCTGTGGATTGCTTTGGGTAGTATGGCCATTTTAACAATATTAATTTTTCCAATCCAAAAGCATGGGATATCTTTCCATTTCTTTGCATCATCTTCAGTTTCCTTTATCAATGTTTTATAGTTCTTTCATCTCCTTGGTCAGGTTTGTTCTTAAGTTTGTTTGTTTTTTTTTATGTGATTTTAAAAGGGATTGTTTTTTTCTTTCCCTTTCTGATATTTCATTGCTAGTGTAAAGAAATGCAACAGATTTCTGTATGTTAATCTTGAATCCTGCTACCTTGCTGAATTTGTTTATCAGTTCTAGTAGCTTTTGTGTGGAGTCTTTAGGGTTTTCTATACATAGTATCATGTCATTTGCATATAATGACAGTTTACCTCTTCTCTTCCAATTTGGATACGTTTTATTTCTTCTTGTCTGATTGCTATGGCTAGGACTTCCAATACTATGTTGAATAAAAGTGGTGAGAGTGGGCATCCTTTCTTTGTTCCATATTTTAGTGGAAGGCTTTTCAACTTTTCACCGTTCAGTATTATGTTGTCATATATAGCTTAAAAAGCTGTTTAAAATGTTTATGGAGTGACCAGAATGTCATCTGTTAAGAACTAAAGCTAAAAGAAGATGCAAATTATGTTTAGTGCAGACTCAACATAGAAAATGAGTAGTAAATCTCTAACAAAGTGCCCAGCTCATAATAAATGCCCATCACAATAGTTTTTGAATGTATAAATGAATGAATAAATTTGAATGTATTGCCATATGTCCCATATAGGTCCTTTGAAATGACTTGTATATCAACCAGTAATTTTTTTTTTTCATCTCACCTGATTCTATCTCATTTAAACTTAAAAGTCCTGGCCAAGGATCCAGCAAGTGAAATAATTTCCTTTAATAAAGACTTAAGTTTACTTTCTATGTATTTCCTTAAAGAACCTCTGGCACATATATTAATAGCAGATCTTATAAGCTCTGCAAAGTGGCATTGTTATGGAATACTTAGATGAGTGGATTCTCTTTAAATAATATTGAAAACATTTACATAACTATAAACTTTAGTATTAGGAAGAAGCCCACGGTGATTGAACACATACTACTTCCCTAAATTATTATCTCCATTAATCCTCACAATATTAGTTGAAAGAGGTATTACCCTCTTTACTGCTGCAGGAACTGAGGGTCTGGGAAGTTAAGTAAATTGCTCAAGGATAAATAGTAGGTAGTAGAGTGAAGATTCAAATCCAAGTCTTTGGATTCCATGAAGAGGGTTCTGTCTCCTTGTGCTTGCCAAGTCCCAGGCATTAGAAGTAAAAGGAAATACAAAGATGAGTAAGGCATAGTCCCTGCCCTCTAGAAGCTTAGAAGCCAACTGGTCAGTTAGAAACGTAAGCGGATAGTTGAAATAAGTTCTAACTTCTTTGTGTACTGGAGAGTTATCCAGTCTCCTGGAGTAGCTGCAGCTTAAGGTGGACATCACATCCCAGGTCTCTTTCTCAGTTTAGCATTATTTTATTTTATAGTATTTATAAGTTTTAGTTTCTTTATGAAGATTAACTCATATAATTCTCATTTAACAATGCTATGAGAGGGCTTCCCTGGTGGCGCAGTGGTTGAGAGTCCGCCTGCCAATGCAGGGGACATGTGTTCGTGCCCCGGTCCAGGAAAATCCCACATGCTGCGGAGCGGCTGGGCCGGTGAACCATGGCCGCTGAGCCTGCGCGTCCGGAGCCTGTTGCTCCGCAACGGGAGAGGTCACAACAGTGAGGGGCCCGCGTACCGCAAAAAAAAAAAACCAAAAAAACAAAAACCCCCACAATGCTATGAGGTAGTCACTATTATATCCCCATTTTACAGATGTGAAAATAAGGTACAGGTAAGTTAAATAACTTATCCAAAGTCACACAACTAGTAAGTGGCAATGCTAGGATTCAAATCCAAGCAGTCTGGCTCGAGAGTCTATATTTCAGCCACTAGATTATGTTGCCTCTAAACCTTTCTAGACTCAGAAAAATTAACATTAGCATCCACCAAAGTGATCTGATTCTAGGACATTGACCCATTAGGTGCCATCTTATTGCTTAACAATGAACAATGTAACTGTCAAGTAGACTGGATACACTTGTTTGTTTATTACGCTCTCTCTAGGCAATTCTACCTAAGAAGGCAATTTATAATCAAAGGCTTGTTGGTGTGCTTGGAATTAGATCAAGGGGAATTACTGGCTGATCTTAAGGATCTTCTGATTCCATTTTCACTATAAGGTTATATCTGTGGCAACCATCTCCCTGGGCAATACTGAAGGCATACTGCTTTTGAGACTCTTTCTAAACTTAGGATGATGACCAATCCTCCTCAAAGTTTGAAATACTCTTTAGACATTTGTGTTAGTCAAAATCCCTCTATTTTTAAGTGTGGAGAGTCCCAACTCAAATAAACTTTAGCACAAATGGGAATTTTTTGACTCATGTCCCTGGAAAATGAAGAGGTGGATGTGGCTTCTCATATTTTCTCTCAAATGAAATCATCCTCCAGATTTCTTTTTCTATCTGTGTCCCTCACCCTCCACAACTCTTGGCTTTGCTTACCTCTGTGTGTTGACCTTATTCATTCCTACAGAAAGATACTTATTGGGCCATGCTGGGTCACCTATTCTGTTTTCAATCAATCAATATAGTCAAGAGAATGAGATACTCTTGTTTGGTTGGGTTTGGTTCACTTGTCCATCTGTGTGGCCTTGGGGTTTGAGTTTGCTTGATAATCTCACCAGGGGAACAAGTTGGAGGGAAGGAGGATACATTCCTCAAAGGAAGTAAGGATGATGTACAGACAAAAACAATAGGATCAGTAAACCGTATGGTAGCCTAAGATAAGAGAAAAAAATAGTTAAAACTAATTCTATCCTTGTTTAAAATCTTGATGGGTTCATCATGGATTTTTTGCCTTAATTTTGATTTTTAAAATATTGCATTAAATATTATTTATCTTGATTTTTTCAGTTTTTTGGCATCCCTTAAATTTTACATTAAGGGCAGATGTCTCACTCGCCAGGCTTCCTCACCCTAGACCTGGTCCTACCATGAAGAGTCAACTTACTTCACAGATTAACATGGTGTCTGACTCAAAGTAAGTGCTCAATAAATGTTTGCAAAATGAATAGATTTATGAATAAATTGAAAAGTTTAGTCACTGAGATGTATGATAAAGCTACTGTCAATTCTATCATTTTTTAATATACAAAAGTACACATTTTATAAACTTACGTTAAGCAAACATAAGAGACTGAATGATAATCAGAATGCCATTTTAAAAGTTTGCAGTTAGAAATGTGAGACAGTAAACTTCTTGGAGGGAAGGGTAGAAGAGTAGAAAGGTTACTAATGTTTGTTGCGACCTTATACTGTGGATGTACTATCCACTATGTGAGGCATTTTGGATGTGTCATTACATTTAATACAAGTCTATGAGGTTGATATTTTTGTGTTGTTTAAATAAGGAAACTAAAGCTCAGACATACTTGCTCTATAACTGATAAGTGACAGAGAAAGGATTTTTTAAAATAAATTTATTTATTTTATTTTTATTATTTATTTTTGGCTGCATTGGGTCTTCGTTGCTGCACGCGGGCTTTCTCTAGTTGCAGCGAGCGAGGGCTGCTCTTCATTGCGGTGCGTGGGTTTCTCATTGCGGTGGCTTCTCTTGTTGCGGTGCATGGGCTTCAGTAATTGCAGCACGCGGGCTCAGTAGTTGTGGCGCACAGGCTTAGTTGCTCCACGGCGTGTGGGATCTTCCCGGGTCCCCTGCATTGGCAGGTGGATTCTTAACCACTGCGCCACCAGGGAAGCCCAGCAAAAGGATTTTAATCAAGGTCTTTCTGTCTAAAACACCCTTATTCTGGCTGCTGTGTTTGTTGGAGGCAAGGTAAGCTAGAGGGGAAGAAAAAGAGAAAAATATAGTGGTATCTGTCCACAGTGTCAAGCTCATGTCTTATACATAAGCACTCAGATATAATTATGAAACAAATGTGTAATAAATAAAATAACTCGCAATTGGTCTAGATAAATTAGTTATCTTGGCTAACTAAGGCATTATTCCCTTCTGAATTCTACTTTTTTTTCATTTAAACACAGAAAAGAAATAACTTGTCTCTTCTCCACACTCCCCAAATCTAAAAGTAATTCACAATTATGGATAGTGGTCTGAGAACATTCATCGACACCCACCTCTCACCTAAAATCCAGAAAGAGGCGTGTGTATGTGTGTGTATAACACACAAAATATGTACATGCATTCATTCTTTCATGCATTCAAAATATACAGTATTTATTGGATACTTACTATTTCCGTGGGACTGTTTTACATTTCTACATGCTACACACACACACACACACACACACCTGTGTGTGTGTGTGCATATCAACTTATAATAGCCTGGAAAAACGAGAAAGAACTTTATCAGAAACATTGAGAAGTTCCTAAGAGATCTAAGACGGAATCAGATATATCTAGGAACAAAAATAAATAAAACCACAGGGACTTCGTTGGTGGTCCAGTGGCTAAGACTCTGCACTCCCAATGCCAGGGGCCCGGGTTCAAATCCTGGTCAGGGAACTAGATCGCACATGCTGTGACTAAGAGTTCACATGCCACAGCTAAAAGATCCTGCATGCTGCAATGAAGGTCCCGCATGCTACAATGAAGGTCCCGCGTGCCACAACTAAGACCCAGCGCAGCCAAATAAATAAATACTAAAAAAAAAAAAAAAAAAAACCACAGTCCAAAAACTTCAGGAGAAGATGGTTATACAGATAGGACTTTGGTATCATACCAACTCCAGACTCAATGGATAAAACAAGCGAGATGGACAAGCCCTGGACGTTCATAAAAGTTATTAACTGAGGGGACGTAAAAGATGTAACTAGGCTGGTTGACCACCAACTGTCTCCCACTCCTCCACTAAACAGCAAGTGGTAGCAATGCTTATTCATTGGTTAAAGAAGAATTGTGGACACTGAAGCCAGAGAGAGAGGGCCATGCTGCCTCAGCTAGCTCCTGACCACCGAGAGCTCCTGACCTCAGAAAAGAAGTCATTAAGACACTCTTCCTAGTAGCATATCCCTTCCCTTTAGTTAAGAAAAGGCAAGCTAGTATAACATATATTGAATTTATTGAGCAGGAAACTAAGGATTAACAGATACAAAGATAAACAGATATAAGAATCATCAAAATTTTGTAAAAAACCAGCCCCATATAAGAAAAGCACTGAACTCAACAAACAGAAGGACTAAACACTCAAGGAAAGCGGGTTTATAGATGATCTGTTAATAGAAGAGAGATAGTTGAAGAATAAATTGAGTGGAAGATAGAGGCTGAGGAACTTTTCCTTATTCATTTCAAAAGACAAAGAAAAGTTAATAGATCTAGAAGTTTCAATATTTATGTAATAGAGGCACTAGGAAGAGAGAAAGAGAGAATGCAGAGGAAAAAATAATGATAAAAGTGTATTTCTCAGAGTTTAAGAAAGATGCACGTCTTTAAGTTGAAAATGTTAACCAAGATGAATGAAACAGAACCAACACTTAGACTCGTCATGGTGAAATTTTAGAACACTAGGGATAAAGATAAAGTCCTAAAGGCTTACAAAGGAATAAACAGGTTAAGCTCAAAGCAATGAGAATCCGTGTGGCATCAGATTCCTCACTGGCAACACTGCTGGAAGACAACATAACAATATCTTCTAAGATCTGAGGAAAAACGATACTGAGAAAAACTAGCTTTCAAGTGAGAGTACAAAATATTTTCGCATACCCAAAGATTCAGAAATTTTACCCCTCGACCCCCAGACCTTCACTGAAATAATTATTTGGGGATGTACCCTAGCAAATGAACGATGAATCCAAGAAAAAGGAAGATGTAGGATTTAGGAACTAATGTGAGGGGGAGACTGGGTAGGCTTGAGGTACAGTGTATTCTGGATTACTACTAATGACCTTGTATCCTAGACCTCCAACACCACACCAAATAGGACCCATTCCAATTCTAGATGGTACTTAAGATTTTCATCACCAACAAGCTTCCCTTCAAAAAATATAATCAGAAATTTTTTTGGCCATAAGGGACTTTACCAACTCAGAACTAAACTCTGGAATATGGCTTTACTCTATTGTTTCTTATAGGGTTAGAGTTAAGAAAGTCACATTTGCTATGAAAATAATTACATGATATTTTATGCATCACCATATTTTGCCAATTGCAAAAGTTTGGATTAAAAGGTGGTTCTTTCTCATAGAGGCATATAAAGATGGGAACTGGTATAGCAAAATGTTCTGTGATGTCATACCCATCTGGGTTTGAATTATGACTCTGAGATTTGATCTTGAGAAATATATTTAGCCTCTCTGAACCTCAGTTTATTTACACATAAGGATAATCAGACCTACCTCTCAGGTTTGTATAAGGATTTAAGAAGTTAAAATACGTAAAGTATCATGGTGTGCCAAGAGTTTCAACCCTGGTTGCATATTAAAATCCAGGGGGCTTTTAAAAACTATAGATGCTCAAGCCCCACCCCTAGAGATCTGGTTTCAATTGGTTCCAGGTTGATATATATATATATATATTTTTTTTTTTTTTTTTTTTTTTTTCGGTACACGGGCCTCTCACTGTTGTGGCCTCTCCTGTTGCGGAGCACAGGCTCCAGACGTGCAGGCTTAGCAGCCATGGCTCACGGGCCTAGCCGCTCTGCGGCATGTGGGATCTTCCCAGACCGGGGCACGAACCTGTGTCCCCTGCATCGGCAGGCGGACTCTCAACCACTGCGCCACCAGGGAAGCCCTCCAGGTTGGTATATTTTAAAAGCTTCCCAAGACCTAAATAGACATTTCTACAAAGAAGACATACAGATGGCCAAGAGGCACATGAAAAGATGCTCAACATCACTAATTATTAGAGAAATGCAGATCAAAACTACAATGAGGTATCACCTCACACCGGTCAGAATGGCCATCATCAAAAAATCTACAAATAGGGCTTCCCTGGTGGCGCAGTGGTTGAGAGTCCGCCTGCCAATGCAGGGGACATGGGTTCGTGTCCCGGTCCGGGAAGATCCCACATGCCGCGGAGCCTGTGCGTCCGGAGCCTGTGATCCGCAACGGGAGAGGCCACAACAGTGAGAGGCCCGCGTACAGACAAAAAAAAAAAAAAAAAAAAAAATCTACAAACAATAAATGCTGGAGAGGGTGTGGAGAAAAGGGAACCCTCTTGCACTGTTGGTAGGAATGTAAATTGATACAGCCACTATGGAGAACAGTATGGAGGCTCCTTAAAAAACTAAAAATAGAACTACCATATGACCCAGCAATCCCACTATTGGGCATGTATGCAAAGGAAACCATAATTCAAAAAGACACATGCACCAGTGTTCATTGCAGCACTATTTACAATAGCCAGGACATGGAAGCAATCTAAATGTCCATCGACAGATAAATGGGTAAAGAAGATGTGGCTCATACATACAATGGACTATTACTCAGCCATAAAAAAGAATGAAATTGGGTCATTTGTAGAGAGGTGGGTGGACCTAGAGTCTGTCATACAGAGTGAAGTAAGTCAGAAAGAGAAAAACAAATATCATATTTTAATGTATATATGTGGAATCTAGAAAAATGGTACAGATGAACCTATTTTCAGGGCAGGAATAGAGATGCAGACATAGAGAACAGATGTGTGGACATGGTGGGGAGGGGAAGGGGAGTAGGATGAACTGGGAGATTGGGATTGAGATATATTCATTACCATGTGTAAAATAGATAGTGGGAACCTGCTGTATAGCACAGGGAGCTCAGCTCAGTGCTCTGTGGTGACCTAGATGGGTGGGATTGGAGTGGGGGGAGGGAGGTCCAAGAGGGAGGGGTTATATGTATACATACACCTGATTCACTTCGTTGTACAGCAGAAACTAACACAACATTGTAGAGTAACCATACCCCAATTTTTAAAAATAAATTAAAAAAAAATAAAATACAGGCTTCCCAGGTGATTCAAATAGTGGGTTGGCCAAAAAGTTTGTTAGGATTTTTCCATAACATCTTACAGAAAAACCCGAACAAACTTTTTAGCCAACCCAATATATCGACAAGGTTGAGAAAATTTGACAAGCATATATATGGCTGGCACAAAGTTAAGTGCCCAATAAATGGTAACTTCAAAAAATTGGGGGGAAAATGTAACAGAAAGCTTCTAGGTAGAGGTGGATTTAAGCAAGTAAGGCTTAAGTTTTCGGACCCTTCACCGGCACAGTCTCCTTCTAAGGCTTAGTGTGGCTCCTTAGAGTGAGGGGAAGATGTTAGCAGCCCCAGCCCAGTGCGGGAGTGCTGCCCCACCTAGGGTCATCTGCCTAGGCTATCTAATTCTCTTTCGCTTCACTATTTCTCTTTCTTCCAATTGCAAAAGCAATTTTAGATATTAGAAGAGATCAGCCAGATTTCAGAACAAGGATAAAAATTATTTCCATGGGAAGACCTCAGTATACTCCACAAATAGGTAATTCTTGTTATTCTGTTTTACTAGTGTTGAAATAGACACCCAGAGATTATATCACTGCCACAAGTCACAAATCAGCAAATAGTAGCCGAAGCAGCATAGTAATAGAATCCGCAAGTCTTGTCTTACACTCCTGTGTCTAAGCACACTGGTATATCTCCTGGGCAATTATGCAGGTCTGTGCTGGGTGATCATGCATAAACTCCAGAGGATGGTGCCACTGACCTTTCAAAACTTGCCTCATTCCTTGAGTAATTGATGCGTCCTCAGGCCTTACTAGCTTGTGACCTCAGAACAAGGCCACGCAGCTTAGTATCCAAACTGCAGCTCTGAGCCTCTGGAGTTGGGAAGTCTGTTCCTCTGCTGGATCCACACTTTCCTCCCCACCTCCCACAAATCCAAGGAGTGTTTAGGAGTTACTTTTCATCTCCATCAGTCCGTCACTTGCGTGGGCCTCCTCCAAGGCCCTGGAAGAAGCCCTGGCAGTGTATTCAAATGGGTGTATGATTTTGTAAAATTTGTAAATATTTTAATAGCAATCAGTTGACTTCTGTCTCTTTCTACCACTTCTGCTCCTTTGCACTCTCCTGTATAGTGTGGTACTGGAACAGCTTTTTGTAGGATCTGGCTAGGAGGAAGGTAAATACTATACTATATGTATATGTTCCTCAAAAATATTTTTTAAAAAGAAAGTTAAGTTGGAAATATGCTATTTTTAGCAGGTTTAATGCCAGATGTTATTGACATACAATAAAGGCACATTTTTAAAGTGTACAATTTGGTAAGTTTTGACTTATGTATAGCAGGAGAAACCATCACCAAATCAAGATAATGAACAGACCCATCACACTCAAAGATTTCCTCATGCCTCTTTGTAATTCCTTGTTCCTGCCTTCACTCCCATCCCCAGGAAACCACTGGTCTGCTTTCTGTCAGTATAGATTAGTTTGCATTTTCTATAATTTTTCTATAAATGGAATCATACAGTATGTACTCCTTTTTGTCTGGCTTTTTTCATTCAACATAGTTATTTTGGGATTCATCCATGTTGTGTGTATCAGTAGTTTTTTCTTTTCTTTGCTAAATAGTATTCCATTTTATGGATATGTTACAATTTCCTTATCCATTCTGCTGTTGAGAGACATTTGCATTGTTTCCAGTTTGGAACTATTACAAAGCTGCATTGAACATTTGCATATAAGTCTTTGCATGAACATATGCTTTCATTTCTCTTGGCTGAATACTTGGAAGTAGAATGACTGTGTCAGATGGTAGGTATATATTTAATTTTTAAGAAATTGCCAGGTCTTCCAAAGTGGTTGTATCATTTTACATTCCCGCTAGCAATGTATGAAAGTTCTAGTTGATCCATATCCTTGCTAGTACTTAGTATGGTCAGCCTTTTATTTTAGCCATTCTAATAAAGGTAGTGGAATCTCACTATGATTTTAATTTATATTTCCCTAATGGCTAATGATGTAGCATATCTTTTCATGTGCTTATTTGCCATCTTTATAGCTTCTCTATGAAGTATCTTTTCAAATCTTTTGCCCATTTTTAAAATGTTTGTGTTGTTTGTTTTCTTATTATTGAGTTTTGAGAGTTCTTTATAGATTCTATATATTCTCAGATGTGGTCTGGCTCCATATGGCCAGGATAAACCAATCACCATGGATGACAGAATATTTCCAAAGCTGATTACTGAGTCTTGAATAATGTCACGTGTAGGACATCTTCTACCCTACCCTGCAATGTAGTCTATACACTGGGCCAAACCACTCTGTAAGGGAAAAATACCTCCTGTGTCTCCCGTACTCTCACACTACTACCACACTTCACATCACTTCTGCCACCAGATGTGCTAGTTTTCCACACATCTAGAAATTCTGTCACACCATCTGGGTGTCCCATAATTTAACTCAATTCTGACACTATTGGAGGTAGTATCAGATCACATAGTTTAACGTCTCAGTCCCACAAGACACCCCCCCCCCCCCCCCCGCTTCAGATGCCAATTGCAAGTCCCAGGTTGTCACCTGTGTTTCTGACTGATCAGCTATACATCTCACAACCTACTCCTTGGGTTTGATAATTTGCTACAGTGGCTCACAGAACTCAAGGAAATATTTAACTCATGTTTGCCAGTTTATTTTAAAAGGATATGACAAAGGATACAGATGAATATCCAGATGGAAGAGATGCATAAGGCAAGGTATGGGGGAAGGGACACAGAGCTTCCATGTCCTTGCCAGGCATGCCACCCTCCTGGTACCTCCATCCTCCATGTGTCCAGCCACCTGGAAGTTCCCTGTACTTTTGGGATTTCTATGGTGGCTTCATCACATAGGCAAGACAGATTATTAATTCAGTCTCCAGCCTCTCTCCCCTTCCTGGAGGATAGGGGGTGGAGCTGAAAGTTCCAAGCTTCTAATCACAGCTTGGTCTTGCTGGTGACCAGCTCCCATCCAGGAGCCCACCAACCACTGCCTCATTAGAACAAAAGACACTCCTATCAGTTAGAAAATTACAAGTTTTAGGAACTTTGTGCCAGGAACCAGGGGCAGAGACCAATACATACATTTTCTAATTATTTCACACACTCTAAGTCCTTTTCATGGCTTTTTTTCTAGCATGGGGAGAAGACAAGTTCAGACCTGCACAGTAACCTGCCTGCAGTCTAACATTACAATCTCCCATGAGCAAATGCTTTAACAAAAACACGCACACATCTTCCAAGAAGCATCACTTTCAGGGACACACCAGTCTACAGTTGCAATTAGAAAAACAAAAAACAAAACCAGCTCTCTTACTGGAAAGCATATAGTCTTGCTAACATTTGTTTCCCTGAATAAAAGGCTTAACATTTTAAGCTTTCAGATGCTTTACAATTGCCTGCAGTTTATCTTCACAGTGTCTCCAAGAGCAATTGATGGATTCCTGCTTGTCATTTGCATTTTGCAGGTTCCATTTTGGCAACTCTTCCCCAAAGCAAAGATTTTCATCTTTGCTTCTAGAGACAGAACATCTATAATATCATTTCTTCAGCTTCTCAAAACACTAAACTTGCTTGTCCACTGGACATTGAAAAAAAAAATATATATATATATACAAACATACATATATATGACTGTTGCAGATGTTCCATATAGTTATGTGTATATAGAGCTGCAACTCTCCCTTCTATAGAACTTTTTTTTTTTTTTAGAACTTTGATTGAGGGGGAATGAGGAGTCTCTGGATCAATGAACAAGCACATTTCCAAACACCGGTAAAACTGACAGAAGAGTGAGAGAGTGACCCTAAATGGAGCCAAGAAGTGGATGGCAGAATTTTTTTTCCATCCTAAACTTTTCCTTGCTGCTATAACCTTTAGTTATACAAAAACAAACAAAGATTTTACAGAGGGGCATGGAATAGGAAAACTCATGGAAATTAGAGCTAAAATTGTGCAAAGAACAGCTGTAGCTGATCTAAGACTGATAAGAGGCCACAGAGCAGAGAGGGAGCTGAAGGAAGTCAGGGGTCTTGGAATAACTTGACAGTAGTATGAAAATTAGTCGTATCTCTGGATCCCAGGAATATGAAAATATTTCCCGAAGTTTTGCCATTTTTTTCTGCCTTAATGCCCTTTTTGTTTATGCTGCTTCTTAGTTTAAATGAGAAAATTACTTAAGTCATTTTTCATCAGCTTTTATTGCAGAATCTTGCAAAACTTTGGAAACTAAAACCAAGTCAACCAAAGGAGTTAAAAAATCACAGTTGTTTGGGAAACAGTTATTATAGAATCAAAAAGCATTATACTCTTCAACATCCTTTGACCACCTTATCATAGTCAATGTAGTCATCATCATCGTATAACTATTGTCTTTTTTTTAAAAGATTTTTTAAAGATTTTTTTTTGATGAGGACCATTTTTTTAAAGTCTTTATTAAATTACAATATTGCTTCTGTTTTATGTTTTGGTTTTTTGTCCGCGAGGCATGTGGGATATTAGCTCCCCAACCAGGGATCGAACCCTCACCCTTTGTATTGGACAGCGAAGTCTTAACCCCTAGACTGCCAGGGAAGTATTATTAGTGTTATCCATCTGCCAGGCACCAAACCACATGCTTTACACATTGTGTCAATATCTTTCAATATCTCAGTACAGCCCTATGTGTTAAGATATTATCCCCTTTTCACAGATTGAAAAACAGAGGCACGGAGAAATTAACTTACTCACAGTCACAAACTAGTTAAAGTGAAGTTAAAAATCAAACGCCAACCCATTTAACCCCAGAGTCAGGCTCATAACTGGCTCACCATATTCACACTTTCACTCAGTGATTGATACTTGTGGAAGCAGGTTTACCATGACCTAGTGAAGCTTAAATTTCAGGCCCTTTCATTTGTACAAGACCCTTCCAAAGCCTTGGGAGTGGGGGTCCATGATGATGTGTTCACATGACCGTAAATCTTTGTAAAATTAACAATCAGTTAAGACTGCTATCTCTTCACTCCAACTCCTCCTCCATCACACTTACCCTCACATCATGGGGCACTGGAGTGGCTATGGACATTTTTGGGATCATGCTGAATTGGGGGTTGGAGGATATATTTAATCTGAGTTTTATGTGATATTTTATGTAGTTCATAATCATGTTTGTGTACAGTTAAGCAATTGCTATCTATGTTGGTGTAGGAATGGCTTTCAGTAATTCTCTTAACCACTGATTGTGCCAACTCACCTGGTGTTGTGACAGTTAAACTAAAAGAGTAAAAATGTGGTGGGAAGAAAAAAGAAAAGAGAGGGAATTAGAGCAAATATTACATTTTTGACATTTTAAATTAAACTTGTGTAAGAATTCATAAGTCTTAAAATTAAGCTCCTTACTATTAGAATTAACTATTTTAAACCATTAATGAAATTAGGTACAGTATAATCTCTAAGACATTTTAGAGAGACTTTATTAAGTGTTTTATATAAATGATCATCATTTTTTTGGGTAATATGCTTGTATGAAGCAGCTTATTCCCCTGTGGTGCCTGATGAAGCATATATTTGATGTGAAGGAGCCCTGGCATATGATCACATGTGATGTGTGATAAATTTATAACATTGGCCTTCCCAGTCTGAATTGTCAGATGAGCAGTGAGAGGCCTACCTGGCACATACTTAATGAAGCATTTGTGAAGTGAATGAGCAAATGAATGAGTGAATGAATCATTAGATTTATAGGGTTTATATGTCATCAGATTTACATATCATTCTCTAGATTGAGACCCCTTGGTTCCGAGAGGCTGAGTGATTTACCTCCTAACACTCGATGGCAGAGTGAAACAAGGACTAGTTTGCCTGACTTTCAGTCATGCATTCTTTAATAAGATTTCAGATCATGGATATTTTCTAGAAGGCTTTAAATAAATCTCCACCATTTCCAAGCACTAAAAGTACCTCTTTTATAGCCTAGAAACTGCTGTCCTTCAGTGGAAAAGAATTCCTCTTTAGAATATCTAGGAAATTAGGCAGTGATTGTTTTAAATATGCCTTCATGTTACCTGACCTGGTTCTGATAAAAAAGATGCCAAAAGAGTCTTGTGGCAGCCGGTGGGGTGGGGTTAGGAGTGGGGGGCGGTGGGGAGACTCTTTAGATCAAGGGTTTTCAAACTCAGAGTTTTGACCCATTAGTGGTTAGTGAAATCAATTTAGTGGCTGAATTTTTTTAATAGAATAAAAAGAAAATATCAGATTTCATTGCCACATGGTAAAGGAACTAAGTATTGCTTAGGGAAAACTTTGATGGACCTTGTCACAATATAAAATATAAATATATATATTTTTAAATTCATTAATTTTTTTATTTTTGGCTGTGTTGGGTCTTCGTTGCTATGTGCAGGCTTTCTCTAGTCATGGTGAGTCGGGGGCTGTTCTTCATTGCGGTGCACTAGCTTCTCATTGCGGTGGCTTCTCTTGCTGCAGAGTGTGGGCTCTAGGCTCACAGGCTCAGTAGTTGTGGCACACGAGCTTAGTTGCTCTGCGGCATGTGGGATCTTCCCAGACCAGGGCTCGAACCCGTGTTCCCTGCATTGGCAGGCGGTTCTCAACCACTGCGCCACCAGGGAAATCCCTAAAATATATTTTTTACTGTGGATCATGGTCAGAATTTTTTTAATTAATTAATTTTATTTTTTAATTGAAGTATAGTTGATGTACAATATTATGTAAGTTACAGGTGTACAATATAGTGATTCACAATTTTTAAAAGTTATACTCCATTTATAGTTATTATAAAACATTGGCTATATTCCCTGTATTGTACAATATATCCTTGTTGCTTATTTTATACCAATAGTTTATACCTCTTCATCCCCTACCCCTATATTGTCCCTCCCCACAGAATTTTTTTTTTTAAACTAGTGTTGGTGACCAAGTGCCTAGAACAGAATAAGAGTATAACATTCAGCATAGTATGTATTTAGAAGGAATAAACCCAGGGGCGGAAATGTAATTGTTTTGGGCTGATGAGAAAAGGAAGGAGGAGGACTACCACATTTGGGCCAGCCCTTAAATGATGCACAGAGGACGGAAAGCTCAGAGCCTGTGTTGTAAGGCCAGAGGTCGAGGCCTGGAGGTTTTTACAGAATGGGTAGACCTCCAGGGCCATGGGAAGCTTCTCATTGGATGGAGATTCAGCCTGAGCTGGGCCTGTGATAGAATTTGATATGGACAGGTTTGCAAGAGGCTAAGTTGAAGTGGAGATATCACTGGGCATGGGGGAAGATCAAGGTTGTTGACTATGAAGTTGGTTGAGCTCCAGTTGCAAGTGTAGTTGGTTTATTCAGTGCTAGATTTTGAAAGAGTGGCATGAAAGGATGTAACTAGAGTTCATTGGGAGTGAGTATAAAAACACTGGAGAAACTGGCACTGGGCACCTACTGAATTGTGGGGGACCCTGCAGGCAATGGGGTGGGGTAGGCAAGAACGATACATTGGGATTAAGAAGTCATCGCTATTACCTGTTTGTTTCAGACTGCTTAGTACATAAAAGTTATATATTTACAATACTGCAGTGCTATACCAAATAATATCCAAGTAGAATAATGAGTATGAAAGTGTTATATCCACCTTTTGTTAGCATTTTCCTAGTGAATCTTTTTCCATTCCTTTATTTATTTATTTATTTATTATTATTCTTTTGCGTTACACGGGCCTTTCACTGTTGTGGCCTCTCCCGTTGCGGAGCACAGCCTCCGGACGCGCAGGCTCAGGGGCCATGGCTCACGGGCCCAGCCGCTCCGCGGCATGTGGGAGCCTCCTGGACCGGGGCACGAACCCGCGTCCCCTCGGCAGCATCGGCAGGCGGACTCTCAACCACTGCGCCACCAGGGAAGCACCCCCATTCCTTTATTTTTAACTTTGACATATTGTTTTGTGTGTCTCTTGTAAATAGAAAATATTTTCATTTAATTAAGAATATATCAAAATGTAAAACAGTGTTTTGATTAGGAAGGTGAATAACCGTCAAGATTCTTACCTTAAAGAAGCAATTATAAGAAAATACTAAAAATTATTAACTATATAACTGGATGGGTTAAAACAAATAGTTCACCAGGTAGCTTGAAATACAATTCATTAAATCTGAATCTATAAAATTGTAATTACGTTAGAGTAAGTGACCAGAAGAAAAAGAGGTGTGGAAGCAAATAGTACTATTAGATCACACTGAACCAATTTCAGATTATTAGGGATTTGACATCCCGCTATTGCTGAAAGAAAAAATGACAGAAAAAAAAAAAGATATGTGATCAATCTATTTTAAAAATCATTTGAGGCCTTGGAAAAGGGTCAGAATTTAACTTGAAATTTTTATATAAGAAAAATTCTCTAATAAATCTACATCTTAATGAAGTATTTGTCTTTTAGCTAAAAGAGTAAAAAATACATCAATCTTAAAATTCCTGGGAAAAAAACTTGAAATATGTTTATATTTATATAAAAATACAGTATAAAGGCTCCACTCTCAAGAATTCCAGGAGTTGAGTATAGTTTTATTGTTGTTATTGTTTTCATTTGTTTTTTCCAGTAGGAGGATAGGTTTTCGTTGAAATATTCATGCTGTCTTACCTGATCCACTTTGTCATATTGTGAGGAAGGCTGGCTAAGGATCAGAACCAGGAAAGTCAGCCTGCCCACACTGGCATCAAACTTTGGGGATTATGAGCATCAGATAACTCTCTGAGTGGACCTACTACAAATAGCTGTGAAATACATTATGCACGCTGACATTATTCAGGCAGCTGCATTTTCTGTTCTGATTATCTTTGCATAGAATAAGTTTTTTTCTCAGTTTCTGTGTTAACAGAAAGAGGGTTAAGATTGGATGGTCAGTGTGGTAAACATGGACCAACACAACAGTGCCCAACAGTTACCAAACAAATTCATTTTCATAGCCAAGCTAAGCCAAAACTTAAAACACAAAACAATCATATTCTCAGGTTAAGACAGAAATACTTTGTGGGCTATAGTGAGCTAACTCCAACAATAACATTTAACAATATATCAAAAGTCCCTTATATCAGCCATGATTAATTAGTATAAGGTAGCAATTATACCATTAATATGGAAAGACCAAGATATTATCTGAATGAAGTAGTAATTAAATCAGAAAGGATTTAAAAGATAACTCTGTCAGAAATCATGTCATCATACTTGCTGGAAAAATAATCATTGTTGAAGCTGAGTTATACTTGGAGGTTCTGTTTTCTCTACTTTTGTATATCTTTGAAATTTTCCATTAAATAAGTGAAAAGGAAACAGACAAAAGTTAGAAAAACCTAAATCACTTTTTTTTTACTTCTCTAGAAGTAAAAATAAAGCTTTAAGTGGCAGGTTATGGAAGAGTGAATGCTACAATGAGTATAACTAGACTTTACCACAAATTGAATTCATATTCATTAAAAATTTTTCATTCATTTTTGTGTGTATAAGCGTGTTGGTTTCAGTGCTCATAATATACGTGGTAAGGTTGAGTAAAATGTTTTTGTAAGTATATATCACAATATAAATGTCAGATATTCTTATTCATTCTGAAAATTACCAGTGGCCGATGTCACTGAAGCTGATAGAGGGCAGTATGGTCTTGTGATTTTTAGCAACAGATCCTGAGAAATGGGCTGTGATCCCAGTTTTGCTTACTAAGGAAGCAGCCCAATTCAATCGTCATTTAAGTGACATTCATTAAGGGTTCAACACCATACTAGAACAGCGTGACATAATGGTAGGTTTGGAGTCACACATGGGCTAGAATCCTGGCTTGGCCATTTATAGTCGTGTGATCTTGGGCAAAATAATTTAAACTCATTGGACCAGGCTCAGCTTCGTCTTCTGTAAATGGGAACAGTAATAGCTAACTGAGAGGGTTGTTGCAAGGATAAAATGAAATACAGCCCATTATGTATCTAGAACAGTGTCTGACATGTATTGACAGTATGTGCAATAAACGGTGGTTATTATTACTGTCTGCCCCATTGAGTATGATATATTCTCTCCATAGTGATAAGTAGAATATAGAAATATCCATAGTGGTAAGTAGAATGCAGAAATAGGTAATATCCTACTGCAGTAGGCATTCTAAGATAGATACGTACGCAGGGTAGCCTAGCTCTTGACATGGACAGCATTATTCAGATGAAATTTTCTTGCATCAGTCTTTCAGGCTCCTTTACTTTGGGGGAATCTAACATTAAAGTTCCTGCAGCCTCCTGAGGCTGGCATTTTGAGAAATCAGCCAAGAAGGAAACAGGCTGAAACCTATTCCACCCTCTAACTTTGCACCTATTCCACCCTCTAACTTTGCAACCTATTCCACCCTCTAACTTTGCACCCACTAGCTTCACAGCTGGACCTCTCTTCCAGGTGCCCTTATTTCCAATTGATCTGACTCTAGGTCTGCCCCTGGCACCATGACAATTGCCTGGAGCTTCCAAAGTCAGATGCCACCACCCCTTTCTTATCCCTCATATCAGACCACCCCTTGCATGCCATGGCCTGGGTGGAGTTTAGCCACTCGTCCTAGGCCTGAGTGTTAAGACTTCTATGCATCTCCGCAGTTAAGAGAGCATCCACATATATACAATGGAATGTTGCTCAGCCATACAAAGAAACGAAACTGAGTTATTTGTATTGAGGTGGATGGACCTAGAGTCTGTCATACAGAGAGAAGTAAGTCAGAAAGAGAAAAACAAATACCGTATGCTAACACATATACACGGAATCTAAAAAAAAAAAAAAAAGTGGTTCTGAAGAACCTAGGGGCAAGACAGGAATAAAGATGCAGACGTAGAGAATGAACTTGAGGACACGGGGAGGGGGAAGGGTAAGCTGGGACGAAGTAAGAGAGTGGCATGGACATGTATACACTACCAAATGTAAAATAGATAGCTAGTGGGAAGCAGCCACATAGCACAGGGAGATCAGCTTGGTGCTTTGTGACCACCTAGAGGGGTGGGATAGGGAGGATGGGTGAGAGACACAAGAGGGAGGAGATATGGAGGTATATGTATATGTATAGCTGATTCACTTTGTTATAAAGCAGAAACTAACACACCATTGTAAAGCAATTATACTCCAATAAAGATGTTAAAAAATTTTTTTTTAAAAAAAGAGAACATTCACCATTTCTAACAATTGCTTTCCCACTGCTGCCCTCTCCTTGGCTCTATTTCTCACCCACCCCAACTCCTCCTAGCATGCTACATGACATGCATAGTTATCTAGCATGTAGAGGATATTCACTAAATATTTGTTGAATAAATGATGTTTATGTTAATCATGAGGATGGGAGGATATTCAGCTAAGCATGGGCATGGGTGTAGGTAGTTCTATAAGTCATTGTATATTTAATACTCAACACCAGGCCTTTTGTTGATGTCTTTCTATTCATTCTGATTGTCTGAAGCTCATTCTCTAACCTATTTCTCAGGAAAGGCACATGAGAACAACATTCCCTAATAGCAGTTTCTTTGTGCCCTTTATACTTGAGTCAGTTTTGCTCTAAAACAGGTATTTCAAACTTTAACATCTCAAACTTCTCAAAACCCTGATCATTCTCTTCTATTTTCTCGTTGGCGATAGCGAACCTCACCTCCTACATTATAGAGGAAATAGAAGCCCCATTTCTTAATATAAAATATATAGGCCTACTTTCCTCCTTCCTGTCATTACAACAGAGAGTCTATCTTTATTGCTCTTTAATGTAAATCCCTCTTCTCATTTAGATTCCATTCCCTCCTTCTTTTTAAGGAACATTACACTGTCAATTATAGTTTTTTTGTTCACGTATATTTAAACTCTCGATTAGACCCTTCTCATCAAGTTTTAAATACATTCCAGTCATTCCCATTTTTTAAAAAAAGTCACTCAATCCCACATCCCCCTCCAACTATCATCTTATTATCTCCTTCCCTTTATGGACACACTTTATGAACGTGTGATTTGTACGTGCTATGTAGCTGCAGTGGTTGCCTTCTCAATATCCATCTCCCATTCTTCCACAGAAGCTGATTCTTTTAGAGCAGCAATGGGTCAAGCTAAAGAGTTACATTTCCTAGCCTCCCTTGCAGCTAGGAGTGGCCACATGACACAACTCTGACATATAACATGTAAGCTGAAGTCAGCTGAGGATTTATAGAAAATGCTTGCTTTCCTGGTATAGACACCAGACCTTTCCCTTTGATGTTTCTTTCTTCCTTCTGTCTGTAGCACTGGCTTGAGAGTGAGCAGCCATCTTGTATTCACAATGGAAAAAAAAAAAGCCCATATTGAGGATGACAGAGCAGAAAGAAGGGTTCTAGGATATTGATGACATCATGGAGCACTGCACCAGCCTGAATGTCACCCTTTGTCATTTTTGTTATGTGAGAAAAATAACTCTATTTAGTTAAGCTACTGTCATCAGGTTCCATTACATGTGACCAAATGTGATTCCTAAACTATAACCTTGCTCCCTATGTTTCCTCACCTTTGACTCATTCTCAAACCATTCCATTCTGGCTTCTGGCCCATCATTCCACTGGGCTCACCAATGACCTGCATGTTGTGAAATCCAGGGGACACTTTCAGTTCTCGTGTTACTTAACCTCCCAGCAGCATTTGACTCTGTGACTTCCTTTTTGAAACAGTCTTCCCGTGGCTTCTATGGGTTTGCTCCTTCACCTCCAGCTGCCCCCTCTCTGTCTCCTTCATGGGTTAATCTTCCTCTTCTAGCCAAACTTACCATCTTTCAGCCTCTATGACATACCACAGCCTCAGCAACATGCCTTTCCCTCTTTCTGGAATGCTCTGCCCTCCCTCCTTTTGCCAGCTAACTCTTCCTCACCCTTCAGTTCTCCATCCTTTTTTTTTTTTTAAAGGTTTAATTTTATTTATTTTTCACTGCATTGGGTCTTCATTGCTGCGCACAGGCTTTCTCTAGTGGTGGCGAGTGGGGGCTACTCTTCGTTGTGGTGCGTGGGCTTCTCCTTGCGGTGGCTTCTCTTGTTGTGGTGCACGGACTCTAGGTGCGTGGGCTTCTCTTGTTGCAGAGCACGGGCTTAGTAGTTGTGGCTCACGGGCTCTAGAGCGCAGGCTCAGTAGTTGTGGCGCATGGGCTTAGTTGCTCTGCAGCATGTGGGATCTTCCCGGACCAGGGATCGAACCCACGTTCCCTTCATTGGCAGGTGGATTCCTATCCACTGTGCCACCAGGGAAGTCCTTCCATCCATTCTTCACTTCCTCCTTGTGAGGTCAAATTTCCCTTATTCTATATCCCTTCATAGCTCTTACATAGTTAAAACTTTACCATCTTTAGTGTAACTCTTTAAGTTGCCCCTCCCCTCAGAATGTAGGCTCCATGAAGGCAGGAACCAGTCTATTTTTGCTCATTATTATCTCCAGAACCCAAAATATTCCCCAACACGTAATATGTGCTAAAGAATTAGTTCTTGGAGTAAAAGGATGAATGTATAATTATACAGTGATATTTTATTGTCTGTCTTCTTCCAGCTCCATGAGAGAAGGAAACATATCTGTTTTATTCACAACCATATATGTGGTACCTAACACATACTGCATGGCACATAGAAGAAAACATAATAAATTAATTTTTTTAAGGAATAAAAGAATAAATGAATGAGTACGGTTCCAAGGCAGACATTCTAGTAGTTCTACAAGTAGCATGTCAGTGTTTGGGATTTTTTTTTTTTAACTATCTTTTGATAAAGTTTCTGGTTATAATAGAGCACCAAATACCTTTATTGTCTCCAGAGAACAGTCTTTTGGAAAATATTACTTACTAGCTTGTTCTCCTTACAATATGTCATGCCTGAAATAGGCTGTCTATAAAGATCTTGAATCTATACACTTCTCCCCCCTTTTCATTGCCGTCACTCTCATCAAAGTCACTATCATATTTCCCCTGGACTAAATTGGGCCACACACTTTTCCTTAAGCATTATTTATTAAACTGTATATAAACTTGGATAGTCCAGAGTTTTTATTGTATCTCAGGGCCAAGTATCATATCTGTTTATGTTACCTCCAAAGAAAGGTAGGCAAGTATAATATTTTTACTACCAAAAAAAGCATAAATAATATTTTATTTTGTTGTGGGAGAGGATTATTTCCATTCTTCATTCTACAAAATATTTCCTTTACTTAAGGAAAATAAGTATTTTTTAAACTAGCAACAAATCTTTGTTTTCAAATGACCAAACTGAAAATATTCAGTTTAAAAAAAACCAAAAACAGCCAAAGACCTTTTAAGTCCCCCTACCTCCCTGCCCCATGAATTCTTAGCCTTTGAGGTACCTGAGATGCTCAAGGAGATTGACAAGAAGAGGCAATTATGCAACTGTGACAGCCCTGAGAATGTGCCCAGTCTTGTAGTCAGCATATCTGGATCCTGCCCTTCCTCCAAGGCAAAGCTCCTGTCTTTCTTCCTCAACAAACCTTCCCTTCACCCACTCATAGCTGTGAATCTCAACTTACTATATGTGTCTAAATAAACATATGTGTATATGTATCCTTTCCTCTCTAATCAGCCTGGGAAGGATGGAACATGTATCTTACACATTGTTGTATCCTCAGAACTTAGTGCAAAATCTTGTAGGTGTAATGTTTTTCTGCTGCTGCTGTTTATTAGTATTATTTTTGCTAATAAGATTTACCAAGCACTTGCTATTGTGCCAGGCACTGTGTTACGCTCAGTAGAGGCTATTATTGTTCCCTTTTAACCAATGACAGTTTAAGTAACTTGCACAAGTCTCATAACTAGTGAGCAGTGGACCCAGGACTCAAACCCAGCTTATCAGATTCCAGAGCTTGTGCTTTTCACCACTAGGATACCTTGTCCCTCGTGAATATTCATAGGTGCCAAACTCTTAACAAGCCTGCATTTGCTCCTGCCTAATGCTGAGAGGGTACCAGGTGAGCAGCTTTGCTTGTAACTACTCAGAGGCATTTCAAATTGTTTTCAAACGAAGTTGTAGCTCTGAAAATAATTAAAGAAACCATTTTTAAAACAGCAGGAAGGGGTGATGTATAGAGGTCCACTTTGACATTTTGATGTGTGTTTGAACACATAGCTCAGGGCTATAAAAAACCACTACACTGAGATTGCAGAAGCATTAAAAATCAAATTGCCTTTGAAAAATTAATAATTTTTAAAGAACTGTAAATGACATCCTATCATCTCTGGGGAAATCTTTCCCTAAAGCTCCAAGCCTCTTGGTGACCAGGATGAATAAGTTGGCCTTCCTTTTTGTTTCTCCATTTTCTGCCCCAGAGGGCCAAAAGGAAACCATCTCAGTTTAAGATTTAAGCTTTATTTGTTGAAGTTACTAGCTAGTTAAACTGGAAGCAAGAAAAGCCATTTCATGTTGGCATGACAGTAGAAAGCATTCAGCCGCATTCCCACTTAATGATGGAAGATTAGCCAAGGTTATTATTAAATTTTAATCTCTTCACTTAACTAATAAGGTCGATTAATACCCTTCCTGTCAAGGGAAAAAAAAAGCATTACAAAGTCTTGACTATTGGTATTTTAACCAGCTTACCCTGTTGTATTGTGAGTAAAAGGCACTATATCATGGACCGCTGAGTTTCCTCGAAAGCTCCAGAGAAACAAACAGATGGAGAAAAAAAGTCCAGGTGTAAGATAACCCAGAGACTTGAACCTGTAGCAAAATGGAGTTTCTCCAAATTAGGCAGCAGGAGAAGCAGCAGATAAGAGCAACTGGCAACTGAAGATATCCTTGTTATACTCTGGGCTAGAATCATGCTGGCAGAAGCTTTAACTAACTAAATTTACTTGCAGGGTCTCCGAAGGGAGTGATCATATTGCACCAGGGTCACTTTTCATAACACACTATTTTGCAAATGAGTTCCCAGGGCCTTGTAAAATATTTGACTTCTAAACCTCAATATAAGTATTAAAATGTCAGCATGTCCATTACATGTCCCAACTATAAAAAATATGAGTTTAACGATCTACTTAAAATGGAAAGTCCAATAATATTTATGACTTCTTAGAGCATACAGTCTTCATTTTGAAAGACTTAAAGCCTCCAGGAGGTGTTTATTCAAAATTAGCATCCAGTAACAACACCTTGGGATATCCCTGTTCTGGCAGCACCTGTAGCCAGATCTGGTTACAGTTATTAAATCTAATGCTGGAGTTGCTGACCTCAGGAAGACAGGTGTCCTCTCCAACAGCAGGTCCCTATTCTGGTCAATAAAATTTGTGCTCTTCAGGCCTGGTCTGTTTGCTCAGGTATGTGGCCAGCATAGTAGCCTTGTCACAAAGAATTAATGGAGTTTTCATCTCTTCCCCAAATAAGTTGCTCTGTAGTTAATTGAGCATTACATTTCCCAAAAGAAATGCTCACTTGGCTAAATACATAATGCCATTCATCAGTTTATTTATTAGTTAATCCAATATTTATTGAATACCTATTATGTGCTAAGCATTGGAAGGTTATGGAGATACAAAAATTAATGACAAGAAATCTCTTTGATCAATAAGCTCAACTTAGTAGCCCAATAATTGTTTGAAGGATCCAGATTAGATCCTCTATCTATATTTTATCCACTCAGCCTAAACTTCAAAGCCTATTTCAGGTCTTATCTCTTCATTCACTCATTTAGGAAAACTTTATTGGATTCTTAAAACTGTGTTAGGCACTGGAATGATGAAGATGAAGAGAATATAATCCCCACCACCAGGATCCCCCAGCCTTGTGGGGAGATATGTGAGGTAGACAGGACCTGATGTGGAAGACGTTGTAAGCCAGGTTAACCAAGGAATACGGGTTTTATCCTACAGCAGCAAAGAGCTATTAGACAACCCTAAGGAAGAGAGAAGCATGATTAAATTTGCATTTTAGAAAAATCAACTTAACAATGACAAAGAAGATAGATAGGTAAGGAAGAATGGCCGGAGGGAAGAAACCAGAGGGGAGGAAAATCCAAATTCTAAAATTATTCAAGAAATAGAAATAACAACATTTTATTAACAAACTGAATGTGAAGACTGAGGGAGAGGATGAAGTCCAAGATGACTTCTACGATTCTGGTCTGAGTGGCATTAGCAGCAGGAGAGGAGGAACAGGGTTAGTGAGAAAATGAGTTCAACCTCAAACATTGCAGGTGCCTTTGGAACATCCAGGTGTCAACATTAGGTTTGCTGTTATAAATGTTTGTCTGCAACTCATGAAAGAGGTAAGGGAAGGAGGTAAGGATGCAGGAGTCATCACCTTATAGACTGTAGCTGAAACATGATTATAACATTATGAATGACATTGCCAATTCTGTAGCCATCTCATACTACTCCCTAGTCCCAAATGCCTTATCCTCATCCAACATTCATTTTTAAAATTAATTTATTATTCATTAGTTAATTTCTTCATTTGGTTGAATAATACCTATGGAACTCTGATATATTCCAGGCAATGCAAAAGACCCTGGGTGTACATACATGAATAAGCTTTGATTCCCTACCCTAAAGGATCTCATAACCTGGCTATTGACTATAAACTAATTCTCTAATTCTATGTGTGTCTGTCATGTCTCCAAGAAGGGATAAACTCCCAAAGTTTATCCTCTTAGGCTCTTTTAAAAAAAAATCCCTGTAAAGACCTAGCACAAAGTTCTGCTCTTTGTAGATACTCAGTGTGAACATTGAATGATAGAGTGATTACTTATTTTAAAACATAGACCAATTTATTTATTTTTAAATAGTTTTTGGGGAAGAGTTTGGACTAAAAAAGTATTAAATTTTCATTAGAAAAATTTAGAAACTACATTAAAAAGATAAAGAAAATAATAATTATTAATATACTGTCCAAAGATAACCACTATTAATATTTTATGGAAAATACTCATAATCCTTTTTCTAAGTGTAAAAACATGCTTTATTACATTTTTGGTAAAAGGAATCATATTGAACATATTTTTGTGTCACTTCTTTAAATTAAAAAATGCTATATCGTGAACATACGCTAGTGCCATTAAATATAGGTTTTCATCATTATTTTTAAACCATTTCATTGTATTCCATTGTATGACTGTCCTATGATTTATTTAGCAGGTCCTTCACTGATGGAAACTTAGGTTTCCTAAGAAAAACCTAAGACTTTTTAAAAATAGAAATACAGCATATATTCATAAAAGTTCACAGATCAAAACTGAGCTTGATAAAATTTTATAAAATGACTACACACATGAAACCCAGACTAAGAAACAGATCATTACCAAAATCTCAGAAGCCCTCTTCTGTCCTCTAGTTACTACACACCGTGACCACCTTCTTCCCAGGAAGCTCTCAGCCAGTGACTAAGCGTGGTATAGCTACTAGTGCCTGGACATTTCTGCCCAACATTGGCCCCCTCTGTGGGCTGGCCAAGATTTTGTCAGAGCTATATACCTCAGTCTAAGGCTCTTCCTACTCAGTCCTTCCTTTCCCCTCTCCTTTCCCATGTGTCAGACCTGTATCACGGTCTAAAATTCTACCCTGACTACTCCTGCTCCTTTCCCCTTTTGTCCTTTAATAGATGTTACCAGCAATAAATCTCTTGCATTTCTAACTCTGCCTTGATATCTGCTGCCCAGAGGAACCACCAACACAAATGGTACTGGAAGTGGACTGAAATGACAAGCTCAGTTTGAAGACTGGACCACATACCTCCCTCCTGTTAAGGAGGATCCCTTCCAAGTGGTATGTGGACATGGATAGTCTCAGCCACCAGTGGTAGCCCAGTTGCTAAAAATATCACTAGTAGTGACTTGAGAGTGACATCCTAGTGCTGAATGCCCTGGCTGGTGAGATGATGCAAGCCTTTTTAAATGCCTGTGATCAGGCATAAGGAAAGTGGAATTGGCTGGGCATTAAAAAGTTGCATTGACATCCTACAGAGGAATAATTGGAAATGGAGGGCAATTAACAAATAGTTATGGCTAAATACAAGAGCCAGAAGGTCTCTTTAGTAGCTTACAAAGTAGAAGCGTTAGCACAACACAGGAGTAAACTCAGGATCTGATAGCTAGGAGCCCCCCAGACAGTTGACTGCTCAGACAGGGCAGGTCTGTTATTCCCTGGTTGAGAAAACCTGGGACCCTGAAACATGGGATGGGAACATCTCAGTGGATACCCTCAAAGATAGTGCTTCGGCAGACTCCCCTGAACCCCCAGAATTTACAGAGGTGGCCCACCCCTCGCTGTGTAGGACAACACTGCACAGGCCACTCCTCAAGGCAACAGATACCCCTCAGGAGCTGTGCCACTCCTCTTCTGGCTGCCAGATTGATAGTTACTGTTAAATCCCCACATAAGTTGACTGGGACATACTGGACCTGATAAGAGCAATAGTGTTCCTCCGTCAGCTCACACCTATGGCACAGGGTGCATCCAGTATGACCAGCTAAAGGAGGAGGGAAAAGGCCAATCTTGTTACAGTCAGGTCAGTGCAATTGTGGGTGCAAGCTTTGTCACTGGAACTGGCACAATGCGCACATGAATGGAGTGGCCGCAGTGGCAGAGACAGAAGCTATGCATGGGCCCAATGGCATGGACTCCCACATATCAAAGCTGGCCTTGCAATTACTGCCTTTGAATATGCAACCTGTCAGAGACCAGTGCCCAGCCCCTTATATGGCTCTGTTCCTTGAGGAGGCCCACCAGTAATAAGTAGAATAATTGGGCCCCTTGCATCCCGGAAGACAGAGATTCATTCTCACATAAATGGACATTTATTTGAATATGGATTTGCTTTTCCTAACCTCAGAGCTGCAGCCATTGCCACTATGCAGGTTTCCAGGGGCTTACAGAGTATTTGGTCCACAGGCATAGAATCCCACACAACATAGGATATGACCAGGGGACCCTGTTCTCAACAAAGGAGGTGTGGGTGTAGGGCCAGGATCTTGAGATTCGCTGCAGCATCAGAAGATGCTGACCTGATAGAGTGATGGAATGACCTGCTGAAAGCATAGCTGAAATGCCATCTTAGAGGCAAGACTCTTAAGGATCGGGCACTGCTCCTGGATGCAGTATATGCACTGAATCAGAGCCCTCTATATGGTGCTGTGTCCCCAGTAGGAGGAAAATATGTGCCTAGGAACCAAGAAGTGGAAGCAGGAGTGACTCCACTCACCATCACCTCACTGGAGGACTTTGTGTTTCCCCTTACAGCAACTCTGGACTCTTCAGGGTTGGAGGGCCTAGTCAGGAAGTACACTCTTGCCATTGAACACAGTGAATGACAAACTATGGCTGCTGCCTGGGCACTTTGGATTCCTGTGTCTGAGGACCAACAGGCAGGAAGAAGAGTCACCATACTGGCGGTGGTCATTGTCCCTGATCAGCAAGTGGAGGCAGGGCTCCTGTTATACAATGGGAGAAAGGAGGACTATGTGTGGAACTCAAGAGACCCACGTGGGTGCCTCTTAGCAATTTATCATCGAACTGCAACCTTGAGTGGACAGGTGTAGCAATCCCAGCCTGAGAAGGGTATGGTTAAAGAAAGCTCAGACGCCACAGGATGGAGAAGCATGAAGGAGCTGCTCCCTGAACCTGTGCAGAGAAGTAAGTCTGTGCGGCACAAGGCATGAACCACGGCAACAACGGATAGGTGTGCTGTTCAAATGTCCCTTCAAGAAAGAACTTAGTGATGAGCTGCAAGGAGCAGTTAACTGACAGTCTCAATTTGCAGCACCGTAGGGATATGCTGCAGTAATTGAGCTGAGGCCGAGCTTTTCCCTGGCAGTCTCCAGCCCACGACTGAGCATGGCAAGGGTCTGCCCAACACGCTCCTTTATGTAAGGGAACTTCTCTACCCAAACTCCAGTCATAGGTTTCCCACAGGAGCAGTCAGGCTCTTAAATGTCCCGGCTCCCACCACCCAAGTTGACTGGTCTAAGGATGGGTACCTGACCCAAGCTAAGCCACCCATAGTCCTTCCCTTGGATTTTTTCTTTTTTTTAAGTTATAACTCAGGGTGACTTGCCTGGTGGCACAGTGGTTAAGAATCCACCTGCCAGTGCAGGGAACAAGGGTTCGATCCCTGGTCCGGGAAGATCCTACATGCTGCGGAGCAACAAAGCTCCGGTGCCACAACTACTGAGCCTGCACTCTATAGCCCGGGAGCCACAACTACTGAAGCCCGCGCACCTAGAGCCTGTGCTCCGCAACAAGAGAAGCCACCGCAATGAGAAGCCTGTGCATTGCAACGAAGAGTAGCCCCCCTGCTCTCTGCAACTAGAGAAAGCCTGCATGCAGCAACGAAGACCCAATGCAGCCAAATATAAATAAATAAAATAAATAAATAAAAATAAAATAAACTATAACTCAGAAGAAGCTCTCTCCAGTGGACGAAGTTGCAAGAGGTAGTTTGGGGAGTTGTTGGTTTCTGGTCACGTGAGGAAGCCCATCTGCAGTGAGCGAGAATGAAATCAGCACACACAGAAGCACAAAGACAAGAGACAGAGAGTGCCCGCAGCGTTCAAAGTTCTTGAGGTCCAGCTGTACCCAGCTCCCTGGGGTCTGACTGTTCTAACTTTTCTTTCTATTGGGTAAGATAGTCTAGTGTGCTTCCAATAAATAATTAATTGGAATCAGATGTTGATTACATGTGACCACATAAGTTCTAGCACACACTTAGAAGTATCCTATGCTTATTTTATATTAATAGTTAACACTGATTGAGTTGAGGGTTTATTATATTCCAGACACTGGTCCAAGCACCTTACATATATGAATTCATTTAGTCCTCTCAGCAATAATATGAGTCCACCCAAATGCCCTCTCTCTGTTGTTTTCCCCAAGGCTACTTTATTTTAAAATCATAAATAAATAAGAGATTCTACATGACCTTTTAATAGAGGCTCCAAAGAGCCAACTTTGGAGATGTACAATCTTCAGCATTTTCGTCTCTCACCCGGTGATGCCAGCTCTGATCTGGGGCTTCAGCAAGACAGGTTTGCAGGTACAGGTGTCCTTCAGTGCCTCAGAAAGGCCCATTTTTAATAATAGAGAAAGTGGTATTACAAATAAGCAGAACAGATAATTTCCTATGGATACACATTTTGGAATTTTAAATGGGATTCCCAAGGTTTGACAAGTATGAATACTTACATGGTCAGAACATGTAAATCAGGACAATCTTTGAAGTCCAAGAAGGATGCCACCAGCACCTATCAACAGAGACTTCTACAAGGCCAAATACCCCCTCACTGAGGCCTGAAATCCAATTGACAGTGAGCCATTCCTTTATGTAAGGCATCCACATGACCTCTGCTGTCTTTTAAAATTAAATACTCTGTAGAGGTATGATTAGGCACCTAATCCCTTCCCTACCTCAAGGGTGTGAGGGGTAAGAAGTATGGAGGAAAAGGACGAATGGAGACAACTAGAGTAGTAAAAATTGGGGAAAGGCCTTCCAACCCCACCACTTGACTGAAACTTCTGTTAGTACCAGGATCCTACCTTCAGATCAAAGCTGTCCAACAGAAATATAATGCACACCACACATTCAACTAATATTTTTCTAGTAGCCACATTAAAATTTTTTTCTACAACCAGGTGAAATCAATTTTAATAATGTATTTATTTAAGTCAACATATCAAAAATATTATTTCAACATGTAGCAAATTAAAATTATTAGTGAGCTATTTTATATTCATTTCTTTCATATAAGTCTTTGAAATCTAGTGTATATTACATGTACAACAAATATCAATTTGAATGCTAACTGTATTTAGAGTTCACAAATTTTTAATTGAAAAAGTAGTTTTATATATCAGTGTTCAAAATATACTTAAAATTTTCCAGTAACTGAATCAGATGTTTTAAAATTTAAATTTAGACTAATTAAAATTAGGGACTTCCCTGGTGGTCCAGTGGTTAAGATGCTGTGCTTGCACTGCAGGGGGCGCACGTTCCATCCTTGGTCGGGGAACTAAGATCCTGCATGCCATGGAGTGCGGCCATAAAATAGAAAATAAATAAATTTTAAAATAAATTTTTAAAAAAACTAATTAAAAGTTCAGTTCCTTGGTCCCAGTAGCCACGTTTCAATTGCTCAGTCGCCACATGTGGCTAATGGCTACTGTATTCAACAACACAGATGGAGAATATTCTATGAGTGCAGAAATGTTATGGGACTATGCAGCTCTAGACGTAGCCTTTGGTGTACAGTAAACTCTACTCACTGCTTGGCTGGCAGTGTCAGGGAAGTGGGTTACATCTATAAAACATATTCCTTAACAGATTCCAGAAGCCTCGCCATGCCTCTCCATTGACTACCAGACTCCAGGTCCCCTCTCCCATGCTGCGCCAGCCTCCATCCACACCCAGCAGGCTAGTAAAGAGCAAGGGCTCTGGAGTCAGAGATCCAGTTTTCATCTCAGTTCATCACTTACCAGTTGACTTCCAACAACTTAATTAACTTGTTTGAGTCTTAGTTTTCACATTAATTAATTGACGATATTTTAAAGGATTGTTGAGTAAGTGAGGTAACGTGCACAAGACATTTAACACAATGTCTGCCACATAGAAAAGAATAAATGGTAGCTCTTAAACAAAAACCTCTGTATACGCTTTTGTATGTGCTTCCACAACTTCCCGCCACCCAGGAGTGGTTATTCCTGGGTATTCTTAAGTGGGGCAGGAGTTAATGGGAGTGGGGGAGAGAGGTGGGGAAGAACCCTGGCATCTGGGCACTGACATGTGTCCCAACTCAGCCTTGTGGCTAATTTACAAACAGTTTTTACTGCTACTGTTTTATTCAGCTCTTCCTTCCCAGCTTATCAGTTCAGATGGCTTTTGCTCTGGAACTCCAAGTCCCACATGGCCCCCCTCATTCTGCTCTGAACTAGAACAAATGATTAACCACACAAAACAGCCATCAACACTCTTTCCAAGGACATCAATGACCTCTTTAAGCCCAAGCCCAGGGACACTTTCTCCTCAGCCTCTCTGCAGTGTGTGACATTGTTGCTTCTCTCTCATCATCCTGGTTCTCCTCCAACATCCCTCAGACCATTCTTCCTCCTTCTTTTTTTTTTTATAAATTTTTATTTTATTTATTTATTTATTTTTGGCTGCATTGGGTCTTCGTTGCTGCATGTGGGCTTTCTCTATTTGTAGCGAGCAGAGGCTACTCTTTGCTGTGGTGCGCAGGCGTCTCATTGCGGTGGCTTCTCTTGTTGCAGAGCACAGGCTCTAGGTGCGCAGGCTTCAGTAGTTGCAGCACGCGGGCTCTAGAGTACATGCTCAGTAGTTGTGGCACACAGGCTTAGTTGCTCTGTGGCATGTGGATCTTCGTGGACCAGGGATTGAACCCGTGTCCCCTGCATTGGCAGGCAGATTCTTAACCACTGCGCCACCAGGGAAACCCCAGGCTTTCATTATTTCTGACTTAGACAATAGACTTCTAACTGATCTCTCTTCCTCCTTACTTTTCCTTTGCAAGTCTATTTTACACTGATGCCGATTAATCTTAGAGCTCTCATCATCTTACTCCCTTGTTTAGAATCCATAGTCTGGCTTTCAAGGTCTTCCACAATGTGATCCCAGCCCAGCATGAGTTAAGGGAATGTTCAATCAGGAAGGAGAGGGGTGGAGGTCAGAGGCAAATGGAACATGTTCCCCAGGTAAAGCATAGTTTCTCAGGCCCCCCTATTCAATAGGAGCTTCAGGGCCCTTCTGGAAGAGGTAAAGGCTGGTTAACCACCCCAGATGTGTCTTTTGCAAAGTCCAATAACCGTAACCATGTGCTCTGGTTCAGAACTTCTCTTAATATTTCCTTTGGAAATTCACAAAAGAAGAAATACAAACAGCCAATAAACATTTAAAAGTTCAACATCACTAGTTAGAATGTCAGCCATGAGAAAAGGTGTGTACCATTTTTTTCTTTAAAGAGCTTATCCATTATTATCTAATAGCTGGACAGTTTAGCTGGCATCTGCTTTCCCCTCCTCTCTGGTCTGAATCCTTTGGGGAACTGGATAGGCCTGGCAGGGGGCACTAACTGCAGAGAGCATGTGAGGCATGTACCTCTGTGTCACGGAAGCTGCGACACTGAGCGAGATTATTTTTAGAGGTGACCTTCTAGGTTCCAAGGAAAAGTAAACAGACATGCACATGATTTCCTCTGAGAGACTAGTGGTAAACAAATTGGCATGCACACACTCACTATTATCCCATGTTCTGACTCCAGGGCGCTTAAAGAGCAATTTCAGGTGAAAAGCTTTACTGAAAGCTGAAACCAACCAGGATGAAGAGAGGGGTAAACTGAGTGAAAGTTCACAGCTTCTAGCTACTGGGTCAGAGAACTGCAGGTGAAACAACTTATCTATTCCAAATTCTTGGAAAACATGTTGTTTTAAATGAAGTTTCAATAATTCCTCATGAAAATATTGCTAAAACTTATTATTTAATGTCTCACCTCTTATTTTGTATTATTCCATTTGTTTTACTTTTGTTGTTTTTCCTATGTAATGTGTTTATTATTTTTAAGTGAACATTATAGAAAATGCAGAAAGAAAAAATCCCTATAATCCTGCTCCTTATTGTTTGTTATGTATCCTTCAGGTATTTTTATGCATATACTTATATCTATATATCAACAAAAGAAAAACATACTGTCATAAATTTCTTTGTCATCTCATACTGGATCTAGGGCATCTTTTCACATTGGTATATATAGGTCTGCCTCATTCTATTGATGGACATTTAGGTCATTTCCAGTGTTTTACTATTACAAACAATGCATAAGCAAGCATCTTTGAACAGATATCTTGAGCACTTGCATGAAAATTTCTGTTGGACAGCTTCTGGGAAGAATTTCTGGATCAAAACATTTACATATTTTTAAAGGTTTTGGTTTTTTGTTTGTTTGTTTGTCTTGGCCGCACCACACTGCTTGTGGGAATCTTAGTTTCCCAACCAGGAATCAAACCCGGCTTTCGGCAGTGAAAGCGTGGAGTCCTAACCACTGGACCAACAGGGGATTCCCTCAAGTTTTAATTTAGTTATTGCCAAGCTGCTCTCCACCTGTTTCCTGGAAACATGCAAATAAATTAATTTCTCATGGAGACTTAGCAGCAAACACAATGCCTGGCACATAGTAGCTGTTCGTTAATTGATGGTTAGATTAAAGCTTTATAAATATTACTTATTGTTCTGACTGTGACACTACTGAAGTGCATTGCCCTGCCTGCCTCACTCTTAATTATCCCAGACAACTGAGGTATTTAAGTGTGGTAAAGTAGTAAATACAATACACATTAGTAGTAAATACAATAAAAAAAATAGTATTAATACATACCACAACACATAGCACTTCTGATTGTCTCCTCTGTGACAAGACATTGTTGTCATCTGAAATCATAAAATTCTAGAGTAGACAGGAACCTAGACATCAAATAGTGTTTCTTTTTTTTATATGAAGAAGTGAAAGCCCAGAAAGGTAATGATTGTCCAAAGGTTTGAGAATTAATAGATCCTACTGAAAACACCTCTTACTTCTCACTTTCCTTCCTTGACTTAAATGCACAGATCTATTATTATTTTATTTCACTTGACTATATCATACAAACAAGGCACATTATTGACTGAGATATGTGTCCTCAAGTCTTCTTAGTTCTGTCAATTTACCTGCCTAGAGCTTTCCTGCTTGCCCTTCTAATTTTCTACTTCAAGTTGGCCAAGGATTGAAAACAAGATAGCCAAGCTTATTAGAACTATACATCAAGTGATGGGATCTGAGAGTGAGTCTAAGATTTTCTTATGAGTGAAACACAAGAGTCTTAATACTTTTTTGTCAGCTATTTTGGCTACTCAGGACAGCTTGTGTGTGTGTGTGTGTGTGTGTGTGTGTGTGCATATGCACTTCCTAAGCTTTAGCAGCTTAGGAACATGTTGCCATGTTCTGGATAGATGAGACTGTCATCTATATATAAATAAGTGTATATGCAGTTGACCTTTGAACAACACAGAAGTTAGGGGCATCAACTCTCCTTGCAGTCAAAAACCTGAGTATAACTTTACAGTCTGCCCTTGGTACCTGTGGTTCTGCATCTTCAGGTGCAACCACACCTCAGATTGTGTAGTACTGTAGTAGTATTTATTGAATATAATCAGAGTATAAGTGGACATGCACAGTTCAAACACCTGTCAGGGGTCAACCGTATATGAAATATTGCTAAGAGTAAAATCCTGGAAGGTATTCAGAACCATTTAGATTTAAAAATTTTCCCAATTCTAAGGAAACAAATAGTCAAAGCATTTGTCTTCATGTGCTATCAACATTTGGCCAAGGTCTATTTAAAGGACAGTGAAATAAGAATCCTTTCTCCTTCCATTTGCCGATATATAACGCCAACTTTGGTCTGATCATCAGTAATTTCAGGAATAGTTTCTGTGGCAGTCAGAATAATGGCTGCCCAAAGATGTCCACATCATAATTCCTGAAATCTGTGAATATGTGCCCTTACATGACAAAAGGGACTTTGCAGATATGATTAAATTAAGGATCTTGAGATGGGGAGATTAGCCTGGGTCATCCAGGTGGGCCCAATGTAATTACAAGCCTCCTTAAAAGGAAAAGAGGGAGGCAGGAGAGTCAGAGAAGGAGATACAATGACAAGAGCCGAGGTCAGAGTGATATGATTGTTTGAGGAAGAGACCATGAGCCAAGGAATGCAGGCAGCCTCTAGAAGCTGGAAAAGGCAAGGAAGCAGATTCTACCTAAGAGTCTCCAGAAAGGAATGCAGCCCACTGCCAACACTTTGATCCTGGTCCAGGAGACCATTTTAGATTTCTCTCCAGAACTGTAAGAGCAAATTTGTGTTATTTTAAGTCACTAAGTTCATGGTAATTTGTTATAACATCAACAGGAAGCTAACACAGTGTCTTACCATAAGCCAGTGTAAGTTTGAGTTTTGATTGAAGGACGATTGTTCTTTTGCATCTGAATCAAATATTTAAAGAATGTGAAAATGTTTAAAAGAAAAAGAGCTGAAAAAAGTAACCACATAATAATAGTAATAGTTAACATCAATTGAGCACTTACTATATACAAGACATTGGATTTCCAAAATTTCATGGAAGGCTTACAATGAAAGGATGATGTAGGACTATGACAATAATCTGTTTATTAGATAAGAAAGCAAATATAAAGAAGGTGAAGAATTTAACTTTAATAAGCGAAGAGATTAGCTGAACTATCCTGTGGTAAGGTGCAGAATTCCATCCTCTCAAACCAAGCAGGGAAAATTTGAAGGTAGTTACTATAAAAATTAGGCAAAGGTAAAGCTTGTAAGATTGCTAAGGGATAGGTGATGCCTTAGGTTGTGAAAATAAATCCCACCTGAAATGCTTTGAGTTCCTACTACATGGCAGGCAGCTCCCAGCTATCACAGTGGGCTCAGCTTGTTAACTGGCAGACCAGGTGGAATCCCCAGAAGGTGCATCCTTTCCTCCCCCACCCTCCCTACCCCCATCTGGAACCTTTGACCCATAATCCTGAATTCATAACCCCAATCTTGTCTTTGACTGACAACGCTGAATACATGACATCAGATTAACAATCCCAAAATAAATCTGTTCCCCTCCATTGGAATGTCATTGGGTAATGACTGCAATCCCAAATAATATACACAATGATAATGACATCTTATATTTACAAGATGTAGTGACAAATTTTTAACTCACTGTGCTGTTTGTGTATGTGTTCTTTGTATTTAAGATATTTGAAATGTTTTAGAGAATCTCACAGGTTGGATAAAGATCTGACATTTTAAACTGACTTTTCATTGAAATACTTAGGATTTGACCAATTAGGGATATAGTGAATATTTAAACGCTTTAGTGAACTATAGGTTTGATTTTTATGCTGCATAGATGCCTAAGAGAATCTGATTTACTAGATTTACAATAACACATTTGTTAAGTGCTTATTACTTACCCGGACTGTTATAAGTGCATTGCATGGACTAACTCAGGTAAACATCATAACAACTCTATATGAATTTGGTATTATTGCTACTCCCACTTTCAGAGGGTAAAACAGAGGCACAAAGAGTTATGTGACTGAACCAAGATCAGGCAGCCAGTTAGTAGCAGAGCAATCTGGCTGGGAGTACATGCTCCTAACCAATGTCCCCTTGGTGCTCAGGAAGACTCTTACAGGGGTACTCTGATAAGGGCTCAGGACTCGGCAGAGAATGGCCCAAGATGATTTACAGAATGTAAATCTGCCTTGTTAGAAGCGTGAAGTACCTGGGACAATCAGATACAGCAATGTGTGAATTTGACATGTTAAAGGGAATTTAATAAATGAGGTTTATAAACAGTGTCTAAATGTGCAAGAGAATGCGATTTGTTAGATTTGTATGCTTTTGTGACTTTAATATGTAATGCTTAAAAAAATTCTATCCCATTTATAAATGGGAAGTTTAATACATCAAATTAATATGCTCACTGGTATTAATCAAAGAACAAGTGAAAGTGTTTTAACATGAAATTGACAGATTTAGAAATGAATTTGATTTGTGTTTAAATACTTAATAGACTTAAATTTTACAACCCTAATAAATATCATTCAAAACACAAGCAACTTTATGGGTTCCTTCCCATGCACAAGAAGTCCACTCTGACATTTAAAATCTCAACTGATCATTGGTACAGTTTTAGCCCTGTTTTGCAGAGGGGGAAACTGAGGGGAAGAGAAATAACTTCCCAAGGTGGCAGAACTGGGAGGTGATGGATGCTGCATTCCAGCCCAGATGACACCAGACTGCCAAATCCAGCACACTAACCACTCTCCTATACCACCTCCAGGTTCTAGAGATGCCATTTCTATAGAATACAGTGTCAGTTGTGAATACATAACCTGGAGGAATATACACCAGTACAACAACACTGGTCTTTCCTGGAAGGGGAATTATGGAGGACTGTTATTTCTGTAACATTTAAGATTTGAGTAAAAGGAGTTCTCTACCCCTTCACCCCACTTTCCAACTAATTTCTTTATTGACAAGAGAATTCTGCATCTCTTTATATTTCACTTCTCTGCATTGTCAATCAGCATTTTGTAGTCATTTATTAATATCTACCTCATGAGCTTTTTTTTTTTTCCAAACACTCCTGCTTATGCTCAGATGGGTATCATTACTGGGTGAAACATTGTATGCCCTCATCCCTGTATGTCCCATAGAATGTCACTTCTTTAATTATGCTACTTTTGTATCTAGTATATGCTTTTGTTAAGTGTATAACACTGAATTATAGTTATTCTATTCAGCCATCTTCCCTATTAGAATATCTGTGTTATATATGACTTTCCCCAGGGTCCAGCACAGAATTTGGTTGGTTAAACCACACATATTTTTCAGTTATGGAATCTGAAGTATGCTTTGCATAGGCAATCGTTATAGTTTTTCCTTTTCGTAAAAGGCTTACTTTCTTTCGGTCTTTGAACTCTTTGGTCTAGCACTGGGGTAAATGACACAATGCAGACTTAAGTAGAACTGGGATTTCCCTGGTGGCACAGTGGTTGAGAATCCACCTGCCAATACAGGGGACACGGGCTTGATCCCTGGTCAGGGAAGATCCCACATGCCATGGCAACTAAGCCCATGCGCCACAACTACTGAGCCTGCGCTCTAGAGCCCACGTGCCACAACTACGGAGCCCTCGTGCTGCAACTACTGAAGCCTGCGCGCCTAGAGCCCGTACTCCACAAGAGAAGCCATTGCAATGAGAAGCCTGCGAGCAGCAAAGAAGACCCAATGCAGCCAAAAAAAAAAGACTTAAGTAGAACTAAAAGTGGAGGAATTCAGTTAAGAAGTTATTACAAAACTAGAAAAAAGTTTCTGAAAACACGAATCATTTACAAGGAGGAGCTGAGAGTGGAGCTGTGTAACATATTAAAAACTGGGAGAGGAGGAGAATCTCTTTGCTTCCCGAGGTGCTCCGTGTTTGGTTGCTCTCAGACTAGCTAGGCTGCCACATCTGGTATGTATTTCTAAGGGTCAGGTTTTCTGCTTAAAAGAGAGAAGAAAAAGCAGTTAACCCCTTAATCAATAGAATAGTTTTAGATAGTTGTGGGCCAGAAATGCTTCAGTTACTTATCATGACCCCAGTACATTTGCATTTTATCCTGGATTGCATCTATGGTGGGAATCTCGGGGGCGCCGGTAATGTTTTGGATGAGGCAGCCCTCCAGACCACCTAACTCCCACAATAGTGCTCCTGTGCCCTCCAGCCTGGGGGCGAGGGCGGTGACGCTGGAGCTGGCCCCGGCCACTTCCTCCCCTCCAAGTCTGCGGCCAGGGCGGGAAAGTGAAAATGAAAACAGAAACTGCTCTGATTGCCCCCTCGCCGGCTGGCGACCCGCGCTGGTCACGTAGACTGTGTGAGAGGATGGGAAGAGCCGCGAGATCACGGGCTGGCGACCCTCTGAAGAGTTTGCCTTCTCCTCTGGGGAAAGGGCGGGGGATCTCTTTTCCCACCGCGAGCGGACTAGTGCAGCCCGACCGCCCACTTGGGGGAGGCTCTAGCTGCCCCGCCCCGCCTCGCTTGTGCTCGCCCCATGAGTCTCTGCCCCCACGAGGCCCCGCCTTCCGCTTTGGTCCCTAAGGCCACGCCCCCTGGGGCCCCAAGCCCCTGAGGCTCCGCTAGGCCTGGCCAGCCTAGAAGAGGGAGTTTCCTTTTCCTCTCCTGCTCCACCTCCTCCTCTTTCTGGTCTCTCCGCCTTCTCCGCGCTGCCTTGGATCGCCTGATGCAGAAGTTCTGGCAACGACTGGGCCGAGGCGAAGCCAGGGTGCTTTCTTATTAGGGCCTTGGCCAGGCCTGGGGATCCGGCGGCGACGGCCGACTCAACCTTGGGGTTGAGTCTCCTTCCAGGCACATCTCTGCAATGAGAACCTTTTGGGGAGGGTAGATCCTGAAGATCCGTTTGGGAATTTCTTTCTCCTGGCTCACCAGCCCCACGTCCCCCAAGTGTAAGTGACAGGATGGGGAGTAGGTAGACTGTTGAGAGGTAAAGAATGCAGCCGAGTTACGAAGTGCCTGGCCAAAGAAAAATCGGGGAGCAAGGACATGAGAGCAGTAAACTTTGGGGCGGCCAATTCATTGTCAGTTAAAAAAATACAAATAGCTAGAATCATCATCAAAGTATCACTAATTTCAAACTGCCTTCTAATTAATTACGGTTCACAGGATGCCTGTTAATTACAGGAGACACCTGACCTAATGTTTGCAAACGAAGTGCAGATGGCAGTGTTTAGAGAAATGCAGGCATGAAGCAGGAAAATGGGGTGTTGGTGTTTTCAGAGTTCCCATCAGGTATCTGAAAGATAGTGGGGTATCTATCTGAAAGATAGATCCAACGAATATATATCAACGACATAATCAAGAATGACTTAGTCACTGCCTTCTGTAGTTCTCTGATAGCAGATTGTAGTCAGGGCAAGTTATTCATTGGCTGGTGTGAACCCTTGTGATTCAAATGAAGTCAGATGGTTTAACACATACAATTGTTTGCCTATGTTCTCGGACACTGAAGAACGTTGCTTTCACACTTGTAAGGAGTTTAAAGGAAAAAAACAAAACAGTTACCTGCTTCAAGTGCTTAGCATTGTACTCAAACAGTTATAGACGCCATTTAGCTTCTGTGAATTTTTGCCTAAGGAAATGTGTAGTTGTGAGACTTACTTCATGACTACCTATTCCTAGTGAAACTTTGTCCTTTAGAAATTACTTAGCAGTGGTTGGTTGCAGAGTGAAAGGTACACACAATTGTATATGCCTGTCAATGCTGACAAAGACATACTGAAAATTCTAAGAGTTGTCAAACAAGATATAAGTTCAGGCTGTTTCTCCAGTGTTCTTTCTGCCTCTGACAAAGAATAAGTGAATATGGTTAACAGTCAGAAGTGAGGAAGAAATGAGTTTATAGATTTCTATTTGAAAGACCCCAGATAGAAATTTAGAAATATGAAGGTTTTTTAAAATCCTACCTAATAGTAAAAGGTGAATTGAGAACAGACTGTATGCTGGACACTTGCTGTTCTTTATTTCACAGAACATTCACAACTCTGAGATCACCACTATCCACATTTCAGAGAGAAGTATCTGGGCTTTAAGAAGTTAAGGCTGCCCACGGTCACATGGCTAGTAAGTGACGAGTTTAAGATTGAGCTCAGGTCACCCATCTCTCCAAATTAAAAACCATGCAGAATGCATGTGTATACATTTATCTAAGTGCATCAAGGTGTACAGTTTAAATGGGTGAATTTTATCTAAATCATACCCCAGTAAAGTTAATTTTTAAAAATCATGCAGGATGAATGTGATGTTTTTATAATAAAACTCATCCAAGAAAGAGCACTATGATGATTTCACACCTGACAGTTTCTGAGGAAAAAGAGATGGAGGTGACACATGTATGTTATTAGCATACACACTGAAAGACTGGTGACACCACAGACTAGAATTGTTCATTCAGGTGACCTTCCCAAATTTAAGATACAGACATACAGAAATATCAACCAGGATGCTACCATGTGTAAGAGGCATGCAAGTCTCTTGTGGAAATCAACCAAGCAAATGCAAAATTGGAAAAGACATTTGAAGTATGAGATATCAAAATTGTCTAACAAAAATACGTCCCAAGTGCTGGGCATTAAAAAGTTAGATACTTTTGCTGTGGTATGCATTAAAGTAACATTTTCTGTGTGTAAGATAGTATGTACTATATTAAGCATTGCGATTATAAGCTGTATAGCAGAACTTACACATTATTTTCAATTAAAATTTGTTTGAACAGTATGTCAAAACATGCCAAGGCACCAGTTGTTAGTGCTTTTGTGTTTGAAGGCTGTGTTTGGCTGTTTAAAGAGAATATATTGACTCCTTTTTCATTTTATGATGTTCCATTTTGAAGTTTCACCAGTTTCAGAAACATTTTAAACTTAAAGCTTTAATTAAAATGTATCAAATTTTTAAAATAAATTTATTTATTTTTGGCTGTGTTGGGTCTTTGTTGTGGTGCGCGGGCTTCTTATTGCGGTGGCTTCTCTTGTTGTGGAGCACGGGCTCTAGGTGTGCAGGCTTCAGTAGTTGTGGCATGCAGGCTCAGCAGTTGTGGCTTGCGGGCTCTAGAGCGCAGGCTCAGTAGTTGTGGTGCACAGGCTTAGTTGCTCTGCGGCATGTGGAATCTTCCTGGACCAGGGATCGAACTCATGTCCCCTGCATTGGCAGGCAGATTCTTAGCCACTGTGCTACCAGGGAAGTCCCTCAAATATTTTGTGAACCGGGTATTCTGAATAATCACAGTTGCCCATACATATGTAGAAACAGGACACAAAATATCTCAGTACTTTTTACAAGCACCCAAACTGGCTTTCTTAGGATGCTTAAACTGATAGTTGCCATCCCCACCTGAAACAGATATATCTGTATTGGTCAGTTTAACAGCCCCAATAATGACAAACTCCACAAGACCTCGGAATAAGATTTGATCAATGAGATTTCACTCTTAGGAATTCTGCACAACCTTAAATTCTCCCAGAGAATATATTCTTCAGTGGCAATCATGAAGGCAGTGACATATCTTGAGTGAAAAAGAGAACAACTGTGACAGAAAGCATGAGTCTTTTTTGTCACAAATGAGGCAATTTGATCAGGATGCATACTTAGCACCCCTCTTGAAGTCCAAGAGGAAACCCTAACCCAGCGCTCCCCATCAGGAGAGTCCTTTGCAAGTCTGAGCGTAACAACAGAAAATCACTACTCTTGGTAATTCAATATAACCAGGGTGGTGGGGAATAGCACAGAGCCTGAGATGAGATCTCTGAACACCTATCCTTCCTCTCTTTACTATTTTACTGCTTTAACATTTGTTTAGTATTAGTGCAGCTTGCTTGGCAATGAAAGCTATGTCTTCTCAGACATGCATAAGCCTATAAGCCTATAGTTGATGGACTACTAAAAATGTTTCCACTCCAACTAACTGCTAGTGTGGTTTTTCATAATTTATTCACCAAATTTATGATTCATTCCAGAAATGTACAGTTTACTAGAAACCATTCTGAACAGGTGGAAGCAGTTTCATTTTGCATACCATGGATGTGTTATCCATAATAAATCCATAATAAATGCACATTTTTTTCCTGTTCATAGCATATCACCTCTAGTCCTTCTATCTGCATAATAAAAATTGAGGTACAATTTCAAAACTATACTTCAAATTCTTAAGATACATTTTGGTGAGATATATAAAGAACCTTTAAAAAGTATATGACCTTTGATCCAATAATTGCCCTCTAGAAATCTATCCAAAGAAAACAGAAATTCAAGCAAAGATTTTTATACAAAAGATGTTCACTGTCGTGTCATTTATGAGAAACATTGGAAAATCTAATCTAAATCAACCTTAGTAAAATCCTTTAATGAATTGATGTATCAATTTATGGTTATTTTAAAATATAGTCATTTAAAATTTATGGGAGCTTGGTTCAAGATGGTGGAGTAGAAGGATGTGTGCTCACTCCCTCTTGCAAGAGCACTGGAATCACAACTAACTGCTGAACAATCATCGACAGGAAGACACTGGAACTCACCAAAAAAGATACCCCACACCCAAAAACAGAGGAGAAGCTGCAATGAGACAGTAGGAGGGGTGCAATTACAATAAAATCAAATCCCATAACCGCTGGGTGAGTGACTGACAAACTGGAGAACAATTAATACCACATAGGTCCACCCACTGGAGTGAAGGTTCTGAGCCCCAAATCAGGCTTTCCAACCTGGGGGTCCAGCAATGGAAGGAGGAATTCCCAGAGAATCAGACTTTGAAGGCTAGTGGGATTTGATTGCAGGACTTCGACAGGACTGGGGGAAACAGAGACTCCACTCTTGGAGGGCACACACAAAGTAGTGTGCACATCAGGACCCGGGGGGAAGGAGCAGTGACCTGCATAGGAGACTGAACCAGACCTACCTGCCAGTGTTGGACGGTCTCCTGCAGAGGCGGGGGTGGCTGTGGCTCACCACGGGGACGAGGACACTGGGAGCAGAAGTTCTGGGACATACTACTTGGCATGAGCCCTCCCTGAGTCCACCATTAGCCCCACCAAGGAGCCTGTGGGCTCTGGTGCTGGGTCGCCTCAGGCCAAACAACCAACACGGAGGGAACTCAGCCCCACCCATCAGCATACAAGCAGATTAAAGTTTTACTGAGCTGTGCCCACCAGAGGAACACCCAGCTCTACCCACCACCAGTCCCTCCCATCAGGAAGCTTGCACAAGCCTCTTAGATAGCCTCATCCACCAGAGGGCAGACAGCAGAAGCAAGAAGACTTACAATACTGCAGCCTGTGGAACGAAAACCACATTCACAGAAAGATAGACAAAATGAAAAGGCATAGGACTTTGTACCAGATAAAGGAACAAGATAAAACCCCAGAAAAACAACTAAATGAAGTGGACATAGGCAACTTTCCAGAACACGAATTCAGAATGATAGTGAAGATGATCCAGGACCTCAGAAAAAGAATGGAGGCAAAGATCTAGAAGATGCAAGAAATGTTTAACAAAGACCTAAAAGAATTAAAGAAAAAACACCTAGAAGAATTAAAGAACAAACAGAGATGAACAATACACTAACTGAAATGGAAAATACACTAGAAGGAAACAATAGCAGAATACCTGAGGCAGAAGAATGGATAAGTGACCTGGAAGACAGAATAGTGGAATTCACTGCCATGGAACAGAATAAAGAAAAAAAGAATGAAGAGAAATGAAGACAGCCTAAGAGACCTCTGAGACAACATTAAACGCAACAACATTCGCATTATAGGGGTTCCAGAAGGAGAAGAGAGAGAGAAAACACCTGAGAAAATATTTGAAGGGATTATAGTTGAAAACTTCCCTAAATTGGGAACGGAAGTAGCCACCCAAGTCCAAGAAACACAGAGAGTCCCAGGCAGGATAAACCCAAGGAGAAACACACTGAGACTCAGTAATCAAATTGACAAAAATAAAAGACAAAGAAAAATTATCAAAAGCAATAAGGGAAAAATGACAAATAACATACAAGGGAACTGCCATAAGGTTAACAGCTGATTTCTCAGCAGAAACTCTACAAGCCAGCAGGGAATGGCATGATATATTTAAAGTGATGAAAGGGAAGAACCTACAACCAAGATTACTCTACCCAGCAAGGATCTCATTCAGATTCAACAGAGAAATCAAAAGCTTTACAGACAAGCAAAAGCTAAGGAATTCAGCACCACCAAACCAGCTCTATAGCAAATGCTAAAGGAACTTCTCTAAGTGGGAAACACAAGAGAAGAAAAGGACCTACAAAAATAAACCAAAAACAATTGAGAAAATGGTAATAGGAACATACATATTGATAATTACTTTAAACATGAATGGATTAAATGCTCCAACCAAAAGACACAGGCTCAATGAATGGATACAAAAACAAGACCCATATATATGCTGTCTACAAAAGACCCACTTCAAACCTAAAGACACATACAGACTGAAAGTGAGGGGATGGAAAAAGATTTTCCATGCAAATGGAAATCAAAAGAAAGCTGGAGAAGCAATACTCATATCAGATAAAACGGACTTTAAAATAAAGAATGTTGCAAGAGACAAGGAAGGACACTACATAATGATCAAGGGATCAATCCTAGAAGAAGATATAACAATTATATATGCACCCAACATACAAGCATCTCAATACATAAGGCAAATGCTAACAGCTATAAAAGAGGAAATTAACAGTAACACAATAACAGTGGGAGACTTTAACACCTCACTTACACCAATGGACAGATCATCCAGACAGAAAATTACTAAGGAAACACAAGCTTTAAATGACACAATAGACCAGATAGATTTAATTGATATTTACAGGACGTTTCCATCCAAAAACAGCAGATTACACTTTCTTCTCAAGTGTACATGGAAGATTCTCCAGAATAGATCACATCTTGGGTCACAAATCAAGACTTGGTAAATTTAAGAAAATTGAGATCATAACAAGCATCTTTTCTGACCACAATGCTATGAGATTAGAAATACATTACAGGGAAAAAAACACGTAAAAAACACAAACACATGGAAGCTATACAATACATTATTAAATAACCAAGAAATCAAACAGGAAATCAAAAAATACCTAGAAACAAAAGACAATGAAAACACGATGACCCAAAACCTATCAGATGCAGCAAAATCAGTTCTAAGAGGGAAGTTCATAGCAATACAATCCTGCCTCAAGAAACAAGAAAAATCTCAAATAAACTATCTAACCTTAGACTTAAAGGGACAAGAGAAAGAAGAACAAACAAAACCCAAAGTCAGTAGAAGGAAAGAAATCATAAAGACCAGAGCAGAAATAAATGAAAAAGAAAACAATAGCAAAGATCAATAAAACTAAAAGCTGGTTCTTTGAGAAGATAAACGAAATTGATAAACCTTTAGCTAGACTCATCAAGAAAAAGAGGGAGTAGACTCAATAAAATTTGAAATGAAAAAGGAGAAGTTACAGCAGACACTGCAGAAATACAAAGCATCCTAAGAGACTACTACAAGCAACTCTATGCCAATAAAATGGACAACCTGGAAGAAATGGACAAATCCTTCCAGGTGTAGCCTTCCAAGACTGAACCAGGAAGAAATAGAAAATATGAACAGACCAATCACAAGTAATGAAGTTGAAACTGTGATTAAAAATCTTACGGCAAACAAAAGTCCAGGACCAGATGGCTTCACAGGTGAATTCTATCAAACATTTAGAGAAGAGGTAACACCCATCCTTCTCAAACTCTTCCAAAAAATTGCAGAGGAAGGAACACTCCCAGACTCATTCTACGAGGCCACCATCACCCTGATACCAAAACCAGACAGAGATACTACAAAAAAAGAAAATTACAGACCAATATCATTGATGAATATAGATGCAAAAATCCTCAACAAAATACTAGCAAGCAGAATCCAACAGCACATTAAAAAGATCATACACCATGATCAAGTGAGATTTATCCCAGGGTTGCAAGTATTCTTCAATATACACAAATCAATCAGTGTGATACACCATATTAACAAATTGAAGAATAAAAACCATATGATCATCTCAATAGATGCAGAAAAAGCTTTTGACAAAATTCAACACCCATTTATGATAAAAACTCTCCAGAAAGTGGGCATAGAGGGAACCTACCTCGACATAATAAAGGCCATATATGACAAATCCGCAGCAAACATCATTCTTAACAGTGAAAAACTGAAAGCATTTCCTCTGAGATAAGGAACAAGACAAGGATATCCACTCTCGCCACTCTTATTCAACATAGTTTTGGAAGTCCTAGCCATGGCAGTCAGAGAAGAAAAAGAAATAAAAGGAATACAAATTGGAAAAGAAGAAGTAAAACTGTCACTGTTTGCAGATGACATGATACTATACATAGAGAATCCTAAAGATGCCACCAGAAAACTACTAGAGCTAATCAGTGAATTTGGTAAAGTTGCAGGATACAAAATTAATGCACGGAAATCTCTTGCATTCCTATACACTAATGATGAAAAATCTGAAAGAGAAATTAAGGAAACACTCCGATTTACCATTGCAACAAAAAGAATAAAATACCTAGGAATAAACCTACCTAGGGAGACAAAAGACCTGTATGCAGAAAACTATAAGACACTTATGAAAGAAATTAAAGATGATACAAACAGATGGAGAGATATACCATGTTCTTGGATTGGAAGAATCAATATTGTGAAAATGACTCTACTACCCAAAGCAATCTACAGATTCAACACAATCCCTATCAAATTACCAGTGGCATTTTTTACAGAACTAGAACAAAAATCTTAAAATTTTTATGGAGACACAAAAGACCCCAAATAGCCAAAGCAGTCTTGAGGGAGAAAAACAGAGCTGGAGACATCAGACTCCCTGACTTCAGACTATACTACAAAGCTACAGTAATGAAGACAATATGGTACTGGCACAAAAACAGAAATATAGAATAATGGAACAGGATAGAAAGCCCAGAGATAAACCCATGCACCTATGGTCAACTAATCTATGACAAAGGAGGCAAGGATATACAATGGAGAAAAGACAGTCTCTTCAATAAGTGGTGCTGGGAAAACTGGACAGCTACAGGTAAAAGAATGAAATTAGAACAGTCCCTAACACCATACACCAAAATAAACTCAAAATGGATTAAAGACCTAAATGTAAGACTGAACACTGTAAAACTCTTAGAGGAAAACATAGGAAGCACACTCTTTGACATAAATCACAGCAAGATCTTTTTTGACCCACCTCCTAGAGTAATGGAAATAAAAACAAAAATAAACAAGTGGGACCTAATGAAACTTAAAAACTTTTGCACAGCAAAGGAAACTATAAACAAGATGAAAAGACAACCCTCAGAATGGGAGAAAATATTTGCAAATGAATCAATGGACAAAGGGTTAATCTCCAAAGTATATAAACAGCTCATGAAGCTCAATATTAAAAAAGCAAACAACCCAATCCAAAAATGGGCAGAAGACCTAAATAGACATTTTTCCAAAGAAGACATACAGATGGCCAAGAGACACATGCAAAGCTGCTCAACATTACTAATTATTAGAGAAATGCAAATCAAAACTACAATGAGGTATCACCTTACACCAGTTAGAATGGGCATCATCAGAAAATCTACAATCAACAAATGCTGGAGAGGGTGTGGAGAAAAGGGAACCCTCTTGCACTGTTGGTGGGAATGTAAATTGATACAGCCACTTTGGAGAACAGTATGGAGGTTCCTTAAAAAACTAAAAATAGAATTACCATACGATCATGGAATCCCACTACTGGGCATATACCCAGAGAAAACCATAGTTCAAAAAGACACATGTACCCCAACGTTCATTGCGGCACTATTTACAATAACCAGGTCATGGAAGCAACCTAAAATGCCCATTGACAGATGAATGGATAAAGAAGATGTGGTACGTATATACAATGGAATATTACTCAGCCATAAAAAGGAACGAAATTGAGTCATTTGTTGAGACATGGATGGACCTAGAGACTGTCATACAGAGTAAAGTAAGTCAGAAAGAGAAAAACAAATATCATATATTAATGCATATGTGTGGAATCTAGAAAAATGGTACAGATGAACCGGTTTGCAAGGCAGAAATAGAGACATAGATGTAGAGAACAAACATATGGATACCAAGGGGGGAAAGTGTGGGTGGGGTGGGGTAGTGGTGGGATGAACTGGGAGATTGGGATTGACATATGTACACTAATATGTATAAAATAGATAACTAATAAGAACCTGCTGTATAAAAATAAAATTTAAAACACAGAATAAAAAATAAAATTTATGGAAATTTTAGGGACTTCCCTGGTGGCGCAGTGGTTAAGAATCTGCCTGCTAAGGCAGGGGACATGGGTTTGAGCCCTGGTCTGGGAAGATCCCACATGCTGCACAGCAACTAAGCTCTTGTCCCACAACTACTGAGCCTGCACTGTAGAGCCCACGAGCCACAACTACTGAAGCCCACAGGCCTAGAGCCTGTGCTCTGCAACAAGAGAAGCCACTGCAAAGAGAAACCCGCACACCGCAATGAAGAGTAGCCCCCGTTTGCTGCAACTAGAGAAAGCCTGCACACAGCAACGAAGACCCAATGCAGCCAAAAATAAATAAATATGTAAAAAAATAAAATAAAATTTATGGAAATTTTAAAATATGCTTCATTTTCATTTGATCATATAGAGCATCATCCCATCTTAATAAAAATACATGTATATGCATACAAAAAAGACTAGAAGCAATTACAGAAAAATGTTAACTGTGGTTATAGTTATAACTGTGGTTATAGCTGAATAGTAGGATTATAGGCCATTTAAATTTTCTTTACACCTTTAATTTTTTTCATATTCTCTATAATGAACATTATTTTTTTATTGTCAGGAAAATAAATGCTATTTAAAAAAATTCTTAGAGGGTTTAGTAAGCGCTTGACTTCTCAATTCATAACTAGTAGAATGAAATATTAGTGCTTATGCATGGGAAATAGCCCAGAAATAACCCCAAACAATGACTACTTTAGAAATCAACTAGTTTCACTCTGCCTCCTCCTTTCTTTCGTTCTTATCATGAACTAGTTGTTTAAAATGTTTCCTATGGGGCTTCCCTGGTGGCGCAGTGGTTGAGAGTTCGCCTGCAGATGCAGGGGACAAGGGTTCGTGCCCTGGTTCGGGAAGATCCCACATGCCGCGGAGCGGCTGGGCCCTTGAGCCATGGCCGCTGAGCCTGCGCGTCCGGAGCCTGTGCTCCGCAGGGGGAGAGGCCGCCAACAGTGAGAGGCCCGCGTACCGCAAAAAAAAAAAAAAAAAAAAAAAGTTTCCTATAGTTGCAAGCCTATTTCTACCAAAGCAGAGTAGTGTAAAATGAATTAAGTCTAAAAGCTTACAGCTACATAAACCTAAAGTGTTAACATAATAAAAAATAAAAAGAAGTTAATAACACAAGCCCCAAAACAAATATTGTATGTAATGACATATTTCCTTCTTTCCAAAAAATCCAAAGAGCCCTAGGCCCTGTGCCAAATATTTCAGAAGTACCATAACTGGAGGTTTTTTCTACTAAAACAGTTATATATATATATATATATATATATATATATATATATATATATATATATATACACACAGACATATATATATGTTTAAACATATCTAGGAAAAGGTCTGGAAGGCTACACCTTGATATCAAGATATCAAGTCTCTAGGTTGGTAGAATTATAAACGTTTTCAGACATTTTTGCACGTCAGTATCTTCAGATTGTTCTAGAATGTACAAACATAGCCTTTTGTAAAAGAAAAAGGTGTTTTAATGTCATTTTGGAAAAAAAAGAAAAGATGCCACTGGGAGCTGTCAGAATTAGTCTCTCTGAGACCTCCCTAACTTAAAATTAGGAACAAATTACCAATTACTCACGGTATGGAAGGTTTTTTGTTTGCTTTTTTTTTTTTTTAATTATTATTTTTTTTACAGTAGGTCCTTTTTGGTTATCTATTTTAAATATAGCAGTGTGTACATGTCAATCCCAAACTCCCAATCTATCCCTCCCCCTCCCTTTTCCCCCTGGTAACCATAAGTTCATTCTCTAAGTCTGTGAGTTTGTTTGCTTTGTAAATAAATTCGTTTGCATCTTTTTTTTTTTAGATTTTGCATATAAGCAATATCATATGATATTTGTCTTTCGGTGTGTGACTTATTTCACTTAGTATGATAATCTCCATGTTGCTGCAAATGGCATTATTTCATTCTTTTTAATGGCTGAGTAATATTCCACTGTATATATGCACCACATCTTCTTTATCCATTCATCTGTCATTGGACATTTAGGTTGCTTCACAGTATGGAGTTTTCACAGGCTAAATAATATAGCTTTATATTTGGTATCTTCCTATGACTTGGGAGAAAAAAAATAAGTCCTTTGAACTTATCTATGAAGCAATTTAGGAAATTCTCTTGGAAAGTTCAGTTATGCAACAGCTATTTAAATAGATTACACATCTTTCATTGGCAGTTGTATCAATGGAGTTGTACATTGATAAAAATTTAAAACAAAACAGGTAGAAAATTAAACAAACAAAGCATCATGTGAAAACAGACACGTTTCCTAAAAGAACTGCAACAAGTTAATAATTGGTCATTAAATAAAACACCTAGGACATTTTTGCATGTTAGAGGTTTTTGAGATGGACAGTTATTAGTGGTTTGGTAACATGGCCCATTTACAAAGTATATTAGCACAGTTTTTTACATAAAGTAGATGTTCAGAATCTTCTTATAAAAATTTATTTTGACTAAAACCTGTGCAATAGAAAATGATTCCAAGTTTATTTTACAAATTAATTTTTATTATTTACTATACAAAATACATGGTGCTAAGTTTTTTCCCTAAATTTGAGCATCTGGAGGAAAAACTTCAATTAATTTGAGTACACGTCTAACCGAAAGAAATAGAACCATCTGACTGAGGCACTCTGATACACTGAAAAGCACTCACTTCGAACTCTGGAATGTACTCCCAACGTTGCAGGTAACTAGCTTGTAACCTTGGGGTTCATTGTTTTCTGTTAAATAAACCAGGATCATCTCTCGCCAAGATTTCTTCTGGTTTTAAAAGTCTAAGATCTGAAAACAAACAGGAAGATTCTAAAAGGTAGAGAGAAGTTCGACCAACTGTGGACCTCGGGATCTAAGGCACAACACAGGGATGAGTCCTCTGGGTCATCTTTCTGCCTCATATATCCTAGACTCAGAGCTGAAGAAGCTGGCAACCAGCACAAATAAAGGAAAGCCCCAATAAAAGCCTACTCGCTTTAGCCAAAAGACCTGGAAAAGAGCAGCCTAGCAGGGCAGAAGAACTTCAGGCAATAAGTGCTATACTCTAGCGAAGCATGACAAAAGAAAACTGTGGCTCCAACCCCACCCAGACCAGTGGAAGCCAAGTGGAGATCTCAGACTTCCACTTTTGCCAGGCTGTAATGAAGTGCCCCAACCCTCTCCCCAGCTCTCCCTACTGCAAGTATGGTGTCAGAGGAAGCCTAGTGGAGAGTCAGGACTTTGATGGCAACCTAGTAGTAATGAGGCCAGACACCATTCACCCTATGCCTGTGGTGTCAGTGGAGTCCACATGGGGAGCAGTATTAAATCCCTCTTACCCCTCCCTAGTAGGAAGGTATCAGTGGAGGTATAGTGAGAAACTGGAACTCCCATCTCCACCTATAAGTAATGAAAATCAGCCACAGCTCAGGTACCAACAGAGGCTGAGAAGAAGCTGAGAGAGTCCACTACCCATCTGGATTTTACCCCCAACTGGCAATAATGAGGTAGCCACTCCCAACCCCCCCTTCCTTCTGCTGCTGGAGCAGTGTCAGAGGAAAGCAGCTAAAACAGAAGGTTTAAATGAGACACATATGGTCTCCTTTGAAGCACAAAAGTTTTTAATTTTGATGAAGTCCAGTTTATCTATCTTTTCTTTTGTTGCTCATGCTTTTGGTGTCATATCTAAGAATCTTTTGTCAAATTCAAGGTCATGAAGATTTGACCCTATGTTTTCCTATAAGAGTTTTATAGTTTTAGCTCTTACATTTAGGTCTTTGATCCATTTTGAGCTAATTTTTTATATGGCATAACATAAGGGTCAAACTTCATTCTTTTGCCTTTGGCTATCTACTTGTCCCAGCATTTGTTGGGAAAAAAAAAAGATTGAATGGTCTTGGCAGTCTTGTCAAAAATCGTTTGACCATAGATATATGAGTTTATTTCTGGGCTGTCAGTTCTACTCTATTGATCTATGTATCTGTCCTGGTGCCATTACCACACTGTCTTGATTAAGGTTGCTTTGTAGTAAGTTTTGAAATCAGGAAATGTGAGCCCTCCTACTTATTGTTCTACTTTTTCAAGATCAATTTTGTTATTCTGGATCCCTAGAAATTCCATATGAATTTTAGAATCAGATTGTAAATTTCTACAAAGAAGTCAGTGGGGATTCTGATAGGGATTAAGTTGAATCTGTAGGTCTGTTTCAAGAATATTGCATCTTAAGAATGTTAAGTCTTCTGATCCAAGAACATGGATTTTTCCATTTCCTTAGATCTTTAAGTTCTTTCAACAATGTTTTATGATTTTTTGGGAAATTTTACCCTTCTTTGTTAAATTTATTCCTAAGCAATTTATTCTTTTTTTTTTTTTCGGTACGTGGGCCTCTCACTGCTGTGGCCTCTCCTGTTGCGGAGCACAGGCTCTGGACGTGCAGGCACAGTGGCCATGGCTCACGGGCCCAGCCGCTCCGCAGCACGCAGGATCCCCCTGGACCGGGGCACGAACCCGTGTCCCCTGCACTGGCAGGCGCACTCCCAACCACTGCGCCACCAGGGAAGCCCCCATTTTATTCTTTTTGATGCTATCATTAATGAAATTGTTTTCTTAACTTCATTTTTGGATTGTTCATTGCAATTGTATAAAACTACAATTAATTTTTGTAAATTAATCTTGTTATCCTGTAACTTTGTGAAAACATTTCTAGTTCTAAAAGTTTTTTAGTGGATTCCTTAGGATTTTCTACATAAAAGATCATGTCATTGGTGAATAGAGATAGTTTTACTTCTTCCTTTCCAATGGATGCCTTTTCTTTTTTATGTCTTATTACCTTGGCCAGAATCTCTAATACAATGTTGAATAGAAATGGTAAGAGTGGACATCCTTGTCTTATTCTTGATCACAAGGGAAAAGCATCCAGTCTTTCACCATTAAGTATGATGTTAGCTGTGGGTATGTTGTAGGTATCTTTTATTGAGGAAGTTCTCTTCTATTCCTAGTTTGTAGAGTATTTTTATCACGAAAGGGTGTTGGATTCTGTCAAATGCTTTTTCTGTGTCTTTTGAGATTGCCTTACTCTGCTTGGGCTGCCATAACAAAATCCTGTAGATTGAGTGGTGTTAACAACAGAAATTTATTTTATCATAGTTTTAGAAGCTGGAAATCTGAGATCAGGGGCCCAGCATGGGTAAGTTCTGGTGAGAGCTCTCTTCCTGGCTTGCAGACAGCCACTTTCTCATTGTATCCTTACATGGGGGAGAAAGAGGACCAAATTCTCTGGTATCTCATCTTATAAGGGCACTAATCCCATCATGAGGGCCCTTCCCTTATGACCTCATCTAAACAAAATTACCTCCAAAATGACCCATCTCCAGATACCACACATTGGGTATTAGGCCTTCAACATATGAATTTGGGTGGTACTCAATCCAGTCCATAGAAGAGATCATCATGTAATTTTTGTTTTTTATTCTATTGAAATGATGTATTACATTAACTTGTTTTCAGATGTTGAACCAACATCGCACTCAAAAATAAATCAGTGTTATCCACTATATAAACAGGCTAAAGAAGAAAAATTACATGATCATATCAATTAATGAAGGAGAGCATTTGATAAAATTCAACACTTATTATAAAAGCTGTCAGAAAACTAGCAACAGAGGGGAAATTTCTCAACTTGAGAAAGAGCATCTACCAGAAAAACACCATTAACATTATACCTAGGACTTCCCTGGTGGTCCAGTGGTTAAGATTCCATGCTTCCAATGCAGGGGGCATGGGTTCAGTCCCTGGTTGGGGGCCACATGCCACGTGGCATGGCCAAAAATATATATATATTATACCTAATAATGAAAAATTGAATGTTTTCCCCCTAGAATCCCAAACAAAGCAAAGTTGTTCAATACTATCACTCATTCAACACAGTGCTAGAAGTCCTAGCCAATGCAATAAAGCAAAAAAAGAAAATAAAAAGCATACAGATCAGAAAGGAAGAAATAAAATTCTCCCTATTTGCAGATAACATGATTGTCTATGTAGAAAATCCCAAGGAATCTACAAAAACAAAAACCGTCCTAGAACTAATAAGTGAGTTCAGCAAGTTCACAGGTTATAAGATAAACACAAGAATCAGTTGCATTTCTATATGCTGGCAATGAATATGTAAACGCCAAAATTTTAAATTCAATACTACTCATATTCGCTCCCCTAAAAATAAAATAAGGTGTAAGTCTAACAAAACATGTAGAGGATTTGTATGCTGAAACGTATAAAACACTGATAAAAGAAATCAGGAAGATCTAAATAAATGGAGAAATATACTGTGTTTATAGACTGGAATACTCAACAAAGTAAAAATGTCAGTTCTTTCCCAGATGGATATACAAGTATAGTTCAAGTCGTATCAAAATCCCAGCAAGGTTTTTTGTAAATAGAACAGATTATTCCAAAATTTATATGGAAATGCAAAGGATCTAGAATTGCTAAAACAATTTTGAAAAAGAAAAATAAAATGGGAGGAATCGGTCTATTTTAAGACTTCATTATATAGCTATAACAGTCAATATCATGTGTCTATTTATACATAGATCAATAGAACAGAACAGAGAGCCCAGAAATAGACACACAAATATGCTCAACTGAATTTTGACAAAGGTGCAAAAGCAATTCAACTTAAAACAGCCTTTCCAACAAAGGCTGGAATAATTGTACATCCATAGGAAAAATAATAAATCTTTCCCTAAGTCTCACATATTATGAAAAATTAACTCAGACTGGATCTTTGACTTAAGTGTAATACATAAAACAATAAAGCTTTTAGAAAAAAAATAGGAGAAAATGTTTGGGATCTAAGGTGAGGCATAGAGTTCTAAAGCCATTCCACAAAAGGAAAAATTGATAAATTGGATTTTGTATGTTAAAAACTTTTTCTCTGCAAAAAACCCTGTAAAGATGGAAAGACAAGTTACAGACTGGGAGAAAATATTTGAAAACCACATATTCAGGATTAGTTTCTAAAATATTTAAAGAACTCTCAAACTCAACAACAAAATATAAACACTCCAATTAGAATATGGGTAGAAGATATCAAGAGACCTTCTACCTAAGAGGATATAAAGATGGCAAATAATCACATGCTGGCAAGGGTGCAGAGAAACTGGGTCACTCATTACATGATAGTGCAAATGTAAAATGGTACAGTCACTATGGAAAATAGTTTGTCAGTTTCTTAAAAAAACTAAACATGTAACCACCATAGGACACAGCAATAGCACTCCTGGGCATTTGTATTAGAAAAATGAAAATGGGTTCACCCGAAAACCTGTACACAAATGTTTATAGCAACTTTATTTATAATAGCCCCAAACTGGAAACAACCCAGATGTCCATCAATGGAGAATGATTAAACAAATTGTGGTACATCCATCCCATGGAATACTACTCAGCAATAAAAAGGAACAGACTATTAATACATGCAACAACCCCTGGATGAATTTCCAGAGGAGTGTGCTAAGTGAAAAAAGCTAATCCCCCCAAATTATATACTGTATGATTCTACTTATATAATATTCTCGAAATGACAAAATTATAGAAATGCAGAGCGTATTAGTGATTACAGGGACTAAGGAGGGGGTAGGGGCAGGAAGAAAGCACATGTGGCGCCTTGAGGGATTCTTATGGTGATGGAAGTGTTCTATATCTTGACTATCAGTATCGATATCCTGGTTCTCTAATTTTGCAAGATGTTAACATTGGAGGAAAGTGGGCGAAGGGTTCATAGGATCAATCTGTGTTATTTATTACGGCGGCATATGGATCTAAAGTGACCTAAAAAAAATGTTTAATTTAAAAAAGTCTATGATCTTCCATGCAGATAAGTAAGAAAAGCTGACATTATAATATTGCTGTTGTTTAAAAAAATAATAACTGCACTTTTCTGGTAGGTGAAATTATGGTTGAGTTTTCTTCCTTTATACTCTTCTGTATTTATGATGTTTTATTCATTGAGCATGCTTTATGTTTGAAATTAGGAAAAAAGAAGGAAGAATCAAAAAAATTCTGTGTCCTATGAAACACACTGTTACCTGGAGAATTTGAAAAAGGAGATAGAGTATAGATCAGAAATTGTCCTGAACTAGGATTCTTAGAATAAAGCAAAACCTTTTTGATTTAACAAAATTCTATTGAGCCATTACTTGTGATCGTTCTGAAGCACAGATTCCTAAAAACACTATTTGCCACAAATTCTGTTTTCGCTATAGTTAGGAGGATCATATAATTTATTATTTAAATTAGAATACTTTTGAAAGTAAAGAGGAATGTTATTAATTATTCTTGAAAAAATGGGTGAAAACTAATACTCTCCCAAAACACCTGGTACATATGCTTATCCTTGCTTTTGATCATGCTTAATTCTTATAAATCTAGAATTTTTTATATTAAAATCCAGCGACTTTAATATATGGCATCATATCAAATTAATGTACATAGCAACAGTGTTAAATACACTGTTGTTAATCATTCTCTCCTTGAAGAGCTACTTTCTTTACTTGGGTTCCAGGACCACCCTCATTTGATTCTCCTCCAGCTCCAGACTCTAACTGTTGGAGTGTCCCAGGGTTCAGCTCTCAGCTCCCTTCTTGTCTCTTCCATAGCCACACTCCTTCTCTAGGTAACCTCATCCTACCTTGTGGTTTTCTATACCTCTGAAATGCTGTTGACTTCAAAACTGGATCTTCAACCCAGACCATTCCTCTGATTTATATATAGGCTCTTATATCCAACTCCTACACAAACATCTCCACTTGAATATCTAATAAGAATCTCAACTCTAACATGTCCTGTGAAGAATTCTCAATTCCCATGCCTCCTCCCCCACCAAAATGTGTTCCATTATTGGTAGTCTCCATTTCAGTAAGTGGCTTTAGGCCAAAAACTTAAACTCATCCTTGTTTCCTGGCTTTTACTCACAGCCCACATCCAGGTCATTAGCAGGTCCTGTTGTTTGTACCTTCATAATCTATCATGAATCCGTCTTCACTTCCTCATCTCATCTTCCTTGTGTGAGCCACCATCATCTCTTTCCAATTACTGCACTGTCCAATGGTCTCCCTACTTTCATTTTCGGTTTTGCTCCCCACAGATTATTCTCCAAACAGCAGGCTGAATGCTCCTTTATATAAATATATTTTTTGTTATATACATTTGTTTTATTTTTTAGATTCCACATATCAGTGACAACACAGAATATTGTCTTTCTCTGTATGACTTATTTCACTAAGCAGAATACCCTCTAAGTCCATCCACATTGTGGCAAATGGCAGAATTGCATTCATTTTTATGACGAGTAAAATTCCATTTTGTGTGTGCGTGTGTGTGTGTGTACGCACACACACACACCACATCTTCTTTATCCATTCATCTGTTGCTGGACAGTTAGGTTGCTTCCGTATCTTGGCTATCGTAAATAATGCTGCTATGAATATTGGAGGGCATGTATCTTTTCAAATTAGTGTTTTTGTTTTCTTCGGATATATACCCTGGAGTGGAATTGTTGGATCATATGGTTGAATGCTCCTTTTCAAATTTAAATCAGTCCTGTAGCTCCCCTACTCTCAACCCTGCAACGGGTTCCTAGTGCTGTTATTGTAGCCTACAAGGCCTTCACGATCTGCTCTCCTGCTTCCCCCCAACCTTTTCTCTAACCTCTTTTCCCGAGAAGCTCCCCTGTACACTGTGTTGCATACTGGCTTCCTTGCTATTGTTTAAACACCAAGCACATTTTCATCTCAGAGCCTTTGTACTTATTGTTCCCTCTGTCCAGAATACCCTTCCTCTAAATATCTACAGTTTCCTCTTGCTTTAAGGTCTCTGATAAAATGTGATGACTTCTGAGGGACCTGGTTACCAACTACCCTGCCAACCTAGTTATCCTCTAGCCCTTGACCCTTTCTATATAGCACTTACCACCACCATTACATATCTGTTTGCTTAGCATCTACCTCCTTCTCTAGAACACAAGCTCCGTGAGGACAGGGACTTTGTACATTTCTGAATCCCTAGAACCTAGGTCAGCATTTGGAACACAGAAAATGCTCAATAAATATTTGGTAAATGAATGAATTAAGATAATAGGGGAAATGGAACACTAGATTTTCCGTAGGGATTGCCAAGCAGAAAGATATAGTGAAGGGCTTCCCTGGTGGTGCAGTGGTTGAGAGTCCGCCTGCCAATGCAGGGGACACGGGTTCGTGCCCCGGTCTGAGAAGATCCCACATGCCGCGAAGCGGCTAGGCCTGTGAGCCATGGCCGCTGAGCCTGCGCGTCCGGAGCCTGTGCTCCGCAACGGGAGAGGCCACAACAGTGAGAGGCCCACGTACCGCAAAAAAAATAAAATAAAAAGAGATATAGTGAAAATAACATGAAGGAAAAGTCATACCAACAGGCACTGAATGTGCTCAAAGGGAGATGACTGCTGACTGAGTATCAGAGTCTTGTTCTTGCCCTGCTGAAGATCTGGAATCAACAAGATAACAGCCTGGTAATATCGTTAATAGAAGTAAGATGATGTTATCTTACAGAAGTAAGATAATTTTGTGAGATAAGAAGATTTTCTGTGTTCATGTTTTTAATAAGTATTTCTATGGAATTAAAAATAGAGAGGGATGGGGAAGAAGTGCATTTTGGGGTCTTATAATATGTAAGACAATTTGGGGTGATGGTTATGGCCATGGTGTGACATGAACTTTGGTCATGTTTTTCTGAGTAGCTTTGATTCCTTACTAAAGATTGTGAAAGCAAGTTTGGCCTGATTTGGCCAAAGTGACACCAATTTCCTGAGACAGCAGTAAGCTGCCCACTTCATAACCTATTTTCACTAATTTCTAGACAGGTGGTTGTCTGTTGCTGGTGATTCTTGGTTTAGAATGTTTATTCCAGCTCAGAACTACTGGACTACCTCACAGCCTTAATATTCAATGTTCAGTCAAGCAGTAAATGTCATAGAACCTTGTGCATGGTAGATTCAGAGCCAACCTGGTTCTGGACCAGCTCAGGAGTGTGGATGACACAGGTGGTTCAGCAGCATCTCTGTTTGGAAAGAGGAATTTAACCCTGCCCATATTAGATTATCCAACTCTCCTAACCTTCAGCAGTTCATTACTGATAGGGTAGAGTCTGAATTCCTCCAACATCATGCTTGATTGTACCTATTGTATCTATGTTTGGTAGAATTCAGTAGTGAAGCCATCTGGGCCTGGGCTTTTCTTTGTGGGTAGTGTTTCTTTTTAATTACTAATTCAACCTATTCACTTGTTATAGATCTATTCAAATTGTCTATTTCTTCTTGAGTTAGTAGTAGTAGTTTGTGTCTTTGTAGGAATTTATCTGATTCATCAAATTTGTCTAATTTGTTGGCATACGATTGTTCATAGAATTCTTATCATTTGTGGCTTAGCTGAACTAAGTATTCCTAAACATGACCCATGCTTTCTTGCCCTTTCACTTTTGCACTTGGAATGCCCTCAACTTAATCTCTGCCTATTGAATTGTATTGAATACCTACTGACACCAAAGCATTCTTCAGAGTTCTCTAGGGAATACGTGAACAAATATATATGATAAGGTCATGGCATCAAAGAGCCTACTGTCTAATATAATATTTCCTAAAGTGTGTTCTACAGAACTCCTACAAATTTCAACTCAAAAATAAGGTCCTGGGACTTCTCTGGTGGCGCAGTGGTTAAGAATCCACCTGCCAATGCAGGGGACACGGGTTCGAGCCCTAGTCTGGAAAGATCCCACATGCCACGAAGCAACTAAGCCCGTGTGCCACAACTACTGAGCCCATGCTCTGCAACAAGAGAAGCCACTGCAATGAGAAGCCCGCGCACCACAGCAAAGAGTAGCCCCCGCTCACCGCAAGTAGAGAAAGCCCATGCACAGCAACAAATACCCAACACAGCCAAAAATAAAAATTAATTAAAAAAAATTTTTTTTTAAGTTCTATGCTCAAAGACATGAGGGAGACACATTCATTCTGTAGGTGATTCATAATTCTCATTGGCACGTTAATTGCTTTAAGAAGTACTGCCACGGAGAAGCCCAGTGTTTACCCCAGTGTTTTCCCGAAAGTATTTGACCACAGAACTCTTTCTTATATAACATCTATTAACAACCCAAAGAACTTCTGTTCCATGGAACACATTTAGGAAACAGTGGTCTAGATAAAACATACACTCAAGTTTATGTGTAAACTTGGGTATATGGTACAGTACAAGTTAGAATGTCGTATTTGAGAGTGAGTCCTTAAAACATGAATAGGAAGGACTGGAGAAAAGAATGGAAGAAAGGCAGAAAAGGAAACATAAATGAAACATCCCAGGAAATAGAAAAGCAGAAGAAGTGAAGATAACAAGAGTTAAGCTAAAGAAATAGAGATCTGTCAACAATGTCGAGTGCTGCAGAGAGGTCAAAGAGACCAAGAAATGGCACTTGGATTTCACCGTCTTGAAATCAGTGTCAACTTTCAGAAGAACAATTCCAGGACAATGGTGGAAGCAGATGAAAAGGAAATAATGGGTAAGTAGAGTAAGCATGTGACCTCCAAGGAAGCAGGGGTTTTTGTTTCTTTTATTTACTGATGTTCCCCATCATGTAGAAGCGTCCTGGCATATTGAAAGTTTTCCATATATATTAGTTAAATAAGTGAATGAATTAATGTATGCATAAGTGGTGGTTGAAAAAAAAGGTCAGTGGGACTTCCCTGGCAGTCCAGTTGGACTCCGCACTTGCATTGCATGGGGCACAGGTTCAGTCCCAGGTCGTGGAACTAGGATCCCACATGCTGGGCAGTGTGGCCAAAAATAAAAAGTTTGGGTCAGTGTGGGTAATAAAGGAGAGACTATAATAATGGTGTCGTTGAGGAAAGGGGCAACTTGAACATGCTTTTAGGCAGAGAACTCCAGTGGAAAAGTGCAAATCAAAAGTTCAAAATAGGGCTTCCCTGGTGGCGCAGTGGTTGAGAGTCTGCCTGCCAATGCAGGGGACACGGGTTCGTACCCCCATCCGGGAAGATCCCACATGCTGCAGAGCGGCTGGGCCCGTGAGCCATGGCCGCTGAGCCTGCGCGTCCGGAGCCTGTGCTCTGCAACGGGAGAGGCCACAACAGTGAGAGGCCCGCGTACCGCAAAAAAAAAAAAAAAAAAAGTTTGAAATAGAAGAAATTGATAGAACACTATCATAATTGAAGCAATTATGAGAATGAGAACAGAGTCATAAATAGAATAGAAGGAAGCAGGTCCCACTTAGCATGTAAAATGAACTCATTCACAACTCTCTTCAAAAAAGTTGTTCCTCATTATGGGTACCATATTCCCATTAACTGTATGAAAATCCACTCAAGTACCCAAGCTAGAAACCCCAGTCTTCTTTATTACCTCCTTGTCTTCCATCTTCTTGCCTGCTTAAATGGATACCAAGTTACTTTAATTCCACTCCTGTAATGCTCCATGTATCCATTCCCATTTTTCATCCCCATTGGCACTACCCTAGGTAAGGCATTCATCATTTTCTTGCCTGGAACGTTTTAATGATTTTCTAACTATACTCTGAATTCAGTAGCTTTCTGCTCTCAGTCCTTTCTCCATAATGCCACCAGAACTATGGTCTTAAAGCCCAGATATGATCATACCATTTTTCTCTTCAAAAGAGCAGCAATACATCATTCCTATTTATTCCATGTCATTTATTGGGTGCCTCATATGGCTAGGTGCAGGAGATGCACTGGTGAGTTATGATAAAGGAAGCATTTAAAATTAGGGGTGAGGGACTTCCCTCGTGGTCCAGTAAATAAGACTCCACGCTGCCAATGCAGGGGGCCTGGGTTCGATGCCTGGTCAGGAAAGTAGATCCCATATGCATGCCACAACTAAGAGTCCGTATGCTGCAACTAAGAAGTCCGTGTGCCGCAACTAAGGATCCTGCATGCCACAATTAAAACATGCCACAATGAAGATCCCGCGTGCCACAACTAAGACCCGGTGCAGCCAAAATAAATAAATATTTTAAAAAATAATTTAAAAAATAAAATTAGGGGTGAAAAAAATCAAATGGCCAAAACAAAAAAGATGCTCAAGAATGAAATGTTATTTTTCTCCTATGAGATTGACAAAGATTAAAAAGAATGAAAATGCCCAATGTTGGCAAATATGTGGGAAAATAAGCAACCTCATCCATTATTGGTGCAAGTATTAATAGATACAGACTTTTTGGAGGGCAATTTAGCAATACCTGTTAAAACTTTAATAATACCCATTTGCCCTAACGATGGTTCTCTCTGGGGTTGTGGAATTATGAGATACTCTCTACTTTTCACAGTGTTTTTCACTACTTTTCACAATATTTAATGTTTATAATGTATATATTTTTATGTTTCAATTTGAAAAAATGAAGACACAAAATGGAAAAAAATTATCTTTCTTTGACAGATTCACACTTCTAGGTTAACCTTCAACAATGCTCAAAATGAGTCCCTAGCCCAATTCCAGCCCCACATTCTGCCACTCCCATTCACCCAGGACTACCCCAGGTAGCGCTTTTCACTCCTGTCTGCCTCTGATGTTCCTCTTTTTTTTTTAATTTATTTATTTTTTCATATTTTATTTATTTGGTGGTGCCGGGTCTTAGTTGCGGCAGTCCGGCTCCTTAGTTGTGGCATGCAAACTCTTAGTTGTGGCATGCATGTGGGATCTAGTCCCCTGACCAGGGATCAAATCCAGGCTCCCTGCATTGGGAGCGTGGAATCTTTTTTTTTTTTTTTTTTTTTTGCGGTACGCGGGCCTCTCACTGTCGTGGCCTCTCCCGTTGCGGCGCGCAGGCTCAGCGGCCATGGCTCACGGGCCTAGCCGCTCCGCGACATGTGGGATCCTCCCGGACCGGGGCAGGAACCGGTGTCCCCTGCATCAGCAGGCGAACTCTAAACCACTGTGCCACCAGGGAAGCCCGGGAGCCTGGAGTCTTTAACCACTGTGCCACCAGGGAAGTCCCTGCCTCTGATGTTCCTCTAACTGGAATGCCTCCCCTGCCTCCCCTTCCTCTATTAATCAAAACAGTACTCATCTTCCTAAAAGAACTCAGAATCATTTGCCTTTCTTTGTGAAGCTTGTCCTCCCATCTGATTTACATTGCCTCTCCAAAGGGGGTGCTAAGAGGGGAGTTTGTTTATACCTCTAGCAGGACACGGTTGGCTTGCATTGTTGTTACTTGTGTCTCCCTTACCATCATTTATTCTCCATTTCATCAGCCTTTTCTGTGAAATAACTGTTTATTTAAAAATATTTATTCAGAGTCTTGCATGTTCCATACCTAAATCCACTCTTAAACTATACATTTGTGAACAATTACCTTCAAGTCACAAAATGCTATTTTGTATTAATTTGTATTTGAAGAGAGTGCAGGAATTAATTAAACATGTCTATAGATGCCTGGTGTTTATTCATTGACAATGAGCCGGAATTATTACCTCACTTTAAGCCTTTCTCTGGTGATTTGTTTACAGAGAGTTGTGCTAAATAGCTGAATTGTTGTCATGACCCTTTGCCTAGATCTTTTCAAAACAGTCATTAGACTTGAGTTTTACATAACAAAAACACACACACAAAATCTCATAACCAGGAGAGATACTGAAAACAATTCTTAGAATTTTAAGCTTGCACATGCTTTAAGATTGGTTTTACACTGATGGGCATAGCACATGATTTTGTAACTCAACAATAATTAAATCTGACCATTTGTAAGTGCTGAAGTGTGTATGGTTGCCAAATTGTGATAACGTGTAAAATAAGTAACCTTAAATGAACTTGATCAATAGGGCTCCTTGCAGTAAATCAAAGAATTAACCACTTTTTGCTGTTTTGGTGACTACACAGTTTCAGGTCCCCAAGTGGGAGTAGCTCTTAAAGCTAAAGTGGCAGCCCCATTATCATTTGTAAATTTCCACTAACAAGCCAGGCTGGCAGCGGCTGCTGGCTGCAAGGGCTGTGACCTTTCTAACAGCATAGTATTAGTCATTGTTTTGTTTATGAGCATCTATATATGCCATGGAAGTTCTGGGGACAGAGTTTCAGAAAAAGAAAACTGAAACTAAGAAGGAAATCAAAAGCAAAATGCCTAAAACTACTTCTTTAGCCCTTTATGATCTCAGGACTTCAGGGACCTTGAAAGATTGATTTCCTCTCACTCAAGTTTCTTATAAAATTAGCTTTGGCTCATGCATCTGTAACACAGTAGTTAATTTTACAAGATAAGCAGTACAGGGGAAATGTATCTGAGGGGAAAATCCAGTGCTGGAAGCTCAAGAGACACTTACAAGGTCACAGAACAAAGCTGGTAAGTGAAGTGGTCCTACTAGAGACCTGCAAATAGCAAAGGATCTGCTTCAGGTTAATTTCAGTGTATCTTTCATCACACTTCACTTTTCTTCTCAGCCAGCATTAACTGTAAGTGGACCTTACTCAACCTGTCCTGTGAGAACCATTTGAATCACTCAGCCAAAGAACAATTGTGGTTTAAGTCCTGAAGTTTGAACTTTGCATGTTAGCATCTACTTCCCTGTAATGGTCCTGGAGGCTGTAGTAGCCACGGCAATGACTATTAACCAGTTCTTCCTGTTCACAGCTACTTATGCCATTCCTAGAGACTAAATGTGCTTTCAGATAAGCACCATGGGCTATCTGAGCAGGAAGGTATATTACAATCTTTTAAATTCAATCTCCTACTTTATGGGAGGGGGGTCCCTGAGGCTCAGCTCAGAAAGATCAAGCAGGTTCTTTGGGAGCAGAGCTGGAATTAGAACCATGTGTCTCAACTAATCTAGGTTCCTAATCTAGAGCTCTTTATACTCACAGTGACTCAACACCAGAATAATTTCTCACTTTTATAGTCAGAGAAAGACTCTGTGAATTAATTAATCTTTTTATTTGGATTTGTTAATCTTTTAAAATATGCAGAAGACTCATTTAACTTCAATACTGTATATGTCAGTACTGGGAAAATGCTTACAAAGAAGCATGTTGGAGATGTCTTCTAAAACCATGTGATGGGACTGGCCTGTAAAACTGTTCAATGATCCACAAGCTACGAATTTTCAAAACAACATTAACTAGAACTATTAAATTTCCACCTGATTATCAAAGTGCTGTGGCACTCAACTTGCTTCAACAAAATTCCCTTCAAGTCAGTCAAATCACTAGGGTTTGTCTCTGTTGTACTCCAAGTGGGTGCAGCACCTCAACAGGAGAGTTCAGAGGGACACAAAATTCCTGTGGAACACACAGGACTACTTATGCTCACCTTCTCTTGATACTTCTCCCTAATACATGGAACTGGCATTTCCCAAGTGAGTCCCTTAGAATGTTAACTTGGATTTGAAAAAATGGTTCCATGATCAAGTAAATTTAAGAAACATAGTTCACTTGGTTTCTTTTATTATGCTAATTTGATTATTTATTCATTCAGCAAATTTTTTTTCAGTGTCTACTATGTTCAGACACCGTTTGGGGGGCTTAGGATACAGGGGTGAACGAAAAGGACACACATCTCTGCTCTCACGGAACTTAAAGACAAATCAGTGAATGTAGCTTTCCCCTTCCGTTGAATTAATTCTTAGGTTAATGCCCTCTTAAGAATTAATACTTAAGTTACATTACCAGGAATGGAACAATGAATTACATAATTAATAATTTGCAATAATAATAAGCTCAATGAAGGAAAACCCCAAAGTGCTCTGGGAAGATAAAAATAAGAGGATTTAGGGGCTTCGCTGGTGGTGCAGTGGTTGAGAGTCCGCCTGCCGATGCAGGGGACACGCGTTCGTGCCCCGGTCTGGGAGGATCCCGCATGCCACGGAGCGGCTGGGCCCGTGAGCCATGGCCGCTGAGCCTGCGCGTCCGGAGCCTGTGCTCCGCAGCGGGAGAGGCCGCAGTGGTGAGAGGCCCGCGTACCGCAAAACAAAACAAAAATAAAATAGAATAAGAGGATTTATTAGGAACTTGTTGCCAGAATCTCTTGTGGAGGGTTGTTCGCCTTGATGAGATTCTGAATCTGGCTGTGGGTAGGGAGAACTTGGTATGTTGAAAGCCCCTCCTGACATGCTTCCAGTCCCTTCCATTGCCCTCCCTTTCCTTAATGAGAACCCTAAACCACACCTCAGAGCTCCATTCCTGGGCAGAGCAAAAACCCAGCACAGCCAGCTGCTGTGGCCTCAGGCTCTTCCTCCCTCCCTAGGAGTTCTAGATGAGCAACAAGCAGCAATGGGCCCTGAAAGCAGAGCCAAGTGATGGAAATTCAGTCAGAAGGAAGTGACTCAAGACTCTCACCATTAAAGACTGACATTTCCTTTAAACTTGACAACTAACTAAACTTTTTCTGAAATGTAAAAATACTTATTTTTGTGACAAAAACCATGACAGTGTTCGTCATCTTTGATTCAGCAATCCCCCTCCTGGGAATTTAACTTAAGAATTAATTCAGGGCTTCCCTGGTGGCGCAGTGATTGAGAACCTGCCTGCCAACACAGGGTACACGGGTTCAATCCCTGGTCCGGGAAGATCCCACATGCCACGGAGCAACTAAGCCCGTGTGCCACAACTACTGAGCCTACGCTCTAGAGCCCGTGAGCCACAACTACTGAGCCCACATGCTGCATCTGCTGAAGCCCACACGCCTAGAGCCCATGCTGCCCAATAAGAGAAGCAGCTGCAATGAGAAGTCCGCGCACCGCAACGAAGGGTAGCCCCCACTCACCGCAACTAGAGAAAGCCTGCGCACAGCAACAAAGACCCAACTCAGCCAAAAATAAATAAATAAAATGAATAAATTTATTTTTTAAGAAAAGAATTAATTCAATAGAAGAATAAAGCTACATACACCAAGTTGGTCATTGTAATGTTAAATACAGTAACAAGGGGATAAAAGCAAACAATCTAAATATTCTACAGTTGGGAAACTGTTAGACTGTGGTATATTAACTTAGAATTATTAACTTGTGGCCATTATGTCAACTGTAGAGAAATATGAAGTAACAGCAAGTAAAAGGCAGAATACAAAGTTGTACATTAAAGAATACAAGCTATATAAAAATGGGTATGCAAAACACAAATGACAAGATTAAATGGAAAAGAGGAATCAATTTGCTAAGGTGGTAGGAAAACAGGATAGAAACCCATCATGAGCTGACTTAAGCAAAAAGGAAAAAAATCATTGGCTCAAATAACCAAGTCATGGGTAGAGCAGGGCTGGCACTGGCCTTGCCAGTCTTGAAAGAGGGACGAAAATTGCCGTCAGGATTTTGCCTGCCTCTCTCCTCTCTTCCCTCTGCAGCAAAGCCTCTTTTCTCTCAAACCTCTTCCCAAAATAAGGAGATCTTCATCTCCCTAAGATGAGTTTAGATCCCTCTACACACATTCTTAATATATTCCAACTAGGATGAAAGTGCTTGCTCAGCTCCAGTTTAAGAACAATTCTGGGGAACAGTTGGGATTGGACTGGCTTTAGCCATGTGCCCATCCCTGGACCAACAATGGCTAAGCTACCATGATTAGTACCAACCTCTCAACCAGCCATGCGGTCAAGGAATATGGATCACTTAAGAAGCTGGTAACTTCCATTAGGATACTGTGTCTGGAGGAAGAGGAAAGCATTTCCCTGGAAGGAGAGAGGTGCTGCTCCGAGTGAAAATTAATTGGCCCATTGTTCAATATAACATTTTAGAAAGATGTCTTATTCTCTTAGTACCACTCCCAATAATGTTGTGATTTCCTAATGCAACATGCTTTATTATAATGCCACATAGTACAGTAAAAAGGGCACTACATTGAATGCCAGGCAAATGGATTCTTCTAGTTCTACCATGAATCAGCTGTGTGTCCTTAAGCTAGTCCTTAAATCTCTCTGATATCAGTTTCTTCATCCCTGCCAGAATACTGTGAACTCCATGAGGGCAGAAACCAAGTCTATCTGAAATGGAGATTTGCACTTGGGAAAAACTGTGGGGGCTTGGGTTAGGCAGAGGAAGAAGTTGAAGAAGTTGAACTATGATATGGTTGCCAAAAGGCCTCAGTTGGTCCCACAGGAAACTCTGGGCTTAGGATGGCCTTTCAGAGTAGTCACAGCTTCCAGTGAGTGAGTCTACTTCATACGTCCGTATAGACTGGATGTGTGCTATCCCTACAGATGGACAGTAAACTTGGGCAAGGCAGTTGCTTGAGTCTCAGGTAATTCCTGGAGATGGATTCAGCTAAGAGCTGTTGGCAGCCAACACCCCCAGCTCCTGGGAGAATGAGTGCCTTGGTCCTGAAGGATGGCAGCACACTACAGCATCCATTACAATCAACATATTCACAGCACCAATAGGTACAGTGCCTGGCACAGGGTAGGTGCTCATTAAATATTTGTAAAATGAATAAATTATATAACATAGAAGGTGTGGATTAGATAATCCCTTTTAGCGATATTGTGTGCATCTATTTGTCTCCTGGAGGATATGTGGAAAAGATGGTAAATCAAAATCCTCACAGTTTTTGTTATTATTTTTTTTTTTTTAACATCTTTATTGGGGTATAATTGCTTTACAATGGTGTGTTAGTTTCTGCTTTATAACAAAGTGAATCAGTTATATGTATACATATGTTCCCATATCTCTTCCCTCTTGCATCTTCCTCCCTCCCACCCTCCCTATCCCACCCCTCCAGGCAGTCACAAAGCACCGAGCTGATATCCCTGTGCTATGCGGCTGCTTCCCACTAGCTATCTACCTTACGTTTTGTAGTGAATATATGTCCATGCGTCTCTCTCGCTTTGTCACAGCTCACCCTTCCCCCTCCCCATATCCTCAAGTCCGTTCTCCAGTAGGTCTGTGTCTTTATTCCTGTCTTACCCCTAGGTTCTTCATGACATTTTTTTTCTTAAATTCCATATATATGTGTTAGCATACGGTATTTGTCTTTCTCTTTCTGACTTACTTCACTCTGTATGCCAGACTCTAGGTCTATCCACCTCATTACAAATAGCTAAATTTCATTTCTTTTTATGGCTGAGTAATATTCCATTGTATATATGTGCCACATCTTCTTTATCCATTCATCCGATGATGGGCACTTAGGTTGTTTCCATCTCCAGGCTATTGTAAATAGAGCTGCAATGAACATTTTGGTACATGACTCTTTTTGTATTATGGTTTTCTCAGGGTATATGCCCAGTAGTGGGATTGCTGGGTCATATGGTAGTTCTATTTGTAGTTTTTTAAGGAACCTCCACACTGTTCTCCATACTGGCTGTACCAATTCACATTCCCACCAGCAGTGCAGGAGTGTTCCCTTTTCTGCACACCCTCTCCAGCATTTATTGTTTCTAGATTTTTTGATGATGGCCGTTCTGACTGGTGTGAGATGATATCTCATTGTAGTTTTGATTTGCATTTCCCTAATGATTAATGATGTTGAGCATTCTTTCATGTGTTTGTTGGCAGTCTGTATATCTTCTTTGGAGAAATGTCTATTTAGGTCTTCTGCCCATTTTTGGATTGGGTTGTTTGTTTTTTTGTTATTGAGCTGCATGAGCTGCTTGTAAATTTTGGAAATTAATCCTTTGTCAGTTGCTTCGTTTGCAAATATTTTCTCCCATTCTGAGGGTTGTCTTTTGGTCTTGTTTATGGTTTCCTTTGCTGTGCAAAAGCTTTGAAGTTTCACTAGGTCCCATTTGTTTATTTTTGTTTTTATTTCCATTACTCTAGGAGGTGGGTCAAAAAGGATCTTGCTGTGATGTATGTCATAGAGTATTCTGCCTATGTTTTCCTCTAAGAGTTTGATAGTTTCTGGCCTTACATTTAGGTCTTTAATCCATTTTGAGCTTATTTTTGTGTATGGTGTTAGGGAGTGATCTAATCTCATACTTTTCCATGTACCTGTCCAGTTTTCCCAGCACCACTTATTGAAGAGGCTGTCCTTTCTCCACTGTACATTCCTGCGTCCTTTATCAAAGATAAGGTGACCATATGTGCGTGGGTTTATCTCTGGGCTTTCTTTCCTGTTCCTTTGATCTATCTTTCTGTTTTTGTGCCAGTACCATACTGTCTTGATTACTGTAGCCTTGTAGTATTGTCTGAAGTCAGGGAGCCTGATTCCTCCAGCTCCGTTTTTCGTTCTCAAGATTGCTTTGGCTTTTCGGGGTCTTTTGTGTTTCCATACAAATTGTGAAATTTTTTGTTCTACTTCTGTGAAAAATGCTGCTGGTAGTTTGATAGAGATTGCATTGAGTCTGTAGATTGCTTTGGGTAGTAGAGTCATTTTCACAATGTTGATTCTTACAATCCAAGAACATGGTATATCTCTCCATTTATTATTGTTTTTAAATAAAGGAATGGAGATAGGAATAGGAAAAGAATATCTATTAAAATTAATGTTGACTGACCTGTTTAGCTAGAAAACATAAAGCATTTTTTGTGATTGAGTTAATAGTAGAAAGCATTAAGGAAGCAATTACTATAGACATTACATAGAGTCAAACTGTGCCCTCCAATACAGTAGCTGCTAGTCACTGGAGGATAATTTAAACAAATTAAAATTCAATGAAATTTAAAATTTGTTTCCTCAGTCACACTAGCCACATTTCAAGTGCTCAGTAGCCATCTGTGGCTTCTGGCTACCACATTAAACAGTGGAGATACAAAGCATTTTCATCATCGTAGGAAGTTCTATTGAACAGCACTGATCTACACTGAATAGTTGTGTTCTTTTCCTCCATTCAGAAAAATCTAATTTACTCTCGTGAATTTTGCTGCTCATTATTGTGACAGTGCTGGAAAGGGAGCAAAATTTTTAAAGGCTTGAGTGAAAAAGGATTGCCCCATATCCAAGTTTCTTCTTGGAAATCCAAGTAGTACAAGACAATCCCCAAATGGAATAAATATTAGTTGTCATTTCATGCTGTTCCTGCCAGCTGGATCATCTGGGTGTAAGCAGGACAGAAGGCCCTGGGCTTCTGAAGTGAGCTCTGCTCCTGGCTCCCCACAGCCAGTGAGACACGACTGCTCTTTCAAGCCTCAAACTGTCAAGATTTAAACATTCAACAATCTGAGTTGTGTTCTTTTTAAAATGCCTCCTAGAATCTAGGCATTAGCCCAGATGTAATGTTGTCCCTTTCTTTTTTTTTTTTTTTTTTTTTGCGGTACGCGGGCCTCTCACCGCTGCGGCCTCTCCCACTGCGGAGCACAGGCTCCGCACGTGCAGGCTCAGCGGCCACGGCTCACGGGCCCAGCCGCTCCGCGGCACGTGGGATCCTCCCGGACCTGGGCACAAACCCACGTCCCCTGCATCGGCAGGCGGACTCCCAACCACCATGCCACCAGGGAAGCCCTGTCCCTTTCTTTATTAATTTTTTGACCTCTTATATTTTTGAAAATTTTGAACATATACAAAAGTAGCAGATTCATGTAATGAATTCCCAAGTACCCACCAAGCAGTCTTAATAATGATCAAATCAGAGCATATCTTGTTTCGTTTATATCCCTACTCCCCCTCTCCATCAGCATTAACTTGAAGCAAACTCCGGATACCATATCATTTCATCTGTAAATATTTTCCTATGTATCTCTAAAAGATAGGGATGCTTTTAAAAAATTATATTAACCACAATATCATTATAATGCCTAAAAAACCCTAATAATTCCTTAAGATCTTCAAGTAGCCAGTCATCCAAACAAGGTCCGTACAGTGCAATGGTTGATGTATCCTTTTACGTCTTTAAATCTGTAAGTGCTCTTCCATCTCTCTTTTTCTGTCTCACAACTTTATGTAGAGGAAATCAAGTCTTCTATCCTGTAAAGTCTTCCAGAGCCTGGACTTTGCTCATTGCATACCCATGGTATAATTTAACATGTTCCTCTTTCCCCTTTATTTCCTGTATATGGGTAGTTGGACCCAGAGGCTTGTAAGACATGTTTATACATTGTATTGTATCCTTCTATTTGGTTGAAGTATCGGATAATGATGTGATCAGTCATTGCTAATAATTGCCTAGAACCATTAATTCATTTTAGGCAATAAACCCGTGATATTCTAATTCTATCATTTTCTTCATTTACTAGCTGGAATATATCCACTAAAAAAAGACACTACCTCTCATTAACTATTCAGTTATCCATAGGTAAACATAACACAGGAAAGTCAGAATAAATGCTTGATTTTTTTCTCTTTATTAACAATTTTCAAAAGAATGAGCTGATTCCTTACCATCCTCTAGGAGATTAACTGTGAGTTTTGTTTTGTTTTGTTTTGTTTAGCTGTACGCGGGCCTCTCATTGTTGTGGCCTCTCCCGTTGCGGAGCACAGGCTCCGGATGCGCAGACTCAGCGGCCATGCCTCACGGGCCCAGCCGCTCTGCGGCATGTGGGATCTTTCTGGACCAGGGCACGAACCCATGTCCCCTGCATCGGCAGGCAGACTCTCAACCACTGCGCCACCAGGGAAGCCCTAACTGTGAGTTTTTATTTTTATTTTCTTAGTATCAGAAGAGGTAAACATATCTGATGTGTTTTAATCTATTGCAGTTATTTTTCTTACACAAATTGTTCCATCTTTGGCCATTGGGAGCATCTTCAAGTTGGCTCTGGAGCCCTTTTGACATGACCTCAATAGTCTTTGATAATTTCTTTATTATCTAGTATAACAACATGTCCCCACTTTCTAATCTGTTTGCTGTTATATTATCCCATATTCTCCTGCAAATACACCAGTCACTGATTGTGCAGTCTCAGAACCTGAGATATTTCTTATATAAGAACAAAGAGAGGCAATCGTTATATCTTTAATACATTTTGAATAATTTATATTCATTTATTTATCTAACAAGTAGTTATTGAGAACTGGCAATGTATTAGGCACTAGCATAATTCTCAATCCAGCAGGAAAGACTGACAATAAAATTCTATTAATAGTTATATGTAAGTGTGCTGTGGTGAAAAGGATTGTAAAAGAAAAGGAGAGGGTGCGATGAGGATATATAACACCTGGTCTAACGTGTTAGGGAAGGCTTTCCTGAGAAAGTCAGTGAAAAGTGCAAATTCAAAGAGTAAGTAGTATGATAGTAGCCTAGCAAAGGGGTAGAGACAGAGCAGCATGTGCAAAGTCTGAAGGGAGAAGATACTTATCACATTCAAGGAACTGAAAGGTCTCTGTGAGCAGGAGGGTGGTAAGGAAGAGAAGGTACATGATGAAGCTGGAAACGCATGAGCGGAGGTCAAATCACACAGGGCCCTGTGGGTCACATTCAGGATTTTAGGCTTTCTTCTAAAAGGGATGGGAAGCCACTGGAGAGTTTTAAGAGAGATACAACACAATCAGATTTTTATGTTTCAACTCTAGCTGTTGTGTGGAGAGTGAACTGGTCAGGGCAAGAATGAAAATGAAAATTGGGGGTTATTACAGGTGAAAAATCACAGTGTCTTGGACTAAGATGACAGTGGAAATAGAGGGAAGTAGACAGATTCCAGAGATTTATGGACAACAAAAAGCCAGCTTCATGCTCAGTGGGGAAACAATGGAAGCATTCTCACTAGATACAGGAGCAAGACAAGATGTCCACTGTCACCACAGTTATCTAATATTGTTCTAGATGTGTTAGTCAATGCATTTGGCCAAGAAGAGGGAATTAGTGGTGTCAAAACTGGAAAGGAGGAATTATAAAGTATCACTATTGATAGATATGATTATATATCTGGAAACCCCAAGAGCCCCAAATGGAAAATCCATGATAAACAAAACAAGATTGCAATTAATGTATACAAACTAATAGCTTTTATGTAAACAAATAGCAATCAGTTAGGTATAGTGGAAAAAACACTGTTTATAGTGGCAACAAAAACAGAAAAATTCCCAGGAATAAACTTACCAAGACATGCACAAGACCTATATGATGAAAACTTTAAAATGTTCCTCAGGGGCTTCCCTGGTGGCGCAGTGGTTGAGAGTCCGCCTGCCGATGCAGGGGACACGGGTTCGTGCCCCGGTCCAGGAAGATCCCACATGCCGTGGAGCGGCTGGGCCCGTGAGCCATGGCCGCTAAGCCTGCGCGTCCGGAGCCTGTGCTCCGCAACGGGAGAGGCCACAACAGTGAGAGGCCCGCGTACCAAAAAAAAAAAAAAAATGTTCCTCAGGAACACAAAAGATTTGAACAGATGGAAAGGCCAGTAGTGTTCTTGGATAGGAAGTCAGAAGATTCAATCACAAGGTATCAATTCTCTCTACGTTAATCTCTACATTTAGAAACAGATACATCTTTGTTGTTGTTGTTATTATTTTTTTGGCTGTGCTGGGTCTTCACTGCTGCGCGCGGGCTTTCTCTAGTTGCAGTAAGCAGGGGCTACTCCTTGTTGCGGTGCGTGGGCTTCTCATTGAGGTGGCTTCTCTTGCTGTGGAGCACAGGCTCTAGGCACGTGGGCTCCAGTAGTTGTGACTCACAGGCTCTAGAGTGCACGCTCAGTAGTTGTGGCTCACAGGCTTAGTTGCTCTGTGGCATGTGGGATCTTCCCAGGCCAGGGATCGATCCAGTCCCTTGCATTGGCAGGTGGATTCTTAACCACTGCGCCACCAGGGAAGCCACTAGAAACAGATACATCTTTGATCACAATGGCAAACGTAATTTGGGTCACTCTATACGTGAAAACAGAAGCCAGGAGGTAGTAAGGGGCTGAAATGCAAAAGATAAGTAGATGATGTTAGCTTAGTGTCTTTTTTATGGGAGTAGAGATGGAACAGCACGTGCAAAGGTCTGGGGGCTCAAAATACCTGTAACATTCAAGAACAGAAAGACCTGCATGAGGTGGACTGTGGTAAGGGAGGATGAGAGGGTATGGGAAGAAGCTGGAAAGAGAGTGAGTCCAGAAGGATGAATAGAGAGTGAGGCAGTGGATATCAGGGAGGCAAGCAACTCTGTCAGGAAGACTAGCTGCTCAAGGGTGCTGGCTGGTGTTTCCTTCTTGAGGGAAGTATTCAGCCCCAACCTGGTTCCCTCTAAGTAAGAGGGCAGCATAGGGATTCTTCACTGCTACCTTCAGGGTAGTGCTGTACATAAATCAGACCTTCATGAATGCCTCCTGAGATCACTGGACTGAGAGACTTGCTCCTTCCTCACTCCCAGGCTCTCAATGGAAGTCAGTGACTTAGCAGTGTATTTTTCAGCCCTTCACTATATATACTGTTCTTTTCACAAGACATCCCCATGCTTGACTTAATACCAGCAGGGGAGGAACTTGGCAGTCCAGGAATGGGACAGGGCTAGAACCTCCACTCTCTCCAGGCCCACCCTACCGTGGTGAGATCTGCTGCACATTGGCCGGAGAACCAGCTGATCATGGGGGTGCAGCTTGTGGTGAGGAATGGGGGAGAGCTAACCTGATATTTGAACAAGACCCTGCCCTCATTATCCAGTGTCCTGCCCAAGAGAGTTAACGAATGATGTGGCAGTACAGACCTAGGAAACACTATTTAACACACCTGCCTAATGCTGATTTCCCAGAGAACTAATGTCCCAGAGAAGCTTGGGCCCTGGGAAGGTAACTTGAAGTCCATTTCCTGGAACAAAGGCCCATAGCAGTCCTGCTTCATGAGCTGCCAAGTAAAACTGTCAGAATCTATTTAAGAAAACCAGGCCAGTCTGGCTGTGTTTATTGAGAATAGCTACATGAGACAAAGGGGAAAAAAGTTTTCATTCCATTCATTCACAGATATTTACTGAGCGCCTACCATCTGCCAAGTCCTGTTCTAGGTGGTGGGCATACAGAAAAGAGCCAACTAGATGAAACACTCGTCCTCGAAAAGCTTACATTCTAATGGGAAGAGATAGACAATAAAGATAACAGAGCAAATATGTTTATATTAGAAGGTGGTAAGTGCTACAGCTTCAATTCATGTAGAAAAATGTCTACAGGACATTTTTAGAACACAAGTGGGTGCTGGTAGAGAGCATAGATAAGGTGGATATTAGTTATCATATTAAGTATTAGGTAGAATGGTTAGGGAAGAGTTTTCTGAGAAGGTGACATTTAAGCTGAATCCTAAAAGATGAGGAGCCAGCCTTGTGAAGAGTGAGGGAGAGAGAGAAATGTTACAAAGGCCTGAGTTAGGCAAGAACTTGGAATGTTCAAAAAACAGAACTAATGTCCATTTCTTCAGTGTGCTAAGCTAGGGGAGAGATCCTAAACACAAGGCTGGGGAGGCAGGCATGCCTTGATAAGGGATGTGGGTTTCTCCTAACTCACTGTGCTCATTACAGCACAATTATCTATTTGACCATAACTCTGCCCACTCAGAACTCACCGGCTAATTCTGCTGCCTGGCTTCGACTCAGAGAGGACATCTTAAGAAAGTCCCAGGAGTGGCCAAAACAGATGTAATAAAGGCTATACTCTAAAGCTCACACACAACACCCTTCAGGGAGCTTCTGGGATTTTTCTCTCAGGTCATTTACTTTCATGTTAAATACTCTTTAAATAAATTTCCTCATCGGATTTCCAAGCCCATGGCAGATTACAAGCAGCAGATTAGAAGCGGGGCGGGGAAGGGCAGGCACTCTGTTCAGCTGACATTTTAATTCAGTGAGTCATTTTGCTTGGAAACCACCTTTCCGTGTGACGGACTTCATCCTGTACTGTAAGGACTCCAGGACCCCTCGGAACGCATTTATCGTATCATGATGTAGTGGCAAGAACACTGACAAACATCAGTCCTCGATGCACGCCCTGACCCCAGCTTTCATAATTCCATGTTACCACTAGATGGGGAATGACTTAAGGACACCATGTCTTGGTCATCTCTGAGTTCACTCATAATCCATGCCCCTACTCCAAGCCAGGAGTAATGCTCATCATGTAATGGTGCTTGATAAATGGATCTTGAATGAATAAACAGCAGTATGACCTTGGATAAATTACCCTTTCTGATCCTCAGTTGCCTCATCTGTAGAAGGAAATAGCATCACCACCTCAAGGGCTTACTTGGAATGTTAAATAACAATATATGTAGAAAGCACGATGTACGGTGTAACACACAATATACATGAAAGGTATTTTGCAACTTGGGGCTGAATCAGAGGTGTCCTTCAAAGGGTCAAGGGAACCTTTAGGTCCTTGTGTCTACGACTTGAAATAGTTGCCACTAGATGGCAATGTTTTCTTAAGGCACGTTGAACTATTTTTCAGTTTACCCTAACGGCCTTCAAACTGAGGGTTCTCATACCACTGGGAGTGCAAAATGCTTTCCGAGACGTGCTTAATTATGTATAGCTTTGAGGAAATCAACATTCCCATCCTCAGCTTCTATGTGTCCTCTTTCCTAAAACTAACCTGCTCAGGAAAGTACCTGTGTTCACGATAACTCTTCTCCAACTTTTCAAAAAGAAAGGTATACCCATTATTCCTCCCAAATCTGACTTTTTTGGCATCACCAGGTGAATAATATCGTCTAGGGCATCGAACAAAGAGGAAGTCTCCTTCAACGATTAACAAGGAACCAGTCTTTCCTTATCTTTTACATACTTCTGTGAAGCGTGAAACTTGGCTTTAGAAATGGAGTATTTTGGCTCATGCTGTTATGGTCTGAATATGTGGTATAGTGGGGTGGTGTAATTAAGCCTTCTTCTGTCCCCTAAGAATTATCAAAGAAAGCATTTACTTTAAGGAAAAGAAGCACAGAGAGCATCTTTTCAAAAATACTAATCAATAGTTTCTCAAATACTTAAATATAATTATTTTTACCTATTCTCAATACTCATCCCAAAGTCAGGTCATTAGCAGGAAAGAAATATGTTGGAATCACCAAAGTAGTTGATCATTTTAGGTGTAACTATAATATTTTCCAGGGTCACCAAATTTTTCATGACACACTAGCTAAACAAACCAAGTTTTTACATGATTAAATTTCAAATTTGATGTGTTATTCAGTAAGATAGTTAAAAACTATTTTTATGAAATCATATAATAAAATATTTATTCTAATTTTAATCAATTCTCATCTTTATTTCATCTTATTTATTATTGCCTATTTCTCATTAACAAAAATACAATTGTATGTTACATGCCAGATCAATTAATTTTTACAGTCTATATCTTTCCATTTCATTAAATCATGGGAAAAGTTTTATCATAATGTCTAATGAAATAATAGCACTATTTCTCATTTTTATATTTGAGACTTATTTATTGTCAGAAGCCAAACCTCAGAGTTTGAAACAGACATGTAGATACATTTGACCAAAGAAATATCAGGACTGGTATCATATTCCCTGCTTTACAAATAGCTTATGATTTGGCTATTCATGACATTGCATTATTACAAATTAGGTAATGAAGAATAGCATATTGATTTATTACTTTGTTTTACTAACTTTAAATTAGTTAACTTAAAGTTAGTTAAATTACTAACTTTAAATTAAATTTGATTAATGAAAAAAAAAAGAATTATATTAAATCTACCTTAAATTAATCTTGACCACTTTTAATCCTTACAACAACCCTTGAAATAGGTCCTGTTATTTCCCCCACAGAGAGGTTAGGAATTTATCCACAGTCACAAAGACAAAAAAAGGCTCCGAGTAAGCCAATATGAATGTCACCATAACCATGTAGTAAACCTTATGCAAGTTATACTTTATATAGTCCAACTTAACACAATAAAATAAGCTTGATCATCTGATTTCCAGCCTCACAGCAGAAAAGAAGAAAACTAGAGTGGGGAGTAGAATCTTGGAGGGACAAACATTTTGACACTAGTGAGAAGTGACAGTCAACAGTCACTTGGAAAGCAATCCTCAAGATGAAAACTGGAACTATTTTAGTGAAGGTGCTAAAAATCCTACCCTATATTGCTATTTTTAATTAAATTAATATGTAATGTCTATATTATGACTGTGTAAATATTTTTACTGAGTCACTTAGTGTACAGTTATTTAAGTTGGGCAACTTATTGTTTTCCCTGGAAGTAATAATTGCTTCATTTTCTCTATTACTTAGCTTTCCAGATACCTATTATTGATTAATTCTCAAACTCTGACATTACAGAAAAATGTCTGCTAATGTACTCAAATTCTTCAGGTACATTTTTTCTTTTTCTTTTTTTTTAAATTTCTTTTTATTTATTATTTTTGGCTGTGTTGGGTCTTCGTTGCTGCATGCAGGCTTTCTCTAGTTGTGGCAAGCAGAGCCTACTCTTCGTTGTGGTGCGCAGTCTTCTCTTGCTGCGGAGCACAGGCTTTAGAGCACTTGGGCTTCAGTAGATGTGGTGCGTGGGCTCAGTAGTTGTGGCTCGTGGGCTCTAGAGCACAGGCTCAGTAGTTGTGGCGCACTGGCTTAGTTGCTTCGCGGCATGTGGGATCTTCCCTGAGCAGGGCTCAAACCCGTGTTCCCTGCATTGGCAGGTGGATTCTTAACCACTGCGCCACCAGGGAAGCCCAGGTACATTTTTTCTTGAAGTCATTCTTCTGGAGCTTTTCATTCTTCTGCTTCAGTCTGGACAGGTTCTCTGTATGCCTGAGACTCATCTATCCTCCTAGAACTTCTCATCACTACTTTCCTATGTATCCTTTTATTTGTCTTCTGTGTTCAACCCCTTGCTTCTTTGATTCCTTCTCTTTCTTGGTTTAATCCCTCAGTTTGGTGGAACACATTCTTTAATAACTTCCTGAGAAATGATGAGTGGGAGATAATTTATTTGAACCTTTCTACATCTGAAAAAAGCTGTATTTTACCCTCAAGCTTGGTTAATAGTTTAGCAGACTATAAAATTCTTCAGAATTTTGATGGCCTTTCTCAATTGCCCTCCAGATTCCAGAAAGACTCTTGAAAAGTCAGATGCTGTCCTGATTCTCAAGCCTTTAGATGTTACCTGTTTTTCTCTATGGAAGTCCCAGGGTTCTGAAGTTTCAGAATGATGGGTCTTGCTTTATTGGGATATAATTTATATATTATAAGATATACCCAATTTTAAGTATATAGTGAGATGAGTTTTGATACATGTATATAGTCATATAATCTCTGCCACATCATGATACAAAATATTTCCAGCACTCCAAAAATGTCCCCCCTTGTGGGCTTCCCTGGTGGCGCAGTGGTTGAGAGTCCGCCTGCTGATGCAGGGGACACGGGTTCGTGCCCAGGTCTGGGAGGATCCCACATGCTGCGGAGCGGCTGGGCCCGTGGGCCATGGCCGCTGAGCCTGCGCGTCCCGAGTCTGTGCTCCGCAGCGGGAAAGACCACAACAGTGAGAGGCCCACGTACCGCAAAAAAAAAAAAAACAAAAAAAAACAAAAAACCACCACAGTGAGATACCACTACATATATAATGTATATATATATATATATATATATATGAAGCTAGAAGCTAGAAGAAGCAAGGAAGGATTCTCCTTTGGAGACTTCAAAGGGAGTGTGGCTCTTGCCACGCCTTCATTTTGGACTTCTGGCCACCGGAAGTGTGAGAAAACACATTTCTGTTGTTTTAAGCCACCCTGTTTGGCACCTTAGAAATCTAATACAATCCAATTTATTATTTTTTTTCTTTTATAGTTCTGCCTTTTTGGTTCTATTTAAGAAATATTTGCCTTATACGAAGTCACTAAGATTCTCTCTCTTTGTTCTTTTTCCTCCAGAAGTTTTATAGTTTTAGCTCTTACGCTGAGGTCTATGATCAGTTTCACATTGATATTTTTTATGCTATGAAGTAAGAATTGGGGTTAATTTTTTTCGTGTGGATATCCAATTATTTCAGCACCATTTGTTGAAAAAATTTATCCATTCGCCATTGAATTACCTAGGAATCTTGGTCAAAAATTAATTAGCCATGATTCTGTGGGCCTATTTCTGTACTCTTTATTCTGTACCATTGATCATCATTCTACTGATATCACAATGTCTTGATTTCACGACTTTAGAAAAAGTCTTGATAATAGATACTGTAAGTCTTCCAACTGTGTTCTTTTTCAAAATTGTTTTAGCTTTTCTAGGTCTTTTGCATTTTTATCAAGATTTTAGAATCACCTTTGCTAATTTCTACAATTGGGATTTTGACTGGAATTGTATTGAATCATTGAGTTTCTTTTTTTTTTTAGTTATTATTTATTTATTTATTTGGTTGTGCTGGGTCTTAGTTGCAGCAGGCAGGCTCCTTAGTTGCAGCTCACAATCTCCTTAGTTGCAGCATGCCGGCTCCTTAGTTGTAGCATGCGAACTCTTAGTTACAGCATGCATGTGGGATCTAGTTCTCTGACCAGGGATCGAACCTGCGCCCCCTACATTGGGAGCGCAGAGTCCTATTCACTGCACCACCAGGGAAGTCCCCGTTGGGCCTTAACTGAAGCAATTTTATGCCCAAGAGGATGTTAGGCAATATCTGGAGACATTTTTGGTTGTCTCAACTAGGAGGTGCTACTGGAATCTAGTAGACAGAGGCCAGAGGTGCTACTAAACATCCTACAGTACACAGGACAGCCTCTTACAACAAAGAATTATCTGGCCCAAATGTCAATTGTTCTGCTGCTAAGAAATCTTGCATTGAATATATAGGTCATTTTTAGGACAAATGACATCTTAAATGGAATCTTTTGACCCAGAAGACAGTATTTCTCTCTACTTACTTAAGTCTTTAATTTCTCTTAACAATATTTTGTAGTTTTTGGTGTACAAGTCATGCACATTTTATGTTAAGTTTATCACAATCAACCATCACCACTATCTAATTACAGAACATTTTCATTATCCCAAAAGCTGTACCTATTAAACAATCACTCCCCATCTCCCTTCCTCCTGCCTCTAGTAACCACTAATCTGCTTTCTGTCTCTATGAATTTGCCTCTTCTGAATATTTTATATAATGGAATCATATAATATGTGACCTTTTGTGTCTGACCTCTTTCACTCAGCACAATGTTTTTAAAATTCATCCATGTTGTAGTATGTATCATTACTTTATTCCTTTAAGGCTGAATTATATATATATACCACATTTTGTTTATCCATTCATCAGATGATGGACATTTGGGTAGTTTCCACCTTTTGGTTATTGTGAATAGTGCTCTATGAACATTCATATATGTTTTTGTTTGAACACGTTTTCCCTTTTTTTTTTTTTTTGGCCACGTCACGCAGCTTGTGAGATTTTAATTGCCAGACCAGGGACTGAACGGGGACTCTTGGCAGTGAGAGCGAGGAGTCCTAACCACTGGACCTCCAGGGAGTTCCTGAACACATGTTTTCAATTCTTTTGAGTATATACCCAGGAGGGGAATTGCTGGGTCACATGGTAATTTTATGTTTCACTTTTTTTTTAATAGATAAGATTTTTTAAAATTTATTTTATTTATTATTATTTTTGGCTGCGTTGGGTCTTTGTTGCTGCGTGCAGGCTTTCTCTAGTTGCAGTGAACGGGGGCTACTCTTCGTTGGGGTGCACGGGCTTCTCATTGCGGTGACTTCTCGTTGCGGAGCACGGGCTCTTGTTTTCTGGGCTTCAGTAGTTGTGGTGCGTGGGCTCAGTAGTTGTGGCTCACGGGCTCTAGAGCACAGGCTCAGTAGTTGTGGCACATGGACTTAGTTGCTCCATGGCATGTGGGATCTTCCCGGACCAGGGCTCAAACCCGTGTCCCCTGCATTGGCAGGCGGATTCTTAACCACTGCACCACCAGGGAAGCCCTATGTTTCACTTCTTGAGGAACTGCCAAACTGTTTTCCACAGTGGCAGCACCATTTTACATTCCCACAAGCAATGTACGAGATCCCATTTTCTCCACATCCTTGCCAACTCTTGTTAATTTCCTTTTTTTTTTTTTTTAATTGTCATCCTGGTGGGTCTGAAGTAGTATCTCACTGGGATTTTGATTTACATTTGCCTAATGATTAATGATGTTGAACATATTTTAGTTTGCTTTTTGGACATTTTTATATCTTTTTTGGAGAACTATCTAGTTAAGTCCTTTTCCCATTATTAAATTGGGTTGTTTGTCTTTTTTTTTCTAAATATTGACATATGTCGTGAATTTTTAAATTTATTTATTTATTTTAAAGAAGATGTTGGGGGTAGGAGTTTATTAATTAATTAATTAATTTTTGCTGTGCTGGGTCTTCGTTTCTGTGCAAGGGCTTTCTCTAGTTGTGGCAAGCAGGGGCCACTCTTCATCGCGGTGCACAGGCCTCTCACTATCGTGGCTTCTCTTGTGGAGCACAGGCTCCAGACGCGCAGGCTCAGTAATTGTGGCTCACGGGCCCAGTTGCTCCACGGCATGTGGGATCCTCTCAGACCAGGGCTCGAACCCGTGTCCCCTGCACTGGCAGGCAGATTCTCAGCCACTGCGCCACCAGGGAAGCCCTATTTGTCTTTTTGTTGTTGAGTTGTATGTGTTCTTCGTACAATATATTCCAGACCCTTATCAGATATATGATTTATAAATAATTGCTTCCATTCTATGAATTGCATTTTCACTCTCTTGACAGTGTCCTTTGATGCATGAAAATTTTTAATTTTAAGTCCCATTTATCTATTTTTTCTTTTGTTACTTGTGCTTTCAATGTTGTATCTAAGAAACCATTGTTGAATCCATGGTCATGAAGATTTAACCCTATGTTTTCTTATAAGAATTTTATAGTTTATCTCTTATATTTAGGCCTTTGATTTATTTTGAGTTAGTTTTTGTCTATGATGTCAAGTAAGGGTCCAACTTCATTCTTTTGCATGTGGGTATCTAGTTATCCCAGCACCATTTGTTGAGACTGTTCTTTCCTCATTGAGTGGTATTAACACTCACGTTGAAAATCAATTGACCATAAGTGTATGGGTTTATTTCTGAACTCTCAATTCTATTCTATTGACCTAAATGTCTATCCTTATGCCAGTACCACACTGTTTTGATTACTGTAGCTTTGTAATAAGTTTTGAAATTGAGAAGTGTGAGTCCTCCTGCTTTGTTCTTTTTCAAGATTGTTTTGGCTATTCAGAATCTCTTGCAATTCTATATGAATTTAAGAATTAACTTTTCCATTTCTGCAGAAAAGGCCATTGGGATTTTGATAGGAATTACATTGAATCTGTAGATTTCTTTGGGTAATATTGCCATCTTAACAATATTAAGTCTTCTAATCCATGAACACAGGATGTCTTTCTATTCATGTATATTTTCTTTAATTTCTCTCAGCAAAATTTTGTACTTTTCAGCATACTAGTCTTGCACATTTTATATTAAATTTATCACCAAACAGTTCATTTTTGATGCTATTGTAAATTATATTTTTTAATTTTAATTTTTTGATTGCTTCTAGTAAATAGAAATATATAGCTTTTTGTACATTGACTTGTATCCTGTGAACTTGCTAAATTCATTTAGCTTTTTGTAGATTCTTTAAGATTTTACATAGATTATGATGTCTTACATGAATAAAAAGAGTTTTACTTAGTGGAAGAGAAAATTTTTTTAATTTTTTTTTTTAACCATGCTGCACTATCTAGGACCTCTATCACAATGTTCAATAGAAATGGCTATAGTGGGCATCCTTGCCTTGTTCTTAATCTTAGGGGGAAAGCATTCAATCTTACACCATTAAGCATGGTGTTAGCTATAGGTTAATCATAGATGCTCTTTATCAGATTGGGGAAGTTTCCTTCTATTCCTAGTTTGCTGAGAGTATTTAGCTAAATAGATGTTGGATCTGTGAAATGCTTTTATTTTTATCTATTAAGATGACCATGTGGTTCTTCTCCTTTAGTCTATCAGTGTGCTGAATTACGTATTTGATTTTTGACTATTAAACCTTACATTCCTGGTAGAAATGCCACTTAGTCATAATACATTATCCATTCTATATATTATCGGATTCAATTCATTAATATTTCATTAACGATTTTACATCTATGTTTATGAGAGCTGTTGGTCTGTAGTTTTCTTTTCTTGTAATGTCCTGGATAGTTTTGGTATCAGGGAAATGCTGACTTCATAGAATGTGTTTAAAAATATTACTCTAACAGCAGAAACTAACACAACGTTGTAAAGCAATTATACTCCAATAAAGGTATAAAAAAAATTACTCTTCCTTCATTTTCTGGAAAACTTTGTGTAGAATTGGTATTATTTCTTCTTTAAATATTTGGTGAATTTCTCAGTGAAGCTGTCTGGGACTAGCATTTTATTGTGGGAAGGTTTTCCTCCCCCAAAAAATTTCTTTTGTAGAGATAAGGCTATTTAGGTTACATATTTCCTCTTGAATAAATTTTTTGTGTCTTCACTCTTTTTTTTCCCAATGAATTTGGCTCGAGGTTTGTCAATTTCATTGACCCTCTCAAAGAACCAGGTTTTGGTTTCATGTTTTTCTCTAATATTTTCCTGTTTTCTATTTCATTGAGCTCTGCTCTTATCTTTATTATTTCCTTTCTTTTGCATACTTTGGTTTTAATATGTTTTTCCTTTTCTAGTTTCTGAAGGTGGAAATTAAGGTCATTGATTTGAGACCTTTCTTCTTTTCTAATACAGCTGTCTAGTGCTATAAATTTCCCTTGAAATGCTGCCTTAGTTGCATTCAAAATGTTGATATATTGTTGTTTTCATTTTTATTTAGTTCAAAATACTTTCTAATTTCCCTTTGCTTTCTTTTTTTTTTTGACCCACAAGTTATATAGGGTATGTTATGTAGTTTCTAAGTATTTGGGAATATTCCAGAGATCTTTCTGTTATTTTTTTCTAATTTAATTTTGTTTTGGTCAGAGAAAGTATTTTGTATGACTTGATTCCTTTTAAGTTTATTAAGACTTGTCTGTGGCCCAGAAGATGGTTAGAAATATGGTCCACCTACTAAGAGAAATACAATCATTATTATGCATATACAAGGACTAAGTTCTGAGCAACAATATGTTCCTCATCGTATATTAAAGTTTGGATTTTATACATCAGTTTGATGAGTTCAGTAAATGTGTGTTTCCTCCTGAGAGAAAAAGCTGCCTCTTAATGCTCTCTACACACAATGGCCAAGGTCTTAATTGAAAACTGAACATTTCAATCTTCCAGGTATTTTCAGTGTCCATGTGTTTGTATTCAGGTATTTGTTTTAGCTTTAGAACATGAATGAAGATCTTAGGTCTCTGAACAAATTGCCTTTTCTTGGATTACTTTGTTTCCCATCTGAGAATTAAAAATTAACTTGAATAAATTTAATTTACTATATTGATACACAGATGTATTCTGAGAGGAACTGTGGTTCATGTTGCTCAATATCACTGAATATAACAGTTTAAGTTGTCAGTAAATGTGTAGAATTTGAGCCTTCTTGCAATCAGCCCCAAAGTTCTGTTCATGAATATATTGAAATTAAATATTTTTAGAGCCATTAGATGGGGTGCACATACATTGTTGACTTGGAATATTTTTAATATGCTACTAGGGATCATGATTGCAATATCTGAATAAAATTACTGGCCTATTAAAAGTTGTCACCAGTGTCAAAAAGCAAAGCAAAACAAAACAAGACAAATGAAAAAAGTGACCTTCTTCTCCTCCTACAAAGCAGAGGGGAATAATAGCTGGATGAAGCAAAACTCTATCCTTCCTTTCTATCCCCACAGCCAATATTTAATCTCTAATTTAGTGTGCCCTCTGTCCTTCAGTGACTGGACATATCATGTGGTGAAGAGGGTAGAGTGGCAATAGGATTTGCTTAAGTCATTAGGCCCTTGTGACAACTGTTTTCTCTCACAGGGCTATCTGGGAATTTCAAGCTCTAATTTTCAATATCTTCTCAATGTATGTATGTAGGGCCCACATGCCACATACTAGGCATGGAGGCTTTCACTTGCAAACTCTAAAGCTATATAGAAAACTGAGTGTTATAGCACCAGATCTCAGGAAACAATCATCAGGTTCCCCCCTACACCCCACAGGGAAATTTTGTTCTAAAATAAACACACGTCTGGATGCACAAGACTAACTTAACTTATAACATCTCAATGATAATTCAACCCCTCTCATCTGGTAAGTGTTTTTCAATTAAACATTCTTGCCACAGCTCGGTAAGTTTTATAAAAAAGAGAAAAAGAAAGTATTACTAAGTTCAGTCTTATATTTAAGGCAGAGAAATGAAAGAAATTTCCTTCATTTCTGCCACAAACCTATGACAAGGAAGGCAGCCAATCCACTCTGCAGAGGAAATTTTTCTGAAGTTCCTCAATAGCTTTAAAAAAAAATAATATATACCCTTGTTAGTGACTCCCTTCACATTCAGTAATGTCACTTTGTGGACATTATTCAATGTGAAAAGAAGAACTATATATATTATATAATTCAAGAAGAACCATATATACATAATTCAAGAAACTTGAGTTTTGTGGGAGGTAACGAAGTTAGGAACCAAGCCCCCACAAATGGAACACTCCAGAGCGTCACTAACTTTTCCCAGCCCTCACCCAAGGCTGAGTAAGAAAGATCACCTACTCATGCTGCAAGGAGGTAACAGAGTTAACATTGAAGAGGGAATCAGAAAACCCGAATGCTGGTCCTGGCTTTGTCACTCACTAACTTGTTGGTTGAGTTGGAATTAAACCCTTTGTTCTTTCTGCTCTGGAGTTGCTCAGGTTTAAAGTTGGGAGACTGTATTAATAAACTCCAGCTTCCTATAGACTCCTCCCATCTGCTTCCATGTTTTCTATGGCTCTCCGCTCTCCGTGTTCTTCTCTATCTCTGGTGTCCCCTACTCTGACAGTTCTTGGTCTTGTTGTCACATAAATGCAGGAGTCTCTCCAGTGAATTGTCCTTGGCTCCCTTTACGCTCTAATCCTCTCTTGCAATTTTAGTTATACTCCCTGTGGTAGATACTGGTTTATTGCCCAAATTCCCACTTCTGTACTGAAGCTTTACTTTCCCCAGCTGCTGGGAAGGTTGGAAGATAACAGCTCTCAGCTGAGTTCTTCTCTGGGAATTGCCTTCTTGCAAAGAGATCAACCTCACCCAAGCCCACATCCCCTCCCTGGGGAAAGCCCACATCCAGTGTTTCTTCAGTGTGGGAATGAGAAGGGCCAGCCGCCTTGCCTCAAAGTGGGATAACTTTGAAGGGCCAAGCATACCTGCTCTAGAACTCCCCTGGTTTTTGTTGTGACTGTACTGCATTTCAATGCCTCCTTCTGCCCAGTTCTACAGGTGTTGATCCCTGAGAGCATTCCTCAATAAACTACCTGCACAAAATCTTCATCTCAGAGTCTGTTTCCTGTAGAACCAACCTAAGACAGTTGGTACCAGGAGTGGTTCAAGGAAGTAGACTCTAAAATGAGATTTTGGAACTGGCCCACCCATCTACCAGGTAGCAATGAGGTCCCCATTGCCACCATTGGTGGTAGGAGGAGCACTGCAAGCTCCTGGCATTCAGTGTAACTGTTAAAACTTTAGTGGCGAATATTAATATTCCACCCAAGTTCACCACTAGAAGACCAGAGGACCTCCATGGAACCATAGACAGAGACTCATCTCCTGCAGCCAGAGGGCAGAGAAAGCTTAAATTTGACCCTGGACTTAGTTATAGGAGTTGCACAACTCCAAAGAAGTTTGAATTCTTCAGTCAGCTGTGCCAAGTTAGGGCCCTGACTAGGAAGAAGTGAAATCTTGAGACTTGGGATGGGAACATTTGGATTGATGCACTCAAAAACCTTGGAACTGCAGATGCCTCTAAACCCTCTGGGCCAGCAGAAATGGCCCAGTGCTCCTGTTAAGGGCTAGTGTTCCCACTTGCTTGAAAATAATGCTGAGGCCTCTCAATCTAGACAAGAAATCAGAGAAGAATTTTCAAGAGCAGCCCTGCCAATTGGTCAATACAACCCAGCAAACTTTATGGTATTGGAAGTATCAGTAGTAGGAAAGGATGCCATGTGGAACTTGTGACTTCCAATAGAAGAATCATAATGTAGACCCCTAGGGTATTAGAACAAGTCTATGTCAACTTCAGTGAAGAATTTTCCACCATTTGAAAAATAGCTCCAGATGTGCCACTGCTCTATGATAGAGACAGAAGAACTGATTATGGGACATCAAATGAACATGTGGCCAAGGTTACCTATTATGAGTTGGTTTCTCTCAAGCCCATCTGAATGGTTAGGTCATTCAAGATGGTTGTTCTCTTGCTCTCTGTATATCCCCTGTTTGACAAGTCCCTGCTTCAGTCACATGACATCAAATCCTCTTAATTATAGGGCTTTATTAGTTCCTGGGAACTGGTGAGCCCACCTGATGTCAATTCACCATATAAATGGTAGCTTCTTTCTCCAAGCAGCGAAGATTGCTGCCATACCCTGTCCACCATCTGCCATTAACGGTAGGGGTGTTGCTCCAGGACCTTTTGTGGAAGGTTCCCTGGTCCAATAAACCATTGCTGTCTCCAGCTCTTTCTTTCTCCAGCCCAGTCTCAAGGCTGGGCAGCTACAAGGCTTACAGGCCTTCGGGGTGCAACCCAACACCAGTCCATTACACAATGGAAGTGGTACCTCAGATCAGGGAAGAACAAGGTCAGAGGGCACAAGTAAGCTGCACAGGTAGGTGATCCAGACCCCCGTGTTTTCCCCCACTGTTACACTGATGTCTTTCCCTCAGTTTACACCTATGGCTTCAGTGGCATATTCAGTGATCCATTGGGGTCATTCTTGGGAGTCCCTTGCTCAATTCTGAAGGTAAATGGACAAGTGCAGCAGCCACAGTCTAAGAAGGTTCTGGTCACCAGAGGCTCGCCCCTCAGGCTGTGATCATTTACTTTGTGTGGAAAGAGAAGTGGCCTGACACAAGAAGATATGGGCAGCCCTGAATAGCTTGTTAGTAAAGTGGTTCAGAACAAGCCTCCCAAAATGTGCCACTTTGGAGTGTGGATTACTTTGAGCTGAAGACAATGGAGGCCCAAAAGACTCAGGAAGAGCTTTTTATCTCCCCCCTCAACCACCTAAAAGAATTTAGATAGAGGGCCTGGTCCAGGAAGAGAGCTATCACCAGAGATAATTACAAAGAGTATGGGCGGGTGTGGTAAGCTGGGGGAACCCTTTGTTTGTTCAAAGTTATCTCTGCGTCCCATTGTAGTTTACCAAACATTTGCTCTTCCCATCTTCTCGTGAATTACCTTCCTTCCCTTTGAAACACCAGACTACTATGCCCTTCTCCTTAGCTCAGAATAGTGTAGAAGCCTCATTTGCCTGTCAGAGAGCCTCTCATAGTATTTGTGGGGCTCCCGTATGTACAAAATTACCTTTGTTTTTTTCCTGTTATTCTGTATTATGTCAATTTAATTAATAGATTAGCCAAAAGGACCTAGACAAGTAGAGGAAAATTTTTCCTCCCCTACAGGTTGGTCAGGGGTCAGAAAGGGGAAGGACTGAAAGATAGCAATGAAGGACTAGTTCACCCAGACCACGAAGGAAGCTGCCTAGACCAGCAGAGGCACTGGCTGAGGGTAAGGGGACTCCGGAACAGGTAGTGGAGGAGGGCAACTGTGAGTTTCACTTGCACCTGGAGACCAGCTGCCATGGCAAGGGCTGAGTTCATCCCACTAATCTTCCTCTCGTAAGTTTCCCCCAGGAAAAGAGACCAACCCAAATTCTGGAGTAACTAAATTTATTATACGAAGCAAGTGGCTCTGAGTGGATAAGGGGAGGACTGTCATGGATGCTGTGGTATGCTGCCCTGTCATCTGGTCTAGACCCAGGCACTCATTCTCTCAGAGGCTGGGCATGTTGGTTGCCAAAAACTCTCAGATGAGTTCTTCTCTAGGAACTGCCTTCAGCTGATGAGCACTATCTCACCCAACATCATTTTCCCTGCCTTGGTATAAAGTCCAGGCCCCTTGCCTTAAGATGGCACATCTCCAGGGGCCCATCCTGCTCCAGAGCTCCCACTGGGTTAGCTGAGGCCTCAACTGCAACTGCACTGCAGTTCAGCTCCCTGGCTGCCCACTCCTCTTGCATTCACTCCCACACAGGTATTGATCCCAAGGGTACTTCCCCAATAAAATCCGGCACACAGCAGGAACCGGGTGTTAGTGTTAAATGGGTACAGAGTTACTGTTCAAGAAGATGAAAAAGTTCTGAAGGTAGATGGTGGGGATGGTCTCACAATAATGTGAATGCATTTAATTCCACTGAACTGACTGTACAATTAAAAGTGGTTAAAATGGTAACTTTTTTTTTTTTTAATGGTAACATTTATATATTTTACCACAATAAGAAAAATAATCCTGCAAGTGAATCTCCCAGTCTTTTTCTCCTAGGGAATTTAAACTAACAGCCTCCGTGAGTATGGCAAAGATTGCTAGCTTCCACCAATATTCATTCTTTTTCTCCTTTATTATTGGAACTCAGCCTGAGACAGCAAGCTGTCTTGCAGCAGGCCATGGGATGTGAGACATGTGACTAAGTTTGGCCAATTGGATGTGAGAAGTGATATGTGTCACTTCCTGTTAATTCTCTTAAAGTAGTAGGCATGCCCTCCACTCATCTCTGCTTCCTTCTTGCTGGCTGGGATGCAGATGTGATGGCAGGAGCTGGAGCCAGAGAGGAAGCCATAGGTAGAGGATGACAGAGCCACCCTACCAACCCTAGACTATCTCTGGCTGTTATTTGAGATAGAAATAAATTCCTATATTGCTTAAGCCACTGAATCTAAGGTATCTTTGTTATACCAGCTCAGTGTGTATCCTCACACTTTGGATGACTCCAAGATCCATTTCTCTAACCCTAACAACTTTCACAAACAATTCATATTTCACATTTCCAGCTTTGAGATTTGGCAAGCCCACACCATAATATATCCTAATGCTTTCTAAATCTTGTTTCTTATTTTTGATAATACCACAATTCTCCTACCTATGAAGAAAGAGCCCTAAACATTCACACAGTGGAATATCATTCAGCCGTTAAAAAAGGAGGAGGAAACCTAAGATATACTGATATGGAGCAATCAGCAAGATCTACTGAGTGAAGAAAGACAGAATTACAGTGTCTATAATATAACACTACTTATATTAGAAAAACAAAGTATATATACATATGTAAATTTTTGTATGTGCATAGAATATCTTGGGAAGGATAACCAAAGACTGAGTCGCTGCCCTAGATAGGACAGCCAGGAGACAAGGTGGCAAAGAAACTAATTTCTTACTGTATACCTGTTTGAACCTTTGAATTGTGTACTGTATGCAAAGGGCCAGTGGTTCACTATTCATATTCTAATCTGGATAAATTGCACCCCTGGAGCTGTGCTGTGTGTGGCCTGGGCAGCTGTACACATCCATCCTGCTGTGCGTGTTTTATGTACTAAAAAAAAAAAAAAAAAAAGTTTAAGAAAATATACTTTTGTTCTGTAGCTTGGACAGAACAGCTATTCTCTGAAACCATCTCAGTTAAAATATCCTAGGATTTCATAGATCTCTGTCTAGACTGTTATTTGCATCTCTGTTACCAACCATCAGAGCTTTTATTATCATTTTAAAAGATTATCCACTCTTCCTTGGGAACTTCCTTCAGTGCTGAAATGACCAGGCAGCTTTTGCTCCTAAGAATTCCTCAGTAAGAGTGGGGAAACCTCAACACGGAAACATGCCTAAGGATTTAACCCCCATCTTTGTCCTTCTCCTAGGATCTGTCAATTACCATTTAATATGGACTGAGAACCTGAAAAAGGTCCTTAACGTTTGATCTTGCAAATTCTGCTTCTTGAATTTCCCACGTTATCCTAAGGAAAGCATCAGAGCTACACACCAAGATGTATTGTACCAGAACGCTCTCTGTGGCTTATTTCTCTTACCCAAAAACATGGTCACAAACTAAAGAGCCATGAATATGGAACTAGTGAAACCTAGTACAGTTCATTTAGGGAATGGAATTCCAAATCTTGGAAGAATAACGAAATGGGGAAATGATTACATTATATTGATAAATGAAAAAAGCAAGTTACAAAACAGCAGGTTAGGCATTATCCTTAGACTTTCCCAATTTGGGTTTTAAAGAAAATTGAATATCTGTATCTGGAAAAGATATTCACCAATATGTTAATACCGCTTTTCTTTGGGAGTTGGGCTTATTATAGATTATTTTAATTTCCTGTTTTGTGTTTGCCTGTATTTTCCAAAGTTACTACAATTAACCTGTTTTCTCTTATGATTAAAAAAGTGTTACCCCCACCCAAAGTCAATTTGGGGGGTTCTATGAGCACTTCAGTTTGCTCCTCATTAGTCCCTGATAGTACTCTGAGGCATGCATATGAATTTTAAATGAGAAACATCAATCTGGGTTATGTAGAGAATTCCTCCAATTTCTACAAGGAGGAGGTAAGAGGAGAAGGGTGGCAGATGGTAAGGGGAGGATAAAAACAGCTTAAATAGCTTTGTTACCTTTGTTACAAGTTTTCCTTCCAGGAAGAGTCATTTAATGGTTTTCTAACTAAATGAGCTATTTTACATTTGTAGAGATGACAAACTTCACTATTCACCAGGACCATATGCTTTTTTGATATTCATAAAGGCTTTGAAGTCTAAAATATATGCTGTTTAGGAATGTTAGTCTAGACTAGAGAATAATAGCTCTCCCCTAAATAATACATAAGTACCTTTTTAAATTGGCCTTGGCGAGGGGAAATTTTAAAAATAGAAGATATGGGTCAGAATCAAGTTCTATAACTCAGTACAGTCCTCGTAAAAGATTTATGGATTTGGTTGAAGGGTTATTTTAGACACGTTTGTGCATAGCGTAAATACAAATTATTTATAATTTTTTTTAAATAATGAAAACGTGAGTCCTAAGAAGACCAGCAGGTGGCATAAATAATTTATTTAATCAAAACTGGCAAGATATGTATTGTAAAAGATATCTTCCCTGACCTTTTGCCCATGAAAAAAATTCTTGAATATTGAGACCAAAATTCCCAATTAAATCATCACTAAAGAAGACTTTACTTAGTTATAAATACAAAAATTGGAATTGCAGGAGAGATGGATCTCATAGATATCAGTTCAAAACTAGGTTATAAGCTGTATGCACAGGCCTATCATTAAGCTGAAACACAAAAGACAACATGTAATGAGAGCATCTAATCTCGATGCTCCACCCAGCATGCTTCAGCATCTCAGAGGTGGGAGGAGTGTGCTGATATCAGAGATTTAGGAAAATCATGTTTTCAAAAGCTATGTGGGTGTGTACCTGTCACAGTAGATTCTGCAACAGCAACAGGAAGCCTCTTCCTTCAAATGCAACTGGAAGATTGGTCTCAATATTCAGTCTTTACTGGGTCCTGGTAAGGCTCCAAGATACTAACCCATCAGATACCTGTTGGTTGCCTTGGATCTGAAATATTTTCCCCATTTACCAACATCTGATGAAACAACCGACAGGAAGTGTGTGTCTTCACCTGCTTTGTACCTGTGCCCGTGGAAATAGCTCCCATCAATAGATGTAGTCCTGCAGGTCTTGACTTTCAGCAGTGTGTAGTGCAGAGGCAGAAGTCTGTGAGACCAGACATGTCACCCCTAAGATATCTAGAGCAGCTTCCTTACCTGCAACCCTCAGTGGGAGAGCCAAGGACCACAGACTTCTCATCACGGGTTAGAATCCGGATATGTGTACCGACTAGAACAAACTGCACCAAACTATTAGTAATAATTTCTCTGGAAGGTGAGTTTATAAGAGATTGTCTATTTTATGCTCACTAATATATCTTTAGTGTCTAGTCTTGGGTCTTATACATAGTAGTAGATGGTAAATAAATACTTGTTGAATGAATACTTTAATGTTTAAATTTTTTGAAATGAGCCTGTTACTTTTGCCATCATAAGGAAAATAAAAGGTTTGCTGGCATTCTCATACTCCAAAGAGGATCATTCTTCTAGAGAATTTTTCCCTAAGTGAAAACCTAGTTATTTTTTCTTCCACAGTCTTTATTTGAATGAATTTAATTTTTGAGTGCAAATACATACAAGCTTGACAAAACCCACCTAACTTAAAGAGTGTCTAAATCAGCTAACCAATTATACAGATCACCAGTGACTCATTTCAGAGACTTACCAGGCGTCTCTGCTACCTATTTCAATAAACACACACTCCACTATTACCTTACTGTTTGCTTTCCTGTGGACGCCTTACACACAGCTGCATTTTGAAGCATCACCTCTCATGGTCCTGGTCCCTTCCCCAGGAAGCAATAACGAAAGTCAGCAGCTTTTTCCCAAGTGAGACACCCACTGGGTTGCTCTGTGCCTTGCAGGCAATTCTTGGCTTGCATCCCAGCTAGGCCAAATATTAACTGGAAGGCAATTGGGGTGGAGGGATGTAGAACAAAATTTTCTTTAAAACCATGTGACAAATAATGGCTGGTGTTCAAGTCTACCCCACAAAAGTTGGATTCACACATAATATAATTGAAACCATCCAAATTTTGGTGTATAGATATAGTACAGATGTAATATGTATTTGTAGAATGAATGAATACTGATAGTGCTTCTTAGCAAGAGGAATTTATAGACTGAGACCCAATCTTACTCTGCACTGCCCAAGGAGGCACCTTCTCTGCTTCAGTCACCTGGCAGCCTACAAGTTGGCTGTTGGTATTATAACTTGGCAGATGCTGTATTGGTGTCTTAGACAAAGATCTTCTGGTTGAAAGTCACTTGAGGGGCCTTACTGTAAGGGCTCCAGCCTGCTGGGGCTCACACCTGGTGTGGCAGTTTTCAGAGAAGGAAGGTTGTGGGCTGGAAACAGAAGAGGTGTCTATTGTGTTTGGTGTTTTAGCCTAGATTCATTTAGTCGTAAGGAATTGAGATTCACTAAAGTTAAAGGGGATTTATTATAAGGCATGATAACAAGTCTCTAGCATTAGTCCCAAAGGAGTCATGCAGAGCTCATTCATATGCTATGAATACGCATCTGCACTGTTCTAGCCTCCCTGCAAACTGGCAGGCTTACTGTATTGGGCAGTAGGGTAAGGTCATTGGTTAGCCTGAAGACTGACAAACCACCCTGGTGAATGAGCTGTGGCCCAGAAGGACAAGATACAGAATCAGTGGGAACAGATCATAGCTGTCTAGCCATGAGGACTGTGAGGGCCCCTTAAATATGTTTAGTATATTTGGGTATCTGGTTTAAGAAACCTGGGTGCATTTCAGGCTACTGTGGACTCAGGACTGACCCTGAATACTATCTAAATGAGGAGAAATTTCTCCTTAGGCCATAACACACATATGCACACATATACACTCAGGAAAATATGATGCCTGGTACATTAATGTTGCCCAAGACCCTGACACTAAAGTCCCACTCAGGTCTGCCTCTGTGTCAAAGTGCTCAGGTTACAAATTATGTCATCATGACCTTAAAAATTGATGGCTATAATGAAGTTTCAGGCAATGTGACAAAGTAGCATTCTAAGTATGTAAAGCAGTGTAAAATAACCGGTTTGGGCACAGGGAGGGAGGCAGCAGCTAGAGAGAAAGTGTGTCAGGCCTTCTTTGCAACTGATGTCATACCGCATCATCAACAATTCCCAGAAGGACTGGCCTCCCTGCCCCCTCCATTCAACTATCCTTGCCTTTCCTGTGAGCCTTTAGACTATTATCATTAACATAAAAAAATTTATATACATTGAATGAATATGCCTTAACTTGTTCAGCAGTATTAACGCTCATAATTTTGACTTCTTTAGCTGTAATTTTCACAGGGGATGGTTGCATTCTGAAGAGGGAGTAAAGCTCTTGCCCTGGTCCCAGCTGTCCTCACTGAGTCCCTAATATTGCCTGAAGCTGCCACCACTGAAGGAGTAGGTCGTCAGAAGGAGAACAGCCACATCCTATGTATAAGATGAGCTTAAAAAATCACATAGCACTTTCATTCATCCATTCATCAAAAGTCTTGGAATGGCTGCTATTGCCAGGCACCATGCCAGGCTCTGGGGGATATGGCAATGGGTAAATTAGAAAGGGTTTCTGCTCTCAGGGAGCTTGCAACCTGCGCGGGGGTGGAGGAAGGGGGAGATGAACATCAAACAAATAATTACTTAAATTACACTTGAGAGCTGGGCGATGAAGCACATACTGTAGTGGGCAAGAATTACGGGAGAATCAAATTCAGATGGGGAGGGGACTGTGGTCAGGAAGGCCTCTGAGGAAACAACTTCTCAGCTGAAACTGAAGGAGAAGCTGGAGTTAGCTAGGGGAAGAACAAGAGGGGAGAGCATTCTGGGTGGAGGGGACAGCAGGTGCCAAAGCCCTGGGACAGCAAAGGGCTAGACATAGTCAAGGAATTGAATGAAGACCATGTGTTGTGTACTGAGCAAGAGCAAGAGTGGCTCAGGATGAGGCAGTTACTCAATTCTTGTCTTTTATTTGAAAGTTTATTGTAAGGAATCTAATCTGTTGCTTTCCATGGGGACAAAGCAGGAGTGTGTTAAATGGCTCTAACCCTACACTATCCATATAGGCAGCCACTTATGGCTATAGAACATCTGGCTGATCCAAATTGAGATGGGCTGTAAGTATAAAACACACACTGGATTTCGAAGACTTGGTATCAATAATTTTTGTATTGATTACATATTGAAACAGTATTTTTGATATATTGAGTTAAATATTTCACTAAAATTAATTTCACTTGTTTCTTTTTTGCTTTTTTAATATGGCTACTAGAAAATTTGATATTACATATATGGCCTGCATTATATTCCTGTTGGACAGCACTGCTGTAAAGTGTTAACTTAGATATGAAGAAAAACTACTTGACTATAAGGGAGATTGGGTAATTTAGGAAGGGAGATTAAAGATTTCAGTCCCAGGAGATCTTTAAAAACAGGGCAGCTAGCCAATGACTTGAATTGAATGGCTTGAATGACTTAGGACTTTCGTGGGTTTTTTTGGAAGCAGGGAAGAGAAGAAACCACAGAGGCTCTTACAGTGCCTTCCAAGGACAACAGAATCCACTTATTATCAAGTGTTAGTAGGCGAACAAAATCGTTGGAAGGGGCTGGAGGAGCAGGTTCTAGGTGGAGCTTCTCAGAACTACCCTCAACCCCCAGAATCACACTGCTTCTTCTGTGGTGGCGGGGAGAGTGCTGCTGCCACCACAGGAAACTGATGACCATTGAGCACACTGTCTCCTTGGCCACATCCATGCCAGAAATACACGATTCTCTCCTGATTTTACTGAATTCCAAATTCATAGTCTCACATGCAGGCAGCTGATTGGCAGAACATAAAGTGGCATCTAGCTGAAAGGAGCTCCGGGAAGTGCAGTTTTTCGTGTTCCAGCTTTTGCAATAGATCATACCACACTAGAAGCAAGTTGCAGTGGGTATTGACTGAGCCAAACCACAGTACCTACCGTAAAGATGGGGGGAATATTTGCAAGGATGACGATGTGAGAAAGAGAGCTTGGCACATCCAGCCAAGCTAGAGCACACCGCTTCGGTGAGGGAAATGGAGTAAGAGGAACGACCATGAACATAGATGAACCTTGAAAACATTATGCTAAGTGAAAGAAGCCACTCAAAAAGGACCAAATATTGTATGATTCCATTTATATTACATGTCCAGAATGGACAAATATAGAGAGACAGAAAGTAGGTTAATGGTTGTCTAGGGCTGGGAAATGAACCTTTGATAGAACCTTTCAGCTGGACAAAGGCCTTGTAGAGATCTCAAATGTGTGTCTTGATTATCATAGCCCCGGGGTATTCAAGTCATCCCCACCCCCACCCAGCATTGCACTCTTCCCAGCTGAGGGCCAGTTACCATGGAGCAGAGACAGGACATCTCTTTGAGGCCCTACCCACATTTAACCCACAGTGTCTGAGAGCAAAATAATGGTTATGGTTTTAGACAACTAAATTTGGGGTAGTTTGGTATACAGTAATAGAAACCAGGATAGGAAGCATGACCCATTCAAAGAACCAAAAGAAGGTGGTTGGGCAGATAACTGTGGGCTACCCCTAAGTACTTGAAGTAACAATCATCTCTGTGGTTTCTACCATAAGAAATCAAAAGTCAGGTAAAGAAGAAAAAGGCAAGATTAACTGAGACGGGTGTGGTTGGGAAAATTATGGAAATGTGGCTTATACCTCTGTATAACCCCTAAACCAAACAGAGCACATTACTCATTTTCAGCCTTTCCCATTTATTGTAGAGATAAATACAGAGGCCTCTGGCCCTAGCCAGGTTTGCATTACATCAGGCTTCCTCGCAGAGCAGGGCTGAACCAGGGTGGCTCTCACCCCACCCCAAGCAGCAACCCAGTAGATGACTAAGCTGGCCCCCCACATGTCCCTGCTCTGTTCCTTGCTGAAGCCAGGCAACAGCTGCAAACCCTGGGGTTGAGAGTGGCCCATCCCACCTTCAGCAAAATCATCTTTCTATTTGTGGCCTGGGGGAAAAAAAAGCAAGAAATTCTACACAGTTTCTTTTGGCTCAGATATGATTCTCCTGTCCCTTGGACCATTCTCCTACAATGCGCATCAGTTTCAAGGACACCCTGCCATGGCTTGCTGTATCCTATATGAATTGTGTAACTTTGCATGAATTCTAAATCAGAAGGCATTTGATCTTTAGGTCATTTGTGCATGGTTTTCACTTTGGAATGCACTCAGGGTGCAGGACAAATGCCTGCTGACCCCATGTTTATTATTTCAGCTGGCGATTGAAGTTCTGGTCCAGTTATAATAGATGAGAATGCTAATATCTTTTGTCCATTTTCAGCTTTATTGCAAATTTTGCATTGCATAGGGGTCATATTTCTACTCTCAGCATGTAAAGTAAAAGTAATTTTCATGTCTGTGTTTCCAAAGTAAATATCATTGGGTTTGCCCCCCATCTTCACCCCATAGAACTATTTTAAGAAGAAAAGATATGAGTATGGAAGAATAATGTTCCAAGCTTCTGGAGGAATGTTATTAATATATGAGGCTTTTTTAAGTTACAAAGTCTTTTAAAGAACATTCTATAATCTGTGACCACTATTCTGCCTATAATATCTTGCACCTCCTTAATGAATAACAGTACTCCTTTTTCTATGTATTTATTCAATCATTTAATAAATAGTGACTGAGTGCCCACTGAGAGCCAGATATTGGGGCTACAAGAGCAATCAAGACAGACAAAATGAGGTTCTCGCTTTCATGGCACCTATATTCAGGTTCAGGGAGACAGTAAACAGGTAATTTCACATTGAGAAGAATGCTTTGAAGAAAACAAGCAGGGGTAAGGAACAACTAAGAGAGGTCACTCTGGGTAGAGTCGTCAGAAAGGCCTCTCTCAGTAGAACCTATGAGAAGTCCGTGCACCGCAACGAAGAGTAGCCCCCACTCGCTGCAGCTAGAGAAAAGCCTGTGCACAGCAACGAAGACCCAACACAGCCAAAAATAAATAAATAAGTAATAAATTAAAAGATTGCATACTGTAACTTCAATAAGAACCACTGCAGTTTTTTTAAAAAAATAAAAATTACTTTCAATTTTAGGGAGTTCCCTGGTGGTCCAGTGGTTAGGACTAGGCACTTTCACTGCCCATGGCTTGGGTTCAATCCCTGGTCGGGGAACTGAGATTCTGCAAGACACGTGGTGTGGCAAAAAAAAAAACTTTAAATTTTAAAATGTTTGGAAAAGCTCCTTTAAAAGAGAGACCCCCTCCCCAACCCGACAGCAAGCTAGAAGCTGAGCTCAGCCATCCACTTTTGCTCAAAGCACTTCTATGTCCAAGTTTGTATGGCAAAATTGAGCCCTGCAGCAGTTCTCAACCCTGACCACACATTGGAATCACCCAAGGAGCTTTAAAATGTATTGATGCCTGGATCCAGCTGCAGAAATTCTTTTTTTAAAAAAAAAATTTATTTTATTTATTTATTTTTGGCTGTGTTGGGTCTTCACTGCGGTGCACGGGCTTCTCATTGCGGTGCTTCTCTTGTTGCGGAGCATGGACTCTAGGTGCATGGGCTTCAGTAGTTGTGACATTCGGGCTCAGTAGTTGTGGCTCGTGGACTTTAGAGTGCGAGCTCAGTAGCAGTGGCGCACGGGCTTAGTTGCTCCGTGGCATGTGGGATCTTCCCAAACCAGGGCTCGAACACGTGTACCCTGCATTGGCAGATGGATTCTTTTTTTTTTTAATATTTGTTTGTTTATTTATTTATTTATCTATCTATTTATTTATTTATTTTTGGCTGCTTTGGGTCTTTGTTGCTGCGCATGGGCTTTCTCTAGTTGCAGTGAGTGGGGACTACTCTTTGTTGCGGTGCATGGGCTTCTCATTATGGTGGCTTCTCTTGTTGCAGAGCACGGGCTCTAGGTGCGTGGCCTTCAGTAGTTGTGGGATTTGGGCTCAGTAGTTGTGGCGCATGGGCTTAGTCGCTCCATGGCATGTGGGGCCTTCCCGGACTGGGGCTCGAACCCGTGTGCCCTGCATTGGCAGGTGGATTCTTAACCACTGCACCACCAGGGGAACCCAGAGATTCTTATTTAATTGGTGTGTGCTATGTCCTGGGCATCAGTATCTTTTAAACTGCCTTCCAGGTTATTCTAATGTGCAGCCAGGATTGGGAGCTACTTGTCTGCTAGCCCATTAAAGAGTTGCACTTGGGGTCAGGGACTTAAACCATAGACTCAAAATATGACAACTTGTTTCCACAGACTAGATCTGGTTCCCCAACCATGCACTCCTATAGCAACCTGTATTTTTCCTTCATGGGATTTAAATAGTTTGTTACTCTGTGTGTGTGTGTGTTTGTGTGTGTGTGTGTGTGTGTGAGAGACAGAGAGAGAGAGAGAGAGAGAGAGAAATTACTTGATTAATGTCAGTCTCCCTGTTGAAATATAAGCTTCTTGAGTGCAAGGCATCTGTGTATCAAGGCAGTATAGCACTGCAGTTAAAAACACAAGTTCTAGGGTCAATCTGCTTTGGAATCCCAATTTTATCACTTGCCAGCTGTGGGACCTTGGGTAAATTCCTTAATCATCTGTGTCTCAGTTTCCTCAGCTACAAAGTGGGTTTGTTGCAAAATTATGGTTGCTGTGAGGTTACATGAGATGTGTGGTGGTTTTCAAATATGTCTGCAAATTCTTCAACACTTTTCCCTCCAAGATATGCAGCGGAAGTTCTCTTCCCTTGAGTATGGGCGACTTGATTACTATCAAATAGAATATGACAGAAGTGGTAGTGCCTTTGAGATTAGGACATAAAAGGCATTGTGGCTTTGGATCATTTGCTCTGGGGGAAGTCGGCTGCCTTGTGAAGACAATCAGCTGATGGAGAGGCCCCTGTGGTGAGGAACTGAGGCTTCCTGCCAACAGCCCTGTGAGGGAGCCATCTTGGAAGTGCATCCTCTAGCCCCAGTCAAGCTTTCAGATGACGGCAGTCCCTGCCAACATCCTGACAGAAAACTCCCCAGAGACCCTGAACCAGAACCAACCTGCTAAACCACTCTGGAATTCCTTACCCATGGGAACTGAGATAATAAATTCTTGTTGTTTAAGACGTTACTTTTTAGGGCAGTTTGTTACCCAGCAATGGAGAACTAAGAGAAGATGAAAATGTGAAAGCACTTAAAAGACACATAGTAAATACTCAGTAAACGTTAGTCACTGTTGTAACTGCTGTGCTCTCCTTTATGTCCTTAGCATCTATTAAGAGCATGCTACACCTGCTACCTATTATGGGCCCAATATACAGCATGTGAGTGAATGAATAAACAGACACAAAGTAAAATAAAGGGTTGAGGCAATCATCCATGGCAGTGGTTTCTGAAGTTATTTGAGCAAGAACATTTTCAAACAAAATCTTACCCCATGTTTTCAGTAAGGGTTGAGTCAGAAAAAAAAACCCAAAAAACAGAAACTACCTTAGGTATTTCAAACAGAGGGAAGCTAATACTGGGAATTGGTTACATAGGCAATGGAAGAGCTGAGAAGCCAAATAGGAAAGAGTGAGGTAACTTAGAGATTAGCCAGAGTAGGAAAAAAATCTCTCTGTATATATATGAAGAGAGAGAGGGAAAATTATAAAGCAGATGTGGTAAATATTAACATATAGGGAATCTGGGAAAAGGGAATTGTTTGTACTATTCTTGCAGTGTTTATGTAAGTCTGGAACTATTTCAAAATAAAAAGTTAAATATAAATGAAAATATTTTTGTTTAAATTACATGTGAAGGAGTTGGGAAAGGTTTGGGAGGGAATGATAAATAAACTAAGAAAATAAAAGAAAGACAAACTTTTGGCCGAATCTGGAAGTGGGCCCGCACGATATCTTTCCATCTCTGGCAAGCCACGCATTGTCTGTAACTTGCCGCTGATGGCTGGGGACATTCCTGCAGGTGCTGACATCTTCAGCTCTCCACCCACAAACCTCTGGAAGGTGAAGATGGAAAGCAACAGCCTGGCAGGATTTACAGAGGATTCCACTACTCTTATCTCCCCTCCCTAGTGGCAAGTCTCAAAATGAAAGATTCCAGACGAGGAGAAGAATTTTGAGAAATAAAGAATATTTGTAAATGTAAGAAGATGAAGGACATATAATTTACTTGGCAAGTTGGGGTAAAAATAAACTTTAAATGATTTAGTAAATGTGTAAAAATGTGGGATGATGCTTAAAACTTCAGGACTAGTCTTCATTGGATTTCAAAGAGGACATTAGCATATTATAAACTAAATTTCCTAAAAGATCATCTGGGATTAAAGGAGTACCCTATATGTGAACTTCACGTAGGGGCAAAGAGATATAGATTTATGAGAACACTAATCTGGAAGTTTTCTCTAAAATCAAGATTTAGTATCTAAGAGCAAGGCTCAAAAATTGTATCAAACACGATTTATCAGAAAATGACTGGGACTTCCCTGGTGGCGTAGTGGTTGAGAGTCCGCCTGCCGATGCAGGGAACACGGGTTTGTGCCCCGGTCCGGGAAGATCCCACATGTCGCGGAGCGGCTGGGCCTGTGAGCCATGGCCGCTGAGCCTGCGCGTCCGGAGCCTGTGCTCCGCAACGGGAGAGGCCACAACAGTGAGAGGCCCGCGTACCGCAAAAAAAAAAAAAAAAGAAAATGACTGGCAGCCAGGGGAGGATGTAAAAAGAAAATGAATGGCGATTTACTAAGAAGAAATGCAAAATGCCAAAAAAGATACATATTTTTTAAACCTGCCTAATAATAAAAAGATGAATTTATGTAGCAATGAAATATTATTTTTATCTATCAATTGGCAAATTACTCTTTTTAAAATCTTAATACCCAGTGTTAGTAAAGGTGGGACAAAGGAATGTATGTATTTATTATACATATCAAGAAGGAGAGTAAATTGGTAATTTCTGGAGTTTAATTTAGCAATCCATTTAAACAAACTTAAAAATACATATACTCTTTGACACAGAAATTCTAATTCTAGGAGTTTATCTTATGGAAATAATCATAGGTATCCCAAAAGATTTTGTCACAGGAATATTTATAAGATGGAAAAAATTAGGAACAACCATATTTCTACAATTGGCTAATTAAACCAAAGTATAGATGCATAACACGTAGTACTATGCAGCCATTAGAAATGACATAAAGGAAGAATAGTTTTAGGAAAAGGAGAAATATTCTCATTATATTAAGTAGGAAAAAGTGGGTTATAAAACAGTAATGTCACATTTTTTTAAAAAGCTTACTTGGGCCTAGTTACAAGATTGAAAGAATTGACACCAAAGTATTACTTTCGGTGATTGACAGGTGGTAAGATTGTGGGCAATTTTAATTTTCTTTCTCTTGATCACCTATATCTTGTAAATTTTCTTCAATAAAAATTATTTTTTTTAAGTAGTTGGAGTATTTGTTTTTAGTTAGTTATGCATGAAGCTTACAGAAAGTCATTGGAGACTGTCAGAACCGTTAGGTCTCTACTCACTCTCATGCCTTTTCCCAAATAGAAAGAACTAGCATGCTCCTAGGTAGGTTTAGGAAGCACAGGAAGGGACCACTGGGGAAGCTGAGGTCCCCAGTCAATAAAAGGATGTAGGGGATGCAGGGTTTGGACAACTGGGGAAATTCTGAGGATTTAGTAATTGGTAGAATCAGGAAATGCAGTGATCATAGAAATCCTGGGGTGCTCCGTGATTTAGGAAAAGGAAATTCGGGTCTTGATTTTTAAAAGTGAAATCAGAGAGGAAAGTACTCTTGATTATTCCTGATACAAAATCAGTGTTCAGATCTCCTGTAAACTTTAGTTTAGTTAAAAATATTTTCCCAAAATTATGTTGCTAAAGTCTGAAAATGAAGTTAAATGCTCGGAACCTAGGAGACTATTCACATGTTTAACCAAGAGATCATACATAAGAAAAAATATAGATTTTTTTTTTTTAAGATTTATTTGAGTAAAATCAGACTTCAGGTAGTGCCTACTTACGGGGGCTTCTAAAGGACAGAGAGAAACACAATTCATTTGAGTTCAAAACACTTCTGTGGACCACTCATTCTCTGTCTGGGCCTTTGGTAGACCCTAATCCCTCAAATTCCAGACCCTCTCCAGAAGCCGTTCCTTCCCAGAGTACTCAGAGGCAGGATGCTGAAGGCAGGGCCCATCCGACCCTCAGAACTTAGCCCCAGAGCAAACCTCTGCTCAGAGTGAAAAATTCACATTCTAAGTTTGATAGAAAAATCTCCATTCATACTGAACTGTAGTCAGAAACTTAAGTTATTTCTACATCCTGGAAGAGATATTTCGAATTTCCCAAAGAAATGCTTAAAGAAATCAATTCCTCAAAACTGAAATCGTTACCCTCAATCTGGGAAATTTAATTTCATGCTTCCAAATGGATATTATGGGCACTGCTTTGTTTTTCAGGGCATACATAGCTCTAATTATATGGAAACTGTGCACCAAAGAACCACATGGCAACCATCATACAATTGGAGAGTAATTATCAGTTCCTATCTGTTGTTTAAACCACAGCTGCACAATAAAATATTAAAATTGTAAATAATATAGTAGTTAATCTGTTAAAGTTCTCTGGGCAGTAGTACTAGGTGTATATGCCTTGGGAGAGGGAAATGTTTAGTCATAAAAATTTCAAGCCTCAATTTTCCCGAACAAAAGGACTTCAAAACAAAAGGAAAAAAATGCTAAGACCCTACATAGCATCTGGCTTTTAAAAAAAGGCTGAACTCCCTGTTTTTGCCTTAAGAAAACTGTAAAGTATTAGATATCCAGCTTTGGGGACAATGGAGGCAGAATGTTAGTCAACCCTGTTAATTTCGCTAATTCATTCAAAATACAAAGGATCCCAACCTGTGAAATGGGATCAGTCAAAACTGATTTGACAATTGATGTGATTACCGTTTAAGCCTGCCTCAGGGGATTTCTCCCTAAATTACTTTCACAATCCTCCCAGCTCTCTAGATCTTTGTAATTCAATAAATATTTGTATTAAGATCTTACTAAAGTGTCAGGTAAGGAGATTCCCAGAGAATTTCTTTGATCCCTCCAATTGCCTGGTGCAGTGCTAAGCTCAGAATCAGAGTCCACAAATGCGTCATGACAGAAGATTCTAAGATCGCTGCCATAAGTTTCATGACAGCTGTCCCAGGCTGATTGTATTAAGCAGTCAGGTTTCTACCCTCTGAATGCCTACCCTGGCCAAGCACCGTGGACAGTTGAGCCAGTCGAGTTGGCATTAAGCCGCTCGGGATGTGGAGCTAAGAGCACTACAATTTTGTGTTCTAGGCAGATAGCCTATATTTATAGGCTACCAAACTTTGTAGAAAGACCTGTACTACACACATACAGGAGAGTCAAGGGACTGAAAAACGTAATTCCGATGCTCTAAGAGTTTACAGTTGAGGGACTTCCCTGGTGTCACAGTGGTTAAGAATCCGCCTGCCAATGCAGGGGACACGGGTTCCATCCCTGGTCCGGGAAGATCCCACATGCCGTGGAGCAACTAAGCCTGTGTGCCACAACTACTGAGCATGTACTCTAGAGCCCGCGTGCTGCAACTACTGAAGCCTGCGCACCTAGAGCCTGTGCCCCGCAACAAGAGAAGCCACTGCAATGAGAAGCCCACGCATCGCAACGAAGAGTAGCCCCTGCTCATGACAATTAGAGAAAGCCTGTGCTCAGCAATGAAGACCCAACACAGACAAAAAATTAATTAATTAATTTAATTAATTAAAAAAAAAAGTTTACAGTTGAGCTAGAGATACCAATTTGGGTGTTGCTGTCAATTATATCTCAATAAGAATTAAAAAAAAAAAGAATTTTGGTGCTAGAAAGAACTTTAGGGATAAAGAGATCAGAGTATTAGGATCTTAAATTCCCATGCATGCCCACCTCCCACCCCCTGCCAATCATAGAAGGTCTGCTTATACCCAAAAGGCTAAATAAATATTTAATTCAGTTTTAAAATAAGTTATTCCATATTATTATTTAGGTAATGCGCATACTAATTTCTAAAGGCACAGAAAGGTATAGAGGAAAATGTTTCTCTATCACTCCTGGTCTCCAGCCATCCAGTACCCCACATCAGAAGCAACACATGTTACAACTTTCTTACATGTAATTGTGGAGACAGTCTGTGCATCTAGAAGCATGTATATGTGGAGAGAGATATGGATATAGATATATACAAAAGAGTGTTTGGGTTTTTTTTTGCCAAACCATGAGGTTTTATTTCCCCGACCAGGGATTGAACCCGGGCCACGGCAGTGAAGGCACAGACTCCTTCCTAACCGCTGGACTGCCAGGGAATTCTCCAAAATAGTGTATTATGACTACGATTCTGCTCCTTGATTTTTTTCAGTTAATTTGGAGAATATAATCTTGGAGACTCCGTATCAATATATATGGGCCTTCCTCATTTTTAAATTTTAATTTTCTAGTAAGAAATTAGTCACATATTTGAAAATTAATTTTAAAATAAATTAAAAGTTCTCTCTTACCCATGTCTCCAATCACCAGTTCCTAACCCGTCCCTAAGAACTAACCTTTATTGTTTGTGCTTATGTAACTTTCCAGAATTTCTTTATGTTTATGCTTATAAGCCAACGCATATTCTTTTATTTCCCATATTTTTACACAAAGGCAGGTACTCCTCTGAACCTTCCTTTTTTTCATTTAATAATATGCCTTTGCAGAACTTTACAGGTTGTGGACAGTTCCTTCCTTCTTTTGTAACAGTTCAATAGTATTCGATTGCACTCTGAACCATGATTTATTTGCTCTTACAAGTTACGCTGTAAGTAACCTTGTACTTGTGTAATTTCCTACATGTGCTAGTATTCGTAGGTTAAATTCCCACAAGAGAAATTGATGTATCAATGGATGGGTGCTTGTAATTTTGATTGACATTGTCAGATTGTCCACTATATGGACTGTACCAATTCAAGTTCCTACCAATAATGTATGAGACCCTGTTTACCCATTCTCTGACCAATATAGGTTTTTTTAACCAAATCTTTGGTCCTTATCTATCTTATAAATTGAATATGGTGATTTATTGAAGTTTTAATTTCCATTTCTCTTAAGAATGAGGTTGAACATCTTTTCTGCAAGCATGATTTTTATTTCCTTTTCTGTGGGCTGTATTTTTATATTTTTGCCCATTTTCACACTATGTTTTTGGTCTTTCGATGATGGTTTTGTGAGAGTTTTTACATATTAGAGAAATCAGCCTTCATGCCATGCATTGCACACCTTTTTTCTCAGTTTGTTGCTGGTCACTAACTCTTTTATGATTTTTTTCATGCAGTGTATTTTTATTTTCACATCATCAAATGCATTAACTTTTTTAGGGATTCTGGGTTTTATGTCTTCATTAGAAAGGCCTTCTTCCCAGGAGCATATACCAGAATATCTCATATGTTTTCCTCTCGTACTTCTATGGTTTTATTTTTTATATTTAAATCTTTGATCCAACTAGAACTTATTCTGATATAAAAAAGTTAAATTGAGATTAAACTTCACTTTTTCTTGAGATAGCTACCCCAGTAGTCCTAAAATCATTATTGAGCAATCCATATTTTCCCCAACTGAAAAGTGTTACTTTAACATACACTAAATTTCTATATGTATTTGAGCCCATTTCTGTACTTTCTATGTTTATCCCTTGATCTGTATGTCTGTACAGGCATCAGTGCTATAGTTTTGATTACTGAAGTCTTAAAATATGGTATAACATCTACTAAGACCAGTCTCCTCTCAATATTCTTCCTGTTCAGAGTTTTCCTGGCTATTCTTGCTTGTTTATTTTCCCACATGAACTTTAGAATCAGCTTGTCAAGTTCCCAGGAAAATAATTCTCTTGGTATTTTTATTGGGATTGTGGTAAATATTTTTAGATTAACTTAGTGAGAATTGATATCTTTATGATGTTGAGCCCTTTGTTCCAAGAATATGGCAGGAGTATCTGTAAAGTCCTTTGATTCTCTCAAGAGTGTTTTAAAGTTTTATTCAAATAAGTCCTGTACATTCCTTGTTCAATTTTATCTTTTTTTCTTGGTACAATTATAAATAATGACTTTTCTCCTTAAATACTGAATATTTAGGACATCTGCACATCTGGGTCAATATTCTCTGATTTCAAATATCATATCATATTTCTGAGGCAATGTGACATCAATGCCAAAACACTCCAGGAATTCTCAAATTACAACGTTTTCATAGTAAATAAGTTGTAATTGATTTTAATTTTTTAAAAATCCACACACAAGGACACGTTGAGGATCTGGCTTTAAAACCTAGGTTAAAAAACAACAACAAAAACCGCTCTAGGTTAAAAAAAAAAAAAGTAAAATCAATGAAAACTGTCTTTTTAAAAATGTTTCCACTACCATCCCTCCAGGCATCCCTAGAAGCAAGAATCTTCTTAAAATATACATTGAATCATCTGACTCCCATGCTTAAAATCATCAGTGGCTTCTGACTGCACTGTAAATAAAATTGACATCTAAACAGACCCTTCAATTTGGACCAAGATCAGCAGGGAGGGTCATCTCTGCTCCATGTGGCATAAGCTAGGCTGGCTCCACTGGGGGAATGGAAGTTAGCAAGTTAATTCTGGCTGTCAGCTGAGGCTATGGGCAGGTTCAGCTCTACTCCACATCGGCCTCTCCACAGGCTGCTTGGACTTCTTCCCAACATTGTGACTTGGTTCAAGAGTGAATGTCTGAGACAGAAAGTAGAAGGTACCACCTTCTTAAGGTCTGGGTCAAGAAACTATATAGCATCACTTCTACCATGTTCTAATAGTTAAGATTCAGGGAAAAGGGGTATAATCTTACTTCTTGACAGGAGAATTGCCAAAGAATCCAGTACATGTTTTAAAACCATGGTATCCATCTAGATAAAGCGAGTTCTCTCTACCCTCTTTGCAGCCAGTCTACCTGAAAGAGTGGTCTCCACCCACTATCTCTTCTTCCTTTGCAGCTAATCTCTTCTCCATCAAAAGCAATCCAACTTCAGCCTCCACAATTGAACTTGCTCTCACCTAAGTCATCATGCTCATCCAGGGAACCTTCTAATTCATGGACTAAGGAATTTAAACCAGACTGGGAATTCTTAACTTGAGGTCCAAAGACCTATGAAATTGTATGTCTAATCATGCACATTGGTGCATTTTCCCCCCGGCAGGTGCCATCAAGAAGTAGGATCATCCAGGTTTCCTGGTGGTCCACTGGTTAGGACTTGGCACTTTCACTGCCGTGGCCTGGGTTCAATCCCTGGTGGGGGAACTAAGATCCCACAAGCCATTTGGCATGACCAAAAAAAAAAAAAAAAATACTAGGATCATCTCAGCTTCTCAACAAGATCTGTGTTTCAGAAAAGATTACTAGCCAGTCAGTGTTCTGCAGGACCTCTGAGCACCTTAGCTTACATTGCTAAGGAAGCACCATAGCACCTTAGCTATGTCTGTTAATAACAATAGAGCCAGCATTTCTTTTGGAGCTTTCTAAGTGTCGGGTACTATTCTAAAACCTTCATGTTCATGATGTAATTTCACCCTCACAGTTACTCTCTGATAGGTATTAATATCATCCCCATTTTACAGATGAGTAAACTGAGACACAGAGATGTTGCTATGGACTGAATATTTGTGTCTTCCCCAAAATTCAAAATGTTGAAACCCTCATCCCAGTGAGATAGTATTTGGAGGTGGGGCCTTTAGGAGGTAATTAGGTCATAAGGGTGGAGCTTTCATGAATGGGATTAGTGCCTTTTAAGAAGAGGCCAGAGAGCTAGCTAGATTTCTTTCCACCATGTGAGGATATAAGTTGGCAGTCTGCTGTCTGGAAGAGGGCTTTCACAGGAACTGTACCCTGCTGATACCCTGATCTCAACTTCCAGCCTCCAGAACTGTAAGAAATAAATTTCTGTTGTTTGTAAGCCACCCAGTCCATAGTACTTTGTTAGCAGCCCAAACTGACTAAGGGTCTAGCCCAGGGTTACACATCAGGTAAATAGCAACACCAGGAATCAACCCAGGCAACCTGGCTTTGGAATCTATATGCTTAACCCCTACTCTGCCTCTCAAAATACCTTGATCATTTTAATAGCTAAATAGTATTCCAGTGAGTTAATAGGCCACAATTTGGGTAACCAGTTGCCTATTATTTAAATCCCATTTTAGGGCTTCCCTGGTGGCACAGTGGTTGAGAATCTGCTTGCCGACGCAGGGGACGTGAGTTCGTGCCCCGGTCCGGGAAGATCCCACATGCCGCAGAGCGGCTGGGCCCGTGAGCCATGGCCGTTGAGCCTGTGCGTCCGGAGCCTGTGCTTCGCAACGGGAGAAAAAAAAAGTAAATCCCATTTTATACATGAGCAAGTTATCTCTCAGAGATGTTAACTAACTTGTGCTTGTAGACTGGTGAAGAACCCAGCTCATAATAATAGCTACTGGCTGTCATTTATTAAGTGCCTTTTATATGCCTGGCCTTCATGCCCTTTGAATCCTTGCCCCTCTATGAGATTAGTATTAGATATGAGGAAACAAAACCCAAAGGGATTAAATAATGCCTATGAGCACACAGCTGGCAAGCATCAGATCAAGGATTAAATTCCAGAACCTGTGCCCTTTTTCCTCTGATACACCATGTCCAGTTAATCACAGAAACTCTGCTTTTCAGTACTATGTGAAGGGCCCTCTCTCATACAATGCTAGTGAAAGTATATCAATAAACGGGTGCAATCACCATGGAGGGCAATTTGGCAATATTTGTCAAAATGATATATGTACATTCACAACAATGTAAATATACGTAACTCTACTGAAGTGTACACTGAAAAATAGTTGAAATGGTAAATTTTATATGTGCTTTTTTACCACAGTAAAAAAAAAAAGACATGTGTATACCCTTTAACCCAACAATATAACTAGAAATTTATCCTGTGGATATACACATTTGTGGAAAATGATGTGTCCTCAAGAATATTTATTACATTGTTTGTATTAACAAAAGATTAGATGCAAGTGACCATTAGAGGGAGACCAGTAAAATAAATTATGGTCCGCTATACAATTGAGTACCATGCAGCCTTCAAAAAGAACAGGGAGGGACTTCCCTGGTGGTCCAGTGGGTAAGACTCTGTGGTCCCAACATGGGGGTCTGGGTTCAATCCCTGGTTGGGGAACTAGATCCCACATTCATGCCACAACTAAGTGTCCGAATACCACAACTAAGAAGCTCACATGCCACAACTAAGAGCCCGCATGCTGCGATGAAGATCCCACGTGCCAAAACTAAGACTCGGTACAGCCAAAATAAATAAATAAATATTTTAAAAAAATTTTTTTAATAAATAAAAAGGAACAGGGAGATGTTTATACTGATGGGGAAAGATTGCCATGATATATTGTAAAGTGAAATAGGTAAGCAATTGTGTAAAACACAGGTGGTGGGAGGTTAGGGGTTAGGAGGGAATGGGAAGAAAATATACACATATTTGCTTATATACTGATAGACCTCTGTAAAGAAACACAAGAAACTTCTAACACTTGTTGCTTCTGAGATGGAGAACTGGTGGCTGGGGACAGGGGATAGAGACTTTTATACTTTTTGAATTTTGAAGTTTTGTGAACTCAAGAAATTAAATAAGGGAGTTCCCTGGTGGTCTCGTGGTTAGGATTTGGCGCTTTCACTTCCGTGGCCTGGGTTCAGTCCCTGGTGGGAGAACTGAGATCCTGCAGGCTGTGTGGTGCTGCCTGAAAGAAAGAAAGAAAGGGGGAAAAAAAGAAATTAAATTTAAAATTCTATTTAAAAAATATATATTTAGAGAATTGAGAAGTGGTGGAGATCTCAAGAAATCTAGCACTAGGTGTGCCCAAGACAGCATCTGAAGCATTTGCTAGGCTCGTGATGAGACTCTGTGTCTCACTTATTCACTGCTGTATACCCAAAGACAGCAGTTCTGGAACCCTTGGTGGTACACAGAAAAGTACTCTAAGGATGCTTGTTAGGTGAGTGAATGAATGAGTGAACAGATAGCTGGTGTTAACTATTTATTCTTTTTTTTTTTTTTTTTTTGCAGTATGTGGGCTTCTCACTGTTGTGGCCTCTCCCGTTGCGGAGTACGGGCTCCGGATGCGCAGGCTCAGCGTCCATGGCTCACGGGCCCAGCTGCTCCGCAGCATGTGGGATCTTCCCGGACCGGGGCACGAACCCGTGTCCCCTGCATCGGCAGGCAGACTCTCAACCACTGCGCCACCAGGGAAGCCCCAACTATTTATTCTTGTACTTCTCTGTGTTGTAGGCTTTACATTCATAAGTTCAGACATTTTTAGAGTCAATAACATCCTTCTTAGGTTTAACAAAGTCCTATTTCATCTTGTTGCATCCTTGATAGAAATGACCAACAATTGGTTAGAGATCTCATTTTAACCTTCTAAATGCTTGAAGTCATTTGTGACTTCTTGGACTTCCCTTTTACCAATTCAGTGGCTTCAATTCTTAACCTTCTAGCAAATACCAATTTAGCACCTGTTCAATCATTCTGCCTTCTCTGAGCTCTCCAAATCTCTCTCTAAATGTAGTTTTTCAATTGGTTCATGATATTCTAGTAAGGATCAGACCTCTCAAATACTGTGGAAGGTTTATTGACCAGGTTTTCACATTCCCTTCCATTAACACTTGCCTGTGATATCTTTTGAAAGAAAATCTTTTTTTTTTCCCTGGAGGCAGCATGGAGTTGAGAAAAGAGAACCAGGTTTCAAGCCAGAAGATCTGACTTTTGAATCTGTACCCTCACCATGTACAGGCTGAGTGGCGTTTCATTCATTCATTTAACAAATATTTGTTGAGCCTACTCTGTGCATGGCACGGTTCTGGATACTGGGGACTGAGTAGTGGGCAAAACAAACAAAAACCTCCCTACTCTCATGGACTTCACATTCTAGTGGGGAAAGACCACCAAGAAACAAAATGAACAAGTAAAATATATGTCATTTTATTTTATTTTACTTTTTAACATCTTTATTGGAGTATAATTGCTTTACAGTGGCATGTTAGTTTCTGCTGTATAACAAAGTGAATTAGCTATATGTATACATATATCCCCATATCCCCTCCCTCCTGCGTCTCCCTCCCACCCCTCTAGGTGGTCACAAAGCACCGAGCTGATCTCCCTGTGCTATGCAGCTGCTTCCCACTAGGTATCTATTATACATTTGGTAGTGTATATATGTCCATGCCACTCTCTCACTTCGTCCCAGCTTACCCTTCCCCTCGATAAGTGCTATGGAGAAAAATTTAAAAAGGAAAGCAGGATAGGGAGTATGGGGGGCAGGGGGTACAATTTTAAATTGAGTCAATAACATCTTTCTTGGCAAGGCCATACTGAGAAGGTGATAATTGAGTCAAGACCCTACAACTGTGAGGGTGTGAGTCATGTGGATTTCTAGAGGTAGAGGGACAGCTAGTGCAAGGGCTCTGAGGTGGTAAGTGGCTTGACAAAGAACAGCAAGGAAGGGAAGTGAATAGAGAGCGGGGTTCGGCCAGAGAGGAGGCTGTGAGGGGCTGGGCAGTGACCTGTGACTGAGTGAATTAATTTCTGACAATGATAACAATATCTATTCTCTGAGGTTTAAATAAAGTAACATACATGGGGGCTTCCCTGGTGGCGCAGTCTTTAAGAATCTGCCTGCCAATACAGGAGACACAGGTTCGAGCCCTGCTCAGGGAAGATCACACATGCAGCGGAGCAACTAAGCCCGTGCGCCACAACTACTGAGCCTGTGCTCTAGAGCCCCCGAGCCACAACTACTGAGCTCACACGCCAGAACTACTGAAGCCTGAGCGCCTAGAGCCTGAGCTGCACAACAAGAGAAGCCACCGCAATGAGAAGCCCACGCACCGCAACAAAGAGTAGGCCCCCTCGCCGCAACTAGAGAAAGCCAGTGCATAGCAACGAAGACCCAACGCAGCCAGAAATAAAACTAATAAATAAATAAATAAATAAAGTAACGTACATGAAAAGTGCCTGCCAGAGTACGACCTGAGCAGATTCAAGTTAGTTTAATTGTCTGCAAGTCTTTGAGGCTGTTTCTCAGGTTGGGGAATTGTTTTTTTTCTAATGATATACTCCCTGTGATTAGAGAGATGTCTGTGTTCTGAAACATCTTCTCAAAAACAAAAAAACCCCCACGTGGCTTATGTCAGTTAAAGTGTTGGCCCACGTCCCAGAGTTGATGATTTTTGTATCTAAAAGATATCAGCAGATTACAAACCCACCCACCTGTGGCAGAGCAAAGGCTGACAGGACACCCTCCTTTAACAGAAGCCAAAGGTAAAGAGGTGAGAGAGGAATAGTGGCCTGAAGTCACTGGAGAATACAAACCAATTTAATTGATTCAGCAGAACATTTAGTCAGTGCGTGTCTCCGATGGATTAATTCTCTCTGCAATGCAGGCTGAACACCTTATCTAAGACTAGACTTTCCAGACAACAGTATTGCCTAACCAAAATGGGTTTCTCTCTTCAGGCCTTTCTGTTTCTTTACTGAGATCTCAAGATTTTAAAGAAGAGGGATAGAGGTAATGTGACACTTCAGCAGCCAATCAAGAGACAATTGTCTGAGAACAAAGGTGAAAGAAAACCAATGGAGTTGCCTGTCCCCAACTCCAGATTTAGAGACCACAACTGCTATCAATTGCTTCTTGCAGAGGCCCTTGCTTTCTGGCCTGTAGAATAGCCTTGCTGTTCTGTCAACAGATAGAAACCTAGGTGGATTGAATTAATTTTGCTATCATCAATCCATATCAATCTCAGGTCTGTTAACTATTAATACCTCAGGCCATGATGACCTCAGGTTCTCCAAGAGATATCCAGATAACACAGTTCAACTACATCAGCAACTAGAATCAACCTAAGCACACACACACCCAGAGCTATATTGACAGAGGATAAACTAATAGTTGTATTAGGGCAATAAAATTATTTTTTATCCTGTTTTTCAAAATAGTACTTTTGAAATTAAAAAAAATACATATTGGGTTTTAGTAAATGTGGATTACTAAGTATTGTGTGATTAATTTGTGTCTTAAAACTCCAAACAACCTATTTGATAGAGGAGATTGATTTTTTTTAATTCAGTCCATCAATATAATATGCAGCCATTAAGCTATGCTGTAGAGGACCAGTGAGTGACCCAGAGAATGTTCAGGATATATTGTGAAGTGAAAAAACAATGAGTACTGTACAACGGCATTGAATAAATATTTTTATACCTAAGGATAGAATGTATATGAAAATGACTAACATATTAAGTGTTTACTCTCAGAAGATAAAATCACAGGTGGTTTTAATTTTCTTTGTGCTGATCTACATTTTCAAAAATTTCTATGACGAACATGTATTACTTTGTAATAAGAAAAATTATTTCAGTTTCATGTTAATTAAAATTCAGCTGCCCAACATTTCTAAAAGTCCAATTCATTTTCCAACTAGGAACACAGCTAAAGCAATCGAGATATCTACTTTCCTCGAGAAAATGGCTTGAAAAAAAAGCATACAGTCATGAAGATTTGTGCCACTGCCATTTAATAACGGCAGCACTGATTCTGTGATAGGTAGTGTTGTCAGCATTTTGCCTGTGTCACCTCACCTAATCTGCACAACCACCCCATGAAGAAGGTCCCATTAGGGAGCCCATTTCAGAGAGAAGGAAACAAGAGCAGAGAGGATAAGTAAGTTGCCCAAAACCAAAGTTAGGAAGAGGTACAGACCCGGGCTGTGTGGTTCCAAGCCTGAGTCCTCACCACTGTTGGCTGCCTCACTACCGGTCTCTGCATCCAGGCAGCCCCGGTAACCTCCTTGTCTAGCGCCCTCAACAGTTGTGGCAAGTCTAGCTCTCTCCTCAAAACCCCTGCTTCCCACCTCCCTTCTCACTTTCAGCAGCTGCCCTGATTTCAGAGAAAAGGAGCTTCCTGCATCCTCCTCTATTTATTCTCTTTAAAATGGAGCAACTCTATATGATTGCAATATTTGGAACATACTTATACTAAAAAAAAAAAGTATTCATTATTTATCTGAAATTTAAATTAACTGAGTGGCCAGTGTTTGGGGCAACCCTACTTAGAGAAGGTTCTCAGCTATCTTTTATCCTAAGAAAAATATCAAAACAATCTTAATTCCTCATCCCTCTCCAACAACCAGTCACCAAGCCGGGAGATGCCTATCACACCTTCCACACCCACCTCTGCTCCCGAGGTAAACTGTGTGACAACAAACCACATCTGCTGTTGCCCTTGACAGCCCGGTTTGAAGCTGTCAGGATCTGGCCTCTGTAGCTGACTAGAGGCTGGCCCTGGGGATTATTTCAACCTCCACTTCTGAACTCAGAGCCTGTCCACTGTTCTAACCAAATTCTAGCTGCCCTCCAGTTGTGGGAGTGTTGAAACAGGAGAGGAGGGAGCAGGGCACAACCTTTAAAAGAATGACATAGCCATAGGACATGACAAAAACTGGCTAGAACCAACTAGGTCCAAGATGGTGGGAGATTCGACTTCCCCTTGAGCCTCATTACACACTCATTGTAATACATTAGCGTGTTAAATGACACATCCACAGGTGTCATGACAGTTCTGAGGCTAACCATTAAAGGCCAAAAAGTGGGCAGTGGCCCAATTCTTGGAAATCTCCGCCCCTTCCCCCAAAATAGCTGGAAAAATCCTCTCACTCATTAGCCTATGATATTACTCATCCCATTAAAACTAACCACACCATATTTCAGGGCCTCTCACCTTCTGAGATGGTCCACACTCTGTGGAGTTTGTTTCTCTCTAAATAAATCCACTTCTTACTTACCACTTTGTCTCTCACTGAATTCTTTTTGCAACGAGACATCAAGAACCTGAGTTTCATTAAGTCCTGAGATCAGGTGTGTGATCTCAACTAAAAGACCGTGGGTTCAAGTCCCAGTCTGGGTTTTGGCCAGGTTTGAGTCCTGGCCCATGGATTCAAGTCCCAATCCGAGTTGCACAGTTTCAGTGTCAATACCTTAGGAGACCCCTGGTCATAGGTTGCCCTTGGTTACCCTCTGGATGTGTCAAATTGCAGCCTTTGCCTGACTCAGCACTTCTCCCCCATAACCCTGACTTTATAGCCCCAAGAAAAAGGAAACTTTTTCTGGGCTTGTTGCCATGTCAGTGAGGTGGGGAATGTAGAACCCCTTCAGAAAGGAGTGGGGCATGGTAGATATTCCTGGAAAAATGGAGTCCATCTTGTACCTTAGGGCAAACAGTAATATACTTTATTTTCCACATCTACACTATACTTTCCTTGAGAGTAGGAGCTATAACTTTTACGTCCATGCTGAGAAGGATTACAAGGCCTGGATAAATCTTACCATGAATGAATGAGTGAACCAATGAACAAAATAGCCTACAACAAGGAATCACTAAGCAAACTGTGACACCTCAGCCACCTGGCATACTACATATCAACTTACAAGAATAAGTATATATGCTATGTCAATACATAGAATTGTGTGTGTGAAACCAATTAAATTCAGAAAGTAGAACATTAGATCATTTGTAATATGATTATAACTATGCTAAAATCTATATACAGATCACAGTCAAGAGTGCCAGAACATTTGGAGTTGTAAATAGTTTAGAAACTAGTACTAGTAGGGGATTTTTCTATAAATTTGCTCAATTTCAAAATAAATATTTTCTTATAGCTGAGAATCCAAAGGGACCTCAGCCCCTGAAGCACTGGAATAAATAAATATGCAGGTCTCAGAATTTGAGCTCCTATTAAAGTGGCTTAAGCTAAAAGATTTTCCTTTTTAGAGGATATTAATTGTTCTCGTGCTGCCCATACTCCAATGTGATAGAAGCAATATCTATTCAACACAGATTGAAGGGAACATCTAGCCATGACCTGGTTGGTTTGACCAGTAAAGACCAAAAGCATGTATTTTCATTCTGCCAGACAATCCCTGTTGTCTCTGCATTTTATATTTGAATTCAGACTGTATTTAAGTGTTAGCCTAGCTCAAGAACTATAACTCCACAAATCCTTGTAAATCTCTCTCAAGACTATGTCTTCACCACGATCCTTCCCTAAAGCTCTCAGTGGTTCTTGGTTGCCTAATCCAAATTCCTCAGCCCAGAAGGTGGCTACAGCAGCTGATTCCAATCTGCCCTTGCAGTCTTATCTTTCACTAATCTCTTCTGCTGTAACTGAATTTGCCTCTGGTATTTTACTTATAGAAATGCCTAATTCAAGCCCTAGTTTCTATGTAAATTCCTCAGTTCTCCCCTATCAGAAGAGAGTTTTGGATCTCTCCAAATGTCTCTGAATAGCATTTACTCTTTGCAATTTTCATTGGCCCTTACCATTTTTCTGGCTTATACTTCTTAATATCCTTTATGTGTGTTCATTTGATCTTCCCAAGTAGACAATGTCATCATGGAAGGTGGAACAAACCAGCAAACTGATTTTCACAAGGTGGGTCGATGCACCATCAAGAAGGTAGAGAAATTCAGTTATGTACATCCTCATAACCCAAGAGTCATCTTTCCAGAAGTAATGCCACGCTCAAACTCTAGGAGACTGAATCATGCTAAGCAAAAGAGCCCAAAGATGATTTATAAGCCAGAGTATCAACTTATTTTGCAATGACAGTAGCCATTTGTATAGGCTCTTTTCCTTCTGATGAAAACCAAGTTACAGATGAGAAAGTTCCTAGTAAGCAGAGGCAAGGGGAAAAAAGGGAATTGGCTCTATAACCATGTATTAGTGTTCTATTGCTGCTATAACAAATTACCACAAAATTAGTGGCTAACAGCAACATAAATTTACTATCATATAGTTCTGTAGATTTGAAGTCTGACATGGGTCTCACTGGACTAAAATCAAGATGTCAGCAAGGCTCTATTCTTTATGGAGACCCTAAGGGAGAATGTTTCTTTGAGTTTCCTGGCTTCTAGAAGTGCCCACATCCCTTGGCTCATGGCTCCCTTCCTCCATCTTCTAAGCCAGAAATGTCAGGTCACTGAGCTCCTCTTCTACCTCCCTCTCCCACTTTGAAAACCTCTTGTGATTACACTGGACTCACCTAAATAATCCAGGATAATTTCCCCATCTCAAGGTTCTTAATCACATCTGCAATGTCTCTTTGCCATATAAATTAACATATTTTGGGGATTAGGACATGGACATATTTGGGAGACCATTATTCTGCCTACTACAATCAAATTTCCAAAAAGATATTCGTGTGAAATTAATATATTAGGTATGACTCTTAACACATATGTAAAATAAGGAAATGTTACTTTTATTCCTAAATTTTCGCTCCCATCAGATTAAGGTGATGAGAAATTAACAATCATTGTTGAGGGCACTTTATGTGGTGCCTATAATGCCACAAAAGTCTCAGTCTCCTGATATACAATGGCACTCTGCTCCATGGGATGTGGGCATTTCTGCCCAAGCAGGACACCTCGGGGTCTAGTTATCCTGATACCGAAATCCACTCTGGGGTCTTCACCCCTCCCTGGGTCCCCAAAGTAGTAATGAAATCCCTGGAACTCCAGGACCCTTCTCTGTCTGGGAGTATCTCCCGTCTTGTGCACCCCCATTTCATTACTCTTGCAGGCAGGTGCCCCTCTCTTTCTTCCATCTTCACTGGGTTTACACTTTTACAAAAAAACCTGAAGAGCCATTGGCTCTAAACTGCTTTTGTCTTTCCCTTTTGCAAACATTCCCAGGAATGAAATTATGAAAGACCTAGACACAAAGGACCTGTGTAGAGCGGGGTGGGGTGGGGTTGTGTGTAGACTGAGAAATAATACAGTGAGCAGAACACATTGCTACAATTAATAAATTAACATCTCAAAGACCAATCCTGTGGCATAAATATAGCCTACTATTTTATCTTTTTCCACCTGGATCTATTCCTATTTAAAATAGTTCTTGATTCATCTTCCTCTTCTTTATTTTTTAATTGAAGTATAGTTGATTTACAATGTTGTATTAATTTCTGCTGTTCAGCAAAGTGATTCTTTTTTATACATTCTCTTTTATGTTCTTTTCCATTATGGTTTATCCCAGGATATTGGATATAGTTCCTTGTGCTATACAGTAGGACCTTGTTGTCTATCCATTCTATATGTAATAGTTTGCATCTACTAACCCCAAACTCCCAGTCCACCCTCCCCCCACCCCACCAGCAACCATAGGTCTGTTCTCTATGTCTGTGAGTCTGTTTCTGTTTTGTAGATAGGTTCATTTGTGTCATATTTTAGATTCCACATATAAGTGACATCATATGATATTTGTCTTTCTCCTTCTGACTTATTTCACTTAGTATGATAATCTCTAGTTGCATCCATGTTGCTGCAAATGGCATTATTTCAGTCTTTTTTATGGCTGGTTAGTATTCCATTGTATATATGTACCACATCCTCATCCATTCATCTGTTTATGGACATTTAGGTTGTTTCCATGTCTTGGCTATTGTGAATAGTGCTGCTATGAAATAGGGGTGCATGTACCTTTTTGAATTATAGTTTTGTCTGGATATATGCCCAGGAGTGGGATTGCTGAATCATATGGTAGTTCTATTCTTAGTTTTTTGTTTGTTTAATTAATTTATTTTTATTTATTTATGTTTTTGGCTCTGTTGGGTCTTCGTTGCTGCACGCGGGCTTTCTCTAGTTGCGGCGAGCGGGAGCTACTCTTTGTTGCGATGCATGGGCTTCTCATTGTGGTGGCTTCTCTTGTTGTGGAGCATGGACTTCAGTAGTTGTGGCATGTGGGCTCAGTAGTTGTGGCTTGCGGGCTCTAGAGTACAGGCTCAGTAGTTGTGACGCATGGGCTTAGTTGCTCCATGGCATGTGGAATCTTCCCGGACCAGGGCTTGAACCCGTGTCCCATGCATTGGCAGGTGAATTTTTAACCACTGCGCCACCAGGGAAGTCCTATTCTTAGTTTTTTGAGGAGTCTCCATACTGTTTTCTGTAGTGACTGAACCAACTTACATTCCCACCAACAGTGTAGAAGGGTTCCCTTTTCTCCACACCCTCTCCAGCATTTGTCATTTGTAGACTTTTTAATGATGGGCATTCTGACCGGTGTGAAGCGGTACCTCGCTGTGGTTTTGATTTGCATTTCTCTAATAACTAGTGATGTTGAGCATCTTTTTTCTTTTTTTTAAATTTATTTATTTATTTTTGGCTGCGTTGAGTCTTCGTCGCTGCCCATGGGCTTTCTCTAGTTGCAGCTAGTGGGGGCTACGCTTCCTTGCAGTGCATGCACTTCTCATTGCAGTTGATTCTCTTTGTTGTGGAGCACATGCTCTAGGTGGTCTTCAGTAGTTGTGGCATACAGGCTCAGCAGTTGTGGCTCACGGGCTTAGTTGCTCCATGGCATGTGGGATCTTCCCAGACCAGGGCTCAAACCTGTATCTCTCGAATTGGCAGGCAGATTCTTAACCACTGTGCCACCAGGGAAGTCCGAGCATCTTTTCATGTGCCTGTTGGCCATCTGTATGTCTTCTTTGGCAAAATGTTTATTTAGGTCTTCTGCCCATTTTTCGATTGGGCTGTTGTTTCTTTGTTGTTGAGTTGTATGACCTGTTTGTATATTTTGGAAATTAAGCCCTTGTTGGTCGCATCATTTGCAAATATTTTCTCCCATTCCATAGGGTGTCTTTTTGTTTTGTTTATGGTTTCCTTTGCTGTACAAAAGCTTACAAGTTTGATTAGGTCCCATTTGTTTATTTTTGCTTTCATTTCTGTTGTTTTGGGAGACTGACCTAAGAAAACATTGGAACGATTTATGTCAGAGAATGTTCTGCCTATGTTCTCTTCTAGTTTTATGGTGTTATGTCTTCTTATGTTATGTATTTAAGTCTTTAAGCCATTTTGAGTTTATTTTTGTGTATGGTTTGAGGGTGTGTTCTAACTTCATTGATTTACATATGGCTGTCCAACTTTTCCAACACCACTTGCTGAAGAGACTGTCTCTTTCCCATTGTATATTATTTGTCAAAGATTAATTGACTGTAGGTGTGTGGGTTTACTTTTTTTTTAATTTAATTTTATTTATTTTTTTATACAGCGGGTTCTTATTAGTTATCCTTTTATACATATTAGTGTATATATGTCAATCCCAATCTCCCAATTCATCACAACACCACCACCCCCACCACTTTATTTCTGAGCTCTCTATTCTGTTCCATTGATCCATATGTCTGTTTTTGTGCCAATACCATGCTGTTTTGATTACTGAAGCTTTGCAGTATTGTTTGAAGTCTGGAAGGGTTATGCCTCCAGCTTTGTTCTTTTTCCTCAGGATTGATTAAAATTTTAATATGAGCAAGTAGTTCTGCTGGTTTTTCCATGATTACTGACTTTAATTATTTAAGTCATAAAAGAATATATTTTCTTTGCAAAATATTCTAATAGTTCAGACATAGTAGAAGTGCTCTTGACCTCGCTCCACCCAGTCCCACCCCCTTCCCAGGAGATCACCTCTGCTGGCAGTTTATTTGTATCCTTCTTTTATGATTTTAAAAAGTATATGTAAATCCCTTTGAGCTACTTGAATCTCTGTGTTTATTATTAGTTGTAAAACTCCCCAGTGACCACAGAAATACTCATTATGGGGAAAGGGAAGTTTTAAAATAGGGGAGCGACAGTGTTTGTCATAAACCAGTCCAGCAGCAGGGAAAACCCCAGGCCTTTTTTAGATCTCTGAGAGCTGGACAGGGATGGCTTAAGGTGACTGGCCAGAGGCTGGAAGTGGACAAAGAGAGGAAATACAGAACAATAGGGTCACTCCACCTCTGCCCTTCTGGAGGTGGGGCCACTGCAGTCAGTATGGAGTTAGCCTATTTAACGTAATTTAGGGATTAGAAAGTCACCAGGGTTAAAATATTAAGTCATTACTTTGAATTCTAAGATAGAATATGATGAGAAGAGTGGGAAGGTCTGAGTGTCAGGTGCTTCTTTAGGTCCAAACACTGCACTGGAGTTAGAAAGGGGCACGGAAGATGGTGCCACTTAAGTTATTTTGCTGCTTACAATTGTAACAGGGATTAAAAACAAATGGGCATTATAGAATCCTTTCATTAAGAAAGTTGCTTTCTGTGTCATTTTTGTATTATCAGGCTTTTTTTCCAAAATATTAATTTATTCTCCTGATCGTAAGAAAAAAAAAGTTACTGAATTTTACCCCATTCAGGCCAGGAAATATATCTAGAGGGTTGGGAAATTCCTAATCTGGGCCTCTGGTTTAATGGGAAAAGCCCGAGACTGGGACTCAGGTCTTCACTAACCTCTCTGTGATCTCTCACTTAATTGCTTAATGCTTCATTTGTCTCATCTGTAAAATGAGACTGTTGGTACAAATGATTTCTATCATCCTATGGGCTTGAAAATCTATTAGTTGAACCCATCTAGTTAATGTAAGACTGTCAGACTGAATCATACACTCAAAATGAAATGGAGAGTTGGATCAATTGTATGGATCATTCTGGAAAAAAATGAAAAGTAAATTGGACCTCAATTAGATATATTTCAGGCCAAATTGTTTATTCTGTTTTACTTTTCTGGGGCTGTGAGACCAGAATCCTACCTGATGGATCAAGACAACTGGCTTCTTTTCAGCTCAATTTCACCTAGGTGGGCCCCTCAGAGATTCAAATACTCATAGCTAAAAATGCCAGTCATAGTTTTGCTCTATAAGTGCTGGAAAAACAAAGATGTTCTTTCAAACTCAGTGCTAACTAGACCTCACACATAGTGTCTACCACCATTTAGCGAACCAGCTTCTCTCTTACTTTATAAAGTGCCTAAAGAGTCATCTGGGGACCTTTTAAAAGGTTCTGATTCTGATTCAGTAGGTCTGGTTCAGAAGCGAACCAGCTTCTCTCTTACTTTATAAAGTGCCTAAAGAGTCATCTGGGGACCTTTTAAAAGGTTCTGATTCTGATTCAGTAGGTCTGGTTCAGAAGCGAACCAGCTTCTCTCTTACTTTATAAAGTGCCTAAAGAGTCATCTGGGGACCTTTTAAAAGGTTCTGATTCTGATTCAGTAGGTCTGGAGAGAGGCTCATGCATTTCTAACAAGCTCCGAGGTGATTCTGATGCTGCTGGTCTGTGTTTCACACTTGGAGAAGCAAGTGACTAGGGACTTCCCTTGTGGTGCACTGGTTAAGAATCCACCTGCCAATGCAGGGACACGGGTTTGATCCCTGGTCCAGGAAGATCCCACATGCCGTGGAGCAACTAAGCCCGTGAGCCACAACTACTGAGCCCACGCACCTAAAGCCTGTGCTCCACAACAAGAGAAGCCACCGCGATGAGAAGCCCGCACAACACAACATAGAGTAAACCCTGGTCTCCGCAACTAGAGAAAGCCCACGTGCAGCAATGAAGACCCAATGCAGCCAAATAAATAAATAAATACTAAAAAAATAAATTTAAAGAAGCAGGGGGCTAAACCACTAGTCTCTCACTGTCTTTCATAATCCTCTATTTCAAATGCAAGCTATTTTTGATGAAAAATAGCTAAAGCTTTAACTGATAAAACTAATGCTGCTTTCTGATAGTATTTGTGAAATAAAGCCAGAATTAAAGTCATTCCTAAAATAAATGTGTTGGGTCTGGATGCCTAACATTTTGCTAATAGGTTAGGAAACTTACAAGCGTGTGCCTTTTTCTTTCAATCTATAGATAGACACTTTATACAGAGGCAAAGACTTATTAACATATATAAATCCCTTGATCCCAGAAAAGATTCAAGGCAGTAAGTTATGAGGATTAATGAGATAACCTATGTGAAAACCCTTAGCCTCATATCTAGTACTTACAAGATACCTAACCAAAAGATACATAACCAAGCAAGACAAAAGATACAAAGGAGAGTTTCATAGAAGGGAAATCTTGAAAGGCAAATAAATATTTGAAAAGATGAACAACCTCATTAGTAATCAGAGAACTGAAAATTCAAACCACAATGAAACACCACTTTATAACCTTCAGGTTGGTAAAAAGAAAAAATATATATATAATAGCACATGCTAGTGAGGCTATGTTTGTTATACACTACTCGTGGAATTTAAGTTGGTACAATTACTTTGGAAACAATTGGGCATTACTTGAAAAAGCTGAAGAATATGGATAACCAACCGTCTAGTGATTCAAATCATAGCTGGAAATCCTAGAGTTCTTGTACTATATACCAGTAGACATGCACTAAGAAGCTCATGGTATCGTTGCTTATAAGAGCAAAAAATGGAAACAAACCAAATGCTCATTTATACTAGAATGGATAGGTAGTTTTATCTTGATGTGATGGAATATTATATAACAGTGAAAATTAAGTACTGTAGTCACTTATGTTAGTATGGATGAATCGCACAAACAATGTTGGGGAATATGAAGCATGGAAAACACAATGAAAACATGAAGTATTTAAGAACGTATATATGTGTCATAAAACTGAAGGAAAATAAGAGTGATAAGTACAAAAATCAGGATAATGATTATATTGAGATAAGGAGAAGGACAAAACTGAGGTTGGGCACCATGGGGAGTTTCAAATATTGACAATGATTGATTTCTGTTTCTCAGCCTACTGCTGAAATGTCAGTTTTCCTCAAGGTTGTCTTGGCAAGATCTCATTCACTCCACAATTCCACTCTTAGGTTGAATGACTCCCAAATCTCTGACTCTATAGCACCTTTCTGTTGAAATCCAGATCCGTTTGGTTTTTGCTTGTTTTTCTTTTTTACTTCTTCCTATCTTCACTGTCAAAGGCAACATGTACAATATTAAAGTTATTATCCTCACTTACCAATCTATATCCCTTTCCTGTTGTCCCAAGCTGGGCACTTGGTCATTCAACCTCTGCCAATATCATGTCAGTTTCTTGTGTTACCATCTCAGTTAAGGATGCCATTAATCCTATCACCCACACCAAAAATGTGAGGGTCATTTAAAATTCCTCATCCCTACCTCACCTACAACATTAGTGATCAACTTCTCTCATCTAGACATTTCTCAGACCTTTGCCTTCATATCCAACCTCATCACCACTAAAATATGTTATGTGCTCAATCTCAGACTACTGGAATCACCTTCTCTTTTTCTTCCCATCTCTTATCTCTCTCTCCAATCTTCCCCTCTATCCTCTTCGGCCAATAATTTTTCTAAAATGAAATCCAATCTTGTTCCTCCCCTAGAAATCTTAAACAGCTTCCTGTTGTTTTCAGCATAAAAAGCATACCCTTTGTCATTGAAGAAGGCATTGCAACATTACAATCATTAATACTAATAACTAACATTTAGTCAGCACTTACTATGGGTCAAGCACCATTCAAAATGCTTTACATTTATTAACTTGTCCTCAAAACAACCCTGTTAGGCAGGTATTATTATTATGTGCTTGGCCCATAGTGGGTGATCAATAAATACTGTTGAATGAATGCATTCTTCTTTTACAGATGGGGAAATGAGACTGAGGCTTAGGATGTTGAGTCATCCAAGATTTCATAGCTAGCAAATGGTAAATTAGTTACACAGGGCAATCTGACTCCAGGGCCTAAATGTTATCTGTTATAATACTTCAAGTCTCTTTAAAATCGGAGCCTAACCTACTTTTCTGGCCTCATCTCTGGATACTTCCTAGTGTCCTTTTTCTATCCTAATGACTGTTCTCTGAATTTAGGAAGCAAATTAATACTTGTTCAACTTTATTCAGCTCTTGGCTCTGGAAAGCCTTTCTCTTCCCCCTCTTGTTCAGGGTAGCCCTTCTCAACCTTCAATATCCAACTTCTGTTGGCCTCATTTACCTGGAGACTGAATTATTCCTTCTCCTTCTGCTCCCATAGCACTTTATTCATGCTTCTAATTACAGACACTCCAACACTATATTATGATTTATTTATGTGTCTGTACCTCACCAGGTTGTGTTCTCCTTCAAGGCAGGCACTGGGTTTCATTCATGTTTGTATCCCCAGCCTGCCATGTAATCAGGATTCAATAAATATTTGTTAAATGAATTAATAAATGGATGTCTTGGATTTGACTTTACAAAAGATACAGGAAATATTTCTTTGAAAGGACATTCCATATAATCACTTTTCTATAGAAGCTAAGAGCATAAGATTAAATCTTAATTTAGCAAGGGCCCTTGGCAGGAAACTATTTCAATATCAACAACGTATCTTGCTTTTTGACATTACTTAATACAAGGGTGTCAAGGAATATTTACAAAGACAAATCATAAGTGCACTGTAATGGAGGGGGCCGAGCAAATAAATGGGAATGATTTGCTGATACTTACAATCCAGGAAATGAAACCTAGGGAAACTTAAAAGCCAAACTAGCCTCAAATATTTTCACTTATTTTTTAAACTTTAGACAAAGGAGTTGAGAATAGAGAGAAAAAAATTACTGGGCACCCTGTGCTAAGTTTGTTTTCATGACTTCTGGTTCTAATGCATTCTCAAAAACATTAAGGACATCTATTCCCTTATTGTGGATTATGTGTCATCTCTTCTTGGTCTATGAGATGTAGATAACAGCAAGTTCAGTTTCTGAGACCAGTCATTTGGTAGGTTATTGGATCCTTGGGTCTCTGAAAATTGTTAATTCCTGCCAAACTGTCTTACTAGCTTCAAGAGAGATACATCTGACTCATCAACAGATCCAGAAGTTGGATCATCCTCTTCACTGTTATCCTGGTATAATACTTGACAATTATTCCAGTATTATTTTCAGTAACTTGGTTAAGTCTTTCCACCTTTTCCCTCCCCACCTTTCTCTGTGTAACCAAAAACATCAGTTAAAAAACTCTCAAAAGAACCTTCTCTTGATTCCATTCCACAAATATGACCCGAACCATCAATTCCATGATGATTTAAAAAAAAAAAAAAAGCTCAAAAAGGACTATATGCATAGAGATTTCTTCTAGCTATTTGTCACTGCTTCTTTGGTAAACTTAAGCTTCTTGACAAAAGAGCCAGCATAACTAAAAGAAGCCTTGGGTCCCTGGGCACAGGAGCATCACAGAAGTGCCCACAAATAGAGAGACAAGAGCTTTCATGGTGACTCAATTGAATTGTTGAGTTATAACTGACCAAGTGAAAGACTAGTGAGCCGGAGCGATGCAAGATTCAGAGGGAGAGGATGATTAATAGTGCAAAGCCCAAGAGAATGGGGGTGGGGTGTGTGATCCACAACATAGGTGGAAAAAATAGCTTTAATAGGTGGAAAGGAGGGGTGTTATTTTGGAGGCAGGAAGTCGGGGGAGTTCCTTCTAAAGCTTTCTGTTTTCGCTAAGTAGGAGGTGAGGTCATTCTTGGAGGGTGAGGTGGGAGAGTCAAAGATTTGTGGATGTTTGAAAAGGCTGCTGTGGATAATGGGAAATCCTGCCTAGCCTGGCTGCCCTGAGGGTCCCTTTGCAGGTGGAACCAGAAGAAGGCAAAGGAACTGGGGGTCAAAGTGAAGGACCAAGAGCTACAGACTGGAAAAGGAAGGAATGAAGGCAGAAAGAACTGGGCCCAAAGGGAGGGAGTAAGAGAGGAGAGGAGGTCAAGGACCCAGGTCTGAGGAGAAACAGAAGGGCAGGGTAGGGGAAAGGCTTTGGTCCAAGAATGGGGTCCAAATCATCATTATTACTTTAAGTGTAAGAAACAGTATCATACTGAAACAAAATTCAATACACGGCAATTTTGTAATCCTGCATTTGAACATTGGTCTTACTTGTGGATTGCGGTTTTCAAACTTTTTTTTTTTTTTTTTTTTTTTTTGCGGTGTGCGGGCCTTGGCCTCTCCCGTTGCGGAGCACAGGCTCCGGACGCGCAGGCTCAGCGGCCATGGCTCACAGGCCCAGCCGCTCCGCGACATGTGGGATCTTCCCGGACCGGGGCACAAACTCGTGTCCCCTGCATCGGCAGGCAAACTCTCAACCACTGCGCCATCAGGGAAGCCCTTTTTTTTTAAAAAATGAAATTTTATACAGACCCACTTGGCTGGATCCAGAGTGGGTGATCTAAAGCCCACGTACCCTCTGCCAGCAGCCCCGCAGCAGCCCCTGGGGCGCTTTCGTTGTCCCCACGGACTCCTCAGAACATGGTTTTAAATATCACTGCTATTCAAGTTTTGAGGCTGAAAAAGTTTATATCAAATGAACACAATTCTGGGGCTTCCCTGGTGGTGCAGTGGTTAAGAATCCGCCTGCCAATGCCCGGGACACAGGTTCGAGACCTGGTCTGGAAGATACCATATGCCACGGAGCAAATAAGCCCGTGCACCACAGCTACTGAGCCTGTGCTCTAGAGCCCGTGCGCCACAACTACTGAGCCCGCGTGCCACAACTACTGAAGCCCGCACGCCTAGAGCCCGTGCTTTGCAACAAGAGAAGCTACAGCAGTGAGAAGCCCGCGCACCGCAACAAAGAGTACCCCCCGCTCGCCGCAACTAGAGAAAGCCCACGCACAGCAGCAAAGACCCAACGCAGCCAAAAATAAATAAATTAAAAAAAAAGAAAATGAACACAATTCTGGTTTTGTTCTTGATAGGATGCTGGGTCACCTATTTACTGTCAAAGTCATGATACCATCTCAGAGCACGTTTCAATATTTTCCACAGTGAACATGTATTACACTTAGAGTTCATCCTAACTGGAGTCAGAAATGGATTCTGGATTTGATAATGCATCAAGACCCACCAAAAGAGTTAGCATTTGGGAAATCCTCCCCAGCTGTGGAAAAATTCCTCCCCAGCTGTGGGAAAGAAGCAGCTAGAGCTAGTTTTCTGTACTATTAGGCCGAAAGTAAGTTTTCTGTCTGAACTATCTCCTTATTTAACATTTGTTAGAGACTAAGACTTGTCCTCTACCTCCTATACTCCAAATGCTAAAATATTTTTCACATAGATTAAAGAATTAAACATGAAAAGTTACAATATATAATTAGAAAAAAAATGTGAACAATAATTTATATAAACTTATGGCCAGAAAGGCCTAAACAACTCAGGAAAATCAGAAGCCCGAAAAGAAAAGGACAGATATATGTGACTACAGAAAAGGATGAACAATAGCAATAATGAAAAAGTCCAAAAGCCATAATCAAAATCCTGCTAAAAATATTTGCAACCCATATGACAGCATTTTTGAACAATATTCTATCAATACCTATAAAAAATTTTAATTAATAATATTAAATGCAAAGATATATGTATTTTATCTTCTAATTTTTTTATTTTAAAAATGATCAAGGGACTTCCCTGGTGACGCAGTGGTTAAGAATCTGCCTGCCAATGCAGGGGACATGGGTTTGCTCCCTAGTCCGGAAAGATCCCACATGCCGCGGAGCAACTAAGCCCGTGAGCCACAACTACTGAGCCCGTGTGCCGCAACTACTGAAGCCTGCACATCTAGAACCCGTGCTCCACAACAAGAGAAGCCACTGCAATGAGAAGCCCCCGCAATGCAACGAAGAGTAACCCCGCTCGCCACAACTAGAGAAAGCCTGTGTGCAGAAATGAAGACCCCATGCAGCCAAAAATAAATAAATAAATAATAAATTAATTTTAAAAATCAGTTTTAAAGTAAATAAAATAAATAAATAAATAGATAAAAATGATCAAATCTATAGAAAAGTTGCACAATTTCATTCCCAGCAAGATATTTGTTTTGCCCTTGAATTAGAACAACAAAAGAAGCAGCAGAGAGGTGGGGGAGCAGACAAGTAAACAAACAACTGGATTTAACCTAAACTAGGAAAGCATTATAAACACACAGAGGTGGAGAAGGTAAACCAGCTTGGTCAATAAGGAAAGGCTACTCAAGGGAGGTAATATTTAGGGTGCTCTTTACAGATGAGTAGAAGTTAGGCAGATGAATGGCATTCCAGTCAGAGGAAGCAGCATTCATTCATTCCAACAGTTACAGGGCTTACTGTGTGCCGGTCAGTGGGCTCTGGAGATGGAGCAGTGAACAGAGAGTCAATTCTGTGCCCTCCTGGGGGGACTGATAATAGACAAGTACACAAATAAATGTATAAATGACAAAAAGGATGGAGGATGAGAGAGGGTCTAGGGTGGTATGAGACTGTTTTTTAAAATTAATTAATTAATTAATTAATTTTTTACTGTGTTGGGTCTTCATTGCTGCATGCGGGCTTTCTGTAGTTGCGGTGAGTGGGGGCTACTCTTCGTTTCAGTGCGTGGGCTTCTCATTGCGGTGGCTTCTCTTGTTGCAGAGCACAGGCTCTAGGTGTGCAGGCTTCAGTAGTTGCAGCACACGGGCTCAATAGTTGTGGCTCATGGGCTCTAGAGCACAGGCTCAGTAGTCGTGGCACATGGGCTTAGTTGCTCCATGGCATGTGGGATCTTCCCGGACCAGGGCTTGAACCCATGTCCCCTGTATTGGCAGGCAGATTCTTAACCACTGTGCCACCAGGGAAGTCTGGTATGGGCCATTTTAAATAAGATGGTGAAGAGAAGGACTCTCTAAGGAGATAACATTTGAGCAGAGACTTGAGTGAAGTAAGGGAGGAACTGTGGAAGGAGGACAACAGCAAGTGCAAAGGCCCTGAGGTAGGCAGTGGGGCCAGAACTGACTGAGTGAGTGGGAAAGAAATACAGCCGGAGATTAAATTAGAGAAATATTTAGGAGGAGATCATATACAGCCTAGCATTCATCAGCATGGGACTTTGATGGGATCACCAAGGAATTATGGCGTGGCACAGCCATAATTAATTAATTAATTAATATTAAAAATTATAAAAAACACATAAATTTTGATGTTCCTAAATATTTCCTTATTTATTGAAAATTCTATCCCACAGCTGAATAAAAGTACTGAGTATCTTTTTTATTTCATATTTTAACTAATGTCCCAACCCACACCTGAGGTCCTTAACATACCTTGAGTATGTTAGTGATGGGTTGGAGTTACTTTTCAGCTTTGTAAATGCCTTGCTGCATGTTCTTGTGGGAAAGGTATAGTGGCAGGGGTGTGTGAGGAATATGTGTAGAAATTAAAAAATAAATGAAAATTGCTGATACATAGACTTTGTTTACTAAAATAATTTACATATATATCGTTTACAAAAAAAGTTTACTTGCTCATTTCACTTTTCCTTTTTTGACGAACTTTATTTAATTCTGTTGTCCAAACAGCCTGCTGTTTTTAATAACTTTCGTATGTCTGATAATCTACATCCACACTGTCCCAAATTCTCCTAATTTACAGCATTTATCTTGTCTATTTTCACTCAGGGCAAACCGTAGGAAATTAATAAATATGTTTTTAAGGAAGATAGATCATCAATCCTGAAAGAAGAAAAAATAGATAATATATTATTTCAACTGGATAAACAGGTGGGAAATAATTCATGCATAGTCAAAGATTTTTTAAACTTCAAAATATCGCATTTTTTAAAATTTAAATTATGAAAGGGTTTATAATTGCAAAAGACTTCAAACAATACAGAAATGTAAAAGCAAAGCAAAAGAATTACATTAGAGAAGCTGTATGACGTTCAATAGCAGATTTTCTTTCTTTTTTTAAATTTGAGCTTTTAATTTTTTTAATTAATTAATTAATTATACTTATTTTTGGCTGCGTTGGGTCTTCGTTGCTACGCAGGCATTCTCTAGTTGTGGCGAGCCACGGCTACTCTTCGTTGCGGTGCGTGGGCTTCTCATTGCCGTGGCTTCTCTTGTTGCGGAGCCCGGGATCTAGGCACGTGGGCTTCAGTAGTTGCGGCATGCAGGCTCAGTAGTTGTGGCTTGCGGGCTCTAGAGCGCAGGCTCAGTAATTGTGGCGCACAGGCTTAATTGCTCCGCGGCATATGGGATCTTCCTGGACCAGGGCTCGAACCCGTGTCCCCTGCATTGGCAGGCGGATTCTTAACCACTGTGCCACCAAGGAAGTCCCAGATTTTCAAATATGCATTATTAAAATATTTTTGCCTGTATTCTTACTTTTCACTTTTAATAAATTGATAATTAGTTATCCTAATTACAAATGGTTAAGACCACAGGCTCTGAAGCCAATTGTCTGGATTTAAGCCCTGCCCTGCCACTCTCTAGCTGTATCTATGACCTTGAAAAAGTGACTGACCCTCCTTGTGCCTCAGTTTCCTCATCAGTTAAGTAGCATCTATCTCATAGGACTGAAACAAGGATTAAGTGAATTGATATACATGAGGAATTTAGAAGAATGCCAGGCAGAAAGTATACACTACCTAAGCATTAATTCTTCTTAGAATTATAATTTTTCTTTCCCAATTATGTTGTGTGCCTCTTGTTATTATACTGTCGGCCCTCTGTATCTGTGCGTTCTCCATCTGTGGATATGCCATTTTATACAAGGGACTTAAGCATCTGTGGGTTTTGATATGGGTCCTAAAACCATTAATCCCCCTGAGGATACTGAAGGACAACTGTGTATCATCTTCCTATTTACAGTTGGATACATTTTTGGACTACTGATTCATCTGTTTAATCTTGCCCTTATACCACACTGCTTTAATTATTATTGCTGTATAATATATGTTAACATTTGTTATATGTTAACATCATGACTCCCCTTTTCAGAATTAAAATATATGTATATATTTATTTTTCATTTTTTACATGAAAACACTTTCTCAAATTTAAAATTATTTAGTTTAGTTTTGTTTTAATGGTATTAAACCTATAAGATAATTAAGTGACCTCTTTCAAATATGTAATTTCCTCATCCAATAACTTAGTCTGTGTTTTCATTTATTCAAGTCTTCTTTTAATAAAGAAGACAAATAAAATTTTGTATTTTTCTTCATATAGGTCATACTCCTTCTTTGCCAAAATTACTTCTAGGTACTTTTAATTTTTTGTAGTTACTGTGAATTGTCTCTTTTCCATCATATTTTTATTATTCTTAGCATATAGGATTGGTATTAATGTGTGTATATTCTGTTATAGCTTCCCATTGGATCCAGCACTATTTTCAATTTCCTGTATCAGGAGGTAATCAAATAATTGTATTAATTTGAATCAATATTTAAAGTTATCTAGCCATATAATCATGTTCAAATAATGATATAGTGCCTTCTCCTTTTGAATATTTTTACATCATATTTAATACATGTTCTTTTGCGTCGGTCAGAACTTTTAACACAAAATATTGTGGCTACAACTTACATCATAGGCAGAAACTAATCTCCCTTATACAGAAAAAGCTTCTGACCCAGAGAAAAAGACCAACAAAAGAGAAGCAGATAAAGGATGTGAATAGACAGTTCAGAAAGGAGGAAATATAAGCTCTTAACATTAAAAAAAAAAAAAAAGCTCAACTTCACTTATAATGAGAAAAATGCCCAAAAATGGTGCCATTTTTTACCCATTAGACTGGCAAATAACCAGAACTTTGTGTTGAGAGGCTGTGGGAAAACAGGTGCCCTCACCCACTGCTGGTGGGAATGTAAATTGATTTAATCCCTACAGAGGGCAGTTTGGCAATATCTGTCAAAATTACACATGCCCTTTGACCCAGCAGTACCACTCCTAGGAATTTATCCTGCAGGTATACTTGCACATGTGCTAATTGACCTATGTACAAGGTTATTCATTGCAGCATTGTTTGTAATAGGAAAACACTGGAAACAATCCAAATGTCTATCAATAAGGAATCAGTCAAATAAATTGTAATATATCCCTGAAATGGAATACTATGCTGTCAAGAAAGAATGATGTGGTGGTGATACAGAAAGATCTCCAAAATATATATCACTAACTGAAAAAAACAAGGTGTGGAACAGTGTGTATGGTATGCTACCTTTTGTGAGAAAAAAAAGGGACAAATATTTTATAATAACTATAAATGAAATATAACCTTTAAAAATTGTGAATCACTATATTGTACACTATAACTTATATAATACCATACATTAACTATATTTTAATTTCTAAAAATTAGAAAAAAAATTTAGGGAATTTCTGGCAGTCCAGTGGTTAGGATGCTGCACTTGCACTGCAGGGGGCACAGGTTCGATCTCTGGTTGGGGAACTAAGATCCCACATGCTGCATGACGTGGCCAAAAAAAATTTTTTTTTAAAGTAAATAAATAAATAAAATAAAGTTCTAAAAATTTTAAAGGCAAAATAAGAGTATATATTTTTATTCGTTTATTCATAAAGAAATTCTGGAATAATGCATACAGTACTTATAATTGGGATTAGCTTTGGTCTGGGTTTGAGCTAATGGGAGACAGGAGTAGGAAACTTTTTTTTTAATTAAAGTATAGTTGATTTACAATGTTGTGTTAATTTCTGCTGTACAGCAAAGTGATTCAGTTATACATGTATATACATTCTTTTTTATATTCTTTTCCCATTATGGTTTATCACAGGATATTGAATATATTTCCCTGTGCTATACAGTAGGATCTTGTTGTTTATCCATTCTATATATAATAATTTGCATCTGCTAATCCCAAACTCCCAGTCCATCCCTCCCCCAACCCTCCTCCACATTGGCAACCACAGGTCTGTTCTCTATGTCTGTGAGTCTGTGTCTGTTTCATAGATAGGGTCATGTGTGTCATATTTTAGATTCCACATATAAGTGATATCATATGGTATTTGTCTTTTTCTTTCTGGCTTACTTTGCTTAGTATGATAATCTCTAGTTGCATCCATGTTGCTGCAAATGGCATTATTTCATTCTTTTTTATGGCTGGTTAGTATTGCATTGTATATACGTACCACATCTTCTTTATCCATTCATCTGTCGATGGACATTTAGGTTGTTTCATGTCTTGGCTATTGTGAATAGTGCTGCTATGAACATAGGGGTGCATGTATCTTTTTGAATTATAGTTTTTTCTGGATATGTGCCGAGGAGTGGGACTGCTGGGTCATATGGCACCTCTGTTTTTAGTTTTTTGAGGAACCTCCATACTGTTTTTCATAGTGGCTGTACCAACTTACATGGAGTGGGAAACTTTTAACTGAACCTGCTTATTTTTTGAAATGTTTGAACTGTGAGAATGCATTGTCTCTTCAGAAAAACATGTGGAAAAAACATGTGAATGTATTGCATATTCAACATTTTTAAAATTTAAATCAAATTTTAAATTGGCTATTATGGCTCCCTTTTAAATTGTTAACAGGGCATGGTGAAGTGACTGGACATATTCCCAGGGACTCACTATGTCAGCTGTTGTATATCTATGTGTAGCTTTCTGCTTTGAAGTTAGAAGACCTGGATAAGCTGGATTCAAATACTGGCTGTGGCCTTAGGCAAGCTCCTGAACCACCACACGGGGTTGTCATGAGAATTGACTGAGGGAGATAATGTTGTACAGGTTTTAGTTCAGAGCCCAGCATGTACTAAGTGGAAATGTTTGTTTTCATGTTTTCTGAGTGTTGGTGTTTGCTCCTCCCTCCACCCAAGGCACCTGTTACCCACATCCCTTAAAAACGCTTGTGCTCTGTGGTAACAGTGGCTTGCAAGTCTGATCCATTGAAGGCAGACACCCTGTTTTACTCAGCTCTGTTCCTGCAGTGCCCAACACATCGCCTGGCAGGTAGTAGGCTGTAGTGAGCGTGTAATAAATGTGTTCCTTCTTTCAACAAAACCTGTTGAGCACCTACTATTTGGCGAGGTACTCTGCTTGCTGCTGAGCACTGAAGAGACCTGTGGTCCTGTTGACAGTCTAGCAGAGGAGACAGACATGAAACGGATACTGGATTAAAGTGGGGTGAGTGAGAAGAAGGGTTAGTACCTAAAGTATAAGGAGACCCTGAAGGGAGGGGCTGATCATGGAGAGTCTCCCTTAGAAACTGGCTTTTAAAGTAAGAATTGAAGATAAATGGAATTACTTTAGCCAAGATTACAGAATGTTGCAGGAGAGGGAACTGCCTTCTCAAAGAAAAGCGTTTTATGCCACTGGGAAACCAAAAGGCCAGCTGACCCTTAGGGAGTGAGGAGGAGAGAAGCATCTGCAGTGGCTCTGGAGGTAGACTTGATAAGACTTGTTAACACTGGTGTCCTTGATACTAAGAACAATGGGTTTCCATTGAGGGTTTTAGGCAAGAGAAAGAATTGATTAGATATGCATTTCTTCAAATCTTTCTGGCTGCTCTAAAAAGATCAGGCAGCTTTTATAACTGTTGACGATAATGATGGCGACTAAGTGTGTAAATGAATGAATAAATGAACCCCAAACAATAATTCATTGACAATTATATTCAAATAGACTATAATACAAATTTACTTGGTTTGCACATTCTTTTATATTTCACTGAGACCGTACACTCTCTAGATCTAGGAATTCACAGATCTCTTTGACCTACAGATTATTAACCATTTCTACAGTGGTTACTTCTATAGATAGATTCTATTACCTGTTGATATAAGTTTGCTGTAGAGGATAATCAAATCGTGAAACTCCAAGGAGACCTCTCCTTCTGCTCACATGTGGGTAGGCCAGACAGTTCTCATTCTACTCTACCCCAACACCTCCCCCTGCTAACACATCACACAGTTACTCTACTTAGGAGAAGCCTCAAATAACTTTACAAGAAAAATAAGCAAGTGTATAGTTCTGGCAGAGAAGCAAAAGCAAATATGGAAACTAAGGAATAGCAGAGTAAAGCCAGTTTCCCTTTTAATTGGTGTGATTTTTACAATAACTCTTAGGCTGCCTTAAGCATCTAGAAATCAATTTGGGTAACAGTTCAGGAAGTGGTATTCAGAATTACAATATCATTAGGGAGTTTCTAGTTTAATAGTAGCTATCTAGTACACTTGGCCAAAGTTAATAGAATTAAAATGATGTAACAAAAGACCCTGTTTGTCTTATCAAAATAAAAAAAATAATACTAATACACAATTTTAAACTCTGGAACTACTTTTATTCTGTTATTCATCTTGTAAAGAATTTGATATTATTGCTAATATAGATGCTAAGTAATAAAGTTCTGAATGTCTGTTTAGAAGGTTATGACTTTAGGGAGCAAATACATATTTTTTTCTTCTTGTGACATTCTAAAAAAGGAAAAAGTCATTCTTTTATAATATAATAAATGGTGTAGATATCAATTGTGGTGCTTCAAGCTGTGTTAATCTGAAGGAGTGAAATTTCTATGGACAGCGATCAAGATTTTAAATGTCTTGGACTTCCCTGGTGGCTCAGTGGTTAAGAATCCACCTGCCCATGCAGGGGACGCGGGTTCGAGCCCTGGTCTGGGATGATCCCACATGCCGCGGAGCAACTAAGTCCATGTGCCACAACTACTGAGCCTGTGCTCTAGAGCCCGCGAGCCACAACTACTGCGCCTGTGTGCCACAAATACTGAAGCCAGCGCGCCTAGAGGCCATGCTCCGCAACAAGAGAAGCCACTGCAATGAGAAGCCCACGCACCACAACGAAGAGTAGCCCCTGCTCACCACAACTAGAGAAAGCCCGCACTCAGCAACGAAGACCCAATGCAGCCAAAAATAAAATAAATATATATTTTTAAAAGTCTATAAAAAAAAAAGATTTTAAATGTCTTATTACAACACATTTCCTCACCAGAGGGAGAGGCTGTAAACGCCATCTGAAAATGAATTTCAAACACTGGACTTTCCTTTCAGAGAGACTTGATGAGGTTGATAAGCACCCTCTGTGACAAAATTATTCTTTGGTTCTGAGGGGTAGTTATTTGTTAATTATATAGAACTTGAATTTTTTTTTTTTTTTGTGGTACGCGGGTCTCTCACTGTTGTGGCCTCTCCTGCTGCGGAGCACAGGCTCCAGACGCGCAGGCTCAGCGGCCATGGCTCACGGGCCCAGCCGCTCCGCAGCATGTGGGATCTTCCCGGACCGGGGCACGAGCCCGTGTCCCCTGCATCGGCAGGCGGACTCTCAACCAGGGCACCACCAGGGAAGCCCGAATTTTTTGTTTTTAAACCAGGGGAAATACGGTATTTTGATGAAGTGACAAGTACTGTATCTCACTAATACTTAAAAGCCAATTTGTCATGATTACAATTTATCAGTCAAAGATGAGTCATGAGAACAGTGTGTCTTTGGAATGCCTGGTATCATGGATTATACATGGACTTTTAGAAAACCCCTGGTGACTGATAAGTAATTAATAATAATAATAATAATAAGGGGTAGAATTGAAATGTTTACCAAATGGGAGGCAGTTTTATTCAAGCTTACAAGTATCACGTGTATTGAAAACCATTTCTCACAATGAAGTAGATCCTGTTGTTATCCTCATTTTACAGATGGGGAGGCTGGGTCAAAAGAGGATGGGGAACTTGCACAAAATCACAGAGCTAAAAGGTAGTGGAGCTGGGGTTCGAAATCAGTCATCTGCCCCAAGAGTCTTTAATCATTATGCTGTTTCTAAAATATGGGGTGACTAAAGCTGAGGTTTTCAAGCAGCAGGCCGTAGCCCACCACTTTAGCGAGTCTTTAAAACATAATTAGAATAGAACAGAAAATACCAGAGTACATCACAGTAATGTTTCATAGAACTACTGTCCTGTTTCAGTCCTTTATGTGCAGTCATGTGGATTAGGTCATAATGTAAAATGTATTTCTTACTGTGGGTTGAGGTAAAAAAAATTTTTTGCAAGCCCACTAACCTGAAACATAGTTGATGGTGTTTTGTTTTGTTTTTTTAATTATCAAATCAAAAGCATTGAATTAACTAGTCTCTTAAGTTCTCTTTACTAAATAGTTATAAACTGTAAAAAAATTTGAGAAAGATCACTTAAATTTTATCTATCATTTAAAAACTTGACCAACTAAAAGTTTTTAAAAACCTAGAAGTAAGAAAAAATTTAAGGCAATAAAATTAATAATTTGAGATCTCATATGGTGAAGCATCTATCTTTCAATTAAAATTAAAATGTGAATATCATAGTTCAAACTATCCTCATCTTTGATCCTTTTTATGCTTTTGAATATTTTCAAGCAAGTAGAGCTGGACTGATGTGTAGTTAGGTTTAATTGTGCAGGTAAAATAAGATAACTGATATTTTCCCTTTTTGGAAAACTGATTCTGTTAGGTTCGTATCTGTGATAATCAGGTATTGTGATGTACTTTTGCATTTGACACTTTTACATTTTAAAAAATAATCTAAGCTCCTTTCGCAGTTTATCACCAAGAGTATGCAAATGCAAAAGATGAATTAGTCTTTGTGACTTTGTTTCTTATTTGTGTGTATGACTAGTTGTGACCTTGCTTGAAAATGTTTTTAACAGGATATTGAACTTGGAAAGAAAATTTGTCATCATTTCTTTGATTGTGGAAATAATTAAGTAAGGTTGAAGAATGAATCAAAGCATTCATTTTGTAGGCTAAATGCGTTTATTATGTTAACTGTTAAGATCGTTGCTGATTTCCAGTAATGGGCTATTGATTAACTGTAATGACATCCTCCATCACCTTAGACACATCTTTTTTTTTTTTTTTTTTTGCGGTACGCGGGCCTCTCACTGTTGTGGCCTCTCCCATTGCGGAGCACAGGCTCCGGACGTGCAGGCTCAGCAGCCATGGCTCAGCGGCCATGGCTCACGGGCCCAGCCGCTCCGAGGCATGTGGGGTCTTCCCGGACCGGGGCACCAACCCGTGTCCCCTGCATCGGCAGGCGGACTCTCAACCACTGCGCCACCAGGGAAGCCCCGACACATCTTTTTGTGAGCTGGTTTGCCCTATAACTTCTGGAATCATAGTTCAATATTTTATGAGTTACAAGAATATTTCTGGAGCGAATATGAAATTCAGGATTTTTCTGTATGGAAAGCACAGAACATTTTTTCTGACATTTCTGACATATCTAAGTGACAAGATTTCTCCAAACAGACGTAGCATATAATAGCATGCAATATACTTTCACATTGATTGGACAAGGGATCTCTATGTAATATGATTCTAAGTGGCTAGTTGCACAGACTTTTCTGTTTGTATAAATTGAGTAAAATGAGATCCTTTTAAGCATTTGCTTTAGAATAAGTCTCCTTCCTTCGAGGAATAATAGGGGTTTTTATAAATTGATTATATTTGTCTTTTTTGACAATAGGAACACTCCACCGAGCTAGGCTTTTTTTAAAAATAAATTTATTTATTGGCTGTGTTCGGTCTTCGATGCTGTGCGCGGGCTTTCTCTAGTTGTGGCGAGCGGGGGCTACTCTTTGTTGCAGTGTGCGGGCTTATCATTGCGGTGGCTTCTTTTTGTTGTGGACCACAGGCTCTAAGCACGCAGGCTGCAGTAGTTGTGGCACACGGGCTCTAGAGCGTAGGCTCAGTATTTGTGGCACACGGGCTTAGTTGCTCCGCGACATGTGGGATCTTCCCGGACCAGGGCTCAAACCTGTGTCTCCTGCATTGGCAGGTGGATTCTTAACCACTGCACCACCAGGAAGGTCCCTGAGCTAGCCTTTCCTGTTGTCTTTCAGTCTTTTGTAAAACTAAGTTTTGTGAGTTGTATGTTTGTTTTGTTTTGAAGAGTAAGAATTTATCAGCTTGAGCTTGTGTGTAGCTATAGTTTCATTCACTCATTCATCTATTAATTCAACAAATATTTATTGAACACTTAATCTATAGGTAGGCACCATAGGTAACTTAGTGGAATACAAAGCCATATATTGCAGAGTTCCTGCTCTTCAGAAGTTTAGCACTTGGTTGGGGAGGGAAGATGCACAACCAATGAACCACCAAGTTCTGCCAGTTCTACCCCCTTAACATTTCTTGGATCTTTCCACTTCCTGCTATCCTCAAGGCTGCTAGATTAGTTCAGGCCATCACCAGCTCTTCCTTGGTCTTCTGCAATAGTCACTCTAACACATCTCCTCATCCCCAGTCTTGCTTCCTTCAAATCTATTCTCTACAAGGTTCTTTCTAAAACGCTAATCTAATTACTCCTTTTCCTAAAACCCCTTAATGACTCACTGTTGTCCTCAGGATGAAGTCCAAATTGTCAAACTGGCTGCGTCTGTCCTTGCTTCTCTCTTTTGTCCCACCTCTAGCCATTCATCTTCTTCAACTACATTTTCCAAACATTCTGAATTCCTTCCAGAGTCCCTAATGCACCATGCTTGTCTTCCCTCATGTTTTTCTGCTAGGAATGTCATCTGTAGATGTGTGCTCATTTATTCATATTCATTCAAAACTTTCATTATGGGTGTCTACGTGTTCAGCCCTGTACACCATCCTGAAATTTCCCATTATGGTCAGGAGATGGATGTGTCAGTGGGCCGTTGTACTGTACTAGGTGAGTCCCAGGATGGATGTAGGCACAGGAACTGTGGGGGTCGTGGATGAACCCAAGTCCAGGGAATAAGTGAAGTCACCAGAAGGAGGAAGCGGGTTAAGAGCCATCTAGACTTAGGGAGCAGCATGAGTAAAGGCCCAGAGTTGAGAGACTGTTGTTCTGCGAAATGGCAATCAGTGTGGCCAGAGTGGACCGAGTGCAAGCCTCAGAGCACAAGCAGGACTGGGGGAGGCAAGGTCCAGTCACCAAGGGCCTTGCCTGATGTGCTAGGGAGTTGGGGTTTCTTTTCCTCTGAGGTAAAGGGTAGACACTGCAGGATTTAAAAAATTTTTTAAATTATTTTTAAAAATATTTATTTAGTTGGCTGTGTAGGGTCTTAATTGCGGTGCATGGGGTGAGTAGTTGCGGAGCCCAGACTTAGTTGCCCTGCGGCATGTGGGATCTTAGTTCCCAGACCAGGGATTGAACCCGTGTCCCCTGCATTGGAAGGCAGATTCTTAACCACTGGACCACCAGGGAAGTCCCTGAAGGACTTTTTTTTTAAATTGGAAGGGAGGGGAGCTAGAGAGGAGAAGGAAGAGTGGCATGGTCACATTTATTTTTTAAAATCAACACGCTGGCAGCATTGCTTGAAAAAGTGACAGTTTGTCACAAATTGTCTAAATAAGCAAACAGTCCTGAATTGAAAAAAAAAAAAAATCACCTGAAAAATTTCAGGGCCACCTTATGAAGCTGGGGCAATTGACTAGCATAACAAAGTTTAAATTGCATGAGTGGAAACTAGTTTAAATTTCTCATACTTTAATAGACGCAAGGTTATGAGTCTTTGAGGGCAGGGCTGTTTTTACCATATCCTCACCACCTATAGCAAATCTACCATGCAGTAAATTATCAATAAATACTTCTGACCAAGTGACTCTGAAATGTCTTCAAAGACTTTCTCTAAGATCATTCAATGAAAATAGCTCCCTGGTATTAAAAAAAAAAGCCAACCACGCAACTAAATTAACCCCTACTTGTTAAGGATAATTTGTTCAAATTTATGAAACGATGTGTGATTACATAGTCTATTGTAGACCCAATTATAGGAAAAATCACATCTGAAGAAAACATTTTCATCATTAGGTCTTTTTGTGTCCAGGGAAGTGAAAGGTTTTTCTCATCATTGTACTCCCAGCCCCAGCACAGTATGTATCTCACGACAGGGACTCAAAATATTAGCTAAATGGGGCTTCCCTGGTGGCGCAGTGGTTGAGAGTCCACCTGCTGATGCTAGGGAACATGGGTTCGTGCCTTGGTCCGGGAAGATCCCACATGCTGCGGAGCGGCTGGGCCCGTGAGCCATGGCCGCTGAGCCTGCGCGTCTGGAGCCTGTGCTCTGCAGCGGGAGAGGCCACAACAGTGAGAGGCCCGTGTACCACACACACACACAAAAATTAGCCAAATGAATGAATGTCTGAACAAGTATAGGGGATGCTTCCTTAAAACACATATATTCATAAAATCCCTAATAAACTTTTTTTTTCTGCCCTGCTCTTTATCAGGTTTAATCTCTAAGAAGAAAGGAACACACAGAAGTTAGGGATTGTCTTTAGGCCAGAAAGGACTTTAGGGACCTTTTAGCAGTTGGAATACTTCACATATGGTGAAGAGCTCTGCCTGTCCATTATGGGTAGAATGGGGAGGAGAATTCAGCTCTCCTGATTCCAGACATTTTTCACTGTCCCATTTTGCAGATCCAATTTTTAAAAGTGTGGCAACATTTATAAAACTATTGATTGATCCTGTGAATCTCACTTTTTTGGTGCCGCTCAAACCTATCTCTCCATTGCAGCTACTAGAAAGCTACATATCTCCTGCAGGAGCAGAATTTGCAATATAGATGTGGAATTTATAGATGAAGTTGTTTTTGTCCCTCAAGTAAACCTCATATGTTTTCCTCTATGCCAGTTATTTCCACAGTATAAATTGTTGGGCTACAGTCTTCAACAACCAAGGAAGTTTATGTTGTACACAAGACCTCGGGGATTTCATGTTCGCTGGAGCAAATAGAAGCAAATTCTCTCATGCCCTCCTACCAAGAATTTCATGATGACATTTTGCCATTTGCCTTCTCAGATCTGCATGTGATTCTCCTTCCCTCTCTAGATTCCAGGATGAAGCCCCATTTACTCTGTCCTCCCTCATTGGGTCCCCTTTCGGTCCCTTTAGGTCCCCTTGGTGGTCCTCTTTTCTTCCCTTCGTCACCCTGATCTTATAACAACTATGTTTGCAGATCTCTCACTCCCACTAAAGCTTAAATGCCTGAAACCACTCTCCCCACTCTCCCCACCCTGCACCATTCATTTGTGAGAAAAACTAGAAGGGAGAAATAACACCTGCCAGTTCTACGTTTCTAAAGGCAGGAACCAGAAGACAATTCTTCTAGGAGCCCCCCGATGGCCTTCGGGCTGCCTGCAGTCCTTTGGGTCCTCTCTGGAGAGGACTCGGTGGAAAGGGAAGGAAAGGCCTGTCTTCTCCTCTTAGTCCCTGTCTATGGAAGAGCACTCGCATCTCCTGCCTTGAGGGTGCAGCCAGAGGGTCCAAGTGATCCAGCTTCTTAACAGGAATAGTAGGAGGCTGGGAGCAAAACAGGCTATAGTCCACATTGTCAGTAGGGTGTAGGGCAGAGGTTAGCTCCTGATGGAAAGATGATCAGGAGCTGTGTGAACTTCCAACGGCCCCTTGTTTTTCTCTCATAGGCTTACTTAGTTCAAGGACTTGGTTTTGTTTTTGTATTGGCATTGTATTTAGCACTGGAGCTGACGCTACTATAAGACAAGACTGGACAAATTCTCCTGAAACAACTGAGTGACAAGCTCCATTGACTTGCCTCTAGTTTTTTCTAGCTGTACCAGTGGAAGCATGGACTCCTCAGAAAACTGAGGCCCTTGTGGACCACCGTGGATTTTGAAAATGCTATAATAGGTGCAGGGCCTTAGGGGCTGTCCAAAACCCTGACTAATCTGGTATAGCACAAATTTCTTGGTCTCCTGGCCCACTCTCTTTCTGATCAGAAAACTGAAACCTTTGCATGAAATAGGAAGTTGTATCCTAGTGATATAAGAAGCAGCTAGAACTGGGAATTCTCCGGTGGTCCAGCGGTTAGGACTCCGCCCTGGTCGGGGAACTAGGATCCTGCAAGCCAGGCAGCACAGCCAAAAAAAAAAAAAAAAAAGCAGCTAAAACTGTTTACACCCATGTCATTCATAAGTCCCTCTCTTCCTTCTCCATAGTTTCCTTGGGTTGAGTCTCTTGGTTTATTATCAAGAAGATGCTTCTGCCACCTGGGTAATGAAGTCTGTGATCTTTACTGTCTCCTACCTCATTGCTTCTGAAGGCCAACCTGGCACTCTTTTCTATTTCCTCAGTCTGGCGAGGTTGGGGGCTTGTTTTGACTCAGCCTCCTGGATGGCATAAGGTTCCTGCTAAGCCTGCACCTCCCAGCCTTCGACTGCACACCCCTAACAACTCCGCCAGCTGCTGCGGTGGTCCCCTTGTTCCAGCTTTGCCACCCTGCTTCAGCCTCCGCTTCATGCACCTTTGTTCATTTTATCTGTTCACCCTGTGCTCGCCTTGTCTTCCCCAATCCACGGCAAAACCCTTGTTGGGGAATCCAATTGTTACCCAGTAAAGAAAGAAGTGTTGCTTGTGATGGTGCAAACACAATCTGGAAAGAAAAGCTTTCGTTGTGCATTAGTGATGAGCACAGAATTTTTTTTTTTTTTTTTGTGGCTGCGCTGGGTCTTAGTTGCAGCACGTGGGATCTTCGTTGCCTCATGCGGGATCTTTAGTTGCAGCATGTGAACTCTTAGTTGCGACATGTGGGATCTAGTTCCCTGACCAGGGAGTGAACCCGGGCCACCCGCATTGGGAGCGCGGAGTCTAAGCCACCGGACCAACAGGGAAGTCCCGAGCACAGAAATTATATTTAGGTTCTACACAAAACCTATAGATGAATTATCAGGCAAACTACTTTCAATGTGTCCTTTGGTATAATTTGACTTATGTAGGAAAGACAAATATTTTCAAATACTTCAGTTTTCATGGAGCTCAGAATAGGTTAAAAACTTTTAAATATTAAAACACATTAAAATATTTTTTACAGAGTGTGTTCAGTAGGCTGGATCTCTACAGGCAAAAAAAAAGTGTGAAATAATTATCTGGATAAATCAAGAAAAAATTATTTTAGTTTGAAGTTATACTGTGGTACATTTTCTGTGTTCATGGTGTTATGGCACAACCCAAATTTCACTGTATATAAAGATTTTTAAATTTTGCTTTTTATTTTCTTAAACATTCAAACATTTAGAAATTTGAATTTACTTTGGTCTTATTTCTAACATTTATGACTGTCTACATATACAAAGCAACTGACAAATAGCAGATACGGAAAAATTGTCAATTTACCAAGGAATTTCCTTTCTCTTTTTTTTTTAATTGAAGTATAGTTGATTTACAATGTTGAGTTAGTTTCTGGTGTACAGCAAAGTGGTTCAATTTTGTATATATATATATTCTTTTTCAGATTCTTTTCCATTATAGTTTATTATAAGATATTGAATATAGTTCCCTGTGCTATCCACTAAATCCTGTTGTTTATCTATTTTATATAGTAGTTTGTATCTGCTAATCCCCAAATCCTAATTTATTCCTCCCCTCCCCACCTTTGGTAAACATAAGTTTGTTTTCTATGTCTGCGAGTCTGTCTCTGTTTTGTAAATAAGTTCATTTGTATAATTTTTGTAGATTCCACATATAAATGATATCACATGATATTTGTCTTTCTCCCTCTTACTTGCCTTAGTATGATGATCTCTAGGTCCATCTTTGTTGCTACAAATGGCGTTATTTCATTCTTTTTTATGGCTGATTAATATTCCATTGTATAAATGTACCACATCTTCTTTACCCATTCATCTGTTGATGGACATTTAGGTTGCTTCCATGTCTTGGCTATTGTAAATAGTGCTGCTATGAACATTGAGGTATCTTTTCAAATTAGAGTTTTCTCCGGATATATGCCCAGGAGTGGGATTGCTGGATCATAGGGTAACTCTGTTTTTAGCTTTTTAAGGAACCTCCATACTGTGTTCCATAGTGGCTGCACCAATTTACATTCCTGCCAATAGTGTAGGAGGGTCCTACCAGGGAATTTTCTTATAAACAACTACTACTATTTGATTTCCAGTAAATTACTTTATCCAACTAGAAAAAATAGTAAGTGTGTCTAATATATAGCTGACTCTCAGTAAACAAATTGATGCGTTAAGAAAAAAAAAAGAAAAAACAGTTAAGTGTCCAAGTGTCAGAGCATTGTACTGAAGCCCCAAATGTATTATGGAGGTTTTTTTTTTTTTTTAAATTGTTTTGAGTGAGAAGAGAATTTTCACTGGACATTTTCCATTCCATGAATCCCCTCCCCCTTTTCCTTTTTTTCTCTCCAATTTTCTCAAAGTGTAAAGAATGAGGGAGAGGAGGAATGAATGTCTGTATATGCAAACAAAATATACTTTATATTTCCGTGCAATACAACAATTAGTATAAAAGGAACTTGTAGAGAAGGATATTATGATCTCATGCTTATACATATATATCGTTTTCCACATTTCTTAGATAAATGGCATAAGCCTCATCTATAGAGGATTAGAATTACTGAAATTATGACTATAATGGCCCATATAGTTCTGTAACATTTTTCACTTCATTTTCCATGTGAAAAGTGGTTCAAATATTATTCATTTGAAAATCTTCAGATTCTAGCTACATTACAAATAAAGAGTTGTATTGGCAAATCATGCTAGACTGTTCTTAAGAAAAGATTCCATGAATTGTGACAATTTTCAAAATGCCTGAGCAAATGTACCTGTTATTGAAATAAATTTAGAATGGTTAAATAAGTAAATAAATAACTTACAGGATTTTTAAAAATTTTATTGAAGTATAATTGATTTACAATGTTGTGTAGGATTTATACCAACTTTTTTTCTATGGGAATTTGACCATAGATCTAAAATAAATTTTAAGAGAATTTGAAAGTTTCTAAGTCAAATTAGAATCAAGTTTTTTTTGTTTGTTTTGTTTTTTTTAAAGAAAAAAATTTTTTTTAATTAATCAATTTATTTTATTTTTGGCTGTGTTGGGTCTTTGTTGCTGTGTGTGGGCTTTCTCTAGTTGCAGTGAGCCAGGGCTACCCTTCGTTGTGGTGCACGGGTTTCTCATTGAGGTGGCTTCTCCTGTTGCGGAGCACAGGCTCTAGGCATGCGGGCTTCAAGAGTTGTGGCATGTGGGCTCAGTAGTTGTTGCTCGCGGGCTCTAGAGTGCAGGCTCAGTAGTTGTGGCGCACAGGCTTAATTGCTCCGTGGCATGTGGGATCTTCCTGGACCAGGGCTCGAACCCGTGTCCCCTGCATTGGCAGGCGGATTCTTAACCACTGCGCCACCAGGGAAGTCCCTGTTTTTTTTAAGATCCCATTACATCTACATGTTCCAGTCCTTCCAGGTAATAGTATTTCTCTTTCTTTTCTTTCTTACAAGGTTTTGAAATTTACATCCAAATGGAAAGGAATAAGAACCTCTTTTGGTTCTTATTCTTCTAGGAAATAAGAAGAAATTTCATACTTCTTTCACTCATTTTTTTAAAATCAGGGTATCCTTGTATACTTTTCACTTTATTTTCAAATACCTTAACTTTCTGTGTTCACTTTCCCATCTTAAAATGGCAATAGTAATAGTTCCTACCTCATGAAGTGCTTAGTAAAGTTCCTGGACATAGTGAGTGCTCAATAGATGTTAGCCATTATTATACCTGCTGTTTTTTTGGTTTTGTTTTTATGTGTAGTTGATTTACAATTTTTTTTTTTTTTTTGGCCAAACCACGTGGCATGCTGGATCTTAGTTCCCCGACCAGGGATCAAACCCATGCCCCCTGCAGTGGAAGCACAAAGTCTAAACCACTGGACCGCCAGGGGAAGGCCATGATTTACAATATTGTGTTAGTTTCAGGTGTATAGCAAAGGGATTCAGTTATACATATATTTTTCAGACTTTTTTCCATTATAGGTTATTACAAGGTATCGAATATAGTTCCCTGTGCTATACAGTAAATCCTTGCTGTTTATCTATTTTATATATAGTAGTATGTATCCGTTAACCCCATACTCCTAATTTATCTCTCACCACCCCTTTTCCCCTTTGGTAACGATGAGTTTGTTTTCTATGTCTGTGAGTCTGTTTCTGTTTTGTAAAGAAGTTCATTTGTACTTTTTTTAAGATTCCATGTATAAGCGGTCATATAATATTTGTCTTTGTCTGACTTACTTCACTTAGTGTGATAATCTCTAGGTCCATCCATGTTGCTGAAAAAGACAATATTTCATTCCGTTTTATGGCTGAGTAGTATTCCATTGTATATATGTACCACATCTTCTTTATTCATTCATCTGTCGATGGACACTTAGGTTGCTTCCATGTCTTATTAGCAGTTATTGTAAATAGTGCTGCTATGAACATTGGGGTGCATATATCTTTTCGAATTAGAGTTTTTGTCTTTTCCAGATATATGCCCAGGAGTGAGATTGCAGGATCATACGGCAACTCTATTTTTAGTTTTTTAAGGAACCTCCATACTGTTCTCCATAGGGGCTGCTCCAAGTCACATTCCCATCAACATTACAGGAGGGTTCCCATTTCTCCACACCCTCTCCAGCATTTATTATTTGTAGAATTTTCAATGATAGCCATTCTGACCATATGAGGTTATACTTGCTGTTCTTATTATTACTTTCCCCTTCTGATCTATTTGGGTTTATGATCTCTCAGCTGTTTAATTCTGACATTCTCAAGTATATAGAAATCAACTTGAAATGGTTTAAAAATAGTACCACCTCACACTTGAGGTACTGAGATTTTTCTACGAACATTTATGAGACTAATTTGATCTCCTCAGAGAAGAATTTCTTCTGCTCTAGAAATACACTTTAAAGATTTGACCAGGGGGAAAGAATCGCAAAATACAGAGTACCCAAAAATAACGTATTTTTTATGAGCTGAGTAAAAACTTGCAAATACCATGCCCCAGACATTATTTTTTGGGACTTCTCAGTACAAATTCTTAAGGAATCCCTGTCCCCATCCCACTCCAAAAGACAGTACAGTGGCATAATCCAGTGCCTTGTTACTCAAACCAGGGACTCAGCATCAGCATCTCCAGGAAGTTTGTTAGAAAAGGAGTTTCAGACCTGGCCCAGACCTACTGAATCATAATCTGTATTTCAAAAGGCACCCCAGGCGATTCATGTATACAGTGAAGTTTGAGAAAGACTGATGTAGTTGAGGTTCAGCTTTTTTTTTTTTTCCTTTATTAGGCCAGGATAACTTCAAATATTTTATAACTAGATCACAGTTTCTCAACCTCTTGACTGTTGATATTTGGGGCTGAATAATTCTTTGTTGTGGGGATCTGTCCCGTGCATTGCAGGATGTTTAGCAGCCTCCCTGGCCGCCACCCACTAGATGCTAGTAGCTCCCCAACAAGCAACAACGCCTTCATGCTATTATTATTACTATTACCTACACCTTCTGCTCTACCTGGACTTATAATGTGCTCTGTTTGGTTCTGACATTGGCTAACAATGTTTTTCTGGTGAGTCAATGTTTGATTGCTAAATGTCTCCTTGGGGATTAAATTGCCCGCATTGAGAACCATAGAAATAGATCCACTAACTTTGCTATGTTCTTCTTTCCTTTTAAAGTCAGAGTATGTGATAGATCATTTTTTACTGTTTTTAGAATCTATTTTCAGCTTATTATAGGCCAATAAGTTTTTAAACTTACTTTTGATAAAATATTATCAAAATTTGATAATATATTACTATTCTTATCTGTTTTTTAAGTTTTCTGCTTCTGATCAGACGACTAAAGCACCAGGCAGGCAGAAAGGTGCAGAGCAAAGTGTCAGATAGACCTACTAAGTGGTGAGAATTAAAGGAAGGAAAGTGGACCTAGTTTGGAGTGGCATCTAGTAGCTTTTCTCCTTTTGTTCAGAGTCTTAGAGTCACAGAATTTCACGTCTGGTAACATCTTCTCATCAACATTAATTTCCAGGACTTCGTTCGATTACAAAAGCCAAAAGAGATTAATTCATGAATTCAACAAATATTTCTTTTTCTTTTTTTTTTTTAAAGGGAACGCTATTTATTATTATTATTTTTTGGCTGTGTTGGGTGTTCGTTTCTGTACGAGGGCTATCTCTAGTTGCAGCGAGCGGGTGCCACTCTTCATCGCGGTGCGCGGGCCTCTCACTGTTGCAGCCTCTCTTGTTGCAGAGCACAAGCTCCAGACGCGCAGGCTCAGTAGTTGTGGCTCACGGGCCTAGTTGCTCCGCGGCATGTGGGATCTTCCCAGACCAGGGTTTGAACCCATGTCCCCTGCATTGGCAGGCAGATTCTCAACCACTGCGCCACCAAGGAAGCCCTCAACAAATATTTCTTAAGCACAACTAAGAATTTGGCACAAAGCCCCTGCCTTTAAAGATAGATGATAGGAAATTGAGATCCTAATTCAGCCCGATTCCCCTCGATCTGTGTCTGCTGAAGCCCACCTCAGAAAATGGAAACTACACCTTTCCAGTCACTGAAGCCAAAATCCATGGAGTCATCCTCAAATCCTCTCGTTCACACATCCCATCCAGCGGAAGTTCTTTTGACTCTACTTTCAAAATATATTTTGACTTTGAATACTTCCATGACTACCACTCTGGTCCAAGCCCCAATCTATCCCTGGATGAATGCAGAGTCTCCTAATAGATCTCCCTTTTTCTACTCTTGCTCCCCAGCCTAATCTTATCATAGCATCTAGATTGATCCTGTTAAAATTTGAAGTCAGGTCAAGTCATCACATCTGTATTCCAACACCTGGTTGGCTCCCAGTCTCACTGAGAAAACAAGTCAAAGCATTTACAACAGCCTAGAGTAAGGCCCTACATCATCTGTCCCCTTTGTTGCTTCAACTGACTTCCATGGTATAAATACTCCCTTTATGGCCAATTTCAAGCCACCAATGTGATGTCACAAATCGTGGAGTTGTGAAGGTATTTGCAGTAGCACATCATTATATAGTATTTCCATCATGCAAATACCACTGATGTAAATAATCTCAAGAGCATAGATAATAGTAAAATGAAATAACTTAATTAGGAAGTGATAGATTTTGAGTATTTATTACTTTTGTTTTAATATAATTTATTTACTTAATAGTAAGTTTATATAATTTAATTTTTTAACAATGGCTGTGTTTGACAACCAGCTTACAAAATTCTTGAAAAGTTAACAGTTGGCTCCCAGGAGTCAGTTGAACTGGCTCTAACAGTGTTAGAGCACCAAACATGCACCTGCCTCAGGGCCTTTATTTCTTCATCTGCCTGGAAAGCACTTCTCCCAAATGCTTGCAAGGACTCCCTCCTTCATTTCTTTCAGGTCTTTTATTGAATATTACATTCTAGGTATTACCTTCCTCAGCCACTGTATCTAAAATTGTACCATCCCGATTCCCTATTCCAACATCCAGATTCATTTTTAACCTTAGCACTTATCACTATACAACATACCATTTCTCTCACTTGTTATTTACTCCCAATGTCCTCCATTAGACTCAAAGCTCAATAAAAGTAGAGATTTTTGTCGGATTTGCGCCCTCTCAAATCCTAGCACTTAGATCTGTGACCAACAATTACTGGGCTCTCAATAAAATATTTGTTGAATGAATGGATCAGCATCACCTCTTCATTTCCTTTATTTTACTTCCTGTTCTGATTCTAATTGCCTAATAGTTAATGGTATGTTATATGTGAAAGAAATGGCATCTTTCCAACCCACATCTTTCCAGAGAAAAGGCATCTTACCTTCCCTGGTTCTTTATTTATTTTTTTTACTTCTTATTTATGCAGACCCCAAACACCAGCTCATTATTTTATTTTTGGCTTAGAAATACTTCAGCAAAAACAACTCTGTGGCTTCCCTTGTCCTGCCTGAGAATGATCCTAGTGAAATGATATTTCATATCTCACTTCTATGTAAGAGAGTCTGGGACCCATTGTTGAAAATTACCTTATAGAACTGTATAAATTTCTCAGACTGTCAAACTATAACTCCTAGACTTAGCAGCCTTCTCAGATGCTTTTTTGCTATGTTCCCCAAAAGGCAGCAGCTCACTTTCAGACAACTGCTAATTCTGCTTCTGAATGATATGAGGTGCCACAGACTCCATATAGATTATTCACTGAGGTCTCAGACACATAGGGAGTTTAGCTCCACAGACAGAATATTCATAATTTTCCATAAATATTCTCAACACTGTAAATTGGGTTTGATAGGAATAGGGTTGCAAACTGGACTATGCCCCCAGGGCAATTTTTTCTTGAAAAGAGTATCTCTTCTCTCCCACCTCCATGCTTCACCACCATACACAATTGTACTATTGTCCAAGTTACACTAGTAATGTTTTTGAAATCCAAGGATGTGATGTGATGTGATGTACTGTTTTATGAAGTATTCTTAAAAGCAAATAGAGAAACAATTTCCTTATAAGATATTTACAAAGAAATATTTCTCCCAGTGCTTCCTTACAGGTTTTGCAAAGTCACAAACGTGCCCTAAAGATTCATGGGAAGAACAATCCCATGGAATTGTGAATTTGTGCCCAATAGATGAATACACCCAGTGAGTCAGACTCATGGTATTTTCAGCCTAAGTGCCCGTTTCTTATGACTGGTAGGAAGAAGTGCATATTGGAAGGTCATTGTTATATCTCTGAGGTCAAAGTGATATCAATTTTCTCAAAAAGAGTGAAGTGACCAATTCCATTATTAAGATAATATAATCAATTCATATCTTACTTCAAATATTTTTTACTACATTATATGGGTATTTAATCTTATAATTTATGTATTCCTTGAAGAGCTCACAGTCAGTAGAGACTGTCTTCAGAGGCAAAAGATCAAATTAAAATGCAAAGATTTGACTCTGGTGTGACCTTAATAGCAAATATCTATGGTTTGATAGGGAATAAACAGGTACTGTTCACATGTTGTGGTGGGTGTGAAAATTGACACAATCATTTTAGGGGACACTTGGGCAGTTCCTATCACAATAACAAATGTACATGGCCTTTGACACAGTAGTTCCACTTTTAGGATATGAACCTAGAGATATATTCACATTTGTGCTCAAAGATAAATGTACAGGGATATTCACTGAAGCATTATTTTTAAGAGAGAAAATGAGAAATAGCCTAACTGTCCTCAATAGGGGACTGGATGAGTAATTTATAGTACTGAGAAGATAGGGAAGACAATGGAGCTGTCAATAAGGATGAAGTGGAGTTATACATTCTGACCTGTTAAGTAAAAAACAAGCCACCAAATAATATGTATAGTATGTCATATATGCTGAACAAAACATAAAGCAAGTATATTTGTAAATGCATAGAAGATATCTCAAAATATACATATCACACCCTTAATGATGATTATCCCAGAGCAGAAAAAAGAACTGGGGACTGAGGGGGAGGACATACGAAGAGGACTTTTATTTTTTACCATAGATACTTCATTCTCTATTGTTTGAGTTGTTAATCATGATCATATATTACTTTTTAAATTAAAAAAATTAATAGAAATAAGTAACAAGTAGTAAAAAGGAACTTATGAGTTTGTTTCTCTTTTTTCTGATGAATGTTGTTTTGTGAGACAATGTGAACTAGTAAAAAGAACACAAACATGGGTTCTAAGTTGACTCAGCTCCTGTGGGGTGGTGTGTACCTGTGTGTATGTGTAAGTATGTGTGATAGAGGGTGCGGGGAAGCAAGAGTAGGACCAGGAAAAGAGTAACTACCTCACAGGGTTGCTATAAGAATTCAGTGAAATACTGTACAGAAAGGTCTGTAACAGCCTGCTAGATAGCAGGCAGGCACTCAATACAGTTTACTTACATTTCCTTATTCATATCCCACTCCAACGTTTGAAGTCTGTTTGACTCCAACAAATGAAGGCAATGAGAAAAGGATTAGAAATATGTCAAACCTGTGTTCTGAATTTGATTCTGAAAATACAGTGATCAAACATAATTATCTGCTCCTGTCACTTCTTTTTGCCCTTTTTGGCTAACTCTAGGCAAAAACAATGGGCTAAATATTTATATCTGATTCACTATGGTCTGACAGATAAGACCTCCTAAGGGATATGATTTAAAGATGACATGAAAAGCACCAAAGAAGGGGTCAGCAAACTGGGACAATTCGGACTTTACAATCCACAAAGTGCTTTATGAGTCGCACTGCTCCTTCACATCTGCTTCACCCTTACATGGATAAGACAGGCATGGGTGATATCAGCCTCATTAATGGGTGAGAAGGAAACTGAGGCCCAAAGAAGTGAAATGACTTGCCCAAGGTCACATTCTGAGCAGAGTCAGGTCTTATGCCGTTTGTATTCGTATTATTCTGCCATCTAAAAAAAACAGTGGCCTGTTCCAAGAGCTGAAAATGCGGAGGGAAAAACTTTTTAAAAAACAGGACAGCCCCACTTTTCCGGTAATAGAATGTAGGTATTCCATATGATCAGTGTATGTATAATATATATTATATATTTTGGCTTGATATTGTTCGGTTAGGCAATGAATAAAAATCTCAGGTCTGAAAGTAATCCAATATCATTTTGGTAAATCTATTGGAGGGTGAGGGAGTTATGCTTTGGTGTAAGCCTTTGTCCACTGTGAGTGAGGATTTGCTGGAGAAAAGAGTGTTGATTTAATAAATCATTTATCAACCTCTTGGTGGCACAATGGGCCTTCTAAACTTTGGTGGGCTGCTTGGTGTTTCTTCAGCAAAGAACAATCAATAAAGCTTACTTGGAGGGGCACTTGGGGACAAGAGAGGCAACCATATGAAGGGCCAAATGCGTGCGACTTTCAAAGAAAATACTATTTGGTGATCATGAAGTATGCGAAGGGCAGCTATGCTGAAAGGAAAAACCGAGGGTAGGGGAAGATCAAGGGCAGTTGGCATGTAAGCTCACCCAGAAAAAACAGACGATGTTAAACCAATTACAGGGATTACAGCGTCTTAATTTTTAGGAAGGATCGGTTGTTAAAGAAGCCAAATTCCAGCCTAGGGAGAAACCGAGTTACAATTTGAAGGAGACTTGCCCAAGAACTAAGTATCTTTCCCATGTCTCCGAGAAAACCATGAGGCGCCAAGAGTGCGCACCCCACACCTCACCCCAACCCCTCAACATCTTGGCCCCAAACCCAGGCCTTTAAAATGGATTAGAGGTCCGGGGCCTACAATTAGTTGGCCTCCGTTGTGTTCTTTTCGCTCCTTTTTTCCACCCCACCCTTCCCCGATTAAAAAAACAATTCGCTGTGCCCTCCCTTTTAGTAGCGCAGCCCCCATCAGAGGGGCGGGTCCCGATCCCGACAGGCTCAGGCCCCGCATGTTGGCGGGAGCCGGCGGGGGCGGGCCAGCGCGGGTCCGGGAGAAGCCGAGCGAAAGCGGGCTACCGCGCGGCGCGCTCAAACTCGCGCCACCACCAGCTCAGGAGCTGCGCCCCACCCTCTTCGTCACCAAAGGCGCCCAGCCAATGAGCGAGCCGGAAAGGCCGGGCCTGCGGGCTAAGCACTGGGAGGGGGAGCGGCGGGAGGGGGCGGGAAGTCGAGGGCGGGCTACGTTTGATTGACAGCTCGCTCGAACCAATCCTCCGCGCGGCTTCTCTTCGCTCTCCTCTCTGCAGGGCTCAGCTCTTCGTCCCACCTCCTCCTCCTCCACCCTCCTCCTAGCTCCTTTGCGACCCGCCCCTCTTCCCCTCCCCCACTCTGCGGGCAAATCGCTGCTGGAAAGAGGCGGGGGACGAAGCGGCGGGCTTGTGTGGAGCCTTGAGGTGGGATTGACGGGCGAGCTGGCCAGTAGGAGGTAGGCTGATGGCGCGGCTGTGGCTGGAACCGGCCAATGGGCGGGCGGGCTGGGGGCGGAGGCCCAGGTTCCAAACGCTCCGCGGCGCCATGGGCTGAAAACTCAACCGAGATGGAATCTCCCAGTCTGAACCGGTTTCAACCGGTTCCGAGTTTGAGGCACTAGGAGGAGGGGGAGAAGCGGCTGCAGCGGCCGCGGCAGGAGCAGCGGGAGCTACAGCATCAGCAAGAGCAACAGTAGCTACAGCCCCGGCGGTGGTGCCTGTTCCAGTCTTTGCTGCTGCAGTCCGTGCAACCACCCAGAGGGGGAGGGGGGAACCACCAGTCGCTGAGGAGCAGGAGAAGGGGGGAAAGTTTAGGCGAGCCTGGGTGGGGGGGGCCCAGCGCCGGAGCCGCGTGAGGGAGCCGTATTTTGGTAGGGGGGAGTCGGACTGCAACTGGCAGCAGAGCGTCCCCCGGCCGTGTGGACTCTACAGCCCCTACTCCTGCCGCTCCTGCTGCCGCCTGTAGCTGGAGGGTCTCCCTGGGGCAGAATCTTTGGGACTTGACCCCGTTCCCCTCCCCCTTCCCTCACTCCCTAGCCAGGCGGGAGCATTTATTCCACAGATTAATTCTCCTTTTTTGGGGGGGTGGCGGGTGTGTGTATCGGGGGGAGGTGTCCCTGAAATAGTAAATATTGTTGAGCTTTTTTTGCTCTTATCCTCTTCGTTTTTTTAATTTCCTTTTTTAAGGTGGGAAAACTGTGAAACCCACCTTGATTTCCTCCCCTCTCCCTCCCCCATCCTCCCTCGCCCTAATCCCCCGACAAGGAAGGAAGAAGCAGTTGGTTCAATCTCTGGGTAAGTCGACTGTGTCTTCGGGGTCGAGGGTCGGGCGGCAGGGCGGGAGAAGGCTGGCGTGGGGCGCGGCGGCGGCCGCGGGAGGCGAACCGGGGAGGCGGCGGCGGGCCCACAGCAGAGCCTGCGATTGAATGGAGCCGCTTCTGCCGCTGGGGGATGGAGGCGGGGAGGCTGCCGCGGGAGGGGAGCGCTTGCTGGGTCATTCGCGTGTGCGGGTAGCGGTGGAGGAAGGCAAGGAGCGTGGTAGTGAAGTGGGGCCCGGCGCGGGGGTGGAAGGGCTTACCCAGCCCCTTGGGTTGGGGAGAAGTTGGGGTGATTTCAGGAACATTTCTGTAAATTATTAGGAGTGGAAGTTTCCAGAAATATTTAGTGCAGCAGCATTGAAACGTCCGCCTGCATCACGTGGCCCCTCGGTGGAGAGCTTGGGATCGCGGGAGGGAGGGGCTCTTAAGTCCTTGCTCCTCCTGCAGGGAAACTCAGAATCTCTGGTTTTTTACGGAGTAGAATTAGAAGTAGGAAAGGTTAGTTGATTTTTCAGGGAAGTGCAGATGAGGTTCTGTGCTGTAGTTTGTTTGGGGGGACTTGCGTGTGTAAAGTGATCGACTCATTTACTGCTGGCATTGTACAGTGGATAATACCCTGATTCTCTTTCATTCCCGTGTCTGAGTTTGGGGTGGGTGGGAGAAAGTGGTGTACTGGGGGAAGCATGAGAGATTTGCCCAGTCCGGACCTCCTCTGACCACGCAGAGGCCATGCTGCATAGAGAATGGGGCGGTGAACTTCAGGCGCCTGGTCTAAATGCCTTCTCCCGAGTATGGGCGGGGTGAGTGCGTGCTCCAGTATGCTATAGTTAGAAGTGCTGCACATCGGTTCGGGTGGGAAGAGAGGGGAGGGCGGGCCTTAGTGAGGTGTGTTTCTACTCAATGAAGCAGGCAATTGCCCACACAATCTAAAGTAGCAGTCTTTCTCCTTGCAGCGACTTGTTTTTTGACCTACTATGTAGTTATCATTAACGGTTATGATTTTTTGGGTTTTGGATGGGAGCTGGCAGTGTGTAGTTGCCTGCCTATTCAGTTTGAAGTGGCAGTGAAGGTATTTTGGTAGTCACTTGTAGAGTCACCACGTGGCTGGATAATACCTTATATTTGCTATACAGTGAGTGGAATTTAGGATTGAGTGTCACAAGGAGAAGGAAAAGGTTTTGTGATTTCTTTCACCTCTCCCGCTATGGCTGTTTGCTGTCTGCCTGATTGTGTATCTTAAGCGCGTGGGACACTGCTGTTAGTGGAAAGAATGTTTTGGAAGCTGTTTGATTTGGGAGACTAAATGTGCTTGGCATTGACTAGAAAGCCGCCATTTCTGTACTACGTACGGTTCGAGAATAGGTAGGTCATTTCGAAGATAGCCGCTAGTTTTTAGGGTGGCATACCCTGCTGTATTTAACACAAGCTTCTATTCTAAACCTGATTTTTTTTCACAGGAATTTGTCTCATTTTTGTAAGGACAATGTGCTTGAAAATGAAACTTTTGAGAGTCACTTTATTCTTTCTCGTTTTGGCTATTAAATTATGATAGGATGAAATAGGATAAAAGTTCGTTCAATTTTTAACCCCCCCAATCGAAAACATTTGATGTATAGATCTTGGTTTTGTGGACATTGCTTTTCAGGCTCAATTTTTAAGATTGTCTGATCTTTTGAAATTGTATGGCACTTGAATGGGGTAAATTTACACTTCCGTTTGTGAAATATATATTTTCTTTTTCCTATTAGTATTTAGATCAAAGATTGTATATGTCAGGTATTTTGCATTAAAAATACATTTAATAACTGTTGTAGAAATTTTTGAAATCTCACCAGTTTTTACTGTCAACAGTGGATGGAAGGACTTAAGAGGAATAAAATTCCTCGAACTCATAATTTCTCAGTTTTTACATTATATCTAACCTAACTGATCCTTCAGACTTCTACTTTGTTGTAACTGATATTATCGTTAAATAAAACATTTGACTTAAAATTGCTGCCATTGTTAACGTTTTTTTACCTGTTATAAAATAGACAAGAAATAACGCCTTTTTCCTAACAAGCTGCTTTGTCCAAACATAATGTAATTAAGTTAGCCACCCATTTCCTGATCTTGGAAGGTTAAGAGAGGGAGAAGTAGAGATGACCATCTGACCTTGTTGGGTCTAAGTACAGTAAACCAGGGGTACTTAGCTCAAGGTTTCATGCATGGCTTTCATGGTGTCCTGAATCGTCTGTAATTGTATACAAGTTGTGAATTTTTTAAATTTGGCAACAGCTATCCTGTTCCTCTGATTGTGAGGCATCTTAACCCCAAAAAGTTTGAGGAGTGCTGATTTAGCCAGTCAGACTTAAGTGGCACTGGCTTTGAAGAAAAAGCAAAAGGAAAGATTTTTATAAGGCTGGGCAACAAGAATGTGCATGTGTGCCAGCATCTTGGAGTAGAATCCTCTTAAAGGGGTACCATTGCATATGAACCAGTAGGTTTTAGCCAGTACATTACTTGAGGTGAAGAAGCTCATTTTTCTGTTATGGTAGAATTTAGTCTTATTTAGAAAATAGCAAGATTTTACAGCTTTTTGTTTTGCCAGTCAGTACTTGGAAATTAAAAAAAATCTTGTTTGACATATTAACCATAGTTTTTTTTCCTAGAACATATATTGAAGGAGCTTGTACGCTTGTAATTTAAATCTCCACAAATTCATGGATGAAAGAAACAAATATAAATGGTTTAATTGAGTGGAAAAGCTTAAGTTCTATAGAGGTTAAGGACACCAGATTTGTTAGACTTGTTAGCTAATCATTGCTATATATAGGAAAATCTTTATACCACATTTAATTTTTAGCGTCTTCAATATATCTTAAAAATTAAGGTAACATGAAATGAGGGAAAGTGAGCTTTTACTGAACTAGAAGACCTTACTTGGGGCGGGGGGCGGGGATCCATTTGAACTTCATCTGTATTTAAAATTTTCGAGATCAAGATTTTAAATTGTATCAGGTTTTAGGACCATAAATTCTTTAATAATCATTTTTAAAATGGGTTAGGGTAACTTTATATACATGTTAGTAGAAAGAACAGTATGATTTTTCTGGGGTGTAAAAATAAAGTGAACCCTAATGATTAATGCAGTTGTGGAGTACCTAAATAACTTCAGCATTTATTTGCTTTTACTATGTCAGTTGTTTAGGTAAAATCTCTGAAATACAAAGTAAAATATTTGTAAGAACATGGTTGAAGTAAAATAACTTGAGTAGAAACTTTTTGACAATATCAAAACTTCATAGGCGCCTTAAATTCTTTCTCTTTATTTTCAGTAATCTATGCCAGCAATTATGACAATGTTAGCAGACCATGCAGCTCGCCAGCTGCTTGATTTCAGCCAAAAACTGGATATCAACCTTTTAGACAACGTGGTGAATTGCTTGTACCACGGAGAAGGAGCCCAGGTAAAGTAGCTGATCAAAACATTATTGCAGAGTAATAAAGTTGTTGAGTTTAGAATAAAATTTTAAATTACCACCTTTTTAAAAATATCCCATAGTTTGTATTAAATTGGAATTATATATTCTGAGAGGTGGTCTGGAGAAAGAAATTGCATTACATTTTGAAATGGTTTAGAGTGGGAAGTTTTGGAATATTTTTATTATACTTGTTCTGTTCTTCAGCAACCTTTACCCCATTTAATAAAAGATATAGCCCAATGTATTAAATGTTTTGTAGATATTAAAGGTTGTATGTCCCTTATATATTTAATGTATTTGGAGTTAATATGAGTCTTCTGTTTTTGAAACATTTAAATTGCAGAAGTACTTCACAGATAAAACTTGTTTTAAATATCCCACAATACCAGGTATCTTTACATTGTTTGAATTTTAGCACTTGTAAAAGTGCTAACTGTTAAAATAGGAAATTATCTTACACTTAATCTATGTTTTGATCAGTTTAAGGTTTGGGTTTTTTTTAAAAAAGGAATGTTTGTAAATTTAAAAATTTTTTTATGGTACAAGAAACTGGACAATCTTCAATCTGCACCCTGTGGACCTAATAAAGTTTTAAACGAGTAAAAGTTTCTGTTCCTGGATTAAAAAAATCTTATAAGGTGACGTGACAGATATCTTATTAGTAAAATTTTGTTGCCAAAAAGTGCATTTCTGGTAGATAATGTATCGTCAAGCCATTAATTTATATTTGCATAGTTAAACCCTGGCTACTTTGATACTTTTTAGAAACCTCTGAAAGGTGGATATAGTAGTATCTTTTATAGATAGTCCAAAAAACATGATGTATAAATATTAGCAAGTGCATAAGTATTTCTGTTCCCTTCTGAAATCTAACATTGGTTTCACTATAATAAAGAAAAAATTTAAAGGGAAAAAGGGCCATGAAAGTTGTATGAGTGGAAAAAATTACAGTGATTTTGTAAGCTTGTTAGTGCAGTTTTATACTCCTAGGCGCTTTCGATCAGTGTTCTTGTCTCCAAAAGCATTCCTGAAAAAGTATCCGTATTTACTACACATACCATACATTCAACATGGAGCTTTAAGCTCCATTTCATCCCAGCATGGATTTATGGAAAGCAGCTGCTTTTGGAAGAAAGTATGACAGTAAGGTTGAAATACATGAAGTAAGGTTGGGCTCAACTTTGACTATATTAGAAGCATAAGTCTATAAGCCATTAGGAAGATAGGCATTTAATTTTATCACATCATTAAGCTGCCACTGCTCTTTAGTCTTCGTTCTTTTTTAACCTGGTTCACAGCATCTAGAAGTATGATGACTAAATAGACCAGTGTTCGAGGCTTATAACAGAAGTAATTATGAAGACTATGTTGTAATACTGCTTTAGTAATGTTTCACAGTGTCGAGATTTAATGATTTGTTTTAAATTTGACTTTTGAATAAAGACTAGATTTAGAAAAGTGTTTACAGATATTTCCATTTATGAAGACAAAATTAACTTTACCAAAAGTAAGAATTTTATGTCTGGTTAGATTTCTCATGGGACAAGTCAGTTGCATAAAGAATAATCAGTAAGTTGGTATTTGTTGTAGATAAGGGAACAGGCTTAGAGCTTAAAGGCAGTTAAGAACCCCTTTTCTGAAAGTGATATCTTTAAACTTCCTTGTTCAATTTTTTATATACCACTTCTTGGGGGTTTTATTTTGAATAAAAAGTTGAAGGTTGCAGTGGAAAACATGTTTTGTTTTTTTCTTTTGCGGTACGCGGGCCTCTCACTGTTGTGGCCTCTCCCGTTGCGGAGCACAGGCTCCGGACGTGCAGGCTCAGCGGCCATGGCTCACGGGCCCAGCCGCTCCGCGGTATGTGGGATCTTCCCGGACCGGGACACGAACCCGTGTCCCCTGCATCGGCAGGCAGACTCTCAACCACTGCGCCACCAGGGAAGCCCGGAAAACATGTTTTTAGTGTTAAATGTCTTAAATTTATTCCAGTAAGATTTCTAGTCATTCCTCTAGAGTCTCATCTACAAAGTTACCTACCTTGCAAGAGACTGGAGGATTAGTGATGAGGTTTTGTAAAGCACCTGTTAGCGGTGACTGCTATTTAGGAGCCATTCTGTTTAAAGGGGACTTTGAAAGTATAATGAAGATGATTTCACATACGTGATGTAAACTCATTGTTTGGGGTTTTTTTTTTTTTTTTTTTTTTTTTTTGGCAGTACGCGGGCCTCTCACTGTTGTGGCCTCCCCCATTGTGGAGCGCAGGCTCAGCGGCCATGGCTCACGGGCCCAGCCGCTCCGCGGCATGTGGGATCCTCCCGGACCGGGGCACGAACCTGTGTCCCCTGCATCGGCAGGCGGACGCTTAACCACTGCGCCACCATGGAAGCCCAAACTCATTGTTTTAAAATATGGTTTGGTGGGGAGTTTTTGTTTGGCTTTGGTCTGTCATAAAATATGTACTTAAAATAGCAAGTAGAAATTATGCTAATTAAGCTTTAAACTCACCTGTATGTAGCCTAACTTTTTTGAAAAGGATTTCGTAACTTTGGAGAGGAAGGAATTATTAGAAGGGTGGCCTTTAATCTGTAGATAGAACTTTTGCCTAGATGGGTAGTATAGTAGAGTAATTAGCACTGTAATATTAGGACTACCTTCTGTTATAAACATTTTTCTATTTTTAGCCAAGTAGGACGCCAGGGAAACAAAAATGTTGGAGTTGGGTGTTTTCTCCAGTACTGTGTTAAGTGTCTTGAACTCTTTTATCTATTGCTTAGCAACTAAAATACTTTCACCATTCAGTTAGTAACACAGGGAGATGCCAGATTTTCTCTCTCCTCCGTTTCCCTTTGTGCCTTTTTTAACCCCTCCTGGGGTTTTAAGTTAATAAAGGAATATATTTTTTAAAAGAAGAAAAGGATATATTATGTAAGGACAGTGGGATTAAGACAAATTAAAAAAAGGACGCAAATACTAGCAATAACTTTAGAGAGTAAAATTACAACAAAAAGGATGACTGAAAAGGAAGGAACGTGATTTATGGGGAGATGGAAATGAATGGTGATAGTGTGGGAACTATTCATTTATGTGTAGAATGCTCATCACTTCAAAAAATCTGATAAAGTTGTATCTTGACCAAATAACTTACTAGGCATGGATCTTTGATGTACCTTATCCTCTTAATATTTGTTACTGTTTTATATGCAAGTCTATCCAGTTAGATATTCTCAGGAAGAGAATCAAAACACTGCTAAAATGGGCTTTGGCCATAAATAGTTCACATCACCATTCTTTCTACCTTTTGTTGGTTGCTTATTATATGATACAATTACAACCCTTTAAATAAATCAAATAAAAAATGTATAGTTGTATTTCAAGACTTCACACACTTGCTCTAATCCCAGACCCTTAGGGTGGAACCCAGGCACCTTATTTTTCTTTCAAGTTCCAAAGTATTTCTGGTCTTATTGTCAGGATACAGAACCATTACCTAATTTAGTGGGTGTGTATTTGTCAACGTTTTAAACAATAAGCAGTGTATAAAAGCCAAAAGAGGGGCTTCCGTGGTGGCGGTGGTTGAGAGTCTGCCTGCAGATGCAGGGGATGCGGGTTCATGCCCCAGTCTGGGAAGATCCCACATGCCGCAGAGCAGCTAGGCCCATGAGCCATGGCCGCTGAGGCTGCGCGTCCGGAGCCTGTGCTCCGCAACGGGAGAGGCCACAACAGTGAGAGGCCCGCGTACCACAAAAAAAAAAAAAAAAAAAAAAAAAAGCCACAAGAGAAAATTATTTTTTTTGTAAATTGGAATAAAAGCCAACTTAAAGATTATGAGGTGTCTGTGTCAGAGATGGTTTAAATAAGAATGCTTTTCTCCCCTCCTTTTGATGCTTCGTTGTTTAACCCATAGAATCAAACCCTTGATCAAGTAAATGATCTAACAGAAGGATAATTGCCAAATTTTAAAACCATAAAAGTTTACTCTTTGGTTACAACATGTGATAGAAATAGGTAAAAGTTAATTAGGGAGGATCCAGTTGAGCTACAAAACAGCCTATAAAGGTGAAAAAGATTAAGCGGTTGCTTCCTGAAAAAAATTAGTAAACTTATCAGCCTTTGATAAAATGTAGTGTTCATATTGTGTGAAAAACTAACAGTTAAAATGAAGAAACTGGATAATGTCAACATGGCTAGATCTTTAAAACTCTCAATTGTCAATCATATCTCAGTGAAGCCGAGGGAAAGAAACTATGTCAAATGGAAAGAGCGAACTGCAGAAGGATTTCTACAATATACTATTTATATAAAATTTAGTAACCACACAACTATATGAAATTCATACACATGCTGTGAAAATACAGACAGGAAAAGACACCAAAGTCATGAAAATGATTATCTCTAAAGAAGGAACAAAGGAAGGAAATGGCGCTGAAGAAAGGTACAAAGTTCCATAAGTTTTAGATCTTATGTTTAAAAGAAAAACAGACAAGTGCAGCAAAATCTTAACATTTGTTAATTCTAGATGATGGTTTCATAGGTTTAAATATTCTGGGTTTGCATTTTAGAAATACAAAAGCAAAAAAAGAAAATTTTCAAAATAAGCAAGGATTTAATGTGTGAAATTAAAGGATTTTCGGAGACAAAGGTGTGTTTACAATAAACTGAAAATACTGCTTTAAAAGGATCTTAATGTTTTATGTGTATCAACAGGTATTAGAGAGTTGTAGACTTACTTAGACTTAGCTTTTATCTGTCTCCCCTGAAATATAGTTTTACAGATAAAGTTTGTTAAAGATATCTTGGTGACTCTTATAAACCAGAGTGTGCCATTACATAACTTATCTAAGTAGATGTGAATTTTTATATGTTGCTTTTGGTTGATTGTGTGCTGAGAACCCGTTTATGTTGGAGTAGATAATTGATTGAATTTAAGTTCAGTTTTGAGAATACCAAATAAAGCAGATTAGGGGAAGAAAACACTTTTCTGTTTAAAAAGAATATACCCATTCTTTTTTTTAATTAATTTTTTAAATTCGTTAATTTATTTTTGGCTGCATTGGGTCTTCGTTGCTGCGCGCAGGCTTTGTCTAGTTGCGGTGTGTGTGCTTCTCATTGCAGTGGCTTCTCTTGTTGTGGAGCATGGGCTCTAGGCACATGGGCTTCAGTAGTTGTGGTGTGCAGGCTCAGTAGTTGTGGCGCACAGGCTTAGCTGCTCCGCGGCATGTGGGATCTTCCCCGACCAGGGCTCGAACCCGTGTCCCCTGCATTGGCAGGCGGATTCTTAACCACTGCGCCACCAGGGAAGCCCTGTACCCATTCTTAATTAAAGTTGATAATGGACACATTTTTATTTCTATAAGGACTAGTTTCTTGAGTATTTCTGAAAGTTGATAAAATCACTGTCCTATTAGAATTTGTGCCTTGCTCAATACCATTCGAAAGAACAAGTTAGCTTAAAATTCTTTTTGTATACTATTTTAGCAAAGAATGGCTCAAGAAGTACTGACACATTTAAAGGAGCATCCTGATGCATGGACAAGAGTCGACACAATTTTGGAATTTTCACAGAATATGAACACGAAAGTAAGCAAGTGGTGGTTTTTTAAATCCATTATTTCTTCTTTTCTTCCAGTCATAAACTTTGAGGAAGGTATCTCATTTTTAGTATTAGGATTTGTTATCTCAAATCATTTAATAATGTTAACTTATTTCAAAATTTAGCCTTAAACATAGAATGAATTCTTGCAAATAGTCCTAAGAATTATAAATGGAGTTTTGAAATTGGGACTAGTATGCAAGGTGGCTTTTTTTTGTTGTTGTTTGGGGGTTTTTTTTGGTTTGGTTTTTTTTTTTTCTTTTTAGAATATGTGTACAGATCTCGGCATAAATTCTGAATGTTATTCAGAGATGAAACATAACATCAGAGGAATTATTTTGGGCAAGTAATCAATATAACACAGGCTAGGCACCTCCAAAACCAAGTTGTGTGGGCAGCGTAAAACCCTACTCCATGGTACCAATGCTTTTAATGGGACAGCCCTCAGTTTTTATTTGCAATTGAAAATGTTATCATTTGGGTCCTTTTTTCTTAAGTTTGAACAGAAGGGTTGATCAAAATGTGTTTTGACTGTTTAGGCTTGATGATTCACACTTCTCTTTAAACTGCCTTAAAGTAGTAAAATACCATGCATGGCATTCTGTTTAAATACACACAAGGTTTCCACTTGGTATACATTGTGTTAAAACAGAAAGTAGCCATGTTCACCTCTGTTTCTGAAATCAGACTGTGTTAATTAACAGTTTTAAAATATTAACTAGTTTTGACATCTTATAAATTTTAGGGCAAAAATACAGTCCAGAACTTCCTCAAAGTGCTAACCTTAAGTAACATAACAGTGTTTGCCTGTTTGCTTGCCTGGTAAATTTTGCTTTTTATACTGACAGACATTACTAATGTTTAAGTTGATTTATCAACAGTATTTTTAAAAACTCAAATTTGTCTTGTGAAAAATGAGATGATTAGAGGAACAGAAAGAAAGCAACAGGTAAAGAATTCTTCCATTTACATAAATTACAAATGATTTGGTGCTAAATTTATGCACTATGACATTTGGCTTTTATGCAATCATTTTTTTTTCTTTAAAGATGTTAACACTACCTGATATTAATCATAATGTTCCATTATGTTGATTGCTTGTAATAGGAAGAAAAGGGGTGTCTTCCTGTGCAACTGACACAGCTAGGCTTTGACGGCAGGCCTCCACAAGGTCTACCCTTTTGATTCCCTTTAACTGAATTCTGTTCATCAATTGTTTTTGTTTCATGGGCGGTGGGAGGGGAAAGGGGAATTCAATGCGTAAAATAAGTATTTCTAAGGGCTCAGTAGAAATTTCTACCATAGGGATCATTTCATGCATTTATTTTTTTCATTTAGTCTTTGCTGTTCTCTGTCCCTCATCTTCATAACTCAGCAGTGGATTTCTCAAGTCCTGAGGTGTAAAGCAGAAACTTAATACTTCAGAATGATATTTGGATTATTTATGTATATTTCCAAAGTAGTTATTTATCATTGGCCCTCAGATTTGGCTATCACTTCAGATTTTTTAATCAAAATACTCCTTTTCAAAGAAATGTGAATTCTCATCATGTGTAGAGTCTTAATGTCTAGGAGAGATTGGGTTTTAGGGTACTATGTTGGTGATCTATGTATTCCTTTGAACTAAGTAGTGAAAAGCTTTTATTGGGCTTCCTGCCTCAGACCTGTTTGCGGAAAGATGAAAAGATGAATTGTATCTTCAGCAAGCTTGTGCTACTTTTTTACAGTTGGAGAAAGGACTAGAGGTTAGTAAATAGGTAATTCAGGTAACAGCATCAGATATAAAGGCAGAAGTAAATAAATGCAACAATGAAGGGGGGGATATCCTTCAGTTAAAAAGGGTAGGCTGAAAATACATTGGCTAAATATGGTTAAGTTATCATTAAGATTAGTACTTCTTAACTGGTGTATTTATGGCAGGTTTTGTGTCTTAGTTTCTTAAAGATCTTTGTAATTGGTTGAGAATTAGCAAGAGGGTATATATTCCATGTAGTAAGAAGTGCATTTGTTTTGACTTAGTAAAACTTTTGACACTCTGATTTCATGCCTTTAGAATTAATTTAAAGCAAGTTTAGGGTAGTATGTTTTTAAAAGTTAATTTAGAATTTTAGTCAATGAGAAACTTACCTTTTTTGTTTATTTACATTTGTCTGAAACTTAGATCTATAAAGAGAGGTAAATGAACAGGAAAGAAAGCTTCACCATTTACTGCTGATTATGAAACTTTTTTGGCATGGCATCAAATTTATAATTTGTAATTTCAGAATTTTGCTTTGGCCTTGTTTTTATTTTTGAAGTCTTTTTAAGGAATGTTCTGCAAATGTAGGATTTGGGTTGAAATGGCAAATTTTTCCTAAAAAGTATGAAATGTTAAAAATGAAAGAAAACAGCAAAAACACTGTTTGAGCACAATGTAGTTTGGGACAGTCTATATTGTGCTTTGGATAAAGTGTGCATTCACATGATCCCTTTGGTTGAAATACTAATGCTCCTATTTTATTGTGTGATGACTAACCATTTTAAAGATGAACTCTTATTCTCAGCCAAAACTTGCAATCTGAGGTTAAATGTCTATATATGAATGAGTTTACCTTTCAGGTATTATGGCTGATTCTTCCCTAATTCAACCAGTTGAAGCATACCACAACAGTTTTGACCCTTTTCTTCCTCCTGTCTATCCACACTAATTGGTCATGGTAATGATTTTGGGTAGTAACTCCTGTAGTCTTGTAAATTGTTATAAATATTGTTGACTATTTAGAGTGAGTAATCAACAGGAGGGACAAAATGGCTTGAAAGTGGTATTTGTATTTATTAACGTTCTTACATTTTTAGTTATCATTTTTATAGTTGGAAGGAATACCTGAAAGGTAGATACAGATTGCAACATTCATTTGTGTATTATTTTGACTGTGCACAAAAGTTTATCTTTAAATTAGTAGAAATAGCAACTGTAAGGGTGGGGTTAAAATTTAAAATTAAACCCGTGGGCTGTCTTGCTGCTCCTTAAGTAACACACCAGTGATGTTTGTAAACACTTTCTGTAGAAAGTATCTGTGACAATACTTTAATACTTGGCCAAGAGCTTACAACTCCTAGAAGATGGTAGGAAGCTTGAGAGCATCCAAGCTGCTAAATTCTTAGGAGCCTGGTCGTGTTAAAGTACGTGAGCCTATAAGCAGTCATTTATGCTGTGAATTCGTATCTGGCTGCTACTTTTCCTTCTACGGACTAAGCCCATTTGGCTGCTAAGGGCTTTTTATTTGGTTCTTCCTCCTGGTGTGAGCATGTATAAACAGCAGGACGTTAAATAGAGTAGTAAACAATAAAGTGAGGAAAATGCATGAAAACTCAGTATATGGGCAAATAGATCCTTGTTTAATATATGTAATTAAACTTGGTAGCATAATGTTTTTGAAAATTTAGATGTAAATGTGTGAATGTCTGTCCATTTGTGAATCCTGGAAATTGCCAGTCTTACAGCGATATATTCACATGCTTCTATTCTCCAATTTTCAGTATTATGGACTACAAATTTTGGAAAATGTGATAAAAACAAGGTGGAAGATTCTTCCAAGGAACCAATGTGAAGGTAGGAAAGTGTTTTAAAGAATTGTAGATTCAGAATTTTATTATTCCTGGCATTTTTATTATAGTTGAGTATTGGAGAGGAGGAATGTGTTGAATCTTTAGTAGTTTATTATGCTCTAATGGATTACTGCTTTCATCATGTTGCAAGGCAGGTTCTGTTTATATTTGGGGTCAGGGGAAGAATAGGTTATTTTTGGGGGAAAGCAGAAACCAGACTGGTGAAACTTTCTACAGTAAATATTGTGGTGAAAAATTTGTATCAACTTATATAGTTAATCTAGACCATGTTTGAAATGAATGAAATTTGAATATGCGCTCTTATGTATTGTTTTAAATTCATCACACAGTAGCAAGTAATGAGTACTGTAATACAAGGAGTAACATAAATATAACAGCAAAGGAAGAAACAAGTTTTAAAAATCAAGACTTTAGCTTTTGACATTCTGGGCATACCTTATAAGAGGTTGGCTTCTAAAATAAGGAAAGATCAAAAAATGAAGATGTGGTGATGCCTGGTATTAATATTTTTACTTTTTCCTTTGTCACTACCTCAGTAAAAGTAGTCATGGTTTAAGAAACATGGGGCAAAGTTAGTCTCTTGGAATTCTTTAATGCAGTTCCTTCCAGTTTTCACATACTGCCTTATTATCTACTTTGTTACTTGTTTAATCTCTGAAAAATAAAGAGAGAAGTCTGGATTTTAAAATGGGGTTATACTACTTTTGGTGGCATTTTTTCCTATTAAATTATGTTCCCTTTCTTTGTTGCTCTTTAAGATTTGTCTTTACCTGCTTTCTCATGTCATCTTTATGGTGGAATAGCGACCTGGATTTACTCAGTCTGACTTAAATCTTGACATCTTTCTAGCACTTTTAGAGGTCACTGGGACAATTTTTAACGGCAGTATCCGTAATACACCATAAACTGAATTAAGAATGATAGTATGGGAGGAAATAGTGCCCCCCCAAAGAGGTTCCTCTTTCTTTAAATGTTTTTATTTTGGTTTGAAACCATTTTAGATCACATTCTGTGACTTTCTCAGAAATTAGTAAGTACAGTTTGACTCAGGCCCAAATAGATCTTTTGTACTTCATCACTGCTTTTAGGGACCTTAGGTGCGGTCCTGGTTCCTTTACTACTGTTGTTTTATACTTGTGGTTTGAGCCTCAAATTTAACTTTGGGTATGGCTTACCATACCAACAAAAAAGTGTGTAATATTTTACTTCAGTGCCATTTTACTGTAATAAGTTCCTCTTTAATTTCTAAACACATAGACCTCTGCTTCTTATATAAGGATTGTGCTAGATGATCCTCCCAAATTATTTTCCAGGTATAAAATTAAATAATTTAAAATTATACTAGCTTATCAGTCATGGTTGTATTTGTTACTGAAAAAATTAGAGGCTAAAAGTTCTCCCTGAGGACTTGACAGTTTTTGCTTTCTGCATGAATGGGAGTGGCATCTTTTGGTTTTTATCATAAAGTCAAAAGCTTCCATATATTTCTATGTAAGTATCAAAATATATACATATTCCAGGGCATATGTATATTTAATATATGCCCTGGAATATGTATATAATTTTAATTTTGAAAGTCTTACCATCTTGTTTGGCAAAAACTGGTAGAGGCGGGGTGGTGATTATTCTTCCTGAGTCAAGAGAATTCTATTTTATTCATGTGTTCCTATTCTGTATTAGTGAGATACTTCATTTCTCTGCAAGCAGTACTTACAAAAAACATCAATTAGAATCACCTTTCCCCTTGCATTTCCCCTTAACACTAGTGATAAGATTGAGTGGGATGTAGACTTCTTTAAAAGTACGTGACGTTCCTATCACCACATGTATGGTTTTCACTGTCAGTGAAGTCATTACATGGGGAAAGTGTGATGTAATTTTTAGGGTCTTTCAGAGGCTCAATATTAGAAGAGCGTGTAAAATGGCTCCCAGAGAATGTTAGTGAACTCTGTCTAACTTTAGATATACAGCAGCAACTTTGCATGATGCATTTAATGATGTGTGTTTTTAAGGTAATTGATCTCATTTATAAAGCATTGGGAAATAAATTTATTCACTACATTTATAATTCTTTCCAACTTTGTCAATCTTAGGAGGCTTTTACAATCCTAAAATTTTGTATCTCGCGAAGTATACTAAATTTCTGAATGTGAATTTTCCTTCATCTTAAGTAACTTCGATATTGGAAATTAGTATAACCCCCAAAATATTGTACATTCCTTTTGTTTATAATTGTCATATCTTTTAAGCTGTTGTCTCCACTTTAGCTAGTCTTTGTCCATTTTAGTACCATTAGGTATTAAGACTATACAAATATATTCCCTACGTCAGAGTATTACAGGTAGGAAGATAAAACATGTTAAAAATGATATCATTTTTTTAAAAATATCATTAAATTAGGCGTATATGTAATAAGTGCTAACACATGGTAAAAGAGGGGAAAAATCAGGTTGGCCCCTTTGGACAAGCTCATTCATGAAAATGGCAATGCTTGATGTATTTTAAAGGAATGATAGGTTTGGTTATCAAACTTATCAAACAGCAAGCCAAGATAAGTTTTGTTTGTTTGTTTGTTTGTTTTTTTTGGGTTTGCGGGCCTCTCACTTGCTGTTGGGACGCTCGCAGGCTCAGCGGCCATGGCTCACGGGCCTAGCCACTCCACGGCATGTGGGATCTTCTCGGACCGAGGCTGCACCACCAGGGAAGCCCCCAAGATAAGTTTTGTACATTTTTTCCAATCCAGCATATATTTTATCAGCTTTCAGGTTCTTGTCCATAAGCGTACGTTAATTTTCACATGTTCGTTTAGTGGAATGGCATTTTCAATTTAGGGCATTATCTAAAACAGTTTGCCAGGAAAATACCTGACAGTTCTGGAGTAAGTTAGATGTCTCTTGCTCTGTGTTCCCTTAGTGTGTCCTGTACCAGCGGATCACAAATGAGTAAAATTTTAATGAGCAAAAGACAGATAATAGCTGAGTAAGGACATGTTAAAAAACATTTAATTAAAAGATATTTTAATAAAAATAGAGCAAGGGAGATATAACCTTCATAATCATTTTAATGAATTTAGATTTATGTAATACAAAGTTAACTACATTGCTCTGATTTTTATCATTTTGCTTTAGGTCAGGAAAATGGTTTTTTTGGTCACCCCCATCCCCACCCACTATAACCTTTGTCCCACTTAGCTATCACTGTTTTTCTCACTCTTTATCTTACCCTCCCAAAAATAAGCTTAATGGTATCAGGGATCAGAGAATGTCTTTATTGCATTCTTACTGCTTGGTATGTAGGTGTTCAGTATATAATTATTCAATTAATGAATTACTTATTATTGAAGTACTTCAGTGACTAGCACCACTCCCTATTTGGGATTCATTCATCTATTTAAGACCCTAATGACTTTCCCAGTATTTTTGCTTTTACATTTTTAAGTAAGTCAAGACAATTTTTCATTTTAAGATATTGAGTGTAGTTTCTGTGCTATACAGTAGGTCTTTGTTGTTTATTTTGTATATAGTAGTGTGTATATTTTAATCCCAAACTCCTAATTTATCCCTCCCCCAATCCCCTTTCCCCTTTGGTAACCATAAGGTTTTTTTCTATGTCTGTGACTGTATTTCTGTTTTGTAAATAAGTTCATTTGTATCATTTTTAAAGATTACACATATAAGCAATATCATATGATATTCGTCTTTGTCTGCTTTACTTAGTATGATAATCCCTAGGTCCATTCATGTTGCTGCAAATGGCAGTGTTTCATTCTTTTTTATGCCTGAGTAATATTTGTGTGTGTGACATCTTTATCCAGTCTTCTGTCGATGGACATTTAGGTTGCTTCCATAGTTTTTAAGCAACCTCCATACTGTTCTCCATAGTGGCTGTACATATTTACATTCCTACCAACAGTGCAGGAGGGTTGCTTTTTCTCTACACGCTCTCCAGAATTTATTATTTGTAGACTTTTTGATGGTGGCTATTCTAGCTGGTGTGAGGTGATACCTTATTGTAGTTTTGATTTTCTTTTCTGTAATAATTAGCGATGTTGAGTGTCTTGTCATGTGCCTTTTGGCCATCTGTATGTCTTCTTTGGAGAAAATGTCATTTTAGGTCTTATGCCCATTTTTTGATTGCGTTGTTTGGGGTTTTTTTGTTTCGTTTTGTTTTTAAGCTGTGTGAGCTGTTTGTATATTTTGGAGGTTGATCCCTTGTCAGTAGCATCATTCGGCAAGTATTTTCTCCCATTCTGTAGGTTGTCTTTTTGTTTTGTTTATGGTTTCCTTTGCTGTGTAAAAGCTTTGAAGTTTAATTAGGTTCCATTTGTTTGGTTTTATTTAAGACAATATTTTTGACTCAAGAAAAAGAAGAAATTTTAATACGTAAAGTGGAATAATTTCCAAATAGGGAATGGTTACTAGTCATTGAAGCGAAGGTGTGTCAGTGGTGTTGGTTCTTCTTTCTTGTCTGCAATACACATCAGCTTTCATTATAACCTTCGTTCCTTTTTAAAAATAATTTTGGTGCTTGGTTTAGAAGGTTCAAACCATAAAGAAGTGGGGGGAGGCCTCCTTTGTCTCTCGTGAAAAAAATCTTTGTTAAGGAATCTCTATTATTTTAAATTAAACCAAAGGATTATGTTTTAATCTGTTAAGGCATATGGCTTACAGATCTTTACATTTCATGAAATATATACAAACTTGCTGATATTGAAAAGGGGAGTGGTGAATTTATGAAGAAGAAGTTCAAAGTGATAAAGCCATACTATCTTGATTGTCTTGTTGCATGGTTATTGGGATGTGATATAAGAGGTAATGTGTGTAAAGCCCTCTGCATATCTAGGTGCTGACTATGGATAAACACAATGTGTATGTTGCCAGCCTTTTTCCATGAAAATTCTCCCACTTCTCTCCATTTCACCAAGTAATCATATACTAGTCTCAGGTTACCTTGCGATTTCTGCAATAGCATCCTAACTGGGCTCCTTAACAACCATTTATGTGTGTCCCTTGTAATATATTCACAACAAAGGATTTAGCATGCTACTTTAAAAAACAGAACTAAGTCAGGTCACTCGCATGCTTAAAGTCTCTCATTGTACTGAATATCACATGTTTAACTTGTTGCCTTTAAACAATACTGGCTTTTAAAAACTGCTTTTTTAAGTTTTGTTAAGGTATATTTAACATATACAATAGACCATGTTAAAGTGTACAATTTGATATGTTTTGACTCATGCATATACCCGTGAAAACACCACTGTAATCAAGACCTTCTTCTCTGTGATTGCCCTCTCCTTTACCTCCCCAGCCCCCAATCTGCTTTCTGTCACTCATTTGATTAGCTAGGTGTAGAATGGATAGATCATATGGTAGGTTTATGTTTTTAGCTGGCTGCCCAACTGTTTTCCAAAATGGTTGTATCACTTTACATTCTCAGTAGCAGTATGCTTCCCATCCTCACCAAAGCTTGATATTGTCAGTGTTTTTAATTGTAGCCACTATGGTACATATATAATTGCTTCTCACTGTGACTTCTGCTGTTGAGCATCCTTAACATCTCTGTGTGTATGTTTACTTATTTTAAGTTGATAGTGTTATACTCCCTGTTGAACAGAGAAAGTTGTTCGTTGGTCATTTTGAAAAGAAAATTTAAGTGTTGGGGCTCTTTAAGCCCTTGGCTCTGAAGCAAATCCATGAGAAACTCCTTTTTTCCCCTCATAGAATGTAATGTTTGAAATATCAGTCTAATGGCAGATGTGACAGGCACTCCTATTCGTGTATTTTTGCCAGTTTTATAACATGATGGGATAATAAAGCAAAGATAATGATTAAATTTACATTTTATCTAATAAAACAAGGCAGTATTTTTCAAGATGTTCTTTTGCATTTCAGCATCATACATAATTGACAAAGTATTTTCCCACCACTTGAAGTTAAGGTAACCATTTGATCCCCCCAAAGTTTCCTAGTTCTGTGGAACTTCCATAAGAGGTCTTTACTTGAGATGTAACAATTCCTAATCCTTACCTTACATCCATGCAGGAGACAGGAACCACCTATAGGTTTTATTAAAGGGGTGTGGATTTTATTATGATTGTTCTTATAGGAAAAATTGTTGAATTTTTAATAAAATAAAAACTTGTTCTGTTGTGATTAAATATACATAATATTTACCATTTTAAGTGTATAGTTTATTGTCAGTAAGTAAATACATAGTATTGTGCAACCATCATTACTATTCATCTCCAGAAATTTTTCATCATCCCAGTTGAAACTACTGATTAAACATTAACTCTCCATTACACTCTCTGCCCAGGCCCTGTTAACCATTATTTTATGCTTTTTGTCTCTATGAATTTGCCTGTATTAGGTAACTTACATGCGTATAATCATACACTATTTTGTGTCTGGTTTATTTCAGTAGCATGTTCCCAGGGTTCATCCATGTTGCAGTATGTAACAATTTCATTCCTTTTTAAGGCTGATTAATATTCCATTATACGTATATACCACTTTGTTTATGCATCCGCGGGTTGTTTCCACATTTTGTCTATTGTAAATAGTGATGCTATGAATTTACTAAAATTTTAATTGCCGTATATATTTTAGAGTTTAGTATCTGTTTGAGGCCGTAAACCCTTTTAAGAGTAAAGAATAAATATCCATTCCTCTTTAAACTACTAAACATATAGGCAATAAGTTATAGTCTAATTCTAGCCTATCTATGGGAACCCTAGGTTAAGAAACCCTGCTTTTGAGGGTTTTTTAGCTATTCATTTCTTGTTTTGCTGTTTATTCTCATGAGTATTTTATTGAGTGAGGAGTAGGAACGTTATTCTGGATTCCTTTGGACAATAAAGTAAAGAGGACAGAGCTGTATTTTAGTGATGTCTTTCTGATGATCATTGGTGGTGGTTTAAATGGACAGATGTTTGTAATAACAGTATGACATGGGAAAAGAGCCTTTCTTTCTTGCCAACAGGCATGTGAAAAGGTGCTCAGTATCACTAATTATTAGATAAATGAAAATCAAAGCTACAATGAGGTATTACTTCACACCAGTCAAAATGGCCATCCTCAAAAATGTCTACAAATAATAAATGCTGGAGAGGGTGTGGAGAAAAAGGAACCCTCCTACACTATTGGTGGGAACGTGAATTGGTAATCTACTATGGAGAACAGTATGAAGGTTCCTAAAAAACTAAAAATAGAGTTAACCATATGATCCAGCAATTCCACTCCTGGGCATATATCCAGGAAAGAGGAAAACTCTAATTCAAAAAGATACATGAAGCCCAGTGATCATAGTAGCAGTATTTACAATAGCCAAGACATAGAAGCAACCTAAACACCCATCAGCAGATGAATGGATAAAGAAGATGTGGAGGGTGGGTGTGGGTGTGTGTATATACACACACATGCACACACACAGAATGAAATACATCACTTAGCCATAAAAAGAATGAAGTAATGCCACTTGCAGCAACATGGATGGACCTACAGATTATCATACTGAGTGAAGTCAGTCAGAGAAGGACAAGTATCATGATATCGCATGTGGAATCTTTAAGATTGATACAAATGAACATATTTAAAAAACAGAAATACTCAGACATAGAAAACAAGTTTATGGTTACCGAAGGAGGGGAGGGAGGGATAAATTGGGAGTATGAGATTAACATACACTACTATATATACAAAGTAAACAAGGACCTACTGTATAGCACATATATTGTGCTGTACTGAATATCAGTGTCTCATAATAAGGTATAATGGAAAGAATCTGAAAAAGAATGTGTATATTATTTGTATATAACCGAATCACTTGCTGTACACCTGAAACTAACACAACATTGTAAAATATTTTAAAATGTGAAAGAAAAGAAGTTTCAGTTATACATGGCTTTGATGGAAGGATGTGATTACAGAGTAAACAAATATTTAAAGTGAATTTCATCTGATAGTATTGCACAATGGTTGGGACTGGATTTAACTCAGTTTTGTCTGATTGTAGCTTTACTTTTGTAAGAGTGTATCAAGGCTTTCTATTTTCTGTGTTGTATGAAAATTAGCCACTATGAAAGCAAGAGATAGGAGTCTGCAACTTTTTTTTTTCTTTTGGCTGCTTTGGGTCTTTGTTGCGGTGTGTGGGCTTCTTATTGCGGTGGCTTCTCTTGTGTGGAGCACGAGCTCTAGGTGCACAGGCTCCAGAGCGCAGGCTCAGCAGTTGTGGCGCACAGGCTTAGTTGCTCCGTGGCATGTGGGATCTTCCTGGACCAGGGATTGAACCTGTATCCCTTGCATTGGCAGGCGGATTCTCAACCGCTGCGCCACCAGGGAAGCCCCGGAGACTGCAACTTTTTAACTCATATTTTAGTTTGCACCATCAGTATGTTGGCAGTCAGTAGGTTCTCATTTTAAAGGGTTTTAGTGAATCAAATTCTGTGATGCATTTCTTTTACCCTATCATTAAGATCTAATATTTGCAATATGTTCCTGGGGGATAAGGTTGTTAATATTGCTGTGTAACTAACTTGCAAGATGATATATAACTTCTAAGTCAGGATGGGAGTTACTTAAATCTCAGCTTTTTAGCTAGCTAATGTTGATACTATCAACTTACAGGATTGTGTAGGCTATTTGGTATTGCTTTGTTTTTATTTGAAATGGGACTGTCAAAGAAATTTTTCTTGACTTTGAGAAAATAGAGTTGGATTATAAAAGATGCATGCATAAACTCTTGGATAAGGAGCATTCATGTGCCATAAGCTGCCTTCCAGTGAGTAGTTAGGCATTTTTATACTAGTGTACCTTGTTTTGAAGAAATTATACGTGACTGGTCCTTTTAAAAAAGAAGTATTCCTTTTCAATAAATAATTCAAAGGACTTCAATAACTTTGGAAGTGAATTTTTTTGTTCATATTTAGAAGAACGGGATGGGGGGCTATGGATATAAGTATGCTAGATCATTGTAGGAGTCCTTTGAAAAACTTAGTAACCATATAAGAGCATAATTGTGTTTGTCAAAGGCATACAAACTATGTATGAGAACTCTTCAGTGAAATGTTCTTCAGTTTGTATTTTTAATATATATATATTTCAAGTTTTCCTTATTCCCAAGGAAGAGCTTAGAAGGCTGCTGGAAGGAATATCCTAGTCTCTTCACATACACTTTCTGACTAATTGGAAACAGATAATTTCTGATTAGTATGGTTTTTATTGGATATGAAATCTTGTAAAGGTAGTTCTTGTGTTAAGAAATTTGTTTTACATAAATGTCACTTTTGCAACTGGCAGACGACTAATTCTTTTGGCACAAAGAATAAATAGACACTGGGATTGAAGTATTTTCTGTTAAATCTCAGAAGCTGAGCTTTCTCTGCTACTTGTAAACATTTGACTTTTCTCCCTTGGTACGTGTGACACCTTTTTTTTTTTTTGGCCGTGCCGTGTGACTTGTGGAATCTTAGTTCCCCAACCAGGGATTGAACCCACGCCATGCAATGAAAGCCCAGAATCCTAACCACTAGGCCAACAGGGAACTCCCACCATTTCTTTATATAGGTTCAGTTTACAATTGTAAACTTTTTCTTAATTGAACTGCTTTTATTTTTTTAATTCTGGGTAAACCATGGGAAGGAATTTGGGGAAAGGAGTTATGGTACTTAATCAGATAAGCTACATAGCAGTAGGAGATTCTAAACAGACAGTTGTATGCAGCAGTACTTGATCAAAAAGGTGTTGTTTACGTATAGTTTCAATGCTTTGGATGGATGGAAGTACTGATCATTATAGAGTGACGTTAAATTAAGAGACTTTAAAGTCTTTTTAAAGTCTCAGAGACTTTATTGTCTCTGAGATCCTTGTAGTTTTTTGGGTTTTTTAAATTACTTATTTCACATTTTTCCTGCTTTCATCTTTTACTCTTCACTCCATCTACGGGTGAATTTCAGAAGCCTCTAAAAAAAGGGGGAGAAGGTATTTAATTGATTTAATTTATAACAGAAGAGTGAAGGATCAGTTTGATCCTGTTTTCTTATTCTCCGAGGCTGAGAAAAGCCTCAAAACTCATACATGTTTCAACCAGAGGCAGGAATTGTAGTTCTACTCTTGTTCCTTATGACAGATTTAGAAGAAAACTACTGAATGTCTTATTTGGTATTGTCAAGTCATTTAATCTAAGAGAGTAGGCTGTATTTTTGGTTTTGTTTAAACCATGTTTTTGCCTATATTAGAGGTTTCAGAGGGGTGCTTTTTTGTTTGTTTATAATGGCCCTTTTCCTTAATTTTTTTGAATTTTATTCTATTTTTTTATACATCAGGTTCTTATTAATGTTATCTATTTTATACATATGTCAATCCCAATCTCCCAATTCATCCCACCCCCGGCCACTTTCCCCCCCTTGGTTCCTTAACTTTTTAGGGGTCTTAATGACAGTAATTCATCTGTAAAGAACAGGAGGGTCAACAATATCAGAATTGCTTTTTTTGTGTGGTTTTTTTTGATGGTAAGCGGGCCTCTCACTGTTGTGGCCCCTGCTGTCGCGGAGCACAGGCTCCAGACACGCAGGCTTAGTGGCCATGGCTCACGGGCCCAGCCGCTCCGTGGCATGTGGGATCTTCTCGGACCAGGGCATGAACCTGTGTCCCCTGCATTGGCAGGTGGACTCTCAACCACTGTGCCACCAGGGAAGCCCAAAATGTTCACTTTTTTTTTTTTTTGGCTGTGTTGGGTCTTCATTGCTGCACACGGGCTTTCTCTAGCTGCGGTGAGCGGGGGCTACTCTTCGTTGCGGTGCGCGGGCTTCTCATTGTGGTGGCTTCTCTTGCTGCGGAGCATGGGCTCTAGGCACGCGGGCTTCAGTGGTTGTGGCTCGCAGGCTCTAGAGCTCAGGCTTAGTTGCTCCACAGCATGTGGGATCTTCCAGGATCAGGGATCAAACCCGTGTCCCCTGCATTGGCAGGCGGATTCCCAACCACTGCACCACCAGGGAAGCCCCAGAATTGTTTTGATTTGATCTAGTGGATATTAAGTACATGAGATTGTTGTGTGGGTTAACCTAACTAAATGGTATGATTTAGCACTCATTTTAAAATAAAACTTGTTCCCCTAGTCGGTTTGTTTCTTTGTTTTAATCACCTTATTGAATCTAGATCTGATTTTATTTTGTGTGTCCACAAAGCCTCGTTTTTTTAAAATAATTTTAGACAATAGAAACATTGACCCAAAAAGTACAGAATGTACTTACACCTCTTAGTTTATCCTTTTAACAACTTAGACAACCATAATAAAATTATCACAACCAAACATTTAACATTGGTTCAGTACTATTAACTGAATTATGGACCTTAATTCAAATTTCACAAGTTGTCTCTCTTGTCCTTTTCCTAGTCTACAATTTATTTAGTTGTGTCTCTAGTCTCCTTAATCTGTGACAGTTCTTAATTTCTGCTTGATATGTCTTTGACACTGATGAGTTCTGGTCAGTTATTTTGTAGTGTATTTGAATTTAGTTTTGTCTGTTGTTTTCTCATGATTAGACTGGGGTTCAATATTTTGGAGCAAGAATACCACACAGGTGATGTGTCCTCAGTCCACCAAACCGGGGGTACATGATGTCAATATGTTTAATTATTCATTTATTATTAATCTTTATCAGTTATGTTGGTGCCCACTGGTTTTCTATTTACAGGTTTACTATTTTCCACTTTGAAAGTGAAAAATATCTTGGGAAGATAATTTGACAGTGTGCAGATAATGAATTTCTCCTGAAAGTGTTGCCCATTTGTTCTAGCATTCATTCATTGGTGGATATTGTCTGCAACAATTAGTACTGTGGTCTTTGCCTAATGTAGAAATTTTTTAAATGTCAATAACGTAGTTTTCAGCAGATTGTATGTGTTTGTATATAACAGTTAAGTTTTTGGCACCTGGCAGGCAGGTTTTTTAAATGATTCTTATATTGTGAACATTTTTAATACTTAACATTACATTTTCAGTTGATGAATAATCCTTACTTTGTGGCTTTATTGTACTTATGAAATTTTTCTGCAATTAGGAAATTATTTATTAATGATTTTTTGAAGGTTGTTTTAGCTTATGAAGATTACTATATTAAGGTAGTTTTACAATCAAATAAGCACTTTGTTGCCTTCAAGTTGACTAAATTTCTGGCTAACCCCTTATGGGTAAATTTCTTAGCATATTCCTTCTCAGTGGATATTGAGTCCAGTGTTGTAGATTTGTTAGATGAGACTTGGTACACACAGTTTAGTAAAACCTTTATCTGTATTTTTGAAGTTCAGATAGCTTTGAAAATTCGAACATCTTCATAAGTCATTTGGTGGCAAAACCTAAATTATTAAACAGATGTGAGAATAGTCTTTATTCTTTGTAGTGGGAAATAATAATTTGTTGGATTAGGGAATCTGTTTCAGACCCTTTGGATATGTTAATGTAAGTGTACCACATTACTTTAAATTTTGAGGGGAGCTGTAGTAGATGCCAAGTAAATTCTGAATGATGCAAATTAAAATCAAAGGCATGAAGTCAACTGTTGAAAGAATAAAAGGCATGAAATCTTAACTGTTAAGAACAGATTATACTATTAAGGTACCCTTAAGTAAAGACTACTACAAATAAAAACTTCCTCCTTGGGCTTCCCTGGTGGCGCAGTGGTTGAGAGTCCGCCTGCCGATGCAGGGGACACGGGTTCGTGCCCCGGTCCGGGAAGATCCCACATGCAGCGGAGCGGCTGGGCCCGTGAGCCATGGCCGCTGAGCCTGCGCGTCCGGAGCCTGTGCTCCGCAACGGGAGAGACCACAACAGTGAGAGGCCCGCGTATCGCAAAAAAAACAAAAACAAACTTCCTCCTTAACTCTGTTTTTTCCTACATTGTAGGACAAACAAGTTAAAATTACTTATAGGATTAGCTTAATGCTATAATTAAAATAAATCTGAAAAGGATTAACATCTGACCTTGATTTATAAATTTTACATAAACTTATTTATAGTGCTCACAAAGTTATGTCTTAAAGGTTTTTGTAGTTTTAACCCACAAAAATAATGTGTTTATTTAAATGAACAATACCTTAGTCCTTTATGGGGTTTTTTGTTTTGGTTTGTTTTTAATTTAAAAATCACAGCTTGGTATACTTGACTGTTTAACATTAAAGAATATCTTAGAATACAGTAGTTCCTAATTGTTAAACCAATATTTTGTAAAGTTTAACAAAAACTAAAAATTAAAGGAATAGTACACTAAACTAATTGGCATTTTTCAAAAATGCCATAATTGGAGATGGGATTCAGGTGTATCATCTGACTTTACTCTGCCCTCCCCCACCCCCAGTTTTTTTGGTTCCTGAAGATGTATTAGCATGCTATGAAAGTGTTGAATAATTTTTTTTTAATAGGGATAAAAAAATATGTTGTTGGCCTCATTATCAAGACGTCATCTGACCCAACTTGTGTAGAGGTAAGAGCTTTTTTGCAGATTATTGTGAGAGTATAAAATCATTTAAATATTGGGTCTTCAACTTAAACCCACTTCTGTCACAGACATACAGACACATATATGCACAATCATTTACAATAGATCTGCAGTCTTTTTTTTTCTCTCTGTGGGGGTGTGGGTTGCCTACATTTGTTATTTATGTATCTATTTTAAGTCCTCATTTAATCTAAAATTTTTTCTTTTCTTAGAAGGAAAAGGTATATATCGGGAAATTAAATATGATTCTTGTTCAGGTAAGTTTTTAGTTGACACACTGTTTCCCTGAGAAGGATTAAGTGCTTCACTTCAGGCTGAGTGGTTGAACAAATAGTCTAACCTACTTTTATCGAATAACTAAACTAACATCTTGCAGAGTAGTGATAGTAATCTTCACAGTAATTACAATAGCCTGCTGTCTAGCATTTAAAATTGTTAATATGCTGTGGTAGGAAACATCAGATATGGTACTGTAAAACCTTCACTTCTTTGGCTCCAATATGGATTGAACTCATTAAAAAATTTCTCATCTAATGCAAATGTAAACTACAATGAGGTATCACCTCACACTGGTCAGAATGGCCATTATCAAAAAATCTAGAAACAATACATGCTGGAAAGGGTGTGGTGAAAAGGGAACCCTCCTGCACTGTTGGTGGGAATGTAAATTGTTACAACCACTATAGAAAACGGTATGGAGGTTCCTTAAAAAACCAGAAATAGAACTACCATATGACCCAGCAATCCCACTACTGGGCATATACCCAGAGAAAACCATAACTCAAAAAGATACATGTACCACAATGTTCATTGCAGCACTATTTACAATAGCCAGAACATGGAACCAACCTAAATGTCCATCAACAGATGAATGGATAAAGAAGATGTGGCACATATATACAATAGAATATTACTCAGCCATAAAAAGAAATGAAATTCAGTTATTTGCAGTGAGTCCAGCCGGACCTAGAGTCTGTCATACTTAAGTCAGAAAGAGAAAGACAAATACTGTATGCTAATGAATATATATGGAATCTTTAAAAAAAAAAGTGGTACTGATGAACCTAGTTGTAGGGCAGGAATAAAGATGTAGACATAGGGAATGGACTTGGCACAGGGTGGGAGGGGGAAGCTGGGGCGAAGTGAGAGTAGCATCGACATATATACACTACCGAATGTAAAATAGTTAGCTAGTGGGAAGCAGCAGCATAGCATAGGGAGATTGGCTCGGTGGTTTGCAGTGACCTAGAGGGGGTGGGATTGGGAGGCTAAAGAGGGAGGGGATATGGGGACATATGTATACATATGGCCGATTCACTTCGCTGTACAACAGAAACTAACACAGTATTGTGAAGCAATTATACTCCAATAAAGATCTATTAAAATAAAAAAAAAATTTTCTCATCTGTCTCATACTGTGCATGTTTCCTTTCCATGTCCACTATCTCAGTCTTATTAATTCATTGAAAAAATTGCCTTTGAATTCAAGCATCCCTTTAATTGATCTCTATACTTAGCCTGTTTTTTAATCTTTCTATATTTCTAAAGTCAGAAATTTTAAGTTTACCTACCTTTAATAATATGTCCAAAAAATTTCTTGAGAACATTAATTAGTATGTGAGGGAAAAACAGATTTTTTTTAATTTAATAAGTTATAGAAACATTGGGTTTTCCTAAACACTTGGATTTTCACTAAGTTAAACTAGCTTTTATTGAGAACTTCTTGTTGTTAGCGTATCTCTGAATGGGAAGAGGGAGGAGTCCAAAGAGGTTAAGTTACTTACCTCTTACTTAACAGGTGCTATTACAGAATATTGTTGGGAAATCCCTAGCATACAGAATCAACAGTACAGACCTTAAAATTGAATAAGTCCATTAGGCTTTTGGTCAAAGATGATTCTGTCCCCAACGATAATGCTGCTTTTCTTCCAAATTTCTTATCTCCAAGCCCTACCTATATTTCAAGGCCCAGATTCCAGCCAAAGAAAATATCTTTCCCTGCCCATCACCTTTTTATCATTTAGAGTTAGATCTTATAGTCTCTTAGGATAATTTGCACATATCTGGCAAATATTGATATGCATACACATTAGAGCTAGATTAGACGAATCAGGATTATTGAGAGGAGGAGCAGGGCATTTGAGACACAGAACTTTCTGTTGTAGTTTCTACTCTGTACATTCTATAGAGAGCAGCACATTTCCTGTCTTAATAAAGGGGAAGAAAATGAAAGGTGGTTGATATTTGCTCCTGCTTTTGGTATCACGCAATTTCTATGAAGTTTGTTTTCTTTACCATTGACAAGTGAAATGAAATTAACATTTCCTATCTTATTTTAGATACTGAAACAAGAATGGCCAAAACATTGGCCAACTTTTATCAGTGACATTGTTGGAGCAAGTAGGACCAGTGAAAGTCTCTGTCAGAATAATATGGTGATTCTGAAACTCTTGAGTGAAGAAGTATTTGATTTCTCTAGTGGACAGATAACCCAAGTGAAAGCTAAGCATTTAAAAGACAGGCAAGTAATTGTTTTGGAATTTTTAAGTAATTTATCTAGCAATTTCAAGGAATTTGGAGATAGATTGTAAATTTTTAAGGAACTATGATTATTAAAAGTTAATACACCTAATTCTTTTCTACTACAAATTTAAATAGTGCTAAAGTGGCCTAATCTAAATATGGAGGCTTGAAAAATATGTATGACGTTATAGTAAAATTAACTTCATGCATGTCATGTGGAAGGAATATAGGTTAAGAATTCCCAAAAAACTCTTTGGAATCTGATTCATATGATGTCTAGTTAATCATAGGTCCAAGGATATGACTTGTGTCCAGATGTCTACTTTATTCTTAATATTCCTACATTTTATCAGTTTCCCTATAGTTAACACCAGGAACATGCCAGATTTTATTTTCTTCAACATAGTAATAAAAATGTGTTTAGTCATTAGGGAACAGAAATGTTTTTTACCTTTATGTATTCAGACTAGCTTCAGAATTTAGGATTTTTTCTCTGGTTTGGTGTATAAGCACATTTTAGGTGTATAAGCACATTTTAGGTTTGAGGATATATCGAACACCACTTCTCTCATTTTGGAGAGTTCTGTTTTGACTGTCTTGATTTAAAAGACTAGGTTGAGGGACTTCCCTGGCCGTCCAGTGGTTAAGACACCGCGCTTCCACTGCAGGGGGCGTGGGTTCGATACCTGCTTGGGGAACTAAGATCCCACATGCCATGCAGTGTGGCCAAATTTTAAAAAAATAAACAAAAGGGGCTTCCCTGGTGGCGCAGTGGCTGAGAGTCAGCCTGCCAATGCAGGGGACACGGGTTCGTGCCCCGGTCCGGGAAGATCCCACATGCCGCGGAGCGGCTGGGCCCGTGAGCCATGGACGCTGAGCCTGCGCGTCCGGAGCCTGTGCTCCGCAACGGGAGAGGCCACAACAGTGAGAGGCCCGCGTACTGCAAAACAAAAAACAAAAACATAAATAAAAGATGTGATGTGATTGAAATTATTCTAATAGAGTAAGGATGACATGAAAACCAAACCTTCAAGAAATGAAATTAAGTGCTATTTATAGGTGAGTTTTAAGAGAGATTTACACATAGTTTTAATAGCTTTGTAACTTTCGATGAAGTTATTGATATCTGTGTTTATAAATAGAAGTAACTCAAGTTTTCAGTGGCTGCTGAAATGTTAGTATGTAAATAATTACAGTGTTCATTTCTATGTGTGTTCTAAACTGATCAATTTTTTATTTTTTTAGCATGTGCAATGAATTCTCACAAATTTTTCAGCTTTGTCAGTTTGTGATGGTAAGTGCTTTTAATTTCATTTTAAAAACTAATTAATTATATAGGAAGATAATTTACAATCATGTTTTTGTTGTAGGAAAATTCCCAAAATGCTCCACTTGTACATGCAACTTTGGAAACGTTGCTCAGATTTCTTAACTGGATTCCACTTGGATATATTTTTGAGACCAAGTTAATCAGCACGTTAATTTATAAGGTATAGTGAATACATTTCAGTTATATTTATCACTGGATAGTGGTGTGTATTTTCTTAATTTGTAATGCTCTTTTGAATATTAAAACCATTCCACATTCACAGCCATAATCAGCTTTGTTTCCGAGATGAGGAAATTGCTCAGAAGAACTTTTCTGTAGTTTCAACTACTAATTCTTAAAAACCGTGTCAGAATTTTATGATTCTGCCACTCATACCAGGCAGTCTCCCAAATTGTATGTGAACAATAATGAATTTGGTTTCCTTTTAGTTGCAGTAGCATGTAATACCTATGTAAAGTCTTATAATTGTTCATCCAGATATAGTTACCAACTGGTTGTATTTCCAGATGTTTTCTAATCAGATATAATGAGTAAATTATGTATTTAATTAAGACCTTATAAAAGCAGACTATTATAACTTACGTTTGGGGCTTTGTAGTTGAGGGCTTGATATGGTCATGTTCTAATCTGAATTTACTATGTTAGAGCCACCATTTTATCCATAGACAGTTTATTTTAAATTGTTTGCCATTGTCAACAGTAGTGCAGGAAATACTGGACATTTATGCACTTGTCCAAATATTTGGTATAAATTTTAATACATGTAAGTATTGGATCAATAGGTATGTCCATTTTTAAGGCTTCTGACGCTTACCAAATTGCCACACCCAATGGGAGGCTATTTTTATACCTTCTCAACAGTTAAATATGAAAGAGCCAATTTTTCCACACGTTATTAATCCTAGGTGTATTGCCCATCTCTTAAAATCCTAAACAATTAAAGTCTTTTTAGATTATACAGAAAACATGATGTCTTTAAAAGTCATGTAATAGACTGTGGGGAAAGTTTCTAAGCAACTTTGTGTTTTCCAGGTGTCTGAGGACACATCAAAAGAAAGCACAGTATACTACTAAAGCATTTACTGTCTATTGGATGGATAATGAAATTTTCTTAAAATATATGTGCCAAAAAACCCTATCACCACCTATTTGCCTGATATTTTTCCTCTGTGTTCCTGATTTTTAAATCCTTTGTTATTTTTTTAATTGTTAATTTTAAGTAAAGTGCTTCAGGCCGTTTAATTTTATGCTTCCTTCCCCCCCCACCCCACCCCCTTTTTTTAAATTAAAATAGTTCCTGAATGTTCCAATGTTTCGAAATGTCTCTCTGAAGTGCCTCACTGAGATTGCTGGTGTGAGTGTAAGCCAGTATGAGGAACAATTTGTAACGCTATTTACGCTGACAATGATGCAGCTAAAACAGGTAATACAACACCCTTAAAAACTGACTAAACAATTTTAGTGCCTTAGAAAATGTTGGGTTTGAGTTGAACCATTTCAGCACAGCTTACCATAAATAGATGAGCTGTAATGTGATTGTATATTTATTATATAAAATGAAGGGTAAGCTAGAAATTTTTATGAACATTTTGAAAATTCCTTGAAGTAAATTCTCTGGGAGTGTCATGGTAATTTATTTCTACAGAATTTAGAGGCTTAGTAACCTGGGGTTTAATATCAGTTCTGCCTTTGACCTTTTATCTCTTAAATGAAGGGATTAGCCAAGTGTTAGTCTGACTAGGTGTATATGAAATTATCTAGAAGGTTAATCACAAAACTATATTACTATATATGTTAGTGATCTGAATTAACTATTTTTACATTTTTAATGACCCTAGGTGGGAAAACTGATGTAGGGAATATGTCAAAGCATAATCTTTGAGGAAATTTTAACTACTTGCAACTTTAAAAAAAAAATCAAAAGCTAGGACAGCAAGTTACAAAAATGGATATAATAGACCAAGGCATTCTAGGGGAGAATAAGCTGTTTAACTCCATATGGTTTTTTTGTTGTATTTTAAAAAAAATTTATTTGGTTGCACTGGGTCTTAGTTATGGCAGGCGGGCTCCTTAGTTGTGGCATGTGAACTCTTTATTGTGGCATACATGTCTAGTTCCCTGACCAAGGATCGAACCTGGGCCCCCTGCATTGGGAACTTGGAGTCTTATCCACTGTGCCACCAGGGAAGTCCCACTCCGTATATTTTAAAATTAGTAAAAGGGTGGTGGAAATTTAGAACTTAAATGTAGTATCTTTGTTTTTAAAATGAAGGGCTTATGATCCATATTTAACCTCGCAGATGCTTCCTTTAAATACCAATATTCGACTTGCATACTCGAATGGAAAGGATGATGAACAGAACTTTATTCAAAATCTCAGTTTGTTTCTCTGCACCTTTCTTAAAGAACATGGTCAACTTATAGAAAAAAGATTAAATCTCAGGGAAACACTCATGGAGGTAGGCTTTATGGAGCCTTTGGCTTCTGAAATTAATAATAAAAACTTAAAGTACAACTTTGTTCTAAAAATTCCTGTACCTTTTAACGTATCTTACCTGTTACTTGTCTGTGTAATACAAATATATGTTGCCAATTCTGAATTATAGTTGTTAAAAGCCAAGTGTCACGATTTTTGTGTTCTACTCAATACCAGATCAATAATTTATAATGAAAATTAAATTCCTAAAGCGTGTGCAGATTTGTCATTTCTAAGATGAAAAGTCTAAAGACCTTATTTTAAAATTGAGATGTAATTTACATAACATAAAACTATCCATTGTAAATTGTTTGATTCAGTGGCATTTAGTACATTCACAGTGTTGTCAACCATTACCTATTCCAAAACATTTTCATCACCCACAAAGGATGATGTACCCATTGAAACAGTCACTCCCTCAATCCGCTCTACCCTCCAGTCCCTAGCAACCAGTAATTTGCTTTACATCTCAATGGATTTAACTATTCTGAACCTTTCACATAAATGGAATCATAACATACTGATTTTTGTCATTGGTTTCTTTCACTTAGCATGTTACTATGTTACAGCATGTATCAGTACTTAATCCCTTTCATGGCTGAATAATACTTTGTATGGATAAACGTCGAGTTTTGTGTCCGTTCATCTGTTGAACATTTGGATTATTTCTACCTTTTTGCTATTACCAAATGTCTTTTAATGTCCATACCTTTTTACAATCACGTAAGTTTCTTGACACGTCCTAGGACATGTCAGAAGAAAGCACAGTTGTTCCTAGAGAATTTCTGTTGTCTGTTTGATGAATAATGAAATGTCAGAGTTGTACAGAATGCAACATGAGTTTTTATTTCCCATTAACGTAGCAAATGGAAAGCAGTTTGAGGTTGGTTAGTAACGTCTAAGGATTGTTTTAATAGTTTTGGTCTCCTATGTAGGCCCTTCATTATATGTTGTTGGTATCCGAAGTAGAGGAAACCGAAATCTTTAAGATTTGTCTTGAGTACTGGAACCATCTGGCAGCTGAACTCTATAGAGAGAGCCCATTCTCAACATCTGCCTCTCCATTGCTATCTGGAAGTCAACATTTTGATGTTCCTCCCAGGAGGCAGCTGTATTTGCCTGTGTTGTCCAAGGTAACAGTAGTGGGTGATTGAATGTGCTTCCTGTGATTTGGGGGACCAGATGCAAATACTGGCTTTTATTTTTTGGCTAAATCTATCCAAGCACCACCTGTGAGTTTCTTAGGAATGAAAATGAGATGCAAGAAAGTTAACAATTGATTATTTTATTTTATTTTATTTTGCGGTATGCGGGCCTCTCACTGTTGTGGCCTCTCCCGTTGCGGAGCGCGCAGGCTCACGGGCCCAGCCGCTCTGCGGCATGTGGGATCCTCCCGGACCGGGGCACGAACCCGTGTCCCCTGCATCAGCAGGCGGACTCTCAACCGCTGCGCCACCAGGGAAGCCCAACAATTGATTTTTATCCATGTTATTTATTCTTTTATATTGTGGGAATAATTTTGTTTGGTATGTTGGTGTTAAGTGGGAGTGGGGGTTACATTTGATGTGACTGATTTCAAAGATCTAACAGATTTGTTTCTCTTGTTTATTGTTGAATAGGTCCGTTTACTGATGGTTAGTCGAATGGCTAAACCAGAGGAAGTATTAGTTGTAGAAAATGATCAGGGAGAAGTTGTAAGAGAATTCATGAAGGATACAGATTCCATAAATTTGTATAAGAATATGAGAGAAACATTAGGTAAGTTAATAAATACTGTTAATTTAATCTTCATCTTTGTAATTCAGTTTGGGGTGGAAATACTTTTTTAGGAAATATGGCATGCTTAGGTTCTCAATCTGTTAATAGGCATCCTTATTAATGTGCTATTAGTCTTCGTAAAAATCTTTTTGCTCATTAAGTTTTGCAATTTGAAACATTTGGAATTTTTTTCCTTGTAGTTTATCTTACTCATCTGGATTATGTAGATACAGAAAGAATAATGACTGAGAAGCTTCACAATCAAGTGAATGGTACAGAGTGGTCATGGAAAAATTTGAATACATTGTGTTGGGCGATAGGCTCCATTAGTGGAGCAATGCATGAAGAGGATGAAAAACGATTTCTTGTTACTGTTATAAAGGTATGTAAGAGATAGGTATGAACTGGAACTTTAGCTAAGTGTATTTTATTACAAATGACTGAAATTTGTCTTATTTTACAGGATCTACTAGGATTATGTGAACAGAAAAGAGGCAAAGATAATAAAGCTATTATTGCATCAAATATCATGTACATAGTAGGTCAATATCCACGATTTTTAAGAGCTCACTGGAAATTCTTGAAGACTGTAGTTAACAAGCTCTTTGAATTCATGCATGGTAAATCCTATTTGCTTAATATATTTTATTTAGTTTTGCTGAATAAAAAATGGAAATTTTTTTTTGAAAATTTTTTTGATAATTGTTTTTGTGTTGTTAGAGACCCATGATGGAGTCCAAGACATGGCTTGTGATACTTTCATTAAAATAGCTCAAAAGTGCCGCAGGCATTTCGTTCAGGTTCAGGTTGGAGAAGTAATGCCATTTATTGATGAGATTTTGAACAACATTAACACTATAATTTGTGATCTTCAGCCTCAACAGGTATGTGGATCAGCAAGCATATTTTTCTTAGAAAATAACTACTGTTTTAATGAGAATTTATTAATGGGAATAGAAAGAAAGCCACTCTTGAATTCAGTTCAAGTGTTTCTGTGGTTAGGTTTTTATAGTGAGGCAGAAAT